>NC_058156.1:10598058-11798058 GCF_011075055.1 Mangifera indica | reverse complement strand
CAGATATACTTATGAATAGAAATATTGATATGTCACTATATAATTGAATATAAGAATAAAATTGAATTAAATTAAGTCTAAACAGGTTTCAAATCAAATTAAATTCAAACACATAAAGTTAGCTCAAGTTTGAGTTGACGAAGAAGTCGCTGGAAAGCATTGAAGAAGAATAAAAAGGCCCACTGGAGATGAATAAGAGTAATGGAAGAAGAAAACTGTCAAAATAAAAAGTTACAAGAGAAGATAAATTTGTTTAATCTTTTTCAGTGACTGGTTGGATTTTACCCATATCATCTAGAACTCAAGCTGGGGGTTACCCTAACTTGAATTCAACTTATTTCGAGTTAAACCAATTCAGATTGAATAAATTTTGAATCAAAAATAAAATACATCCAACTATATAAAAGCAATACTATATATATATTTTTTCGAATATATAATTGGGTGTAAAAATAATATATTATTATGTGATTAAGTAATACTTTGTCTTTAATTTAAAATTTTTTAATTATATGATTATACGTCATCTATATATCTAATTGTATATTTAAAAATATATTTACATGGGTATATTATAATAAGTATATGGTTTTTCATTTAACATGTCACTTTACAAGAGAGGAAACCAGAAATGTGATTTAAAAAAAAAAAAAAAACTAGCTTAAGCCCTAAGAAAGAATTCATGGACACCACAATTTAGAGCTTATGTGGCACTTTCTTTTTTCTTATATTTTTGGGGCCTCTTTTTTATTTCATTAAATTCAATCTCTCCTAGCCTAAATGCTATTTTAGTCTAGTGAAAGAGAGTGAGCACAATTTTTCTATCCTTATAAGTAAAAACTATGTTTTCTTACCAAACTAGAATTATATTATTAAAGTGATTATTTTATTTTAATTCAATTAAAATATGAATTTTCTTATAGTTTAATAAGAAATGAAGAATTGAAACGGATAGATAAAGGTTAAACCTCAATTTAATAATTATAGATAATTGAGATGATAATAAAAGAATATAATTTTTATATTGGCAAATCTAGAAAATTCAACAAATATTTTTTATTAATAAAATTAAATAAAATTTTCATTTTTTTTTCTAATTTTATGGGTTTTCTTAAATTTTACATTAAGAACTAATCAGGTACTTACAAGCTCTTAACTAAGGATGGGGCTACGTAAATCTTTTTGAATTTATAAATTTTATTTCTTTATCAATTTCATCCCTAAAAAATTAGGCCCTCGTATTTATTAAAAATTACACCTTGACCTCTCTCCATGATCTACTTCTTGACTTTGCCTTACTTTAAACCCTAATTATATGGCGGCAATTTTCTTCTTAGGATTACAAATTTAATAAACCAAATATTGTTCCTATTTATAAAGAATAATTCAAACAATATTTTTAGATCTAGAATAGGTATTGATATGATCAAAGAGTTGGTTCGATTGGTCGATTAGACTGATAATATCAATATGACATAATTAAAATTTAAAATAAGGTGTTAGTCATGTGACATTAACACAACAATTTGACTGATATGACTTAATGGTTAAACTGTAATTTAATACTATTCACCGTAAATAACACTTGGTCAATCCAATGCAATGGTTAAAGTTTTAACTATAATCCAAACTATAATTGACACCACCCAATCGAAATGATCAATGTGATATGAGTTTTGAAACAACAAATTCAACTACTTTTAATATTTCAATAACATTGTAAACTCTATATTTTCATAATTTATCTTGGGTATTGTTTTTTGGTATACTCCAAATCACAAACTCATATTTACACTCAATATTTAAATTACAAATTTGTCCCTATATCTACAATCTCCCTCATTTATGTATGTGTACTCAAATGAAAAAAAAAACAATTAAAAAATTAAAGCTAATCTATAAAAAGTCAAAGAAGAAGGTCATAAATAACATTCAAAAAATATAGTGACCTTTATGACATAATAATCAATAATTATAAAAATTATTATGTCAATAATAAATACATAAAACATAAATTCACTTGAAGATCAATAATAACATTCAAAGAAAAATACTAATTTAATTTACCAAACACATTCCTAGAATCACACTAAACACTAAATATTTAAAGCAAATAATTAAAATCATGTTAAAATTTAATTAAATAAGCATAAGTAGTCTTATTCTTATTATTATTATTATTATGATTTGCTATATTCCTTCTTTAAATGACAACTATTAATTATTTATTAACAATTTAATGATCATTATAATTTATTGATATGGGTTTTTTTTATTTATTTATGGGAAAAATATGTTAAAATATATTAGAACACTGGGGTAGAGAGTAGCATTAAGGTAGTGAAATCTTAAATACATTTTTTTTTCAAAAGAGTGAGTTTTCATTTCCCATTGAAGGTTTGGAAAAACCACAAGTTCCCAACTCTTGAATTCTTAAACTGCAAATTCATACTCAAAACCTAACTCTGTTAACCACGGATTGTTTTACTTCTTTTTTTGTGATATTACCACACTACCCCTGACTGGGTCGATGGCAACCTGGTTAGATCTAATTGTTGAAATCATATAAAAAGTGTGAAATATGATTAAATCACACGAGCCCAGGTGCAATCTTGTAAGATAACAAAATCATATTTGAAAAGGTGTAAGCCAGAGAATGAAATTAAAGTCAAGTTGTGATAAATCAGTTGAAATCACCAAGTAGGTGCAATTCAATAAGATCAAACTCTTTTTGTGAGATTTTTTTTGTCCTGAATCTCATATTTTCAAATGTCATTCTATCAAAATTGTATTGAGAAACGTGAGATTTTCTTTGTCTAGTATAATTCTAGTTCAACTATACTTTTTTTTATGTGATTAGACAATCTAGGTTGACATTTGTTTTTAAAAAATTGGGAAGAGATTGATATTTATACTCTTTAATCATTATTATTTTTATTTTTTTAAAGTTAGATTTTGGATGAGTATTTATAGTTTAATAATTCAGAGGGTGGAAACATGATTTTGTTAAACCTTGGGTGGGAAATATATCATGACTTAACTTTGAAAGTCATCTCTCATTTTTAGTATTAATTTTTTATTGCATTTTTGAAATGTGTAATGCACAATTATATCCAACAAAAAAATAATAAAAAAATTTCAAACATTTTTATATTTTATGAATTTTATTTATTCTGTGATTTTCAATTTTAAATGATAATTACTTTCCCTTTAATAGTTTATAATCTTTTTGTACCAGCAATGGAATATCTAATATATTTTCAAGTTATTTTTCATATATATTTTTAATTTTAAAATCCATTTTAATGACTTATTTTTAGATTATACAATCAAACAATTTACTAATTAAAAAAAATTCCAATTTTTTATTTATTAACATAAAAAATACCATCTCAAACAAAAAAAAAAGAAATCATATAAAACAGACTCGAAATCTAAGTTTTAAAATGTCTTTTATGTGTAATTTAATAGATATCAATAAATAGGTTATACATTAGTAAACGGACTCGAAACAATAATTAATAAATTTATCTATAGTTTCAATATCATTTGATAAAGATAGATGATATGATACATTTATCGCGTTGAGACAGAAACCTAATAAATGACGTGATGCATTAGTCGTATTGAGATATGAACCTAATACACGCATGTCCCATATGGTAAAAATGAAACACCTACTTTAGAAACCCACCCAAAAAATGAGTCTAACACATAATTAAATTTGGAGGTTTTCAACATTGAATAAATTTAGGTATAGCTTTCAATAGCTCAATTTTTCATTTATTGCTTTTCAATTAATCACTTCGATTACTTCAACACCAATCTATCTACCAAACTTATCTGCCTACCTTTCCTTTTACTTTTAACCATTGTACTATATTTTCTTTTGTTACGTAATTTTACAGCTGAATTTGAATTGAGTTAATTTGATCTTAAAAATTAGTATGATTTAGTTTGATTCTACTCAAATTCATTATCAAACTTGAATTAAAAAAGTCTGTTGGTTTGTGAAATCAAACTGAACTTAAACTAGAAGAAGTTGATCCAACTCGTGAGCTAAACAATAACTCGATTTAGTTTGAGTTTAATTAATGGTTTAATTCGAGTCATATTAAACAATTGTCAAAATAATGTCATTTTGACTATGATTAGGTAAAATAATGTTATTTTATCAAAAAATTGCAGACTTGAGCCACAAATTTGAACCATAAACTTGAGTCGAACTTCAAACTTAAGGATCAAACCAATTTTGATTTATCTTTAACTTTAGTTTGATGAACTTGAACTAAACTCAAGCCATCCAAAATTTCAAATCAAACTCAACCCAAGGGGTGTTGGGATGGATTTAGGTCGAATCCAATTAAGGCTTGTTTGAGCTGAATTCGAATATTTAATGTTTAATTTAAACTTATTCGAATTGAAGCATAGTTTCGCTAAAGGATTATTGACAAGATGAATATTACTATCAACAAAATGAACAATATCACAAGAGGATGAACAATATTATCAAAAGGATAAACAAGTTGAACTGTTAAGTTATAATTGCAACTCAAATTTAATGCATTCAAATTGAACATAAATTCAAGTATAAACTAATTCAATTCGAATTTACCTTTAATATTGGTTAATACTCATTTTGTTAGATCATAAAATATTTATTGTATTATAATATGATTTTTTTTTTTTTTTGTAAATATGTATGAAAAATATATATTGTTGTAAAATCTCGAACATATATTAATTACAAACCCAAATTTGCTGGATGGGATAGCAATAAAGAGCCTAACCAATTTGGGCAAGGTCAGAGAACACCGAGTGCTTTCAATTACCACAACAAACTAATAAATATTTCCAATTCATTTCACCCATTTCTCCATTATAATTTGAATTTTAATTCAAAGAATAATTATTCACCATCTTTCACTACTTGTTCTTGTCAGATTCTGCCATGATTTTTAGTCAGAATTATTTGTATAATTGGGGATATATTCATTTATTTTCTTACTAATATGAATAATATTTTCCTGTCGCTAGTATGACCGGTGTTTCTAGATTCAGATTGGGCATTGATCTGATCAAAAAGTGATCTGCGAGTTATTCAGTTTGACTGGTGTCATCAACACAATATGACTAAAAAGATTATATGTGTTACGATCAATGTTATGACGGTTGGATCGATTTGATTTAATAGTTAAATTGCGATTTAATACTATTCATCTAGTTTAATTCCATATCAATTAGGTCTAATTTCGAAAACAAGTTTTAGCCAACCCAAACAATATTTGACACTGATTCTCAATCTAACTAGTTTGTTCAATCCAAGTTTAAAAACAGTCAATGGGATTGAAATTACCCTCTTTTAGATTATTAAGTTGGTTGGTCAGTGTGTGGGCTTGCTCCCTGTTAAGCAGGGGAGGGGCAGGAGAAAAAAATCCTTAAACCTGTATGTGGGTTGGAATTAACCCAATAAAAATTGATTTAGTATTTCTATTAGAAATAAAAAAATCTTAATAAAATTTATCTTAAGGATAAAAGTCCGATTATATAAATATAATTTTCACTTGTATGAATGATATAATAATTTATTAACAAGTAAATTTATTTTAATTAGAGAGTTGAGTAGATGTTGAAGGAAGTCAGGATGGTCCCAAAAGAGAATGACTATGTGCAATATTAATGGCGATAAGGTGTAGTAGCCAAGCATTCATTTATATAAGATGAACTATAACTTGAGCAAAGCTCAATTTTGTTTAGAGAACAGTTGCAACTGCATACTCTTCATTAGGTATTTGCCTACTCCAATTTACTTTTCCTCACCTTCCATAATTATGTAATTCAAATAAGGGATGGATTCGAATTGAATCAAACTCTAACAACGGTTAACTTAAGCTTGACTCGAATTAAAATAAATAATTTGAGATCGAGTTTGATTCGTTTGAATTGTGGGAAAAAAGAAATATTGTTGATAAGCTAGTTTTCCGATGCAACGACACTGATATGAGAGGGTTGAGTTGAGCTAAGCTCGAAGTAAAATTTCTTTATTTTTCACCTGGCTCATTCAAGTTGAACATTGATCCGAGCTCAAGCTTGGATCAAACCCTCTGACTATACCAACATTATTGTGCTAGAAAATAGACTCGTTGATAATTCTTTTTTTTTTCTTTGATGCTTTTTTGTTTTTTTTGGATGATTTCTTCTTCAACAATTTGAAAAAAAAGCTGAATTCTATCTCATGTAGTGGTTTTAGATTTGAACCAAGCTTGACATAACCCTTGTTCAAGTTCACTCAGTTCGAACGATGATATATCACCATGTGATTAAGTGATTTTAAATTAAAAATAAAGTAACATTTAATCATATGATAACACATTATCATTAATACCCAAATTTATACTCATTATAAGTATATATAATATCACCTGTAAAATAATTGGTAAAACTTTTTATATTCACAAGAAACATCTAATTTTGAATATAACATCACTTGTGATTTATGAATTCATCATAGACAATTTGATAACTAAGAAGAATGAAGCAATAGACATGTATGTTCAATTGAAAATGTGTGACAAATCCGATATAGATTATAGCTAAAACTTATTTTAATCATTTGATTATATTGATTTGTGATTAAACTAAGTGAATCGTATTTTAGTCACGATTCAAATCATATTTGTCATATATTTTCGATCAGACTGACTAGCCTGTGGTTCAACTATTGGATCAAACTGATCCAACCAGTATAATGAACTATGATATACTATGTATCAACAGTGTTTGCAAAAGATGAAAATTGAACCTAGGTTTATGGATTGTGATTGGGCATGGAAAACACTAGGTTGAAATATTTATCATTGAATATTGTCTAATAAATATATATAATTTTAATTATATAATATTGTTATAATTGATGCGTTTGGTTGGTTGGATCGATTGATCCACAAGCCAATCCTTGGACGAGTTCAAGTAAAATAAGTACAAAAATTTTGAATTATAAGCAAAAGAATATTAGTAAACCGAAAGTAATAAACAAAAGGAAAATTAATGCATTAATCATATTTCATGTACCAAAATAAAATTTATCATATTTTTTTGGTGTTAAAAGCATGTAACCAAAATTCTTTAGTACCAAAATTACCTTCCACATTTTTCATATAAACCCACCGTTACCAAAGGGTGAAAAAGAAAAAAAAAACATCACAATTCATATTTGTGAATGTTTGACTATACATGGGGGTAAAGTGATATTTTATAATATTGGGTTACTAGATATTTACCCATGTAAAGGGGTGCTTAGATATTACACATATGGTGTTATATGATTTTTAACTATAAAAGGGTTTAATTAATATTTTTCAAATATTATATCAAATTTTTTATAATATCTCCTGTTGACAACATCTAATAAAATTTTAGAATTTGCCCATCAATGATGATCTGATACTAGACATTTTACCTTGACGCTCATGCATGATCATTTGCGCCTTAGAGTGGTGTTTGAAAGGGAATCTCATCTCACTAATTGGCTTTGTTTTTTTTGTATATTTTAAATAATTTTTTGTAAGAAAATAAATAAAAATAGGATAATTTTCATATTACCTATTTTATTAAAGAAATGATAAAAAATTTAAAAATGATATGCCAAAAATCTTAAAATGAAAAAATTTTAATTTATCCCCCTAAAATGTGAATATCTGATAACCAAAACCAAAACAGAATGTATCAAGAAAACCTCAAAACTCAAAAATTTTAAGAACACCCACCATGCGGCAAAATCACTAAAAACCTCCAATATGCTTGCCCCGCGTATTGGAGTTTCCAATGAAGAAAAGCCATTGACATTCACCTCCGACAAGTTGGCTGATTGATCCAATGCAGATGCAGTGAAAAAGCACAACGGAAAGCAACAAAATGTTGTGCAGTAGCAGATGCTATCTTCTGAATTCCATTAACAAAACCACCCCGTTTAGTGGCCGACGCCGTAGGGGAGTCGGAATCGGAATTAGAAGCATTGCGTCTCAGTCTCAGAACACGATTGTAATGGAGAGAAACGACGACGTTTTCAAATTCCTGACCAAAGACCCTTACTCCCCCCCTTCTTGGGCCTCCCATCTCAGCCCTATCCCCTCTCACAGCTTCTCTCTTGGCCATGTAAGCATCTTCATCAACCATTTGTTTTTTGGTTACATTTTACTTTTTCTTTGATTATGATGAAATATACCAACTGGGTTGTTTTTGCAAGTTTTACAAGTTGAAGTGATGTTTATCCTCAGCTTTCTACTCCCATTCACAAATGGAACCTCCCCAATTTGCCCAACAACACTGAGGTCTGGTTGAAGGTGAGTTTTTTTTTTTTTTTTTTTGTAATTTTTTTAAATGTTCGCTCTGTGAAATGCTTTATGACTTTATGGACTTGAACACCATTGGCTTTAGATTAGAGATTTAGAAATTTAAATTGGTTCGATACTGTAGTTCTGATACTATGGGAACACACTGTCTGATGGGAAAGCTCAAGTTATCATGTAATGGCACAACATTTATATGTTAGTCTAATATTGATAAAATTTGCAAAATGTACAATTTTTGACTGATAAGGGAGATTTATGACGATTTTTAAGTGTTGTATCTCTGATATTGTGTAAAAGAGACCATTTAACTGGAAAGGTTAACTTAATAGGTAAGAGTCTGACAATGATATTTGAGTCTAACATTTATTAATTTTACAAAATGTTAGTTTTTGACCATATTAAAGGAGGTTTATGACGATTTTTATTGTTGTTGTTCTGATTGATATCATGTTATGAAACTGTTAATAATGATTTTTTGGAATGTAAGATGAGTGCATTTTGGAACTAGTGGAATCTGATATTTTTGGGTCAAATCTGAGTTAATTTCTTAATGATATTGCAGCGTGATGACCTTTCAGGCATGCAATTGAGTGGTAACAAAGTGAGGAAATTAGAGTTTTTGTTGGCAGATGCAGTGGCACAAGGTGCTGACTGTATCATTACCATTGGTGGAATTCAAAGCAATCACTGTCGTGCTACTGCTGTTGCTGCCAAGTATCTGAATCTTGACTGTTATCTAATTCTTCGCACCTCTAAGGTTAAGATCTTTCATATCGATATTTATTTAAGTTATGTGGTAGATAATATTCTAGAACAAGATATTTGTTGATGCAAAAGGATTAAAATTATTGCTGCAGGTTCTTGTGGACCAAGATCCTGGATTGACTGGCAATCTATTAGTTGAGCGTTTAGTTGGAGCTCATGTTGAACTAATCACAAAAGAAGAATATGGAAAAATTGGCAGTGTGGTTTGTCTTTTGCCTTTTCTTGGAGCAAATTCATGTTAAATCATGGCTAGTCATCTATTTCTATTGACACGAAGCAGTTTGGATGTAGGATATATTTCATTTTAGATGCTCATGTAATGCTTTAACTGTTTGTGTGGATTTCAAGTGGCTGAATTGGTTTCAAGTTGTCTTTCTGAAATTGTTGGGATAATGGTAATGTTGATTGATTGACAGGGCTTTTTATCTAAGTTGCGTCTTTCCAAATTCGGGCATTTGTATTCCTAGATCTTCTTGTGATATCACTTAATTAATAGCTTGTGATTGCAAGTATTGCAACATAATTTTGATGACCCACTACTTTTTGGTATCAGACTCTTACAAATATTTTAAAAGAAAAATTGCAAAAGGAAGGAAGAAAGCCATATGTTATTCCTGTTGGTGGATCAAACGCCTTAGGAACCTGGTGAGATGGGTTGCTAGCACTTCTTCATCCATTTGTTCTTGCAGCCAAATTCTTTGCTGACACTATCAATTGGTCAACATTCTAAATTGTCTTTTACTTTGTGCAGGGGCTACATTGAAGCTATTAGAGAGATAGAGCAGCAGCTTCTGATGGGGGCTCAAAAATTAAAATTTGATGATATTGTTGTAGCATGTGGCAGGTTCTAGTTCTACCCTTTTTCCCTTCTCCTCTCTGAACTTTTCTTCTTTTGCTTTGACTCTGGTAAATTAATTTAGGAATATGTGTGTGTGTGTGTGTATATATATATATATGAATGATAGGACGGATTGTGGACATAACCACCATTACCATCTGATTTTGCTGCCAGAATTTAAAAACTAATTAAGCACTGACCAAATTTTATGTCATTATTGTAACTTGATATTTATGCTTCAAAAGTGGACTGATGATATTTCATTCCTTGAAAGCTATAATTTAATTTTTTTCCTCAGTGTTGGCAAGCTACTCAATGCTGAACATATTTGGTGATTATTTGTGCTAGCAAGCAGATTTAAATGCTGTAAGATAAAACAACAAACAAGCCTTATGAATGGAAAACTAGGGGTCCATGAGCACTATTCTCAATTATAGTGTCATTTCCTATTGCATGGCCTTGCTAAGCCGTATTTGGCCTAGTGAGCGTGTATTACTCTATTGTTGCCTATAAATCTTTATAGCTGGCATGAGTACTTGCATCAATTATAAAAATGATTTCCTCAATTTGATTTTTTTTCTGATTCTTGCTTTCCAGTGGTGGTACAATTGCTGGGTTGTCATTGGGGTCATGGCTGGGAACATTGAAGGCAAAGGTATATTTTCATTAAAGAAATTATGGGTTTAATAATTGCACCCACTTTGGTTTGGCCTTTCACCTTGTTACCCTTGGGTTTTGTTTGCCACACAGTCTCCCCGTTGATTTAAGTATAGATGTGAAACATGTGAATAGTAGCACATAAAAATAAAAGAAACAAAAGTGAAACCTTAAAGATTTGTCTTTTAAGTATTAAAATATAAATGTTAAAAGAAATTTAATTTCTGTATATGTGCTTGGTGAAGTGATTTTTTTGGTGTTATATAATGATACCTATTGCAATAAAGAGACCAATGTGTCATACATTGAACAACGGACTGACAAACTGAGGCAGGAAAAATCAAAAAGGTTAAATTTTCGTTCACTACAGATTTATATTCTACTATCAACATGTCAATTTAATTTATTCTATGTTCCATATTCTTTCTAGGTTCATGCATTTGGTGTTTGTGATGACCCAAATTACTTCTACGACTTTATTCAAGGTCTACTTGATGAGCTCAATGCAGGTGTTAACTCACGTGATATTGTTAGTGTTCAAGATGTAAGTTTATTTTCAAAATGCTTTCTGAACATATATTGCAATGGCCTTTCGGTGTTCTATAGCTTACCTACTGGTCCTCTGGTTCAACAATATTAACATCATGTAAGAGTTAGTGATACCATCTACAATATCTAACATTGTGTAAGTGAAAAATGATGCAATTTGTCATTACTAATTTTTGTCATGGAAATCTTTCCATGTGGCAAAGTTTTATTTTGGGTGCCAAATTACCGGTCCCTCCAGCATGCAAGTTTTTCACATTTTTAATAATAGCTGAGCTTCATTGTTATGCCAACTTTTTACACCTACGATACTAACACAAGATGGAGACTGATTCTTCTAGTTTTACGTCATCTGTGTAAATTCTGAGGATTTGAAACTGCGTTTACCTAATGCATCCTCGAATATCGTTTATTCTTTGAACAGTCATATAAAAAGGTTTACTGATTTTAAGTGTTGTATTCCCACAGGCCAAAGGTCTGGGCTATGCAATGAACACTACTGAGGAGCTCAATTTTGTTAAAGAAATTGCTACAGCGACTGGTGTTGTTCTTGACCCAGTTTACAGGTACAATTATCTTATTCCATGAGACTATGACAATTACTAATAATAGCTCAGGCTTCAGCTCTCTTTATGGTGTTTCTGTGTGTGCATTGCATATGTTCTTCTTTTAATGTGAGGAACTTTCATACTGTATAAAGACTCATAAAGGGCAAAAATAATTATATTTCCTTCAAAGGGTGACCATATTTTGCTCATGGCTCTTAAAGAAGTTGCAGTGATTGACTGTGCAACTCAATGTTGAGTTGATTGTTTGAGTTTGCAAAATGGATCTTGTTTTGTCACTCCAATGGAGCTATTACCATTTAATAGGTTCCTATGTCTCAATTTGTCCCCCAAACTATGGAAGTATAGTTTTGAAAGTTTTAATTACATTATGGAATCCTCTATTATAACTATTCTTGAAATCAATTTTAACTAAAGCAGTAATCAGTGAATATTTGATGCTTGCATTTGATACTTGAGTAACTGCAAAACTAATGTCTCGGTAGATTGGCCCGGCCAGTGACAGTTTAGAGACCAAGCATTACTTTCTGAACCATGTCAACTGAAACTCATTTACTATATAACCCATTTTCCTCTCTGTCACTACATGAGAAATTTTCAACCATTCTTTGGTTGATTCAATCAATTTCTTCTGGTTGTAAATTAAATATTTTCTTGTGATTATTACTATCAGTGGAAAGGCTGCTTACAGAATGTTGAAAGACATGGCTGAGAATCCAAACAAGTGGGAAGGAAGAAAGATCCTCTTTATACACACAGGAGGGCTGCTGGGGTTGTTTGATAAGGTCAATCAAATAGCTCCTCTGGTCAAGAATTGGAATCGGATGGATGTAAATGAGTCCATTCCTTGACAAGATGGTATCGGTAAAATGTTCCAAGGCAAAAACAAAAGGTAGTTTTCCATATTAGCCAACTTTTTTATTTGATGTTAATAATTTAGATTGTATATAAGAAATTCCTGGACTTTTTTGTTTACTTCTTTCAACTTGTGGTTATTGCAGGTATAAAGCAAGTGGTGGAGCTAAAAATAAAACTTATATGAGTTATAGTAAAATATAGGGAGCCTAAAAGAGATGATAAAATATGGGGAGGTAAAATAAAATTTAGAATTTTTATTGATATTATATATATAAAACAAAACAACACTCGATTTATCTTGATCACCCAAAATTGAGTTATATTTCTTACTTTTTTTTGTTACAATGAATGTATTTGCTAATTTTTCATTTCTTTTGTTATACTGATGAAATGTTGTATAATTTATTTAAAAATATAAGATAATGTGTTTATTTACTAGGTTTTTATCTTTAATATAAACTTTACAAAGATTCTTATTCATAAGAGAGATCTTAAAATGAGTTCAAAACCATTTACAGACTACCCGCTATCGCCACCTGCTTACTATTTGAGCAACAAGACACCCAATGCATTGTTGCTCTACATGTTTTTTTTAATCTATTAAGTTAATTTAAACTAGCTTTGTTACCGCAAAATGATAATTGGCTTCAAAGGAACAAGGGGCAGCAAAGAGAATTTTGTAGTGAAACTAACTTCAAAAAGGAAATTCCGTTGCTGGAAATCAAATCCGGTTCTTCTGGGATGAAAGCCAGACATCCTAGCCACTGGACAACAATGGAGGAATGGAAATTGTTTTTGGAAAATAAATTTAAATCGTAACCAGAAAATTTTCTATTCGGCTCTTCCCTCTTAACTTTTTTGAATGGATTTGATATTTAAATAATGAGTAATGTTATGTATACTTATTTTTTGTACATAATTCATATACATAATGATGTATCATAATGTAATTAGGTGATTTGAAAATATGTGTCATCATATGATAAAGAAACATCTAATCACATGATAATACCCCATCTGTATATATAAATTTTGTATCAAAAATAGGTATACATAGTTTTATTGTTAAATAATATGTTGGGATAACTGAAGAATCCAACAAAGAAAAACAGTGCTTAAAATAATAAAAAAAAAAGATAAATTGTTGACGGTGAAAAAAATTGTTGAAGGAAAAGAAAAATTATTAGTGATTTTGATTTTTAGTTCCATAACACCAACGTGACGAGGGGATTTGGATTGAACCGAAAACCGATTGGAGATTTAATGGTTTAGATAGAATCTATCCCCACTTGCCGTTCTGGGGATTCTGTTGTCATTGTAAAAAATAAGGGGTTTTGTCAATCAGAATAACCAAAGGGGCTTTAACGTTATCCGTTTTCACAAAAGTCTTAAATCTTGTGATTTTGTACCCAAAATAATTTCGTCACAGTTCGTCTTCATCGTAAAGCAGCCGGCCAATCATCAAGTGAGTAACCCTTCTCCTTCCTCCCCTTGAACGCCGTTAAAGCTTACTTTTACTTATTCTTCTTCAATCGAAACGACTGTTCTCACTCTCAATAGCTGTTAATTACTATTTCGCTGATGAGGAGGCTTTGCCCATATTTATATTCTGCAAAAAGGATCCAATTTTTATGCGCAAATGTTTGGGCACTTATTGAAAATCCAACTTTCAATGTTTCATCTTGGAGCCTAAGACCATTACTAACAAACCCAGGTTTAGATTTTATCAAATTGCCTCCGCCCTGTAACCCGCGTTTGTTTTGTTCACAAATTGTGCCTAGTTCATTAGGTCAAACTTCCGAATTTGAATGTGAGGAAAGTGAAGCAAAAAACAAGGGTTTGATGAGTGATGTTGGAAAGTTGTATGAAATTATTGTGGAAAACTGTAATGGGTATGATAAAATGGAGAAAGCACTTGATAGTGTTGGTATTGAGTTGAGTACTGATTGTGTTGTTCAGGTTCTTCAAAGGTTGCATCTTGAAGAGAAAATAGCATTTAGATTCTTTATGTGGGCTGGTCGGCGGGAGAATTACGCCCATGAAGTGAAAGCCTATAATCTTATGATGGATATATTATCCAGTACAAAGTATAAGGTGAAACAGTTTCGGATTGTTTGCGATATGTTGGATTACATGAAGAGGAATGAGAAGAATGTTGTTCCTGTTGATGTTTTGTTAGTGATTTTGAGACGGTATACGGAAAAGCATTTGACTCATGTTCAGAAATTTGCTAAAAAGAAGAAGATAAGGGTGAAGACGCAGCCGGAGATCAATGCTTTTAACTTGTTGTTAGATGCTTTATGTAAATGTGGTTTGGTCGATTATGCTGAGGCCATGTGTAAGAGGGTGAAGAACAAGATCAAACTCGATGGCAATACCTATAATATATTGTTTTTTGGATGGTGTAGGGTTAGGGACCCCAAAAGTGGAATGAGGGTACTTGAAGAAATGATTCAAATGGGTCATACTCCTGATAATTTTACTTACAACACCGCCATTGATACCTTCTGCAAAGCAGGGATGGTGACAGAGGCAGCTGAACTTTTTGAGTTCATGAGAACAAAAGGTTCGACCATGTCTTCGCCAACTGCAAAAACTTATGCAATCATGATTGTGGCCCTTGTACAGAATGATAGAATGGAAGAATGCTTCACACTTTTGGGGCATATGATTAACAGTGGTTGCCTTCCTGATGTTACGACATACAAGGAACTGATCGAAGGGATGTGTCTGGCTGGAAAGGTTGAACAAGCTTATAATTTCTTGGAGGAGATGGGCAACAAAGGTTATCCTCCTGATATTGTTACTTATAACTGTTTTCTCAAGGTCCTCTGTGACAATAAAAAGAGCGATGAAGCGCTAAAGCTTTATGAAAGAGTGATTGAAGTTGGTTGTTTTCCAAGTGTACAGTCTTATAATATGCTGATTTCAATGTTTTTTGAAATGGGTGAACCTGATGGTGCATTTGAGACTTGGTACGAGATGGATAAGAGGGGCTGTGCACAGGACATTGATACTTACTGTGTAATGATTGATGGGCTTTTTGATTGCAACAAAGTGGAAGAAGCATGTTTTCTGTTGGAAGAGGTTGTGGACAGGGGATTAAAATTGCCATACCGGAAATTTGATTCTTTTCTGATGCAGCTTTCAGTGACTGGTAATCTCAAAGCCATCCACAGACTTTCAGAGCATATGAGGAAGTTCTACAATCCTTCTATGGCAAGACGTTGTGCACAGAATCAAAAGCGAATTAGTCGGAGCATAAGAGTGAAGTAAAAAGACTTGAAACTAATCCATTAACCAGTTTTGATTCAGTCTATAATGAGCAACATGAATGAATTGCCGACACTGGAATGCAATACTGATAATCTTGCTGCAATTTTTGGCATTGATCTTGAACAAATAATGCAATATTTTTCGTATATGGTGAAATCTAGTTAAATAATCATGATCAAACATTTTAATTATTAATAAAAATTGATATATTTTATAGAGAGGAATGATATAACTATAATGTATCTGATAAATTTTAATTATTAATTTGAAATTATGGGTTGTTGCAATTCGATGTAGTGTGATTTCGTTTGCAGCTTCATCATTTGGGTCATTCTACATGGCAGGCAATGGAACAGTTAAATTATTGTGATATAATTGATGCCTTCACAGATACATGTATTCTTACCCTTTTACTGAATATCATTTCATCTCTGCAAATTTGTCACTCAGTAGCTTGTCAGAAAAATGTATGTTCGATCCGTAATTCATTAATGAACGACAGCTTGTTCTTTTTTCACACTCACCGCCCTCTTAATTCTGCACTCCCAAATGGCTGGGCAGCATGTTTATTTATTGGAGTTAATGTAGGTCGGCTTAGACGCCTTAAATTCTTCTGGGAAGTTGATTGCAACTTGTAATGCGAATTCTGAATTCTTCTTAGAAGTCGGCAGCAGCTTGATGCATGGGACAGGGTTTGCACGTGCTGTAGTATTCTACATTCTTGAGAGAGGCGGTGGATTGTTTAACAATCCGAACTCACCAAGTATTTTCTACTTTCTAGGAACCCCTACCATGCCAGATTGTAATATGTAAATAAAGCTTTCTTGATTGTCTTTGTCATGCGTTTTGCAGGCACAAACAAGAAAGCAATGAACCCCGTACATAATCGGATTCCCATTCCCAGAGAAGTGTTAGAAAACAAACGGCAACAAATGTCGTCCATGGATGGAGCAAGTTCACGCCATTCGACGAAGGGCAAAGACAAAGAAGCAGTAGAGCCAGAAGAGCTTGCAGAAATCCCTATTACAATTTTGCCAGATAGAAACTCTTTGACGAGGTTTCGCATTGAAGATATGTTGAGAAATATCGAGAAAAAGAGAAATTCAGTTCAATTCTTCTCCTTCATGCGACCTAGTTTTACGATCAACAGTTTCTTTTCAAGGTATATGAAACCTGAGATTGTATCAATCGGTCCTTTCAATAGCAAGGAAAGCAACCATCTGCTTCAGTTCGAAGAATGCAAATGGTTCTTTCTTCACAAGTTCCTTCGCCGGTGTGAGAAAGACCACAGAGACCTGGAGAAACTTCTTGTGGAAATGCAGAGTTTAGAAGATCTTACCAGAGATTTTTACTCAGATTATAAGCAGATCTCCGAGATGCCGGTTGAAGACTTGATCCTGATGATGTTGCTTGATGGCGCCTTTCTCGTTGAGCTCTTGTGCTATCTCAGAAGAGACGATGATCCCATTGTCGTTCAGCCATGCTTGATTCCCGTTCTTGCTAGGGATGTTCTTAAACTTGAGAACCAACTTACTTTGTTCGTTCTCACGTCATTATTCGGTCAATCTGACAAAAAATTTATGAAGCTTGCCTTAGAATTCTTCAATCTTTACTGGACAGGACTCACAATGAGCTTACCGTCCGAACTGCCTAATTGTAGTCATCTGCTGGAACTATTTTACTGGAGTTCAGTTAAACCGCTCTCAGTCAACCATAGCGACGATCAGAAGTATGCATCTACACATTCCATGCAATGCGTCACGGAACTGAAGCGATCAGGAATCAAGTTCAAGCAAAGCAAAGAAGCTGAAAGCTTTCTGGATATAAAATTCAAGAACCGGATTCTCGAAATTCCAGCTATCACATTCAACGAAATGTTGAATTCTGTGCTCATAAATTGTGTGGCCTTTGAACAGTCTCGAGAATTCCGCATCAAGTATTTCAGTAACTACGTCTCTTTCTTTTCTTGTCTCATCAGCCAACCAAGCGACGTCTCGTCCCTTTTTCTTGATGGAATCATCTCAAAATTTTCTGAGGATGACCAATCCATTGCAGATTTCTTCAATAATCTTGGAAGAAATATCGGTTGTGTCAGATACAGTTATCTTTCAGTTGAAATCAAGAATGTTGAGGCCTGTTACAAGAGCGACCGGGCAAGTTTATTGCGCAATTATTTCACTACTAAATGGACAGTCCTCAAAGTTTTGGCTGCCTCTCTCCTCTTGGTGTTTACCTTCATTCAAACTCTCATATCAATTCTGAGTTACATCCGTGACTTGAAATAATGTGGTATTAGGATATGTGCCTCGAGTTTGTATTTGTATCCGTTGGTATCCATGGCAGCATAAGCTTTGGTGACATTATGAGTGTGTTTATGTCGTGTACCTGCTCAATGAAGTGGGACACCTGGGTAATGGTCAACCCCACTTTGTTGTGGCAGGTGCCTATGAATAAGTCTCTTAGATCGAGTTGTTTGTTTGTTTAGTTTGAATTAGTCAACATGGTTGTTGCTTTTGTTGTTGTTTTTGAGTTTTACATGCTTATTTGTAAGAAAAGTTGTTTAAGCAGTGAAATCCCAAACTTTCATCCACTAACTTTCAAAAATCCAAACACCCATCCACGATCAAATTTTTTTTAAAAATTTCAATTAACGTTAAGGGTAAAATTATTAGTTAGCAAAAAATTAAAATTTCATTATATTTTTCTCTCCTATATTAAAAACTTACATTTTAACCCCAACCTAAGGTTTGAAAAGTGATAAAACCCCCCCTAGGGTTTGTTTTGCTTTCTCCGACACCAATTTCTCGTTCCTCAACTGTCGCTGTCCTCCCTTCTCCTCTTATCTCTCTTTCGGTCTCTCTCCCTAGCCTCTTTGATCGTCTTCGGTTGGAGACAACTTAGACGAAGACGACATCTTTGTCTCTCTTATGAAGACACGTCGTCTTCTTTTGAGAGACGAAGACGCCAGACAAAGACCGCTCGTCTTTGTTTGAGATGAAGACTATTTCGTCTTCGTTTCTGGCTGAAGATGGCTGGAGAGGCCAGACAGAGAGATCAGAGGAGAGATAAGGGTGGAAGGGAGGACGACCGACGGTCGGGGAAGGAGAAATCGATGCTGGAGGAAGAGGAACAAACTCTAGGGAGGTTTTTGTCACTTTTCAAACCTTTGGTTGGGGAAAAAATATAAGTTTTTAAATATGAGGAGGAAATTGTGGTAAAACTTTAATTTTTTTTTGCTAAATGACCATTTTACCCCTAACGTTAATTGAAATTTTTAACAGAAATTTGATTGTGGGTGGGTGTTTGGGTTTTTGAAAGTTAGTGGGTGGGAGTGGGACTTCACTATACCTTGGGTGGGAATAAGTCTTTCGGCCTTTTTTTTTTTTTCACTTTTGGGCACAAAATTTTGGAAAGATGAGATATCTCTATACCTAATACCGAGTCTGTGATAGTACTTTTGAGAAAGCTGTAGCTATACATCATGTGCAAATTGCAGTAATCCTTGTTGCCCATAAGTAGCCATGCAAGCTGTAGAGTCATAAGCATTAATGTTGTTGATTGCACTAGACATTCTAATAGTGATTTTGTTATAAAGGTAATTACATGTGGATTTCCTCGATTGGATGACAGAGATAAGTCACTTGAGCTACTTGTAGCCTTGTAGGGCATGACTTCTCTGGTGCTGGTATACTAACTGAAGAGGAGACACTATCCTTAACATTTTTTGCCCATATTCAGTGCTGCAGATGTAGAATATATTAGTTAATTATGGTTTTCCCATACTTTTTCCGTAGTTCAGACTTGCAGATCTGGAAAAGAGAGCAATGAATGACATGTTTATTATACTCTCAGGTATTTGGTTGGATGATGAAGAGGTTAACCACAACCTATAGTACTTTTTCTTCCCCTCTTATCTTTGCTGCATTGCTTAATCATATCACTATCTTGTTCTTAGAGAAGGTTATGGGAGAGCTGGAGCTTGTCCTCAATGGTTTTAAGAGTCATGAGGTGGTTCCTTCTTTATTTGTATTAATGGGAAACTTTTGCTCTAAGCATGAAATGAACTTAGGAACAGGAAGAGGGAAGTAATGTGGGCTGACCTAATTTGGCATAAAAAACATATTCCAAGGCATGCTATTATCCATTGGCTTGCTATCAAACAAAGACTCCTTACTCAAAATAAACTTTTAAGTTTTGGAATGGTTAATGACGCAACGTGTGTGCTCTGCAAAAATCATGATGAAAGCCTAAATCACTTCTTCTTCCTTTGTGATTTTTGCCTGGGGGGGCAAGGGAGGGGGGATGTTGTTGTCCAGGAAGCAATTTTGGGAAAATGCTGCTTAAAATACAGTGCTTGACCAAACCATATTAATGAAACAGCGTTGGCATGGAGAGGAAGCCATTTGAAGTTTGTTATGGGAAAGTTATGTTTGGAATGTTTACCAAATTTGGAAGGAAAGAAACATCATAATTTTTCCAAGAAATGCTTACCTAGAGAAGTCATTGTGGAAAGGATAAGGTGGCTTGTTAGAGACAAAGGGGCAGGGTTGTCGAAGTTTCCTTCTTCTAGTGTCCATGTAACTATTGCAAAAAATTGGGGTCTTCCGAAATTGTATCAAAACTTTTCACTCTGAGAGTTCAATGTTTGTTTAGTTCTTGAGTGCAGGTTGACTTTGCTTGGCTCTAGTCTATCCTTTGTTGTGCCTTGGTCCTTCTCCCTGCGGTTCTACTCATTTCCTTTATTAGTTTTGTCAGTATTGTTGTTTCTTCTTCTGTTTTTGTCTGATCCAGCAGGTTTCCCTCCTGTGGCTGCTTCTGTTTGCTTTGGCTGGTTCATCTTACGGTGGAGTTTTCTTGCGCTGTGGAGCCTTGTTATCGGCCAGGCTGCCCTCTGTGCCTTCCTGGTAATCTGCCATCAGGGGTCTCTGTCCTTCAGCTCTGCCTGCTGCATGTTCCCTCTCCAATTGCTTTGGTGAAGCTGGGCTGTGTCTTTTGTTCCGTTTCTGGGATTCAGTCTTCTTCTTCTTGCTTCTGCTTTTGTGGTTCTTCTTTCTGGTCCGCTACTTGCTGCTGGTTTCTTCATGGATTCTGGGTCTGCAGCTTGTTGCTTGCTTCTTCTTGGTTTCTTCAGCTAATCAATGGTGGGATGGAGCTTGGGTGGTTTCTGTTCCCCTGTTTTTTCCCTGATGGGTGTTGATTCTGTATTCAGTGATCTGCAGTTTCTCCTTGGCTTTCTGTTAGTCTTCTTTCATCCTTCTGGCTGCATGGTTTGCCTCCTGTTTTGGCGAGAGTTTTCTGCTTCTGGTTGTCTTGGTGTGCTGCTCGGTGCTCCAGTGTATGGCAGAGAAAAATTTTGATGGATACCTGGACAGAGCAACTCTATTGCAGAACTACTTCCTGGCCAGCACCTCTGCACTCAGTTTAATTCCCAGCAAACCAACACAACAGCAGTAGTTTCCAGCAATAGAATAGGAAATACAATCAAGATAGTGAGTGAAAATACGTATTATCACTCACTATCTTGATTGTATTTCCTATTCTATTGCTGGAAACTATGTATTATCACTCTTCGCATGTGGCTTCTTTTTCATTTATGCCCCTTTCGTTCCTCATAGTCGAAGCCATTGTTGCTTCCTTTTCGGGTGGATATATGAGGCAGAATGCTCTTGGCCCACAGGGGTCTTTCCCTTATCCCCTGTCTCCCTTCCCACTGTAGAATCACGCAGTTCCCTTAGGTAACGTTTAATGGTTTCAACACTAGCCTCTAATCCTTCCATTCTCTGGTTCATTTCCCCTGTCTTAGAGCCTATGTGTCCCACCTGCTTCTTCACAACTGTCAACTCTTTCTCCACCATTTCCGCCCCACACTCCATCCTAGTCATGCTCTGATACCAAGTGATGGATACCTAGACAGAGCAACTCTATTGCAGAACTCCTTCCAGGCCAGCACCTCTGCACTCAGTTTAATTCCCAGCAAACCAACACAACAACAGTAGTTTCCAGCAATAGAATAGGCAATGCAATCAAGATAGTGAGTGAAAATATGTATTGTATTGAATACTTCTCAATAAAGTTTACAAAAATCAATTCTTCAATAAAATGACTATTTTCCAATAATACTGCAATTCAGTTACAATTTCAGAGATTGTATAATCTGCAAAAATCACAAATACACAACTGAAGCACTACTGTTCATGCTCAGCTTCCGAGAGACCCTCACTCTCCCTCCAATTCTTCTGTTTTGTACACCATACTTTCTCCTGCAGCACCTGCTCCCTTTTCTTCTTTTTCCTCAGCTACTCCCTTCTTTTTTCCCCAGGCTGTGCCATTTTTTCTTATTTCCTGTGGTTGGATTTGCAATAGAGTGATGGCCGCCTGTTCCAATTGCCTGCTTCCAAGTGTCTTTTCCTTTTTACTCTCTTTTTTCCTGCAAGAAATATATATATGAGTTCTAACAAATCTCTTCTGTGTTTGTGCTTTGGCTGCTGGTCTCCCTGGGGCCTTCGTGCTTCACAATTTAGATGAGTGTTTTGCTGGGCATATATTTTGGACTTCTGGTTTTTGTGTGTTTATTTTGGACATGTGCAGTAGAGACTTTGAGTTATGATCTGTATTGTTAAATTTTGGGTTTGTTGCAAGTGTTGGACATATATTTAGGTTTGCTTCGTTGTATGCTAGTGTTCTGCTGTCCTCTTTCCCGAGGATGGGCTTAGGCTATTTGCTTTTAGGCTTGTGTTTTGGGTGGAATGTAAATATTTACTTAAATAAAAAAACTTATGCTCTAACCCATTTAACCTATCCTTTCATTCCCTTTCAAGTCTCAAGTGAGGGAACTATTTTTCCATGTTATATCTCACACTGTGGCTTTTGTTTGGGCACATTAAAAGCAATAACGTGTACTATGAGTCGGCAAATAGCAGTTTGGCAAGTTAGGGCAAATGATTGCGGATCATCCACATTTAAAAGAGCGCAGTCGGTTCCTATTTATTCCTGGTCCTGATGATGCTGGTATATTAAAATGGCTACTTTGCTTTCTTCAATTCTGTGATGCATAAGATTATTTTTCGTGATAATTCTTGTTTTTACAGGTCCATCAACTGTTCTTCCACCGTGCGCTTTACCAAAATATATGACTGAGGAGCTTCAGAAATACATCCCAAACGTAATATTTTCCAGTAATCCTTGCAGGTTGAGATCACTGATCGTTTCAACCTCATGGATTCCTTTCTTTCTTTAATCTGTAAATGGTATTTGAATAATTGTTTTGGTATTGAGGATTCTGAGGCTGTTATGGCTTTTAGAAATGTGGTGTGTTCTGAATTAGCTATAGCAACTGATGTGTATCTCATTGGTATAATACGTTTCCTCTTTTGAATTCAGAATAAAGTTCTACACCCAAGGAATCCCGTTCTTTCACCAAGATCTTCTGTACAGAATGCGCCGTTCATGCCTGGTTCCTCCATCTCAAGAAGAAACTGAGGATCCTTTTAAGCATGTATGCTTCCTCTCACAACCCCACTCCATGACACCCTCAATACAAATGATTAAAGTTTGATGTATGGATTATAGGTGTTGTATTATTCGGCCAATATTTTGTAAGTTTTTGTTGCAGCGTGTTGCTACCATAACACTGCCATTGATACCTTCCGCAAAGCAGGGATGGTGACAGAAGCAGCCGAACTTTTTGAGTTCATGAGAACGAAAGTTTCGACCATGTCTTCTCCAACTGCAAAAACTAATGCAATTATGATTCTGGCCCTTGTACAGAATGATAGAATGGAAGAATGCTTCAAACTTTTGGGGGCATATGATCAACAGAGGTTGCCTTCCTGATGTTACGGCATACGAGGAATTGATTGAAGGGATGTGTCTGGATGGAAAGGTTGAGCAAGCTCATAATTTCTTGGAAGAGATGGGCAACAAAGGTTATCCCCCTGATATTGTTACTTATAACTGTTTTCTCAAGGTCCTCTGTGACAAAAATAAGAGCGATGAAGCGCTAAAGCTTTATGAAAGAGTGATTGAAGTTGGTCGTTTTCCAAGTGTACAGACTTATAACATGCTGATTTCAATGTTTTTTGAAATGGCTGAACCTGATGGTGCATTCGAGATGGCACGAGATGGATAAGAGGAGCTGTGCACAGGACATTGATACTTACTATATAATGATTGATGGGCTTTTTGATTGCAACAAAGGGGAAGAAGCATGCTTTCTGTTGGAAGTGGTTGTGGAGGATTAAAATTGCCGCACCGGAAATTTGATTCTTTTCTGATTCAGCTTTCAGTGACTGGTAATCTCAAAGCTATCGACAGACTTTCAGAGCATAGGAGGAATTTCTACAATCCTTCTATGGCAAGACATTGTGCACAAAATCAAAAGCCAGATCTGGCTGACCGACGTTCAAGAGTTGGAAAAAGAGACCATTGAAGCATGGTGATCCATCAGGAAAACTTTATTGTTGGCGATGACATTAGAGATTGAAAATTAAACCCTATGGGGGGAATGCTATTTTTTAAAACCTAATTTAGGAGGGAAACGGTTAGTTTTTAGAGGTTAAAAGAGAAAAAAAGATAAAATTTTAAGGAGTTAGAATTCTGTTAATTTTAATCGTTTATAGGTGGATAAATTAAATTTTCAAAGTTAATAAGAAAATTTTTGAGATAATAACATCCTTTGGGTGGGAAATAGTCCTTTGGCCTAATGAGAATTATATTTTGATGGATGAGCACCCCATTACCATTGTAATATGTCTTGAATTAAGAATTGATGAGGAAAATGACTTTCAATTTATCATGCTCTAGTAGTGGGCTTCAATTGAGCTAATTTGGTTTGAATTGGTGTTTAGTTTGATTCTAATCAAATTCAAATTGAAATTTTAATTAAGTATCTTGGTTGGATTTTTTTTTTATGATATTATTCATTTTGTTAGTGATACTTTTTGAATCTAGTTAAATAGTTATAATTAGTTTTTTTAGTTATTAATATAAATTGATATATTTTTTAAAAAGAAAATAATATAACTGAAATTTATATGATAAATTATATGATTTTAAAGGGTTTTGTGGTTCTTTTGAAATGATAACATAATGATTTAAACTTTTACAATTTTTATTATTACCATTTAAAAAAGAACATCACACTATAATATATCTCTATTACGTAACCATAGTGTAACAAATAATACAATATTTTTCCGTATATGGTGAACTCTAGTTAAACAATCACAATCAAACATTTTAATTATTAATATAAATTGATATATTTTATAGAGAAGAATGATATAACTATATCGTGCCAGATAAATTTTAAAATTTTAAAGTTTTAAAGTTTTTATAATTCTTTTCAAACAATAAAATAATAATTAAAAATTTCACTAATTTTATTATTACGATTTAAAATAAAATTTTAAAGGAGTAACATGTCTTCACTTAAAATTTTAAATGGGTAACATGATATAATATGTCTTCACTTATAATGTATCCTAACTCTTTTGGTGCTTGTCTTGATTCAAACTCTCATCAAGTTTGCTTACAGATTGGATATGTCTTTATTTATAATGACAACAATATCATGACACTTTATCGAACAAAATTTGATTGTAACATTTTTAAATCATTTAGATCAATTTTAACTCTCTGTGAAGTTATACGAGAATATATATGATTATGATTTATCATTTATATTACACCTGTAATATATGTAATCTTCCTTTCACAATAAACACTCATTTCATATTATATAAAAACAATACAATATGTATTATCTAAATTAAAGGATGATATATTAAAGGAGATAGGCTAAAATTTTTTTACACTCATAAGTTTTAGTAGAGTTTAAAGATTAATATTAAACACATACAATCTAATGAAAATCTTATAAACTTATTTACTAAGATATTACTGTTATTAACATTTAAAAAATTAATATATAACGTTGGTATATAATGACTTAATAAACAATTATATTAATTCATACCATTCCATTATAGAGAAAGATATATTTATTAGGGAAATAAATTTTTAAAATTTATTATATATCAAATAAAATATATATTATATTTTTTTTATTAATTATTCAATTACGTTAACAGTAATCATTAAAATTTTTACTTCTTAAAAAGGTATAATACGATAAAATGACACTATTATTGGTCAGTGATGTAACAAAAAATATAATATTTCCAGTTTCTAGTGAAACCTAGATAAGCAATCACAGCCGATCTTTTTAATTATTAATACAAATTGATTCTTTTTAAAGTAAAAATAACATAATTAAAAGATATATGATAATTTTTAAAATTTTAAAGGTATTTATAATATTTTTAAGAGGATAAAGAATTATCTTTCATTGAAGTTTAGTTACATTCTTAAAATTATATTTATAGGGTTAAAATTTTTTGTTAGAGATAGAAGTAAAATCCTTATTTTATAAATAATATTAAAAAAATATAACATTCATTATATTTTTCTTCCTAAGTTTTAAAAATGAATATTTCATCTCTATCTAAAATTTTCTAATTTTAAAAAGTAATATTTTTTTTCCCCCCATATTTTAGGGGATTTTTTTCTCCGATCACTACTTGTAGTGTCGACAATCTATTCTCTTCACCCTGGACCATTGGTCGACACACATAAAGTAGTGTGAAACTAATCTCTTCATTGAAGACGAAGAGATCCAATGACAAAGACAACGGAGAGATCTTGTCGTCGAAGAGACAATGAGGAGATCTTTGACGAAGAGATTTAGAATCTCTTTATGGAATCTCTTCGTTGTTGGATTTTTTCGTTTCCAATGAAAAGATCCATTTCAAGTCATTTTTTGTGCATTGACCAACGATTTAGGAAGAGAGAGGAGATCGTCAGCATCGAAGATGATGGCTAAAAGGGTGAAGAAAAAATTTGAAAGAAGAATATATAATTTTTCAAAGTTAAAAAATTTTAGACAGAAGTGAAGTTGTTAGTTTTTAGAATTTAAGAGAGAAAAATGAATTTTATATTTTTTAATATTATTAATAAAATCACGATTTTATTTCTAATTCTAACAAAAAAAATTCTAAAAGTAATTATATTATGAGCAATACTATGTGTACCCACTTTGGGTACACAAATATATACACACTCATATGTGTCATCATGTGGTTGGTTATTGTTTTATTCTTAATTCAAAATAATCTAATCATATGATGACACATATAAATGTGTACACATTTGTGTACCTAAAATGGGTACACATAATTTTATTGTTATATTATGGATAAAACTCTAAATTTTTTAAATCTCATCAATATAACTTAAAAAATGTAACTAAACTTGGGCGGACTATAATCCTTCGTCTTTTTCAAGACAATATCATAATAACTAAAATTCTTACTAATTATATTATTATTTTATGTCATTATTACTGGTCAATGGCGTAATAAATAATGCAATATTTCTTATAGGTTACACAATCACAATCAATCTTTTTAATTATTGATACAATAAATAAGGTATATATAACTAAACAATGGACCTGTGGTAGGAAATTCAAGAACAAACTATACTTATCTTGCTTAATGATAGAATAGTAGAAGCAGGTTAGGATAGATATTATTATTCAAGAAAAGATTATACAAAATTAAAGATATCCTCATTTGAAAGTCTCTCATGAAGATCTTTCAGAATTCTCAAAATGATAAAATTCAAGAAAAAATCTTACAAAAATTAATAACAAAAAAAAGTCAAAAGAGGCGCTAAGCCTGTTTCTTGTACGTGTTTTGATCAAAATTGATTGACATTGGAAGAACATAAATATAAATGGACATTTGTTAACGATAAAATTATATATATTTATTTTGAATATATAAATATATATAAATATTTATATGTGTTATTATATGATTAGATATTACTTTATTTTTAATTCAAAATTACTTAATTATGTGATGATATATATAAAAATGTATATAATTGTATATTTTACTAAATTGAGTGACAAAGACTTGATAATAATTTAAAAAAAACCCTGTATTTCAAGGATGGATAAATATTAAAATGTTGCAATATGCAAAATTACATTTTAGAAAGGCATAGCCATAAAATGTGAGCAATACCGTATGTGGAGTTGGATACAGATGAAGACAGTGATCGTAATTCCCCATAAGTGGAAGTGGAAACAGATGACTTTGATGAGTTATGGTAGCAACCAGCTGCAACAGAAACTTTCAAAATATTGGCCAATGATACAACATCTGTAATTCATATGTCAAACTTTAATCATTTGTATTGAGGGTGGTGGGGTTGGGAGAGGAAACATACATGCTCAAAATGATTCTCAGTTTCTTCTATAGACGGAGGAATCAAGCATGAACGACACAATTTGTACAGAAGATCTTGGCAAAAGAACATGAACTTCATTTTGTATTCAAAAGAGGAAATAAATAACATGTTAGATGAACTGTTATGTGCTTCGGTTAGAAACCTTTTAATTGGAAGATTAAGAGAAGATGGATCTATTCTGGTACTGTAGTTCTTATGAATTGTTGTTTTAAATAGTCAAAAATCAAAAGAAAGTTAATAAGAAAGAAAGAAACTTTAATTCGAGGAAAACCTTCAGCATTCAAATTAAATTCAAGAGAGTTGAATATGCTGAAAATTGTCTGATTTTTATTTATCTCTGCCAGACAACTCAAAAACAACTACAAACAAATAACTTCATTGTACAGGTAAGACAACATAAGCACACTCATAGTGTGACCAAAGCTTACACTGCCATGGACATCAACAGATATAGATACAAACTCGAGGCAAATACCCTAATACAACATTTTTTCAAGCCACAGATGTAACTCAAAACTGACATGAGAGTTTTGAATGAAGGTAAACACCAAAAGGAGAGAGTCAGCCAAGACTTGGATGACTGTCTATTTAGTAACGAAATAATTGCGCATTAAACTTGCCCAGTCGCTATTGTAATAGGCCCTAACATTCTTGATTCCATCTGAAAGATAACTGTATCTGACACACCCCATATTTCTTATAAGATCATTGATGAAAGATGCAACGGCTTGGTCATCGTTGGAAAATTTTGAGATGATTCCATCTAAAGAAAGGGATGAGACGTCTTCTGGTTGGCTGATGAGACAAGAAAAGAAAGAGACGTAGTTACAGAAATACTTTATGTGGCATTCTCGGGACTGTTCCAAGGCTACACAATTTGTGAGCACAGCATTCATTATTTCGTTGAATGTAATAGCTGGAATTTGGAGAACTCGGTTCTTGTATTTAATATCCAGAAAGGTATCAGCTGCTTGTCTTTGCTTGAACTCGATTCCTGATAGCTTCACTTCCGTTACACATTGCATGGAATGTGTCGATGCATACGTCTGTTCGTCGCAATGGTTGACTGAGAGCGGTTTAACTGAACTCCAGTAAAATAATTCCAGTAGATGACTACAATCAGGCAGTTCGGACGGCAATGTCATTCCGGGTCCTGTCCAGGACAGATTGAAGAATTCTAAGGCAAGCTTAATAAATTCTGTGTCAGGTTGACCAGACAATGACGTGAGAACGAACAAAGGAAGTTGGTTCTCAAGTTTAAGAACTTCCCTGGCGAGAATAGGAATCAAGGCTGACTGGGCAATAATGGGATCATCAATGACTTTGGAAATTTCGTCTCAGCTGGGATAGCACAAGAGCTCAATGAGAAAGGATCCATCAAGCAACATTATCTCAAGCAAGTCTTGACTTGGCATATCAGAGATCTGCTGATGATAAGAGTAAAAATCTCTGGTACGAGCTTCTAAACCTTTCATTTGTAGAAGGTGGACCAGGTCTCTGTTTTCTGCCTCACACCGGTGAAGGAACTTCTCAACAAAGAACCATCTGAGTTCTTCGAACTGAAGCAGATGGTTGCTTTTCTTGCTATGGAGAGGACCGATTGATACAATCTCAGGTTTCAAATATCTTGAATTGATACTCCAGATCGTGTAAGGAAGTTGCATGGCTGAGAGAATTGAGCTGAATGTCTTTTTTTTCTTATATTTGTCAGCATCTTTGCAACACGACGGCTCCTCAAAGAGATTACTTCTTGCAAAATTGTATTTGGCAATTCTGCATCCTCTTCTGGCACTACCGCTTCTTCCTCCTTGCCCTTCTTTGAATGGCTTGAACATTGCAGATTTCTTCAAAGAGCTTGGAAGAAATTCACAGTGTGTCAGAGGCAGTTATCTTTCAGATGAAATCAGGAATGTTGAGGCCTATTACAATAGTGACCGGGCATATTTAATCTGCAATTATTTCACTTCTAAATGGACAGTCCTCAAAGTTTTGGCTGCCTGTCTCCTCTTGGTGTTTACCTTCATTCAAACTCTCATGTCAGTTCTGAGTTACATCCGTGGCTTGAAATGATGCTGTATTAGGGTATTTGCCTCAAGTTTGTATCTATATCTGTTGATGTCCATGGCAGTGTAAGCTTTGGTCACACTATGAGCGTGTTTATGTGGTGTACCTGCACAATGAAGTGGGATACTTGGGTAATGGTCAATCCTACTTTGTTGTAGCAAGTGCCTATTTAGATCAAGTTGTTTGATTGTTTAGTTTGAATTAGTCAACATGGTTGTTGCTTTTATTGTTGTTTTTGACTTGTACAGACTTATTTGTAAGAAAAGTTGTTTAAGCTATTCCTATAAATTATTTAACAGAGATAAATAAAAATTAAGCAATTTTCATGATATTTTAACTCTCCTAAGTTTGATTTGAAGGTTGAAGGTTTTCCTTGAAGTAAATTTTCTTTCTTTCTTATAAACCTTCTTTAGATTGTGAATGATTCAAAATAAAAATATACAAAGAACTATAGTACCAGAAGAGATCCGTTTTCTCTTAATCTTTCAATTACAAGGTCTCTAACTAAAGCACCCAACAGTTTATCTATCTATAATCAATCTGCTTTTTTCTCCGTTCAGCCGGCGCATGAAAGTGCGACTTCTTGATTTTTTCCTCCCTCACCATCGGAATGGTTGGCCAATGCACAACAGTGCGACGAAGAGACAGAAATCTCTTCGTCGCACCTCCGTATGCCAGCCAGCCAGCCAACCATTTTGATGGTGAGGAACGACCAGCTGAACAGAGGAAAACACTTGTAAGTCGTTGGATGGTCACCGAAGAGGGAGGGAAGAAACTTATTTTAGGGGCAGGGGGAGGATGTTACTTTTCAAAGTTTGAAAAATTTTGGCATGGGTGAATTTATTAGTTTTAAAATTTAGGGAGAAAATATAATGAATTTTATATATTTTTTAATATTATTATTGAAATAACGATTTTGCCTTTAATTATAAATGCAAATTTTAACAGAATTTGTCACATAGTTGACTGTTTGAGTTTTCAAAAGTTAGCGAATATTAGTTCTGAATTACACTATACCTTGGGTGGGAAATAGTCATTTGGCCTTTGGAGGCTTTTAAATGAATGATTTTCTTATACTTAAATCACAGCCTCAATTATCCATAAACTAAATTTAAATCACACTCAACTCCACAGCCGCACAAAACATCAAATTAAAATAGGCCAAAGGACTATTTCACCCCCAAGTTTAAGTGCTATCCCAAAGTTACACCAATGAGGTTTGAAAAACCCAAAATCTTATTCATCCTTTAAAAATCACAGTTATAATTAAGGACAAAATAGTTATTTAATAAAAAATTTTAAAAATATAAGGTTTTGTTCATTCCCCCTCCTGAAATTTGAAAAATTAAAATTTCTCCCTTAGGATTTGCAAATCATGATCAGAGTTGTCAGAGATGGCCGTCTTCGGTGGTGTTGGCTCTTCTTCCAGGCTCAACTCTCTGTGTTGATCACTTCCTAACCACCGATGTAGGTTATTTCCTCTAACGATTTTCAAGTTGAAGGGGGTCAACCGTAATAAAACTTTAGTTTTTTATTAAAAGATGGTTTTAGCTTTAATCTTAACTAAAATTTTTAACGGATAAGTGAGATTTTGGGTTTAACAAACATCACGGGCGTGTCTTTGGGGGTAACACTTAAACTTGAATGGGAAATAGTCCTTTAGCCTAAGCCATTTTAATTTCCCCATAGGATTGAGCTAAATATCCTTCAGCTCTACTTCCATACAATCTATGATAACATTTGTCAAGTATTTAAATAAAGACTATAAATTTTGCTTAAAGTAAAAGCTATAATTAAAAGTTCTGTATCCCACTCACAGATTTATGCAGACCGAAAGTCAGTGCGGGAATTCCCGATGAATCTTCCTCCGTCCTCACCTGTTTGCACCATTTTGAAGCAACATGGTTAGAATTTTGGAAAATTCCCAATTTTAAACAGTGAGCTTTAACCCTAGAATTAAATCAAATGAAATGGAATACCCTATCTCTTTTCCTATAAATTCTTCCTTCTCTCCTTCTTCTTCTTCTTTTTCTTCTTCTTTTTCCTTCTTTTTCTTTTTCTTCTCTCCCCCCTTCCTCTCCTTTTCTTTCTCTCTTTTCTCTCCTTTCTCGCCTCTGCTTCTGTTTTTCCCGTAACGAAGAAGAAGGTAAATGCTTTGTTTAGTGAAATAAAGGAAACCCCACTTTGACCCCATACTTATACACAGTTTGTGATAAGCCCACAAATTTTCGCATAACATAACGTGGCTTTGACTTTTACGCAGCACAATTTACCCTTTAACACAAAATTTGGATATCTCATATTCTATAATACGATACGATATAAAAAAAAAAAACACATATCATGAGATATATAACTAATATGGTACAGTAAATGTATTATATAAAATTATATATATTATCGATATAAATCAATATATTTTTTAAAAAAGTAATAATAAAAATTTTAAAATTTTAAAGATATTTATAATATTTTTTAAAATAATAATATGTTAATTATATTTTTATTATTTTATTTATTAAAATTATATTATATAATATTTAAAATTAAATTTTTGATATATATATATATATATATGATATAATTTCCTATTTAACTACCATGATCAAATAAATTTTAGTGTTTTAGTTTTTCCATTTAGATTTCACATTCAATAATTTCAAGCCGCAATTATCGAATATCAAAGTCAAGATGGAAACGTATTCAAGTACTTTCCAACTGAACATCTATAGCCTTGCCTCTTGAGCAAAACTTAGTCTCTAAGATAAACCTCACTATTCTCAGGGTGAAAAGACTTGAAAATGACTCTGAATTTTTAGTTTGTTGGGTAAAAACTGAGTATGTTTGTACTGAGTATGTTTCACAACAGAATGGTGGTCCCCGTATCTCCCAATTATCCCAATTATTCCGACGCCTTTTGCTCTCAACTGATTCAGTTGATGGATTACTTGGGTTGTCTCCATGCATTTGCATTTTCTTCTTGGGCCTGCGATAGTAAACTTTGGTGATGGATAAATGCATTAATTTGAAATTATGGGTTGTTGCAATTTCATGAAGTGAGATTTCGTTTTCAGCTTCATCATTTGGGTCATTCAATGTATCTACATGGCAGGTAATGGAACAGTTAATTATTATGATCTAATTAATGCCTTCACCAGAAGCTGCAGTCAACTGCTCTAAGACACCGGAAACAAGTGCTTCAGCCATAATCAGAGAATCAAGTAACTGTTCGTACAGAAAAGAGAGCCGAAGAAAAATGAGTTTGTAGATGTGGTTGTAATGAACCGTGAAACGCTGATAAATATCCTTTCAATTCTTCATAACAAGCCAGCCAATATAGTCAACGTGAAGAGGGCAATTCTTAAAAGATTCCCCAACGACGTTGGGTGTACAAGTGTTAACTCAAAGAATTTATGTGACAGGATAATGGACATCAAATTGTCTTGTAATCAATTTATGTGATAGGATAGGCAACGCTACTTTCTGCATTGGGGCATATGAAAAGTCAAAGTCGTGTATTGTTAGTCCAAACGGTGCAAAATGTTCTTCAAACATGGGACCCACACGGTGCAAAATATATATGAATATTATAATACTTAATGTCAAATGTAATAGAGGCGACATAGGCAGTAGAGTAATGAATCACATTATCATGATAGAATATTCATCGCCAAATCAACCATCCAACTACAACCATACTTCAACACACCAACTTCAAAATTACTGCAGTTTTATCAATTATATTATAAGCAAGATCCAACCTATATGAGAAAATTGTATTATCCCCCAATGTGTGGTTGTTTAAATGTCTAATAGGTCAATTTCAGTTTCAACGGTAATTTTCAAGAAACCATGCGTGACAACACTCTATACTTAATCTGGGTATTACACCACCAATTATTTGGTTGTTTTTGTGTTTCAGCTGGTGGAATTCAATAACTCTTGAAGACCGTCAAGTCATAAACACATTCGGTTATAAATTTATGTCCTCTTGTTCAAATTCGAATTTTGATATTGAACTTTTCACTCTGTTTTATAGGTTTATTTAACAAACACGTTAATTTGATTCGTAACTGCCACATAACTCTGGAAATGTCATCCATGCACATGATTTCCCAGATGTTAGATAAGTTCTAGAGCCCTTTACACTATTAAATCCGGATAAATAAATTGTATTGTAAAAGGTTAGGATCAAGTAGAGGAATGTGAGGTAAAAGCAACTGCTTCCACACAGTAAGTGTTGCCTAATTTGTAAGGTATTTATATATTTCTTCGAGTAATAAATGCTTACAAATAAACATGGAGTTATATTATTTATTTATAGCATTGAATTCAAATCATAAAGTTTGTAGAAACCACGATTCCGTAGAATTATGAATTGATTATAAACGGAATTAATATTATTTATGAAACATTGTATAATATATAGTATTATAATATAATCTAAACTGAAATCTTAATTTTATGAAATAAAAAAATAATAAATAATTGAACTAAAATTTTAATTCTATGAGATAGAAAAATAATAAATAATTAAACTAGAATCCTAATATTATAAAAAATAAAAAATAAATATCATATCAAAATCAGACTCAATAAAAAATCAAATTTGATTAGAATCAAATCAGATAGAAATATTTTTAACAAATTTGACATACTATAGTTTCAATCACATCTTCAAAATGAATTTTTAAAGAGTAATGTTACACACAAAACTTTATACATAAATAAGACGTGTCATCAGATAATTAGATAGTTAAAAATAAAAAAATAACACTTAATCACATTATGATACATTATTATTTATATATAAAATTATGTGTAATTTTATTTATTTTGAAATTATATTTAACAAGCCGGTTGGAGGTTTTATAATCAAAATGGTAACAAATAAAATAAAATTGAAACAACGTAAAGAAAACTGTTTCATGAAAATTCGTCGGATAATGACAGTCAACGCAGAAGCAGGAGTAAATGATAAACTCATTTGTCATCTTCAAAATCGATATCCATCTCTATCAAACCCAACCAGAGAGATGGACTGAAGAAAAATATTACTTTCACTGTTTGGTTGTATTAGAAGACATGCATGGTTCCAACTTCAACCTCATTCTTCCAATGTTCAGTCACATGTTGGGCCCGTAACTGGTATGCAAAGTTCATAGCAGAGCATAGCCTCTTGCATAGAGTATTTTCCAGAAAAAATACCGCCGCCAAACGCAAACAAAGACCTTGACAAGAACGGAACGGCAATAAGTGGTGGAGAGCAGTCATAATTTTAGGACATTGGTCCCAGTTAGAGTATAATCTTTCCATATCATTTTTATGTTCTTTGAAAGGATCCTTTGTCATCCCTTAAGAAAATCATCTCAAAATTTATGAGGAAATAAACTACCGCATGGCATTTACCCAGATTAAATGTAAAAAATGTAACAAATCATTTTACTTATCACTCATAAAATTGAAAATTTTAGTAAAAAATTAAACATTTATTATAAAAAATCCACAATAAACATTTATTAATATAAATATGCTATCTCTAATTTCCTAACATTTCATTTAATACCCCATCTATTATTTGAAACCAAAATATTAATTTTATATATTATTATCAAAAACCCTTATATTTTCCTTATATTTCAGTTTACCCCCTAGTATATCATACACTATCAAATGAACCTTATATTTTTTTATAATATCAAAATGCCATATCTTTGCCTACATATTTTTTTAGCACCCTCATATATTGACTAATTTCAAAAAACCCCTTATATTTACCTAACATTTATTTAACACTCTCAAATATTGTCTTTTATCGAAATGCTTTTATATTTTTCTAACATTTCATTTAACACTTTAAATTTATCGAACATTTTATTTAACACCCTCATATATTGTATTATATCGAAATGCCCTTATATTTTCCTAACTTTTCATTTTCAAGCTTTATATTCATACACGGTTTAATATTAAATGCCCCTCATATATTTCTAATATTTTTTTAACACCCACTATTTATTTAACATTTCATTTAACACTCCCATATGTTGTCTTATATGAAAATGTCCCTATATTTTCCTAACATTTCATTTAAAACTTTTATATATTATTTAATATCATAACGCCCCCATTTTTCTAATATTTTTTTAACCCTTTATATTTATCTAACATTTATTTTACACCCTTATTATTTGTCTTGTACCAACATGTCCCTATATTTTTCTAACATTTAATTTAAAACCTTTTTACATTGTTTAATATCAAAATACCTCTATATTTTTTTAACATTTTAATTAACCACCTATATTAATCTAACATTTTTTTTTCACCTTCATATTTTATCTTGTATTGAAATGCCTTATATGTTTCTAACATTCCATTTAAAACCTTTATAAACTATTTAATATCAAAATGATCACCATATTTTTTAATATTTTTTAACCCCCTAATTTATTATCAAATATCCAAATGCCCCTTTTATATACTATATGAACTTAAATTAACAAATAAAATCAAGTTTTGAGTTAAGATTTGTATAAATACTTTTTTCTCACGAATTAATTTGTTTCTATTTGAATTCAGAATTATAAATTTTTTCTTTTTAAACGAATCTGTACTATCAAATATTGAATAAAAATGAAAGTGAGAATGAGAGTTTGAATGATGTGAAAAATATATGTAGGTAAGGGTTTATATAGAAGTTATAAATGGTAATTTTGGCATTTGAAAAAGTTTTGGGGCATTTTTGTGTGAAACTTTGAAAGTGGGGTATTATTACCAAAGAGATGGAGAAGGGGACATTTTTGCTTCATTGAGGGTGAAAGGGAGCATTTACTTAATATCGCACAGCTAGATTCACAATTTTTGGTAAATATGATTTTCCTTCCCCATATGGAAATCAATAAGGAGATTGATAACCCGCACGACAAATTCCCAAATGAAAATTCAATGGACTAGTTCACCAAATTCCCAAATGAAAATTCAATGGACTAGTTCACCACGTGGCATTATCTCATTCGAGCACCTGGAGACTAACAGCCCGAGTTATATATCATCTCTGGGATTATATATTCATAAAGCAATGGACAGCGGCCAAAATTCGAACGGCAACCCATGTCGTCCATGAATGGCGCAACTAGAAGCTATTCAAAGAAGGGCAAAGAGAAAGCAGAAGTGCAGCTCTCATCTATTGTAATCTACAGTGAACAGCCAAAAATCGAACGGCAACCCATGTCGTCCATGAATGGCGCAACTACAAGCCATTCGAAGAAGGGCAAAGAGAAAGCAGCAGTAGTGCCAGAAGTGGGTTTGCCAGAAGTAATCACTTTTACGAGCCGTCGTATCAAAGAGAAGATGGAAAATAACGAAAAAATAAGAAATTTCGATTTCTTCTCACCCACGCGACTTCCTTATACGATCAGGGGTATCTGTTCAAGGAATGTGGAGCCTGAGATTGTATCAATTGGTCCTCTCTATAGAAAGAAAAGCGACCATCTACTTCGGTTCGAAGAATACAAATGGTTCTTTCTTGCTAAGTTCCTTCGCCGGTGTGGGAGAGGCCGAAGAGACCTGGAGCGCCTTCTTTTGGAAATGCAGAGTTTAGAAGCTCGTACCAGAAATTTTTACTCAGATCATGAGGGGATCTCCGAGATGCCAAGTCAAGACTTGATTCAGCTGATGTTGCTTGATGGCTCCTTTCTCATTGAGCTCTTGTGCTATCCCGGCCGAGACGAAAGTCTCGAAGTCCCTGGTGATCTCATTCTCGTTCGGCCATTGTTGATTCCCGTTCTCGCTAGGGATGTTCTTAGACTTAGGAATCAACTTCCTTTGTTCGTTCTCACGTCATTGTTCGGTCAATCTAAGGAAAAATTTATGAAGCTTGCCTTAGAATTCTTCAATCTTTCCTGGAGAGGACCCCAAATGAGCTTACCGTCCGAACTTCCTGATTGCAGTCATTTGCTGGAATTATTTTACTGGAGTTCAGTTAAACCGCTTTCAGTCAACCATGGCGACGATCGGACGTATGCACCTACACATTCCATGCAATGCGTAAGGGAACTGAAGTCATCAGGAATCAAGTTCATGGGAAGAGAAGAAGCTAAAACCTTTCTGAATATAAAATACAAGAACCGGATTCTTCAAATTCCAGCTACCACATTCGACGAACTGATGAATACCGTGCTCATAAATTGTGTGGCCTTGGAACAGTCTCGAGAACGGCACATCAAGTATTTCTGTAACTACGTCTCTTTCTTTTCTTGTCTCATCAGCCAACCAAGAGACGTCTCGTCCCTTTCTTTCGATGGAATCATCTCAAAATTTTCCGACGATGACAGATACATTGCAGATTTCTTCAAAGATCTTGGAAGAAATACCCAGGGTGTCAGAAGTAGTTATCTTTCTGATGAAATCAACAATATTGAGACCTATTACAATAGCGACTGGGCAAGTTTAATGCGCAATCATTTCACCAATAAATGGAAAGCCCTCCAAGTCTTGGTTTCCTCTCTCTTCTTGGTGCTTACCTTCATTCAAGTTCTCATGTCAGTTCTGAGTTACATCCATGACTTGAAATAATGCAGTACTAGGGTGTGGTTCTCTGTTGGTCAAGGATTTCAATGCAGGTTATTTGCTCCTTCAAGATAAAAGTAGGCTCGAATTGTATTAGGCTCGTTGTTTATATTTGACAGCTGATCAATAATTTGAATGCTTTTGTAATTCATTATTGATCAGCTGTCAAATATAAACAACGAGAAACATGATCTAAATAATTCAATTTACTTAGAATCATAGATGACTTAAGAGTCAACTTTCTTCTGAGTATTATCAAGTTTAACATTAATAATTCTTAAACCCTTTGTTTCTTTTCTCCTTTCCTTTTTCAGTGGTAAGAAATTGATAAATTGTTATGACAATAGCAAATTACATCGGTTAATTAGTTGTGCACTAAGCCCATTCTATTTGTCTTGTGACTTACATACTTGTAGGACTAGAAAACATAAGATCAAAAGACTTTGGGTCCGTTTGGTTTGAGGTGCAAAAAAATTATTCTGGTAATCTATTTTTTATTATTTATACTATTTTGTTTAGTTTACAAGTAATAAAAAATTATGGTAATCTTTCATTACCAATGGTGATGTAACATGTAATATAAAAAATAATATGATTATTATTTTCATCTTAAGTATTAAAAAATTATTTATTATAATTATATTTTTATTTAATAATTTTTATGACAAAATTAGCCTTATTTTCAATAACTATAACAAATAATATAAAATTTTTTTTAGAATAATTATATTTAAGGGTATTTAAGTAAAAAAATATATTAGTATTCTTTTATTACTTTTAACTAAACATAATAATTATTTATACTTATATATTATCTAAACTAAATGATCGTTATATCTTATTATTTAGTAATTGATATTGAGTTTTTAAGTTTTGATTCTTTCGTAGTTTTAGATTTAAGAATTATTCAACATTGAATTGACTTAAAGATAAATGAAAAGGAAAATATAATAGGTTTGGTGGGTCGTCCAAAACTATAATTCTGCGTTAATGGAAGAGTGCAATAGAGGTACAGTTGCTGGGTTGTCAATGGGGTCATGGCTGGGAACATTGAAGGCAAGGGTATATTTTCATTAGAGAAATTATGGGTTCAATAATTGCGCCCGCTTTGGTTTGGCCTTTCACCTTGTTACCCTTGGGTTTTGTTTGCCACACAGTCTCCCCGTTGATTTAAGATTTAAGAATTATTCAACATTGAATTGACTTAAAGAAAAATGAAAAGGAAAATATCATAGGTTTTGTGGGTCGTCCAAACCCATGATTCTGCGTTAATGGAAGAGTGAAATGTATTGGAAATTCCTGTTTCAGACTCTACTTATTAATGGAAGAGTGCAACGGAAGAGTGGAATGTATTGGAAATTCCGGTTTCACACTCTAGTTATTACTGGAAGAGTGCAATACAACCGTTCCATGGAAGAATGCGCACCCATGATTCTGCGTGTGCTACAGGCAACGGATTGCCGGTTCCACAATTTTACTAATAATTTTTCATTCTCACTTTTATGAAAATTAATATTTTAAAAAAATTAACTAGAAAAAGTTGGAAATGTTTTTATGAATCATATTCAATTTATATTTTTTTTTGGATAATCAAAAAACTTGTTTGAAAATTAAATCTACGAACCACTATATTAAATATACATGGCCCAATCTACAAGTTTATTCCCTTCGACCCGAAAAGTAAAATTCATATTCTACTTTAATCATCCTTAATTTACTAATTAATCTAAATTAATTATTTTATATTATTATATAATTTAATATATATTAAAAAGGAAATTTATTATCCCTATACCCAAAAAAACAAAAACCACAATATTAGTGAGGCCTAAGTATAATTATATTGAACAGTATTGATGACAAATTGGCATTGAAGTGATAGTTATCAACCTAATTCATATGCATAATTTTTCATTTGAAGATAAAATATTTTTAATGAAATCGTTGTGTAAAAGTTATTAAATAGTTGACACTAAATTCATTCAAGAAAAATGATTTTATAAAATGTTTATCTCACCTACTCCATACAAAATTTATATGAATCAAATTCGTATATTTATTTTTAGTATATAAAATATATACATACATAAATATTACGAAGCATTAACCATTGGTATCACTCATTTTTAACTATTTATATTTTCGTCTCAATTAACTTTCAACGACGAATTATTTATTTATTGGGACAGAATTTTTCACTACCTTAATTAAATTTGTTGTGGTGACTTGTCAAGGTTGTTTGTTCCTCTTTCCTTTAGTCAATACTACTTTTGCCAGGAAGGTGCAAACGTTTCCCTTCAGGGGGGAATGTCTTAAAATCGTACTTGGCAAGTATGAAAGCAAACGGCTTTCTTGTCCTAAAATAGAACTTGACAAGTATTTTCTAGGAACCACCACTTTGCCAGATTCTAGTATATAAATGAAGCTTTCTTGATTGTTTTGGTCATGTGTAAGCAGAAACGAACAAAAAAGCAGTGGAGCTCTCATCTATCGTGATCCACGGTGAAGCGACAGAAAACGAAGGGCAACCCATGTCGTCCATGAATGGAGCAAGTTCAAGCCATTCGATGAAGGGCAAAGGCATGGAAGCAGTCGTGCCAGACAAGGGTGCTGAATTCCAAATGCAAGAAGTTCTCTCTTTGACGAGCCGTCTTATTGAAGATATGCTAAGAAATAGCGAACAAATAAGAAATTCAGTTCAATTCTTCTCCGCCACGCGACTTCCTAATACGATCAGGAGTTTCAGTTCAAGGTATATGATACCTGAGATTGTATCAGTCGGTTCTCTCCATAGCAAGAAAAGCCTCCATCTGCTTCAGTTTGAAGAGTGCAAACGGTTCTTTCTTCGTAAGTTCCTTCGCTAGTGTGAGAAGGACCACAGAGGCCTGGAAAAACTTCTTGTGGAAATGCAGAGTTTAGAAGCTCCGATATGCCCAAGTCAAGACTTGATTCAGATGATGTTGCTTGATGGCTCCTTTCTCATTGAGCTCTTGTGCTATCTCAGTCGAGACGAAATTCCCGAAGTCCTTGATGATCCCATTCTCGTTAAACCATTCTTGATTCCCGTTCTCGCCAGGGATGTTCTCAAACTTGAGGACCAACTTCCTTTGTTTGTTCTCATGGCGTTTTCTGGTCTACCTGAGGCAAAATTAATGGAGATTGCCTTACAATTCTTCAATCTTTCCTGGACAGGACCAAAAATGACATTACCGTCCGAACTGCCTAATTGCAGTCATTTACTGGAATTATTTTACTGGAGTTCACTCAAACCGCTTTCACTCAACCATAGCGACGATTAGAAGTATGCATCTACACATTCCATGCAATGCGTAACGGAACTGAAGCGATCAGGAATCAAGTTCAAGCAAAGCAAAGAAGCTGAAAGCTTTCTGGATATAAAATTCAAGAACCGGGTTCTCGAAATTCCAGCTATCACATTTCAACGAAATGATGAATACTGTGCTCATAAATTGTGTGGCCTTTGAACAGTCTCGAGAATGCCACATCAAGTATTTCGGCAACTACGTCTCTTTCTTTTCTTGTCTCATCAGCCAACCAAGCGACGTCTCGTCCCTTTTTCTTGATGGAATCATCTCAAAATTTTTCGACGATGACAGAAACATTGCAGATTTCTTTAGAGAGCTTGGAAGAAAACGCAGTGTGTCAGAGGCAGTTATCTTTCGGATGAACTCAAGAATGTTGAGGCTTATTACAATAGCGACCGGGCAAATTTAGTCCGCAATTATTTCACTTCTAAATGGACAGTCCTCAAAGTTTTGGCAGTCTCTCTCCTCTTAGTGTTTACCTTCATTCAAACTCTCATGTCAGTTCTAAGTTTCTTAATGCGGTATTAGGGTATGTGCCTCGAGTTTGTATCTGTATCCGTTGGTATCCATGGCAGCTTAAGCTTTGGTCACCCTATGAGTGTGTTTATGTGGTGTACCTGCACAATGAAGTGGGAAACCTGGGTAATGGTCAGTCCTACTTTGTTGTAGCAGGTGCCTATTTAGATCGAGTTGTTTGCTTGTTTAGTTTGAATTAGTCAACATGACTGTTGCTTTTGTTGTTGTTTTTGAGTTGTACATACTTATCTGTAAGAAAAGGTTGTTTAAGCTATTCCTATAAATTATTTAACAGAGAAATCAAAATCAGGCAATTTTCATGATATTCTAACTCTCCTAAGTTTGATTCGAAGGTTGAAGGTTTTCCTTGAAGTAAATTTTCTTTCTTTCTTATTAGCCTTCTTTTGATTGTGAATGATTCAAAATAAAAATATATAAGAACTATAGTACCAGAAGAGATCCATCTTCTCTTAATCTTTTAATTGCAAGTCTCTAAATAAAGCACCTAACAGTTTATCTATCTATAATCAATCTTCTATCATCATAAATTTCCAATAATGTTACTATGCTAATTTTTTACAGTCAGTCATCGACCATTAATCAAAGAATTGTTACTGACATAATATTGCTAATATGATACTATAAACTTTTGTGGGATTTAATTAGTAAGTGTTTTGAGTAAAAGCTCTTCCTGGGAAGGTGATCACGAATCATTTCACATGTGTGTTTTTGGTTGTTTTTATTTTTATTTAAAAAATGCATTTTGAAACTGCAGTTGTCAATTGTTTCTCCAAAAATCGCTTTAATTAAATTCTATAAAGTATAGAAAAAGACAATTTTAACTATGTGGAAGAATTTTTAATGGTGTCAAAAGTGTTTCCGGACAGATTTTGTTATTTGATATGTTGAGATTTATATTTTTTTTCCCTCTGATTTTGTATCTTGTGGCTACTTTGCTTTCAGGCTTCCACTTGCTGGAAATAATTGAGTTTTTACTGTATATTATTAATTAATAAAAAAAGGGGCATAAATTTGAGGTTCCAACAGAAATTCATTTTAAAATGTTAGGGAATGGGTTGGAAATAGTAGTGGTGGCTGTATATGAATCTCTATAGAAATTCAAGTTTGTTTGATATTTTGGAGGCTTTAAAATGAATGATTTTCTTATACTTACTAATATAAGCATACAGGCAGCCTGCCTATTCAAGGTGAGGCTTCTTCTGAAGCAGCGTTATATAGGGTTAGGCTTCTGTTGCTGTTCCAGAGGGTCTGTCGTGATCACCATTTTTCCAAATCTTCTTTTGTTGCAATCAAACTGAGAAAATCATCGTTTTTCTTGACAAGTTATACAAAATCAGCACAGGCTTTTTTTTTTCCCCCTGAAAACACCAGTGTTTTAGCAGAAGGCGAGATGCTTATATAGGGAATTTTTCAGGTTAACTAGAGAAGTATTTCCTGTAAGAGCTGCTATGCATGCACTGTCTTTGACATCAGAAGCATATTGGTAAATTTATACCCGCTTTTAGAGTAGTTTTGCATTGTTTTTGTTAATATTTAATGATGTATTGAAACACCTAGAATTTTTCATGAGAGGACATTTTTTTGGAATCTTGTTGTTTCCTATATCATATTTTTTTTCACTTTTGGGCACAAAATTTTGGGAAGATGAGATATCTTTATACCTAATACGGAGTTTGTGATAGTAGTTTTTGAGAAAGCTGTAGCTATACACCATGTGCAAATTACAGTAATCTTTGTTGCCCATGAATAGCCATGCAAGCTGTAGAGTCATAAGTATTAATGTTGTTGATTGCAGTAGATATTCTAATAGTGATTTTGTTATAAAGGTAATTACATGTGGATTTCCTCCATTGGATGACAGAGATAAGTCACTCGAGCTACTTGTAGGGCATGACTTCTTTGGTGGTGGTATACTAACTGAAGAGGAGACAGTATCCTTATCATTTTTTGCCCATATTCAGTGCTGCAGATGTAGAATATATTAGTTAATTATGGTTTTCCTGTACTTTTTCTGTAGTTCAGACTTACAGATCTGGAAAAGAGAGCAAAGAATGACATGTTTGTTATGCTCTCTGACATTTGGTTGGATAATGAAAAGGTTAATCACAACCTATAATACTTTTTCTTCTCCTCTTTTCCTTGGTGCATTTGCTTAATCATATCACTATCTTGTTCTTAGAGAAGGTTATGGGAAAGCTGAAGCTTGTCCTCAATGGTTTTAAGAGTCATGAGGTGGTTCCTTCTTTATTTGTATTAACGGGAAACTTTTGCTGGAAGCATGAAATGAACTTCGGAACAGGAAGAGGGAAGTAAAGTGGGCTGACCTAATTTGGCATAAAAAACATATTCCAAGGCATGTTATTATCCTTTGGCTAGCTACCAAACAAAAACTCCTTACTCGAAATAAACTTCTAACTTTTGGAATGGTTAATGACGCAAGTGTGTGTTCTATAAAAATCACGATGAAAGCCTAAAGTGATTTTAGCAGGGAGGGTCTGAGAAGCAATTTTCGGAAAATGTTGCTTAAAATACAGTGCTCGACCAAACTATACTGATGAAATAGTGTCGGCACGGGTGAGAAACCAATTGAAGTTAGTTACGGGAAAGTTATGTTTGGGAGCCATGGTTTACCAAATTTGGAAGAAAAGAAACATCAGAATTTCTTGTGATAATAATAATATTATTTATCTAATTAATAATATTATTTATCTCATTAATGACATTTTTTATTAATAATATTATTTATCACACTAATAATACTATCCATTTTATCAGCAAACTTTCAATAATATTTACGTTTAACTCGAATTTGATCCAATTGATCATGATATATTTGAGTCAAACTTTAGCCAATCTATATTTTAGCTTAATTCTAATATGATCTTATTACATCATAATCAAAAGTTCAAGAAGAGTCCAAGAATTGAACTACTTAGGGATTATATTTTTCCGTACTTAGTAAGAAAGTTGAGAGGGAACGGTGAGGAAATAAGATTAAGCAAGTATGAATGATTGAAGAAATATATCATATGATATGATATAAATAAAGATTATTGAGATATATTGAAAATTGGTGTGATTTGGTGAGATATACATATTGATATTTTTATTAAGAGTAGTGCTATATACATAACTTTTGTGTATAAATAACTATATGTTATTATATAATTAAACAGTTTAAAATTAAAGATAAAACAATATTTAATCACATGGTGATACATCATTGTTTGTGTATAAATTGTGCATAAAGTATTATTGTTTTATTAATACTTTAAACCCAAAACCCAAAACCCAAAATATAATTAAAATAATAAAACTATATGTACATATTTTTATTTATAATTTAAGTATACAAATGATATGTTATCATATAATTGAATAATCTTAAATTAATAATAAAATAACACTCAATCACACTCAATCACATCCTCTATATATTTAAATTATGCATAAAAAATATATTCATATAATATTATTTTAATTAAAACATATCCGGAGAAATTTAAAATTTTAATGGCTTTTTTTATTCTTTTAAGACAACAACATAATAATTAAAAATTTTACTAATTTTATTATACTTTTTAAAAGGCATAATATGATATAATATATTACTATTTCTAGTCAATGGTGTAACAAATAATGTAATATTTCCCGTACCTGGTGAAATCCAGTTAGCAATCACAACCATTACTTGGTCTTCTTTATCGCTGTTACTTTCCAGTTTCTACTACTGTTCCTTTCCCCTTAAGTCTAGACTACTTTTGCCACTTGCCAGGAAGGAGCAAACAACCTGCAAAGAAATTTCCAGGAAACCTGCATGGAAAAATTTCCCTTGAGGTGACAAAAAGTTACAAACAACCTTTTCCTTCAGGGGGAAAAAGTAATAAATCCGAACTTACCAAGTATTTTCTAGGAACCACTACTCTGCCAGATTATAATATATAAATAAAGCTTTCTTGATTGTTTTGGTCATGTGTAAGCAGACACAAACACGAAAGCAATCGAGCTCACATCTATTGTGATCCACGGTGAAGAGACAGAAAACAAACAGCAACCCATGAATGGAGCAAGTTCAAGCCATTCGATGAAGGGCAAAGACATAGAAGCTGTAGTGGCAGACAAGGGTGCTGAATTCCGAAATCCATTTTTGCAAGAATTAATCTCTTTTACGAGCAGTCGTATTAAAATAATGTTGAGTAATAACGTAAAAATAAGAAATTCAGTCCAATCCAACTCCGCCACGCGACTTCCTCACACAATCTGGAGTATCGGTTCAGAGAATGTGAAACCTGAGATTGTATCAATTGGTCCTCTCCATAGCAAGAAAAGCAACCATCTGCTTCAGTTCGAAGAATACAAACGGTTCTTTCTCGATAAGTTCCTTCGCCGGTGTGAGAAGAACCACAGAGACCTGAACGACCTTCTTGCAGACATGCAGAGTTTAGAAGCTCGTACCAGAGATTTTTACTCATATCATAAGCAGGTCTCGGATATGCCAAGTCAAGACTTGATTCAGATGATGTTGCTTGATGGCTGCTTTCTCATTGAGCTCTTGTGCTATCTCAGCCGAGATGAAATTCCAGAAGTCCTTGATGATCCCATCCTCGTTCACCCATTATTGATTCCCGTTCTCACCAGGGACGTTCTTAAACTTGAGAACCAACTTCCTTTGTTCGTTCTCACGTCATTGTTCGATCAACCTGACAAAAAATTTATGAAGCTTGCCTTGGAATTCTTCAATCTTTCCTGGACAGGACCCAGAATGACATTACCGTCCGAACTACCTATTTGTAGTCATCTACTGGAATTATTTTACTGGAGTTCAGTTAAACCGCTCTCAGTCAACCATGGCGACGAGCAGACGTATGCATCTACACATTCCATGCAATGCGTAACGGAACTGAAGCAATCTGGGATCAAGTTCATGCAAGGAAAAATAGTTGAAAGCTTTCTGGATATAAAATTCAACAATCGGGTTCTCCAAATTCCAGCTATCACATTCAACGAAATGATGACAATTGTGCTGATAAATTGTGTGGCCTTGGAACAGTCTCGAGAATGGCACATCAAGTATTTCTGTAACTATGTCTCTTTCTTTTCTTGTCTCATCAGCCAACCAAGAGACGTCTCGTCCCTTTCTTTCGATGGAATCATCTCAAAATTTTCCGACGATGACAGATACATTGCAGATTTCTTCAAAGATCTTGGAAGAAATACCCAGTGTGTCAGAGGCAATTATCTTTCCGATGAAATCAAGAATCTTGAGGCCTATTACAATAGCGACCGGACAAGTTTAATGCGCAATTATTTCACTACTAAATGGACAATCCTCAAAGTTTTGGCTGCCTCTCTCCTCTTGGTGCTTGCCTTCATTCAAACTCTCATGGCAGTACTGAGTTACACCCGTGGCTTGAAATAAGGGGGTTTTAGGGTATGGTTCTTGTTGTTTAGATCAATTGCCTGAATGCTTTTAGAAATGTCCATATGTGCTTGTTCAACATAACTTCCTTCAGTTTGTATCTGTATCCGTTGGTATCCATCGCAGTATAAGTGATGGTGACATTATGAGTGTGTTTATGTCGTGTCCCTGCACAAGAAGTGGGACACCTGGGTAATGGTCAATCCCACTTTATTGTGGCTCGTGCTTTTGAATAAGTCTCTTAGATTGAGTTGTTTGTTTATTTAGCTTGAATTAGTTAATATGGTTGTTGCTTTCATAGTTGTTTTTGAGTTGTTTGGCAAAGATAAATGGAAATTAGGAAATTTTCATCATATTCCAACTCTTTTAAGTTTAATTTGGAGGTTGAAGGTTTTCCTCGAATTAAACTTTCTTTCTTATTAACCTTCTTTTGATTATCGACTATTCAAAATAAGAATATATAAGCACCAGAAGTGATCCAGCTTCTCTTAATTTTCCAACTAGAAGGTTATCTAAATTTTATAACATGTTATTTGTTTCCTCTTTTAAATAAGAAATCGTGTTCTTTTGCCAAGATCTTCTGTACAGAATGCGTCGTTCATGCTTGATTCCTCCATCTAAAGAAGAAACTGAGGATCTTTTTGAGCATGTATGTTTCCTCTCCCAACCCCACCACCCTCAATACAAATGATTAAAGTTTGACATATGAATTAAAGATGTTGTATCATTTGGCCAATATTTTGTAAGTTTCTGTTGCAGCTGGTAGCTACCATAACCATCAAAGTCATCTTTGTCCACTTCCACTTATGGTACAATCAATTATATGGAATTATGATCACTCTCTTCATCTGTATCCAACTCCACAAACGTTATTGCTCACATTTATGGCTTGCATTTCTAAAAGGCCAAAGGACTATTTCCCAACCAAGTTTTAATGTAAAGAGAAATACATACCTATAAAATTTAAAAAACCCAAATACTCATCCGTAAGCTATCTTTTACTAAAATTTTCTATTAGAAGTAAGAATAAAATTATCATTTTATCAATATTCAAAAGCAACATTCCCCCCCTTTATTTTCTTTTTCTCTCTAGCCACCGACGACGATGTTTTCAATCCAGAAAACGTCGACCACCAGATCTTCATCTTTCTGATGCAAAAAAGAATCAATGAAGACGCATCTTCGTTAATTCCAGACGATTGATTTGCCTAAATTGATGAAGACTAGTCGATTCATTTGAAATGACAAAGACAAGCACCTTTGTTGACTCTTCTTACCGCCAAAGAGATGAAGAATTGGTGGCCAATGTTTCAAGGGTTGAAAGGGTCATCGCCAATGGTCAAAGATGGTGGCCGGAGAGGAGAAGGAAATAAACTATAAGTTTGGAGAGGGGGGAGAATGTTACTTTTGAAAGTTAGAAAACCTTAGATAGAGGTGAAGTTATTAATTTTTAAAACCTAGGGAAAAAATAAATGAAATTTATTTTTTTACTATTATTGATAAAATAACGATTTTATCTATGGGTGGGCATTTGAGTTTTTTAAACCTCGCGGATATGTATTGTTTTTGTATTAAAACTTGGGTGAGAAATAGTCTTTTGGCCTTTCTAAAATTTAAATTTGTATGTTGGATCATTTTAATATATATCCGTTGTTGAAATACATTGAAAGGTCCAAAAAAAAAAAATCTAAAGTTGTCTATTCCTCATGAGATTTGAAAACCAAAAAATTTGATTCCAAGCAAACAATTTTGAATACATGAATAAGTAATTCAAATTAAAATTTTACAAGTATGATAGAAATTCGAACCTAAGCTTTTTCTTTGAAAATTCTAATATTTCATTAATTTTGCTAATAACCAAAAGACTTATTCCCAACCAAGGTTTAGTATCCCCAAACTCTCATTCGCCAAGTTTTGAAAATCTAAATACCCATCTATCTGTTAAATTTTGATGTTACTATCAAGAATAAAATTATCATTTAGAGATTTTGTTTAAAGAAAAAATAATTTATCTTCTTTTCCTACTTTAGTTTTAAAAACTAATAATTTCCCCTCAAAAAATGCATCCTCCCCCTTTGGCGATTGTTCTTCCTTTGGCATATTATCAAGCCTACCATTAACAAGCTCTCACCCTCCCTAGTGGTTTTCTGATGAGGAAACGCAATGTCTGTCCTTTGTTTGATCCTCTTTGCTTCATCCTCAGTTGTCCACCTTTCGTTGTCCGTGTTTGAGAAAGAATGGCGGCTGTCAGTCTGAAAAGACACTGGAGAAAAGAAAGGAAAATATAAATCCTTGGGGAAAATGTGAGTTTTCAAAACTTGGATAAGGGGAAATTATTAGTTTTTAAAAGTAAAAGGGGGAAAAGTAATAAAATTTAACTTTCTTTTATATTTTTATAAATAACGATTTTATTTTTAATCCTAACAGAGAATTTGAACAGAAATATAGGTATTTGAGTTTTCAAAAGTTAGTGAGTGTTAGTTTGGGTTTACACCAAACCTTGGGTAAGAATAAGTCTTTGGCCCTATTTTTAATGTGGGATCTAAGTTTTATATTTTGTATTTTAGATCTTAACATATATACTACCATACTCTACAGTCTTGATGCTCGTATACCCATATAACTAGTTGTTGAGATTGGATTCCAAATAATATAAACATTAAAAGAATTATATTTGAAAAACTAACCATTAAAATTAAAGAACCCAAAATCATATAAATTTCATCCTAAAAACCCATTGTTTTGATTGTGGGATTATGCTAACTCAGTGGGGCAGGTTCTTGGAATTAGTTTTAAAAAATGCTGAAAGAAAGGATGGTTGCTTTAAGCACATTGCTCATAATTATACTTTAAATTTTTCTGTTGACGCATTTTCTTTTTAACAGTTTACAATTTGCCTTCTCTTGCTTATCACCTTCATGCGTCTGTACAGATGAATAAACTCCTGATGACAGATTCCATTAACCTAAAGCCCCCTTTTGGAAGTCATCTTTTTTTTTTTTGGTTAACTAAGAACTAGCCCGCACTGGTTTAATAGGTAAATTCACAGTATAGTAATTAGATTTACAACTATTGTATTAGGTAAATTAGAGTTTTATAAACGTGACAAAGACTCGAATCCAGATATTCTCTGAAACTCTAATATTTTATCAGTTTTGCTAACTTCTAGGGTTTCTTTTGAAGTCATCTTGCTTCTTCATTTTGGTGCAACCCAACATATTTTATCAGTTTTTACTAAGAATTTGTTTAAGCTTTAATGAAGCAATTTGTAACCAATCTATAAAATTAAAAAAAAAAAAGATTTCCATACAAGTTTTAAATGAAATATGAGCTAAATAATTTGAATTACTTGAATCGTGAATGACTTAAGAATCAACTTTCTTCTGAGTATTGTCATGTTTAATATCAATAATTCTTAAACTCTTAGTTTCTTTTCTTTTTTCCTTTTGTATTGGTAAGAAATTGATAAATTGTTATGATAAAAGCAAATTACTTCAGTGAATTAGTTGTGCATTAATATATGTTTTTACACAAAGATGATACACAATAACTTTAGCTTTGTGGAACACTCCATGGCATGGAATTTGTCCATTTTGTCTTGAAAAATTGTATTTGGAGGTTGTAATACCCCTCTCTAGATACACAGAATATGATCGAAGAGATGTGCATGACTTACTTTGTTAATTAAAGCAACGGATAATTAAAGTATGCAATTTAATGCTTATACAAATACGTACAAAAAGTGCAATAAATTAACTGAATATATATTAAAAACAATTGTTCACAAAACTATGTCTGAAATCGTTATCACAGCAAATCAATGCATAAATTTCCATAATAACTGTACTAAAATCCAAAATACATGAATGGAATAGTAAATAAAAAAAGACAATTTTGCCCCTTACTCTCATATAGTTGCTTACTGGACCACTATTAACCTCGATCTACAAAACAATAAAAAAAAATGCATGAGTAAAAACACTCAGTAAGATGGTGTTCTCTAGACACCTTGCACAAATCATAAAATTGAAAATATACAGTTCCTTTGGTGAAACTCAGTGTGATCACAACCTAGTACTCTCATGCCCTAACACAGGTCATCCACAAAGGTACTAAGACCTAAGTTGATCTCTGCATATCTGATGCCCTGGTGAAAACATATAATACCTTATGTATCTACTCATTATTGTGCCTTGCGCATGGGGTTGGATTCGAACCGAGCCAGCTTGAGCTCAGCTCGAATGAGCCCGAAATAAGCGAGCCCTAGCTGAGCTCAAGCTCGAGCTACTCGCCAGATTTTTTAATTAAAAATTTTGATACAAAACGATATCATTTTGATCAATATGTATTAAAACGACGTCATTTTAATAATGAAAAATGAGTTGAGCTGAATTCGAATTGAGTTCAAGCTTGGCTTTTACAAGCTCAAGCTCAAGCTTGAGCTCAAACTCGAACTCAACTATACGTGAACCGAGCCGAGCTCGAGCTCGGCTCAGCTCAAATCCAGCCCTACTTGCGTATATACCATACAACCTATTTAACTAGTTAGCTATGATAGCTTGATCACACAGGGAAAGTCTGGTCGTAGTCTCTCCCTTACCACATACACTAATTACAAAACGACTATCTAAAAACCATCATTGGATGACCCCTACCACAGGTATATATGTGATACATCTTACTGACCATGTGAGGAACTAAGTGAAAAGGTCATATTCCTTATCATGCGTACCTAAATTGAATTGAACCATGTGGCTAATGTGTCTTGGTGTTGAGTGCATAATGCCTCTCATGGGTATCTCTCATATAACATTACTGCTTTCATGTATCTGATCACTTACGCATACAGTTGATGACTATATAGATATATACCACTTTTCTTAACTTTACTGATCTAAACTCGGATCCAACTCGGTTGGGGTTTGTATTGCCTTTCTCATAGTCGGGCATCTCTTCTGTCTCTAACTATTATATCTTATTTTGCTAAGGTCGTCTTCTATAGTCTTTTTTCCTCTTCCTTATCTTTGCACTTAGCTTAAGGGGAAAATGGTCTTTTTCTAATTTTCAATGTCTACACGAAGGTGTACTAAAGCTGCAGCCCCCATGTACTTCTACAAAAATACAACATCCATTTTTGAAAAGTTACACACGAGCATATGTCTCATATCACATGGTTGTGTATTTCTCTCATTCGATAAATGCGTGAAAAACAAAACTTTTTTACTTTATAAAAGGGATACACAGGTGTGTAGGTTACCTTACATGACTGTGTATTGCATTCTGCACTTTGTCCCCTACGGGTTTCTTCACATTTCAGCTCATCTTTGGCAATCCATCCACATACAATAGGTTATAACATGTCTCTAAACAATTATACCAACTTTTCTCTAAACATGTATACAACCACAACAATCCCAAATCATATTATCATCATCAAACCATACTTTATTGTAACTAACATGTCTTCAAGATTTATAACATCAACAAAGCATAATTGTTACACAGATTAACATATGTAGGAACATTATATCTCCATTAGATCATTCGAAAAACTAGCATTCAATATCATAGAGCGTATATTACTTTTAGTCAAAGTTTTAAACAACCAAGAGGAGAACCAACTTGTCCTCTGTAGATTGCTTTAGTCTTCACATGGCTGCAACTTCCCGCGATCAACAACTTCTTTTGGCAACCAAAATCTCTTCCCTCTCTCCTCTCTCTTTTGGTGTGTGGTTGGGTGCATAAAAACAATGAAAATTTGGTTTACGCCTCTTTTTATATTGCCTTCTGGATGTGACATATGGGCGTGTATACTGCTATACATGGGGCATGTATTGCGATACCCAACTAAGGCATCATTCGATTTTGTCATGATTCTTATCTTATTTCAAATTCAAACTTTGTTGACGATGCACGATTGTGTATACTTACCTACAAAGGAGTGCATCCCTCTAGAAATCCTCAATAAACTTAATTAAGAACAAATGAAAAAACAATAATGCCCTTTGGGCTTACCTGTGGGTGCTATAAAGGTAAACTTTATGAGCTCATTTTGTAGTGCATTTCTTCTTCATGCTATTGATAGAATTTTTTACTACCATAAAGGTAAAGTTTTTTTCTTTTTTCAACTAGGAGATCAATATCATAATGGAATTTTGATATGTTAATTGCAAATTGATATTGAAGCTTGGTTAGCTGTCTTTGTCATGCTACACTTTTTATTCTCATTTAGAGTAGAATTTTTATCCTTTGATACTTGAAGGTTGGGGCACACTTTAGAAGTAATGTAGTAGTGTGTGCTGTAAAGGTGTTGTATTCCATCAAAGGTTAATATAAAAATCCGCCATTAAAGGAATGTATCCATGCCAACAATTTTGATATCAACATCTTTATCTTCTACCTAATACCGACCACAATCTCTAAAGTGAGTTTCACTCAAACCAGTATTTCACCTTTAAGGAGTATTTGGTTTGGATAATAATTTATTATCAAAATTGGAAACTTACTTTAAAGATATATTATTTAGATGATTACTGAATATAAATTATGACTATATTTGATAAAATTGATAGGTATAAATAGTTATTGTGTTTGACTAAAGGTAATAAAAGTATACTAATATATTATATTACTTCAATACCCTTAAGTATAATTATTTTAAAATATTTTTATTATTATTTATTATATAAATTGAAAATAAGATTATTTTTTGCTCTAAAAAAATTAATAAATAAGAATATAGTTATAATAAAATTAAAATTACCTTGGTAATATTTTAATATCTAAAGTAGAGGTGATAATCAAATAACTCCTTATATTACTTGTAATCACCATTAGTAATAGAAAATTATCAAAATTTTCATTACTTATAAATTAAATAAAGTAATGCAAGTAATAAAAAATAGATTATTAAAGTAATTTTTATTATCTCTCAACCAAACGACCCCTTATAATTTTCTTCTTAGTTTTCTCAACCAATTGGCCTCTTTGATTGTAATAATCAAAATCCTGATTGTCATTTATGTTCCCCAAGTGTCAAGATTGTGACGATAGTTGATTTTTGGAGTGGATTCGAATTGAATTGAGCCCGAATTTAGCTTGACATAAAGAGAGTTGAATTTGAGCCTAGGTTTGAACTCGACGAGTTTTGAAAGTTTTACGCTTGATATGACAGATGATGCACAAACTTGACTTGCATGGGCTTGATACTATATATACGAGGAAAATGTTATAGTGACACCAGTTAATTAAAATAACATTGTTTTATTTACATACGTAAACCGCTCATGAGGCTATCAAGCTAAACACCCTTTATGACTTTAGTTTCAGGTTTGCATGGCCAATTGGCCAAAATGACATAATTTTATTTGCATATTTGAATCGCTCATGAGCCTATTGAGTTGAGTCCCTTGTGCCTAGAGCTCAATAGAGTCATATACTCATGGCTTGAACTTAACCTGTGATTGCTTGTTTCAAATTCAAACAAGCCCAAGTAGCAATCGAGTTTTAACCAATTTTGCATGAATTCACCCTTAATAGCAATAGCCTAGAAAATACATATTGTTGTTTGATAGTTAGGTGTACCGTTATTAAGTTAGGAAGCAAAAGGAATCCATCTGAATGGTTCATAAGTTGGTTCCTGGCAGTTTTACAGTTGAGAAAGATTCACAGACCTGTAGCTCAGAAATCCTCAATCTTTTATGTGGTGACTTGACTTCAATCCTGAAGAAAATTAAGAAGCTTATCGAGAAAGAAAGATTAGTTGTTGTATGCGAAAATAGTTATCTAAGAATTGTGTTGATGCTGGTTAGGTAGATTAGTTCATAACAACATTCAACTTTATATTCCTTGCAGGTGTTAGTTTTGTTTGCCCAGAAAGACGAATCAAACTTAGAATATGTTGAGAATTGGTTGAAGGGATGTGTCTGGCTGGTAAAGTTGAGCAAGCACATAATTCCTTGGAAGAGATGGGCAACAAAGGTTATCCTCTTGATATTGTTACATACAATTGTTTTCTCAAGGTCCTCTGTGACAATAAAAAGAGCGATGAAGCACTAGGGTTTTATGAAAGAATGATTCAAGTTGGTTGTTTTCCAAGTGTATAGACTTATATTATGCTGATTTCAATATTTATTCTGCCAACAAACTTTCACCAACATCTACAGCAAGCTTGAATTTGATTCAATTGGTCATAATGGATTCTAGCTAATCCATATTTGAGTTTAGATCGAATCCAATACTATTACATCATAATCAAAAGTTCAAAAGATATCCAAGTATTGAACTAGTTGGAAATTATACCTGCCGGCACTATGAGAAAATAAGATCAAACAAGTATGAATAACTGAGGAAATGTTTTATATGATATGATATAAATAAAAATTATTGAATTATATTGAAAATTGGTGTGATATAGTGAGATATACAATATGTAAGGGATGACATAATTGAAATATATATAATCAATTTTAAAATTTTAAACGCTTTTGTGATTCTTTTAAAAGGATATCTTTTAAAAGGATATCGTAATAATTAAAATTTTACTTTTTAAAAGACATAATATGATATAATATATTACTATTACTAGTCAATGGTGTAATAAATAATATAATATTCCTTGTATTTGGATAGTTCAGTTAAATCAATCACAATCAGTGCTTTTAATATACGAGTAATATTATGTGTTTATATTTTTTATATATATTTTAAATATATAAATGATATGTCATAATATGATTGAATGTTACTTTATCTTTAATTTAAAATTATCAAATTAAATAATATTATCTTTGTATCTTATTTATATATAAAAAATATATCCACACATAATTTTATTATTGATATACTGGCCCCATGATCTTCTTTATAGCTGTAATTACTTCCAGTCAATACTACTTTTACAATTTTTTTTTTCTAACCCCACAGCTACCGTTTGCAATTTTTTACTGACCAAACAACAAAAAAGAAACTACTTTTGCTAGGAAGGGGCAAACGACCTCCAATGAGAATGAAATTTCCAGGAAACCTGCATGGAAAAATTTCCATTAGAGGTATAAAAAAGTTACAGCTTTCCCCTTCGGGGGAAAAGTAATAAATCCGAACTTACCAAGTATTTTCTACTTTCTAGGAACCCCTACTTTGCCAGATTATAATATATAAATAAATCTTTCTTGATTCGTTTGGTCATTGTAAGCAGACACAAACACTAAAGCAATGGAGCTCTCATCTATTGTGATCCACGGTGAAGAGACACAAATTGAACGGCAACCTATGAATGGAGCAAGTTCAAGCCATTCGAAGAAGGGCAAAGACAAAGAAGCAGATGTGCCAGAAGAGGGTGCTGAATTCCTACTGCAAGAAGTTATCTCTTTGACGAGCCGTCGTATTGGAGATGCGCTGAGAAATAGCGAACAAATAAGAAATTCAGTCCAATTCTTCTCCGCCACGCGACTTCCTAATACGATCAGGAGTTTCAGTTCAAGGCACATGATACCTGAGATTGTATCAATCGGTCCTTTCCATAGCAAGAAAAGCCACCATCTACTTCAGTTTGAAGAATGCAAATGGTTCTTTCTTGATAGGTTCCTTCGCCGGTGTGAGAAGGACCACAGACACCTGGACAAACTTCTTGTGGAAATGCAGAGTTTAGAATCTCTTACCAGAGATTTTTACTCAGATTATAAGCAGATCTCCGAGATGCCAAGTGAAGACTTGATTCAGATGATGTTGCTTGATGGCTCCTTTCTCATTGAGCTCTTGTGCTATCTCAGCAGAGACGATGATCCGATGATCGTTCAGCCGTTCTTGATTCTCGTTTTCGCCAGGGATGTTCTTAAATTTGAGAACCAACTTCCTTTGTTCGTTCTCACGTCATTGTTCGGTGAATCTGACAAAAAATTTACCGAGGTTGCCTTGGAATTCTTCAATCTTTCCTGGACAGGACCCAGAATGACCTTACCGTCCGAACTGCCTAATTGCAGTCATTTACTGGATTTATTTTACTGGAGTTCAGTTAAACCACTCTCAGTTAAGCATGACGATGATCAAATGTATGCATCTACACATTCCATGCACTGCGTAACGGAACTGAAGCTATCAGGTATCAAGTTCATGCAAAGAAAAAGAGCTGAAACCCTTTTGGACATAAAATTTAAAAACCGGGTTCTCCAGATTCCGGCTATCACAATCAATGAAATGATGAAGACTGTGCTCATAAATTGTGTGGCCCTGGAAAAGTCTCGAGAATGCCACATCAAGTATTTCTGTAACTACGTCTCTTTCTTTTCTTGTCTGATCAGCCAACCAAGAGACGTCTCGTCCATTTCTTTCGATGGAATCATCTCAGATTTTTCCGAGGATGACCAATCCATTGCATATTTCTTCAATAATCTTGGAGGAAATATGGGTTGTGTCAGATACAGTTATCTTTCATTTGAAATCAAGAATGTTGAGGCCTGGTACAATAGCGACCGGGCCAGTTTAATGCGCAATTATTTCACTACTAAATGGACAGTCCTTAAAGTTTTGGCTGCATCTCTCCTCCTGGTGCTTACCTTCATTCAAACTATCATGTCAGTACTGAGTTACAGCCGTAGCTTGAAATAATGCGGTATTACGGTATGGTTCTTGTTGTTTAGATCAATTGCCTGAATGCTTTTAGAAATGTCCATATGTGCTTGTTCAACATAACTTCTTCGGGTTTGTATCTGTATCCATTGGTGTCCATTGCAGTATAGGTGATGGTGAAATTATAAGTGTGTTTGTGTGGTGTACTTGCACAATGAAGTGGGACACCTGGATAATGATCAATCCCACTTTATTGTTGCAGGTGCAATTGAATAAGTCTCTTAGATACAATAGTCGCAGTTGTTTTGAGTTGTATGTGCTTATATGTAGGAAAAGTTGTATAAGCTATTCCTACAAATTATTTAGCAAAGATAAATAAAAATCGGGCAATTTTTACTATATTTTAACTCTCCTTAGTTTGATTTGAAGGTTTGCCTTGAAGTAAACTTTCTTTCTTTCTTATTAACCTTTTTTTGATTGTTAATGAAATAGAATCAAAATGAAGTTAATGTTATTAATGTTGATAATATTAATTGGAAGAAAATTGAGTTTGATTGAGAGTTTTTGAGAAACATTTGGAGATAAAGAGGAAAAATTATTTGAAGAGACAATAGATCCAAAAATAGCATTTGTGATTGTTGTCTTGGTTGCCATAGATACATAGAAAAGATATAAAGAGTGTTGTTAGGGTAGGATTTTGATAACATAAAAAATTAGGCTTAAATTGTCCTTTCATTACCGTTGATCTTATATAAATAAATATTACAACAACATCAGTCTTATCATATCATACATTAATAATAATTAATCTTTTCCTCAATTCTCTCCCAATTAATATTATCAACATTAATTTCTATCATCATTAATTGTCAACTATTGAAAATAGGGAAACATAAGAACTACAATATCAAAAGAGATGCATAGTCTCTTAATTGGCCAATTAGATGGCCTCTAACTAAAACACATAACTATTATCTATAGTCAGTCTTCTATCATCGTATATTCCCAATATTGTTACTATGCTAATTTTTTACACTCAGTCATCGACCACCAATCAAAGAATTTTTGCTGAGATAATGTTGCTAATATGATACTATAAACTTTTGAGTAAAACCTCTTCCTGGGAAAGTGATCACGAATCATTTCAAATGTGTGTTTTTGGTTGTTTTTATTTTTTATTATAAAAAGTGCATTTTGACTAAATACTATGTATAGAAATTGACTGCAGGTGTCAATTGTTTCAACAGAAATTACTTTAACTAAATACTATAAAGTATAGAAAAAGACAATTTTAACTATTTGAAAGGATTTTTAATGGTGTCAATTTTTTTTTTTAGGGTAAATAATGTATATATAGACAAAAACATCGGATCTACATTAGAGAGTTTGGGAACAAATTAAGCTTGCTTATCCTATTTAGCGGTAGAATAGTAGAAGCAAGCTAAGACTAACATCACTATCCAAGAAAAAACTATGCAAAGCTAAGGATGTCCTCTCTTAATGGTCTATCAAAGTCCCAACAATGATAGGGTTCAAGAGAAAGCTCTTACAAGAACTAAAAGCATCAAATAAACCTAAGAGGTCCTAAGCCAGGACAAACTATACAAAAAATCATTTACATCATATTGCATAGCAAAACAACAATGAAAAGGTTAATGACTATGTCATTGGCATTGCTAGGACAAATTGAGGTCACTTGAAGATCAGGTAGATGACAGGTACTGGGATTGGTCTGAAACAAGAAATTAAGAGTCATCCAATGATCTGCTTACTTTGACAAAAAGGAGTCTGTTGTAAGAATTTTCCAAGATAGTGTGAACCAGGCAGCAAAGAAAATGGTTTGTCCTGTGGGAAGAAGCTGCTGCACAGGAAACATAAGCAGGAACTTGGGACCGCATTTTGGAATCAAGATAGCGTAATTAGGAGCAGCAGACAGCGCCATTTGCTATTGGAAATTGACAGATTTAATCATTTGATATGTTGAGATTCATATTTTTTTCCTCTGATTTTGTATCTTGTGGTTATTGTGCTTTCAGGCTACCATTTGCTGGAAATAATTGAGTTTTTACTGTATATTATTAATTCATAAAAAAGGGGGTTAAATTTGAGGTTCCAACAGAAATTCATTTCATTGGATATGAAAATGTTAGGGAGAGGGATGGAAATAGTAGTGGTGGGTGTATATGTAGCTCTATAGAAATTTAAGTTTGTTTGATATTTTGGAGGCTTTTAAATGAATGATTTTCTTATACTTAATAATATAAGCATACAGGCAGCCTGCCTATTCATGGTGAGGCTTCTGCTAAAGCAGCGTTAGATAGGGTTAGGCTTTTGTTGCTGTTCCAGAGGGTCTGTCGTGATCACCATTTTTCCAAATCTTATTTTGATCTCCTCCGCCTTTCATGTCTTTTTTGGTTCACATCTATGAACAGGAAAAGTGTGGCTTTGTTTTGGTGTTGCACAGAGGCGTACTGTTCAATCTCTAGCTGGGCAAAGAGGGAGAAGATGGGTCATGGGTGTGATTTCCCAGTTGGAGGATGGCCACTTCTACTTGGAAGATCTCACTGCGTCAGTAGAAATCAATTTGTCTAAAGCAATGTCCTTTATCTACTTGTATTTTTGACTATTTTATCTTTTTCTAGAATTAGAATTCACTTTATATGTTTGTACGACATTCTGTGATGCAATCAAAACTGAGATAGAAAATCATCATTTTTCTTGACAAGTAATACAAAATCACCACAGGCTTAATTTCAGAAAACACCATTGTTTTAGCAGAAGGCGAGATGCTTGTAGAGGGAATTTTTCAGGATAGAGAAGTACTTCCTGTAAGAGCTGCTATGCATGCCTTTGACTCTGACATCAGAAGCGTATTCATAAATTTATACCTGCTTTTAGAGTTTTGCATTCTTTTTGTTAATATTTAATGATGTATTGAAACACCTAGAATTTTTCATGAGAGGACATATTTTTGGGATCTTGTTGTTTCCTATATCATATTTTTATTCACTTTTGGGCACAAAATTTTGGAAAGATGAGATATCTCTATACCTAATACCGAGTTTGCGATAGTAGTTTTTGAGAAAGCTGTAGCTATACGCCATGTGCAAATTACAGTAATCTTTGTTGTTGATTGCAGTAGACATTCTAATAGTGATTTTGTTATAAAGGCAATTACATGTCGATTTCCTCGATTGGATGACAGAGATAAGTCACTCAAGCTACTTGTAAGGCATGACTTCTTTGCTGGTGGTATACTAGCTGAAGAGGAGACAGTATCCTTATAATTTTTTTGCCCATATGCAGTGCTGCAGATGTAGAATATATTAGTTAATTATGGTTTTCCTATACTTTTTCTGTAGTTCAGAGTTGCAGATCTGGAAAAAGAGAGCAATGAATGAAATGTTTGTTATACTCTGTGACTTTTGGTTGGATAAAGAAAAGGTTAATCACAACCTATAGTACTTTTTCTTCCCCTCTTTTCTTTAGTGCATTTGCTTAATCATATCACTATCTTGTTCTTAGAGAAGGTTATGGGAAAGCTGGAGCTTGTCCTCAGGAGGTGGTTCCTTCGTTATTTGTATTTATGGGAAACTTTTGCTCTAAGCGATACAACCTATCTTTTAATTCGTTTTCAAGTCTCTGGTGAGGGAACTATATGTTCCTGTGTTATATATTACACTGCGGCTCTTGTTTTGGCATATTAAAAGCAATAATGTGTAATATGAGTTTACAGACAACAGTTTGGCAAGTTAGGGCGAATGATTGCAGATCATCCACAGCTTAAAGAGCGCAGTCGGTTCCTAATTATTCTGGGTCCTGATGATGCTGGTGTAAATGGCTACTTTGCTTTCTTCAATACTCTGATGCATAAGATTATTTTTCCTGATAATTCTTGTTTTATCAACTGCATGTGTATGGTTTTAGAATTTAATCATGTTTTATAAGTCATCAAAATTGCTGACATCAGAAGAACATAAATATAAACTGACATTTATTAATTCCTTCTCACAGATAGTTTTAGGCGATAAGAGTGAGCAGAAGGCATTCAAATGCACTGGAATTACTTGTTTCAATCCTGGTTCTTCTCAAGTGACTGTACTTTTGTAGCATATCATCCATGTACTCAGGAAGTTGAGTTTTCAGCCTTGTGAGTATAAAAGGAACCTCATTTCTTTTTTAAGGTTGAGTAGGCAACATGGAAATTGAAAATAATATTTATTGTAGTTTAACCAAATTTTCATATTGAATATGATACAAACCTGGAGATTTGGCTTAAAAGAGATGGTCGCTGCTCTTCAGTTTCCAGAATTAACACCAGTATTCCCAACCAAGTTCAAGCACTCTGGAACAAAGGAAGCAAACATGAAAAGATGTATTGAATTAATGTAACTCACACAACAATGAATAAAATGATATTTGTATTAAACAATTTTTTCAAAAAATGAAATACAATAGTTTGTCAATTTGTTCTAGCACTCCATTTACATAAACTCTCTGAAATTTATAAAGGAACAAAATGAAAAGGCGATTTCAACAAAGTTTTTCTCCCGAGGCTGGAAACTCTCCTCTTTTTGTCCTCAAATTTCTTTTCTGCCTTGCTTTCCTCTTTCTAGGCCTATATCATTGCACTCCTCAAATTGCCTTGCCAATCTTGCCCTGTCAGCTCAGCTCTGAAAATCCCAATGGTCCCAACAGTTTGTTGCACCGATTGTTGCCTCTCTGTTGTGCCTTCATTTGATGAGTGTTGGTTTGCTGTTGTTTCATTAGCTTGTTGGTTGTCATCTGTCATCTCCCAGCTACTGCCATGTGTTCTAGCCTCTTTTTTATCTTTCTTCCTACATACAACTTAGTCCTAACATTTCCCCACCCATTCAAAAGCACCCGTCCTCAAGGTGCAATTAAGAGATAAGTTGGTTGGGAGTTTTATATGATTCCCAAGAACTTTTGAAATTTAGAAGATGTGCCCATTTAATTAGAATTTCTAAGTCACCCAGTGGGAAATATTGATAGTCTAATTCCCTCTTCAGTTGTACCACTAATTCAACTTTTTATTCGAGCTTGTTGGCTGATCACCAAGTCCATAAGAAGAATCAATAAACAGTTTAATTTTTCCAATACTGCAAAACATCGATAGTGATACCAAAGGCTTTCGAAGTAAACCAATAACACTTGATGAAAGATTAACAAACAAATCATAGGATTGATGGTTTTTGCACTTGTGAGGAGAATAATGAACGCTTAAATTTTTCCAACCATACAATATAGGGAGAAGACCTTCAACGATCATTTGATCGTGACCAAGTTCATGAAATGTGTATCCTTTACTCTTCGTTGCTAAAAATAGCTCAAACCCTTATGCAAAATTCAATGACTGAAAGCAATGCGTCCTAACTCTGGTGTATATTATGAAATTTAGAAAATGATCAGATTCCTTAAATTCTTTCAAAATCATCCATGCTTCCTTCAATCGATTTGCCTCAAAATCCCATTTACAATAATATTAAACATAATTATTTGCGAAACAAATCCATGCATTTGTGAATTCCTGAATAACATCATGACATTATTCGTAAGCCAAAAGACATATTTCCACTCAAAGTTTGTTGTAACGCCAAATTAGCACTACTAAGTATTAAACATCCAAACTCCCACCTGTAAGTTGTTAAAATTAATAAAATCAATTAGTTTTAAGAGTAAAATTATCATTTAACTAGTAATATATTAAAATAATAAAATATTATCCATCTCTCTCAAGATTAAAATTTAAAATGTTACATTTTTTTTCTTAGGGTTAGTTTTTTTCCTCTCTCCCTTTTTCGATGTCATCTCTAATAGGCCTCTCTCTCCCTCCTTTTTTCTTCCCATTTTTAGGTATTGTCTTTGGACGAAAATGAGTCTTGGCTAGAGAAAATAAATAAACCCTAGAGGGAAAAATATAATATTTCAAAGTTTAATGTTAATGATAAATTGTTAGTTTTTTAAACCTAAGGGAAAATAGATAATATTTTATTATTTTAATATATTATTGGTTAAATAATGAGTTTTCTCTTGAAACTAACTGGTAACATTAATTTTAACAGCTCACGAGTGAAAGTTTGAGTCGTAAGAGAAAGAAGAAAAAACCTATGGAGAAAAGTGAAATTTTCAAAACTTAATTCTAGGGGAAAAATTGTTAATTTTCCCGACCAAATGAGGAAAATGATATAAATTTTTAAGATTTTAGGGTTTAGTGATAAAATGATGATTTTACTCCCTATAACTAATGTTTTTAGTTAAGCTTAATAGTTTGTGGATAGGTATTTGAGTTTTTAAAATCTCGTGAGTGTATATTTGGAAATAGACTAAACCTTAGGTGGTAATAAATCTTTTGGCCTTATAAAATTTTTGATGTGGCATCTTATATACTAAGCCTTAATTTATTAAATATATCCCAATGAACTTGCCTGTGCAATTATGTTTTGTGGCTATTGTTCCAATGATAGGCTACCTCAGTGGTGTATGTTCTTAGGATTAGTTTTCAAAAAGCCAAAACACTATTCTCACCCAAAATTTAGTGCAACGTTAAACTCTCATCTGTTGAATTTTGAAAATCTAAATACTCATTGATTTGCTAATTTTTTTTGTTATTGTCAAAGATAAAATTGTTATTTAAAAATAAAGAAAGAAAAATTTATCTCTTTTTTCTACTTTAATTTTGAAAAATACAATTATTCTCTTAACTTAAATTTAAAAAATTATTTTTTCACTTCCACTATATAGGATTTTCATATTTTAGAGTTAACAACCGCTCATTCAAAGTTTAAAAGATTGCACTTACACCTTAAAAAGTTTATTCTCTCTTTCTAACAACTTTTTTTCTCGACAATTCACTTTAGTACATCATCAACCCATCAATGACACCTCTTCTCCCTCCCTGATGGTTTTCAATGGAAAAACCACTAAAAATCTAGTCAAAATAGTTGGAATTATTGCACAGATTTGGGGAGCCTCTTTGACACTTGAAGCTCCACTAATTTTGGGGAATATATCATCTGATAGTGCTTGTTGTACAATGAAGAGAACTCTTGAATCCTTTATCCAATTGTCCTCTAACACCTTTTGTTCAACTTTCGAAGAACTAGATGTCTCTTTTGGAAAACTGAACTCGAATTTGACTATATCCCATAAATTTTGGGATTGAAAAAACATTCTCATTTTAGTGCACCAATAATCATATTTGTTATCAGTGAATATTAACACTAGGATCGAGACAGATAGGTGACTCATATTAGCCATAAAGATAGATTTCCAAGAGTGATTGAACCTAGAAAAGTAATAACTGTGTATAACTTAATATACATAAAAAAAAGTTCCCAAGAAAGACTAGTGGGGACAAAGTCTCTTTTAAAACCAACCTCTTGAGATAAAACTTCTAAATATGCATATAATCAGAAAAATTACTTACTAACCTAAATCAAACTCTGATACTATTGTTAGGAAAATAAATAGAATAAAATTTTTAATGAAAGAATCTATAAAAATAGAAATTTCTATTAATTCAAATGAAGTATGGGAACTTGATTACTCCGCGAAGCACTCACAAATATAGAAGAGAAAATTTTGTTGAAGGAAATTTTTGATTGATGGATGATTTTGCAAATGAAGTAACATGCCTATTTATACTTTGCATAGGCGGTTTACATACAATTAAGAAATGGATTTTACTTAGGCGGTAGGTTCATTGATTGGCTAAGTGTTGGCCATTTCTTCTTTTGACAAATGCCTCTACTAACTTGAAGATTAGTGGCCCTTATGTCTCTCAATGCATCATGTTTATCAAACATCAATGAAATGCTGACACTGGAATGCAATAGTGATTGTCTTGCTGCAATTTTTGGCCTGGATCTTGAACTCGAATGAGCTTTTGAAGGTGTACCGCAGCATTGTAGAAAATAGATGATTCAGTGTAAGAGTTCCTATCATTTCATATTTTTCAATTTCATTTGCACATTCGTTTAACAAGAAGAAGAGATACCCAGCATACATTTATTTGTGTCTGGCTTTGGGGGGTTCATGTTTAACTATAAAATTGGTCAATATCGAAGCAAATTATGCAATATTTCTCTTATCTGGTGAAATCCAGTTATAAACAATCCTAACCACTCGTTTTAATATACAGGCCTCATGATCTTCTTCTTCGCTGTTACTTCCCAGTTTCCACTATTGTTCCTCTCTCGTTCAAGTCAATACTATTTTTGCCTGGAAGGTGCAAACAACCTGCATTGAAATTTCTCCCTTGAGGTATCAATAAGTTGCAACCTTTTAATAAATCTGAACTTACCAAGTATTTTCTAGAAACCACTACTTTGCCAGATTATAATATATATATAAAGCTTTCTTGATTGTTTTGGTCATGTGTAAGCAGACACAAACATTAAACCAATGGAGCTCGTGAAGAGACACAAACAACCGGCAACCCATGTTGTCCATGAATGGAGCAAGTTCAAGCCATTTGAAGAAGGGAAAAGACATAGAAGCGGTAGTGCCAGAAGAGGGTGCTGAATTCCGAATGCAAAAAGTTATCTCTTTGACGAGCCGTCGTATTGAAGATATGCTGAGAAATAGTGAACAAATAAGAAATTCAGTCCGATTCTTCTCCGCCATGCGACTTCCTCATACGATCAGCAGTATCAGTTCAAGGCGTATGATACCTGAGATTGTATCGATCGGTCCTCTCAATAGCAAGAAAAGCGACCATCTGCTTCAGTTCGAAGAATGCAAATGGTTCTTTCTTCATAAGTTCCTTCGCCGGTGTGAGAAGCACCACAAAAAGCTGGACAACTTTCTTATAAAATGCAAAGTTTAGAAGCGCACCAGAGATTTTTACTTTGGTCATAAGCGGATCTCCGAGATGCCCAGTGTTAGAAATTTATTGAGCCCCATAAGTGTTAAGAAATGTCCAATTTACTATATTTATATACCACTCATATATATATATATATATATATATATATATATATATATATATATATATATATATATATATTGAGTTTATTATATATAAAACTCTTTTTTGCTAAAAGATTATTTCCCACCCAAATTTTAACTCAATCCTAAAGCACACTTATGATAGTTTAAAAACTCAAACACCAATCCATAAATTAATTTTTATTACAAATTTCAATTATAGAAAAAAGTAAAATAATTATCTTATCAATAAACCCTAAAAATTAATGTCATTCCCCCCTCTCCCCCTCCCCCTCCCCCTCTCCCCCAAGTTTTAAAAACTATTACTTTACCTCATTTTCAAAGTTTGAAAAATTAAAATTTCACTTCTAGGGTTTGTTTTCCTTTTCTGACCACCATGATTTCGACTGATGACCGACATTTTTCACCCATCTTCCATCTGACCATTATGGACGATCACTTACCACCCCGAAAGACAATACTTCGTCGTCGTCCAAATCTAGATATTCAGATGCTTTGTCCAACGTCATCATCCTTTATTAGAGAAGATCAATTGACGATACTAGGGGAAAATTGGCGAACGCCCTTCATCCTTCATAGGAGAAGAATCGTCGGTGACCACCGGATAGGAAACCTATAAATTGGGGGGGCGGGGGAAGTGAATTTTTCAAAGTTAAATTATGGGGGAAATTTATTAATTTTCTAAATTAAAAGGGAGAAATAATATAAATTTTTCGGGTTTTAGAGTTCAATGATAAAATGATGATTTTATCATTGCCTTTAATGAAAATTTTTAATAGAAGTATGTTTGGTTTTTTGAACGATCATTTTAAACTGTTAAACCCACCTATTTGGTTTTAACCTCTAATGCCATATTAGAAATTATATTGTACCAATAAATGTGGAAATTGAAACTTATATTATATATCACTTATTTATACATTAATTTTATTAGATATGAAACTCTTTTTATAGTGTCCAACACTAAGTTAGGACTTGATTTAGATGATGTTGCTTGATGGCTCCTTTCTCATAAACGATAACATAATAATTACAATTTTTCTAATTTTATTATTACCTTTTAAAAAGAAATAACATGATATAATGTCACAAAATGGTGTAACAAATAATATAATATTTCTTTTATCTGGTGAAATCTTCTAGTTAAACAATCACAATAAATCCTTTTAATTATTAATACAAACTGATATATTATCACTATCAGTCCTTTTAATTATTGATACAAATTGATATATTTTTTAAAAAGGGAATGATATAACTATGATATATTTGATAAATTTTAAAATTTTAAATGTTTTTGTGGTTCTTTTAAAATAATAATATAATAATTAAATTTTTTCATAATTTTATTATTACTGTTTAAAAAGAAATATCAAGATATAATATGTCTATATTATTGATCAATAGAGTAATAAATAATGCAATATTTCTCATATGGTAAAATTTAGTTAAAAAATCAAAATCAGTCATTTTAATTATTAATATAATTTGATATTTTTTTAGAGAGTGAATGAAGTAAGTATAATGTATATGATAATTTTTTAAAATTTTAAAGTTTCAATGATTCTTTTAAAATGATAGCATAACAATTAAAATTGTTACTAATTTTATTATTATAATTTAAAAAGGAATAACATAATATAATGTTTCTTCACTTAAAATGTATCATGACCCTCTCGGTGTTTGCTTTGATTCAAACTCTCATAAGACTCATTCGCAGATTGAATATGTTTTTATTTATAATAACAACATCTTCGAATTATTTAAATTGATTCTAGCTCTCCATGAAACCAGCATAAAATGCATATAATTATGATTTGTCATCTATATGACATCCATAATACATGTAGTTTTCTCTTCACAATAAACACTTTTTTGTATTATATGAAAACAATAAAATATGCATTGTCCAAATTTTTTTGCACTAATGAGTTCCAATAGAATTGAAAAATTGATATTAAGCAAATACGATATAATGACAACCTTCCAAACTTATTCACCCAGATACTATTGACATCAACATTTAAAAAATTAGTGTATAACATTAACATGTAACAGTTCATTAAACAACTAAATTAATTCATATCATCTCACTACAAAGAGAGTGATATTAGTTAAAAGGAGCAAATTCTTGAAATATGTTATATACTAGCCAAAATATACATTGTACTACTTTTTCATTTATTAGGTTTTGTTTCACTAGGTTTTTGTAACACATTCAACATCACTTTATCATATATCAAATGGTTTCGTTCTTTTATTTTTTATTTTTCTTATTAGGTTTTTCCTTAATTTTTTTTATTAGGCTTGGGCAGCAACATTAAATTTTGGACAGTGGAAACAGCTGATGTCTGTGCCCCCCAACCCCTGCTTTAGACACACACTTCATCACTTGCGATATAAATTTTACACAGCTTTCGTTTCTCATCCTTACACTCATCAATATATTTTTCAATATTTCTTTTTGCAATATTTAATTATTCAATTATGTTCGCAACAATTATTAAAATTTTTATTTATTTTATTATTACTTTTTAAAAAGTCATAACATGATATAATATGTCATTATTATTGGTCAATGCTGTAACAAATAATATAATATTTCTCGTATCTAATGAAATCTAGTTAAACAATCACAAAGGTCCTTTTAATTATTAATATAAATTAACAACCTGCAATGAAATTTCCAGGAAACTGCATTGAAAATTTTCCCTCGAGGTATTAAAAAGTTACAACTCTTCCTTCATTTCAGGGGGAAAAAGTAATAAATCCGAACTTACCAAGTATTTTCTGGGACGCATTTCTTTGCCAGATTATAATGTATAAATAAAGCTTTCTTGATTGTTTTGGTCATGTGTAAGCAGACACAAACATTAAAGCAATGGACCTCTCATCTATTTTGATCCACGGTGAAGAGACAGAAAACAAACGGCAACCCATGTTGCCCACGAATGGAGCAAGTTCAAGCCATTCAATTAAGGGCAAAGACGTAGTAGCTGTAGTGCCAGACGAGGGTGCTGAATTCCGAAATCCATTTTCGCAAGAAGTAATCTCTTTGACGAGGCGTCGTATTGAAGACATGTTGAGAAATAGCGAAAAAATAAGAAATTCAGTCCAATTCTTCTCCGCCATGCGACTTCCTAATACGATCAGCAGTATCAGTTCAAGGTATATGATACCTGAGATTGTATCAATCGGTCCTGTCAATAGCAAGAAAAGCGACCATCTGCTTCAGTTCGAAGATTACAAATGGTTCTTTCTTGATAAGTTCCTTCGCCGGTGTGAGAAGGACCACAGAGACCTGGGCAGCCTTATTTTGGAAATGCAGAGTTTAGAAGCTCGTACTAGAGATATTTACTCAGATTATAAGCAGATCTACGAGATGCCAAGTGAAGATTTGATTCAGATGATGTTGCTTGATGGCTCCTTTCTGATTGAGCTCTTGTGCTATCTCAGCCGAGACGAAATTCCCAATGATCCCATTCTCGTTCAGCCATTCTTGATTCCCGTTCTTGCCAGGATGTTCTTAAACTTGAGAACCAACTTCCTTTGTTCGTTCTCACGTCATTGTTCGATCAACCTGACGATAAATTTAAGAAGCTTGCCTTGGAATTCTTCAATCTTTCCTGGACAGGTCCCAGACTGACGGTACCGTTCGAACTGCCTAATTGCAGTCATTTACTGGAATTATTTCACTGTTGTTCGGTTAAACAGCTGTCAGTCAACCATGGCAACGATCAGACGTACGCATCAACACATTCGATGCATTGCGTAACGGAACTGAAGCTATCAGGAATCAAGTTCACGCAAAGAAAAACACCTGAAACCTTTCTGGATATAAAATTCAAGAACCGGGTTCTCCAAATTCCAGCTATCACATTCAACGAAATGATGAAGACTGTGCTGATAAATTGTGTGGCCTTAGAACAGTCTCGAGAACGCCACATCAAGTATTTCTGTAACTACGTCTCTTTTTTTTTTCTCGTCTCATCTGCCAACTAAGAGACGTCTCGTCCCTTTCTTTCGATGGAATCATCTCAAAATTTTCCGACGATGACAGATACATTGCAGATTTCTCCAATGATCTTGGAAGAAACACGCAGTGTGTCAGAGGCAGTTATCTTTCTGATGAAATTAAGAATGTTGAGGCCTATTACAATAACGACCGGACAAGTTTACCGCGCAATTATTTCACTACTAAATGGAGAGTCCTCCATGTCTTTGCTGCCTCTTTCCTCTTGGTGCTTGCCTTCCTTCAAACTCACATGTCATTACTGAGTTACAACCGTGGCTTGAAATAATGTGGGTATAAGGGTATGGTTCTTGTTATTTAGATCAACAACTTGAATGCTTTTAGAAATGTCCATATGTGCTTGTTCAAGATAACTACCTGGAGTCTGTGTCTGTATCCATTGCTTATACTGGGACAGAGACATTATGAGTGTGTTTATGTCGTATACCTGCACAATGAAGTGGGGGCACCTGGGTAATGGTCAATCCCACTTTATTGTGGCAGGTGGATTGAATAAGTCTTTTAGATAAAGTTGTTTGTTTGTTTAGTTTGAATTAGTCAACATGATTGTTTTTGAGTTGTACATATTTATTCGTAGGAAAATTTGTTTAAGTTTTTCCCATAGTAGAGATAAATAAAAATCAAGCAATTTTTATTACATTCCAACTCTCTTGATTTTGATTTGGGGGTTGTAGGCTTTTCTCGAACTAAACTTTGTTTCTTTCTTATTAAGCCTTTTGCGATTGTCAATCTATTTTCTCTATTTCGTCCAATTACACGATCTCTACATAACAGTTTATCTATCTATCATCGTAAATTCCCAACAAATGAAATGGTGAAAGATTAGCGAAACAATAGATTGAACAGGTTTAGGAAGCAATAATGAGTATTTTTCAAGTATTTCTTGGTTATACTTGAAAAGAAGTTTCTTTAGTTAGTTGTGTTGGTTGTCAATTTATTCAAAGAAAAGAAGTTCTTTTGCATCATTATGTCGATTACTGTTAGAACACTCCAAAGATGATACACAGTAACTTTAGCTATGCGGAATGCATCATGGCATGGAATTTGTCCGTTTTGTAGGGTTTGCACGATTTAATTTGGTATGATTTGATAGCTTTTTTTTTAAAACAAAATAAAAAAAACCGTTTAAAAAATTTCTAAACAAAATCAAACCAAACCAAACTTTAAACAATGGTTTGAAAAAATTATAAATAAAACCAAATTATTTCAAGTTTCAAATCAAACTAAATCAAATCAGACTGAGAAAATATAGTTTAGTCTTATTTGAATTACGGTTTGAATATATTAAAATCATTCACTTTTAAATAGATATTATTTGATAAAATTAATTGAATTATAATTTTTTAGAACATAATATAAACATATAAAATAAATGTGAAATATATATATAATATTCATGTAAAGAAAATGAAAAAATAAATATAAAAAAAGTTATATACTTAATTGTTTATTGAAAAATTCTATCAAAAATAGCTATATATATGTAATGTTAAAAAATACGAATTATGGTTTGGTTTGGTTTAAAAATAACTCAAATTGAAAACTGTTTTTAAAAAATTTATCAACCCAAACTAAACTATTTTACAATCAAAACAAACTGTAATTAAGTTCGGTTTTACAGTTTGAACCAAATTACGCAAACCCCTACTATTTTGTCTTGAAACATTTTTATTAGGAGGTGAGCTTTGTGATCACATTACATAAATCCGACACTTCAGCCGAAAAAAATGGTTTTGCAGTGCATTTCTTCTTGATGCTATTGATAGAATTTTTTACTACCATAAAGGTAAAGTGTTTTTTTCTCTTTTCAACTAGAAGATCAGTATCGTAGTGGAATCTGTATATGCTAATTGCAAATTGATATTGATGCTTAGTTATCTGTCTTTGTCATGCAGCACCTTTTTTCTCATCTAGAGTAGAATTTTTATCCTTTGACGCTTGAAGGTTGAGGCATACTTTAGAAGTACTGTAGTTGTATGTGATGTAAAAGGTGTTATATTCCATCAAAAGGTTAGTATAAAAATCCCCATTTAAAGGAATGTATCCATGCCAACAGTTTTGACATCAACATCTCTGTCTTCTACCTAATACCGCCCACAATCTCTAAATTGAGTTTCACTCAAACCAGAATTTTACCTTTATGATTTTCTTCTTAGTTTCCTCTACAAATTGGCCTCTTTCATTGTAATAATCAAAATCTAGGTTGCCATTTATGTTCCAAGTGTCAAGATTGTGGCGATAGTTGATTATGGGGTGGATTTGAGCAAAGGTGAGTTCAAGTTTAGCTTAGTATAAGGAGATTTTGAAGGACATAAGCTCAAGTTTGAGCTTGAAATGATAAGATTTCATATTATAGATACGAGCAAAAGATTATAATAACACCAGTTGATCAAAACAACGTTATTTTATCAATATACATAAACTATTTATGAGCCTATTAAGCTAAACACCTATATGGCTTTAGTTTGAGCTCGACTTGCATGGGCATAGCTGGCCGAAATGATGTTATTTTATTTGCATACTTGAATCGCTTGCGAGCATATTGAGTTGAGCACCCTTGTGCCTAGAGATAAATAGTGTCATATACTCATGGCTTGAGCTTGACCTATGATTGCTCTCTTTAAGCTCAAAAGAGCTGAGCTAACAATCAAGTTTGAGCTAAATCGATTCGAATCAAGTTGAGTGATAGGCTATAAAATAGATATGGCAGTTTGATAGGTAGTTGTACTGTTCTTGAGTTAAGTTTAAGAAGCAAAAGAAATCCATTTGAATGGTTCATAAGTTGGTTCCTGGCAGTTTTACAGTTGAGAAAGAGTCACAAACTTATAGCCTCAGAAATCCTCAGTCTTGTATGTGGTTACTAACTTCAAACCTGAAGAAAACTTAGAAACTTATGGAGAAAGAAAGATTAGTCGTTGTATGCGAAGACGGTTAGCTAAGAATTGTGTTGATGCTGGGTAGGTAGATCAGTTCATAACAACATTCAATTCTATGAAATAGAACATTGTATTCAATTCCTTGCGGGTGTTAGTTTTGTTTGCCCAGAAAGACAAATCAAACGTAGAATATGTTGAGAATTAGCTTTAGAAAGTTGAGAGAATTTGAAGTTCTTGTAGAAGTAAGGCAACTAACTCTTCGGAAGTCTTAGATGTAAAGTAGGTAGAATAGGTAAACAGTTAAGAGGGAACAGGCTCTATTATTATCATATGAAAGCTTACTAATGGTTGGGATTATGGTTGCCGAGTGACAAATCCAATTGTGTATAAAAAACTTAATTTTCACCTAATTTTTTTGTATTATTTGTCATTTCATATTGCAGGATTTTACCAATATATATAGATTTGTAGTATTTTATCTAATATGCTTATCGTATTATACTGGTTTTTGATACATTTTATTGTTCTCCATGCGTATTGTATCATATTATATGATGTATATAGTGTATCGTATGATACCAATAACTGTAATTAAGATTGTCAACCTACTTAGAGCAATCTAATAAAAATATGTTGGGTTTTGATTTATTAGCTTTTCTTTTTTGTAGAGTCAATTTTGAGTCTAGTCCAAATACAGATTGATTTGAATCTATAATGATTAATTCGAGTTGGCTTAAGATTTTGTTAAAAGGTTATTAGTGAAGTTAATAGTATCATCAACAAAAGGAATAATTTTATCAATGAAATGAACAATATTATCTTATATAAATAGTACCATAGAAAAGGAATTTGAACTGAGTTATTGAACTTAAACTCTAATTTGAATCCAGTTCGAATTGAGCCTTAGTGTTTTTCAGATAGTAGTATGACATGATTGGATCCTCCATCACATTAACGGCAGATAGGGTTACCATAGGAGTTGTAAAACCACCTTGAAAGTAGGTAGGTGAGTCATTTATTGAATCTATTTATAGTTCATAGTTATTAATAATGAAGTGAACATTTATGATAGAAATGCTGACAGTTGAAGAAAAGTGTTTATGTCTAGTAGTGACAGTTACGACCAACAAGAAAGGTGGCAGCAGGGGAAGGCAAGGCAAGGCAAAGCAAGAGGTGGTGGGTGAAAGATGAAAGATGGCTTTCTCTTGCTACTTTTATTACAAGCAATATCTCCTACATTTGGTATGAACGACAATGGTAGGCCAACAGTCAAACCAAGACTCCTTTTTTCTTTTCATATTATTGTTGCTTATCATAATTTATGGAGAAATTAATTACAAAATAAAATAGTATTAATTAAGGTGAGAGATCATTAATTCAAAATTATCTAATTATATGACGATACATTATTTAGTTATTCAATTAGACACTCAAAATTAAGTGTATATACTTTATTGATAGCATGTAATATTGGCTTGGGTAACATGAACTTTGGTGAGATTCTAATACCTCGAAAACTTAAGTTCCTTGCGAGGTTCGAAAAGCATGAATTGGGTTACATTAGACTAAGTCGAGTTTGGATATTGTTTAGTTCGAAATTGATTTGATTATAAAAAAGTTAGCTCAAAATTGGATAGAATTAAATAAATTGAGGTTCAAGTTTGGTTTGAAAATTATTTTATTTTAGATTCAATTTGAGCTAGTTTGAACTTAAACGCTCTAATCAGTTTAAACTTGATTTTTTTTATAAAAACAACTTTAATCATTATTTCGAATTCAACTTATTTGATCTAGGTTTGAATGGTTTGGATCAAATTCAACAATGACTTAGGGTGTAAGATCAAACTTAGGATTGTTATTAATGGAATAATTAGTGTCTCATTAAAATTTTAGAAATTATTATTATTATTATTTTGAAATTTAGAAACATAAGAAGAAATTTCAAAAGTTCGTTAATTCTACATATTTGATTTAATAAATTTCTGTTTTGACTATTGATTGAAGATTTTTAACAGAGTCTTTTTCAATTTGTTGACTACAAAAAGTTGTGCAATAATTAATTATTTATTTTGGATAATTAATTGTTTATTAGAGATTCAGTTAATTTCAATTTTAAGTTACTTTCTAACCTGAGAAAAGTAACAATTAAGTATACTTAAGCTAACTAATTAGCATCATGATTACTCTAAATCAAATTTCAAAACCATTAAAATCATGTGGTATTTTTTTTTTCTCCATGTTAATTAATAAATTACTACAAACAAAAAGCTTGAGGATTCTCTTATTTGATTTTTTTTTTATTTACATACAATTAATAGTAAAAACAAAAAAATTATTAAATTTAAAGAAATATAATGTTTGAAAAAAATAAAGTTTTGATGTAATAAATTAATTAGATATTATTTAATCCGGTTGAAACTTAAAACAATAAAATTATGTGCATAAATAATTATGTGTCATTTTGTAATTGAGTATTGATTTATCTTTAATTTTTAATTATCATTTAATTATATAATGACATATCGTTTAATTACTTATATTAAAATATATTATAAAAAAGATTAAAAAATACAATTAAATTGAAGTGAATGCCAATCTAACCAATTGGGTAGGATTCAAGTTGCTTGAATTTGGATTAAATGACCCAAATTTGAATGAAAGATTTAAGTTTTTTCGTAAAAATAGTTGAACTCGAATCAATTCAAATATTAAAGTTTGAGTTTTTTAAAATCAAATTTAAAATAAAATTATTTTCAAATTAAATTCGAATCTTTATTCATTAATCTTAAGTTAATTTTTTTGAATTCAAATCAATTTAAATTAAATTTTATTTAGGTACAGTATGAATTGAATCTGATGGTATTATAATTAAGTTTGACTGAAATTAGTCTCTTCTCCACGTGCAAAACAGAGATTAATTAGCAGCAAAACTGTTAGCTAATTAGGTTTGAAAGTTGATCATAAAAAATGAAGTCAAAATTTATACGTATGAAAACAGAAGTACGTACCTTCTCATGCATCTTTTATATTTAATTATTATTTTTAAATACATTGCATTTACATCATTGTGTGCATGAAATTAGGGTTAGATTCTATCCAAATCAAACTTAATTATAATCTAATTTTAGATTAGATTGAATTCGATTTAAAAATAATTTAATTTTAAATTTAATCAAACTAATTTAATCTTAAATAATTAAATAGTTCAAACATGATTCATTTTATAAAAACAAGCTTAATTTTTTGATTAAACTTAAATAATTCAAATTAAATCCAACCTAACACGAAATATCTTAAGGTTTATATGTCCACGATTAATTTAAAAAAAAAATCCATTAAGTCATGAAGTTTCAATGTAATTTTGCACATTATTTTGATAAATTATACATCAATTTTTGTATTTAAATTAATAAGTGACAAGAAATAACAAAAAATATATTTAAAAGAAGTAAGGTGTAATAATAATAATAATAATAATAATAATAATAATAATAATAATAATAATATGAAAAAAGGTGGGTTATAAGTAGGTTAGAAACTAGCAGAAGATGTTGAAAGCAGAACCAAATTCACCCTACCAAGCAACCTCTCCTTCTCAATCTCATATAACGGAAAGCACTTTCTCCTTCTCTATATCTTCCCTTTGATCTCAATTTCCTTTCACTTTACTTGTTTCTCTGATCTTCCTCTTCTTTCTCTTCTTCCACTTTGATCCAAAACCCTAAAACTTTCCTACATATATATACATGCATCGCCTGAAACTCCCCTCAAACCCCGTTTAACCTTTTAACTCTTTGATTATATTGTCAAGATCTTAGTGGGATTCTGGTTGTTCTAGATTGATTGAATTTTGAATTTTTTTCAGTACATAGAAGCATCACTGATGTATCTTTCCTCGCTAGGTTGCTTCTTTGATCTTTGTGTTGTTAGGTTATAGATATAGTTGAGTTTAATCTAGCTATTTTTAATCAAGTTCGATCATCTTCTTCATTGGAAGAGTGCAGAGGCATCGTGTACAGTGAAAGAATTAGAGGAATATTGATTAGGGTTTTCTACAGTTTGATTGATCTTCAGCTGCCTGTGTGAGATTATTTCTACATATATGCATATATCTATGTATATGTATTGAAGATCAAATGTGCACCAGAGGACATTGGAGGCCAGCTGAGGATGAAAAACTTCGAGAGTTGGTGGAACGTTATGGCCCCCATAACTGGAACGCCATAGCTGAAAAGCTTCAAGGCAGATCAGGTAATTAGTTAATTAATTAAATTTAAAAGTCCATTTCATCTTATTTCCATATTTTCTCTCTGTGTTAATGAATAATCCACCAGGGTTTGATTCAAAATCAAGTTAATTAAGCAAGAAAAATTGTGATTAATTTATGCGCAATGATGGGTATACACCTTAAGTACACCAAATGTATAAACAAACGATGTATTATTATGTGATTAAATATTAATTTAAAATCAATCAATCATATAATCATATATCACATATATATTTATTTATATGGTTTTATTATTGATTTGTTAATAGTTGTGATTATTATTATTATTATTATTATCAGGGAAAAGCTGTAGGTTGAGATGGTTCAATCAACTGGATCCAAGAATCAACAGAAGCCCTTTTACAGAAGAAGAAGAAGAGCTTCTTTTAGCTTCTCATCGGATCCATGGAAACCGCTGGGCGGTGATCTCGAGACTGTTTCCAGGACGAACTGACAACGCTGTGAAGAACCATTGGCATGTCATCATGGCTCGAAGATGCAGAGAAAGATCAAAACTTTCCGCCAAAAGAGCCGCCCAAACTCTCCTAAATAATCATTACAGCTTACCTCGTATGCATCCTCATCATCATCATCTTCAGCATTATCAAGCACCAGCAGGTTTTAATATAATTGAAAACAATGGAGATGAGAAGAATCGAGGAGTGGAGTTTTACGATTTTCTGCAAGTGAACACGGATTCAACCAAGAGTGAAGTGATTGATATGTGTAATTTTGCGAGAAGGGATGATGAGGAAGTCAATCAAGAAGCGAGAGAGCTGCGACGAAGCTCGCAATTTATCGATTTCTTATCGGTAGGACGAGATTGATTAATTGATGTTCAGAGCTGTAGCTATGTAGAATTTTGATGGAAATTGTCTTGGAGAGGAAGATGACATGCCACTGGAAACGAAAATAACTTGCACTTTCGTTTCCAGTGGCATGTCATCTTCCTCTCCAAGACAATTTCCATCAAAATTCTACATAGCTACAGTTCTGAACATCAATTAATAAACTAACTATAAAATGAAGTTCAATTAGTTATCAGAATGTGACAGAAGAACTATAGATGTATTATATATTTATGTTATTCATTTTGATTGCATGTAGGTAGAATTATATATGCATACAGAGATATATGAAGAAGAAGAAGTTGTAGTTTGTGTTATATTGTAAAGAGCAATATTATTTACACTCAGTTTTGGGTATCTAATTAGATACTCAGATGATTAGATATTATTTTATTTTAATTCGAAATCATTCGATCATATGATGATATATTATCATGTGATTGAATGAATATTCAAATTAAATGCATATAGTTCTATTGTATTGTAAAACCGAGTCTTTTAATCAAGAATGTCAAGCTGAGGATGAAATCAAGAATTTTAATCTCTTGTCTCTTGGAACTACCCATCATCTGCATATAAGCTGGTTGTTACATAATGACATATTAGTCATTTGATACTCATTATAAGTATGAGCAATACTATGTGTATACAAATTTTGTACATAATTTAGATATATAAATGATTTATCATCATATGATTGAGTGTTATTTTATTTTTAATTCAAAATCATTCAATCATTGATGACAAATCTTTCATGTATCCAAATTGTATATAAAAAAAGTGTATACATAGTTTTATTATTATAAGTACATATAAAAACTAGAAATAGAACTGATGGTGATATAGAGTTATATCCTTGTAATGTTACTAACTGTTTATGTACAGCCATCTTAATTAAAGGAGAAATTGTTTTCCTTCATTTTCTTTGTTTCCTTTTGAGAATATGAACCTGAAAGTAAAGAAAATTTTTTCATCTTTGGCATATATGAGACCGTAGTCTCTCTATTCAGTCAAATATGTGTTTGGATCGGGTAATAATTTTATTATAAAAAATGAAAGATTATTACAAAGATAGATTATTTAAATATTACTATATAAATTATCATGTATAAATAATTATTGTGTTTGATTAATAATAATAAATAAATACTGAGATACTAACATTCTTTAATTCCCTTAAAAGGTAATGAGTATAATTTAATATTCTGTTTTTCTAATTAACATGTCTTATGTTAAAGTATTAAATTTACAGTATTTTCTAAAATATTTTTCACATTAATATAATTTATTAGGATTTTAATGCCCTTAAAAGATTAACGGTATCAATTAGTATACTTCATGCCACAAAATGTGATATTTCGATAGTTCTTGATATTTTAAGTATCCCCTAATTCTTTCATCTCTAAAGGATTTTCTTGAGTAATTACCCAATAAGTAATCGAGTCGATACAAAAGGCCTATTTGGCAATTTCCTTCTGGTTTTATAGTATAATTATTTGGTTCTTATGTCTCTAATTTGAGCTTTGGCTACCAATGCAATAGAAATTAATATATGCAAAGGGCTACATTTAGTCCTCACATGGGATAACCCATGCGGAGATGTTGCTTAGTTGGCTCTAAGAATACATGAGGTATTAAGGGATTTTTACAACTAGTAGCTTAAACTTTTATCTCTTATAGTACTTTTTGCACATGTGGTATCACAGCCACCAGGGTTTAAGTCTCATCGAGAGTGGGAGTAGGCACATATGCAAAGTAAAACCCATATTTAATCCTCACGTGGAATCCGTATAAGGTCTGAAGAGATTCCTCTAATGCGTAAGCTTTTAGCTCTAATGGTACCTTGTGTCCATGAATCCAAATAAGATTCATATTAATTTATTTATATTTATTAATATCTAATGTTTATACATGAAATATTATTGTTTTTTTAAGAAAAAAAGTATGTGTATTTATAATAAATATAATTCTTTTAGTTTGAATGATGATGTGTTATTATATGATTAAATGATTTTGAATTAATGATAGATATATCATGATAACACATCATTGATATATCTAATTAAATGTTCAAAACTAAATGCAAATTATTTTATTAAGAGTCATGCTATATATACAAACAATGTACATAATTTTGTACATATGCAATAAATGTCACTATATGATTAAATAATTTTAAATTAGAAATAAAGAAATAATCAATTATATGATGATATGTTATTAGTTATATATATAGTTTTATTATTTTATTAAGACCAAAAGACTTATTCCCACCTAAGGTTTGGTGAAATTTCAAACTTCTACTTGTTAACTTTCAAAAACTTAAATATCTACTATTATGTTAAAAATTACTGTTATGGTTAAGACTAAAAATATTATTTAATTAAAAATTGATTATATATTCTCTAGTTTAAAAATCTAACAATTCTGTCCTTTCCCCTTGTAAGGTTTAAAAAGTAACCATTTCCTTTTGGCTAGCTTTTATCGTTACTCTCCTTCTCTAGTGCTCCCTTTTTCCTCTAGATTGGTACAAACAGAGCATTCAATTTCATCGAAGCAGGAAATAAGACGAACCAATCCCAATCTCTCAACCCTAATGACAATAGACGGTGCACGAAGGAAGATGAATGAAGGTAGACGATAGATGAAACCCAACCCTAATGACAGTTTGTCTTGATTTAAAACCCACTTATAGGTTTTAGATCCAGTTATTGTTCCTCAACGAGGGACAAAATTAGTGATGTTAAAAGGGAGGGGGAATACAGGAGAGAGAGAGAGTGTATTGGGAGGAAGAGAGAGATAAAAAAAAGTTCATCGAAAAATCTAAAAAAAAAACCTTAGGGGGAAAATAGTCACTTTCAAACTTTAAATAGAAAAAAAAATTTTGTATTTTTAAACTAAAAGGGTAAAAATATAATAAATTTTTATTTTTTTAATATTTTAAACTAAATAACATCTTTACTTTTAACTCTAATAATGAATTTTAATGAAAGAGAAGTATTTGAAAATTAATTGATAAAAATTTTATATTTCACTTTACATTAAATCTTTTTTAGAACGGAATAGCATATTACTGTGGAATATACGACATGGACTTCCCTTTACATTTCAATTTTACCTTTAAACCAGGCCCACCAGGGCCCAAATCATCCAGTGCCGCACATTTAAATTGATAAAAGCATCGTGATTTGAGTCAAAGCAATAGTGACCCTTGGATCATGTGACTAAATACACTTAACACCACTAATCACGAGGCTAACACCATTGTAAATGACAAAATTATTAGTTTTACTTGAATATTATTTTATCTAAAGCATCATTTTCTACACTTTTAACCCAACATCATTAAGCGGATAAATTAGACAATAACTTAATCACGTCATTATTGTAAATAATTAATTACACGTAATTAATTATTTTTCATCGTGACCGTCCATTTCATGATAATTAAAAATTAGTAAAAAATAACCAAGCACGGGAGGGGTACTAGTGAGTCAATAAATGTTATTATTACTAGGCTGAATTCTTTTTCTACCTAAGCTTTCATAAACTAACATTTGTCACCCTTTAAATTTGAAAATTTTATTTTCCCACCTATCATCCACTTTATTTCTTTCTTTTCTTCTTTACTCTTTTTTAGTATCTTCTTAATCCCCCCTCACCCTTCTTCCCCCTCTTTTTCATCCCTCCTTACCATTGGCATAACAATTGTCTCAATAGTGTGTTTCGAAACCAAATTCGACTTTAATTAGTTTTTCATAGGTCATTTATGATCTCTAATTTTTTTGTTGAGAATTCTTTCATAACTAAAGATTATTTTTTGTATCAATATTAATGATTAAATATACTACTTATTTGAGGAGTTATAATGTTGTTTTTCAATTTTGTATGGAATATTATATATAATAAAATTTTTCCGTGTTTTCTTGAAACTATTAAAGTTTGTATGGGTGACTTTTGCATATTTAATTTACTTATTGTTATAAAAAATTAAAATACAATTTGAGGTGAATTTTGATTGATTTTAAAAAATTAACTTTAACCATTTAACAATCCAATATTATCAATGAATAGATGGTATTAGATTGGTTTCAATTGAATAAAAAAACCAAAACTTAAGTTTTTTTTTTAGCTCATAGACTAATTAATTAACGATGAGCATATTTATTAATTGATATCAAATCATAACCGATTGTATGTTAGATTCAACTTTGAAGGCTATTAAGAGGCTAGATTCAATCTCATTAGCTACTAATAATCTTTATTTAAGTACAATCAATGTCATTGTAATGAAGCCTCTATGGGTTTTAAACGATAATTATGAAAAAACGATTGTCCAATGAAACTTCTATGTGATTGTACATAATTGATGTTCTGTTGATGTATGCATAATTGATTGATGATGTTGGTTATATGGGCAAAAGACATGTTGTCAATAATTTAGAGAAGACAAATGCATGGGTGATGATGGTGAGTGGTATAGATGACAAAGTCGTAAAGGTGCCAATCGATTGATGATGAAGATCAATGGTATTTCCATAATTCTAATAAAATTAAGACAAATTAGTAATTGACATACATATTAAGTGTTTAGGGTAGTTTTTTAATTTTACTATAAAGACAAATTAGTAATTTACTGTGAAAGTAAATGGTTCTATTAATGGAACTGGATGATAAGGAGATAAATAACTTTTCAAACTTAATGGAAAGAAATATTATGTCATCAAAGTTCAGGGTGGAACCGTTAGTGAGCCTTGTTATTGGTACTATGAATGATTTTCGAAGGCATTTTGTTCTGGTCCCATTAACACCAGACTCGAAGTCACCTGGGGGAGAGAGAAATAAAGAGAGAGATGGAGAGAGTGTGTGTGTGCAGGCCAGAAGCGAAAAATTATATTCAAAACTCCAACTCAAAAAATATGCACATTGAAAAAATATTACGTAAAATTTAAAAAAAAATTCTTGGAAATTTATTTGTAGTTTATTTTGATGTTATTGTCCATTTTGTGACGGCTATGGGTGCCACAAACATTCTCATTTCCTCTTCGATCTGTAAGTGAATTCATTTCGACGTGATTAACATTGGTTTTATTCCTTTTTTCATGATTTTGAATCTGGGATTGCGTTTAATTTTTTATTTGGTTTTGATTTGTGAAAATGGGTTTGAAGCCTAGAGTTCAGGAGGCTTAGGGTTTGAAATTTCTAGGGTTTTGCTTGGACGGGTGTGGATAAGTGGATCTTTGCATCAATGGGATTTGATTTGTGGGGCTTCGCGGAATTTTTATTTCTGGGGTTTTTGGGTTTGGCGAGAAAATGTGCGAAATGGGAATGATTTATTGTTTTTTTATTTGTATTTTGAGATTTGTTGGAGACGTTGAAGCCTCATTAAAGGGATGTTTAGGTAATTTAGAGTGGTAAAATTGTTTTTTGCGTGTTTTAAGTTTTGAGTTGGGTTTTGGAGAAGATTATGATGTGTTATCTCTTTGGTGTGGATAAAAAATTGTGGGAAAAATAGTAATAATAATATTATTATTATTTATAAAATTTGAAACAAATACACACTTTGGTAATGTTGTGAGTTACTGTTTATCAGCCTTGTTGGATCAGTTTCTAGTTCTGCAGAAGCCATAACAACAGGAAATATGTTTTTATAAGGAAAGAATACAGCATTAGGAAATAACATAATCGGATTTTGATATATCATAATTTTCTCTGTGGGGTGTTTCAGGTTTGGTGCATTCTTCATTCTAGTGCCTGCTTTAACAGTGGTAGTTGTTCACGATGGCAGACACAGGCTCAGTTGATGTGATTCTGGAGTTTTTGAAGAGAAATCGCTTCACAAGAGCTGAGGCAGCTTTGCGCAGTGAGCTCAGTAACCGCCCTGATTTAAATGGTTTCATTGAGAAACTTAACTTTGATGAGAAAGACTCAAATGAGGTGTTGGAAGAGAAAAATGGGGGCAAACCAACAAGTGAGAATCAAGGTTCAAGTTCACGAAATAGTAGTGAAGTTTCAAAGGAATTGATTGTGAAAGAAATTGAGTATGGGGCTGGTAGAAATGGGTCTGAAAGCAGATGGAGAAATGCTGCTTCTAGTGGGGAACGTAATAAGCCTAATGAGGCTGTTGGGGCTAATGAAAAGAGCTTCACATTTTCCAAAGGTGCAGGAGACACTGTGATGGATTTGTACTCTTGGAACAATTACAGTTCTATCAATGGACCTTCAGATTCTAACCGAAAGGATGGTGGAAGTAGTAACAATAACTTCCCAGAGCTTCAGATTCCTGAACAGTCAAGATACCATACAAGTGAAGTTCCTGCTTCTGGTGAAAAGAGGACTTCATGGGTGGAAAGTACTAGTAAAGCCAATGCAGAATCCAAGTACGAAAAAATTCAAACAAATGAATCAAAGGTTGTTGATCAGCAACTTAAGACTGGTGTTACATACTCCAAACAGAGATTTGGGGACAACCCTTGGTCAAGAAATGAGGAATCAACAAATTCATCTTCAGATTTGTGGAAAGACTGTTCTGTCAAGACTGTGTTTCCATTCTCTAAGGGGGATGTGTCTACCAGTTATGGCATCATTGCTGCTTCGGACAAAAAGGAAGGCAATAAGAAGACAGATACAGGTGATGTGCGAGCTGCTATTAAGCAGCAGGTGGATGAGGTTGGAAGAGCTTTGTACTTTGGGAAATCTCAGGGGAATTCTGAGCAGAAGAATATGAGCAATGTAATTTTTCCTCTAGCTTCTGATAATCCCAGGGAAGAGTTCCCTAGGCTGCCACCAGTTAAGCTGAAGTCAGAGGACAAGTCATTGAATGTTAATTGGGAAGAAAAGTTCGAGCGCGATGTACCAGGTGCAAAGCTCTATAGTGCTGATAGTACCTTACATATAGGGTCATTTTTGGATGTTCCTATTGGACAAGAAATCAACTCTGCAGGTTTGTCATATGATAAATGATTGGATATGCCTAGTTTTTTTAAACAAAAAATGCTCATTTTACTGTCTACTTACTGTATTTGGTAGATTACATAGAGCACCTTTCATTTACTTGTTTCAAACTGTTATTATCTTCCTAGATTTCTGACTTGGTGTTTATTTTGATTGAAAAAGTTATATTTATGGCTCACTTTGTTACTTCTGAAAAAGAGAAAATGTATGTTCTATTAAATTCTTTTCTTTGCATATAGTGCAGTCATCTAATTCATTGCATATGGTTTCAAAAAATATATTGTGGGTTCTTGTGAATGACCAAAGAGAAAGAGAGAGAGAGAGAGAAGGGAAGCATAGGCTAAACCTTGCTTTAAACAACATTCCTGATCAACCTCTGAACACCTGCTTCAATCCACATGCCACCTAGAAAAAATAAAAAAAATAGAAAACCTCAAAATATTATTCTTCCATGCTGCCAAAGTAGTTTTTTCTCTTTGGTTGTTTCCTATGAAGTTTCAAACTTGTTATTTAGGTTTTATTTTGGCATCCTTTCTTCTGAGATTGATTTTTATAAATGAGGATTAAACCAATCTTTGATTCTTTTGTTCAATTATATTTGAGTTATATGATGCCTAGGACTCTCACACCAATGGCATGCTCTTATAGTTTTTCCTCCTTAAATATCCTTATACCATTTTAGAGTCTTTTCTGTGCTCTTCTTTTATTGTAATCATTAAATGGGCCCCTAAGACCTAAGTTCTTTTTTTCAGCTCTGGTTGTATTAATTCTTAATCACCTCCAAACCAGCTTCCCCTTGCAAAATATCCTTTAAAAGTGACTTAATATCATTTATATTTATTCTTTCGGTAGTACAGTAATTATTGTTGACACAAAGTTATTATGCTTGCATCTATGAATTTCAAGGTATTGTTTCTTTTTTATGGTGTTGTAAATTAAGTTCTTTTTATTTATTGAAATTGAACATCTAAATGACACCTCTTGGCCTGTTCATTGTTTGATTTCTGATTAAATTACTTGTTTAGCCTTCCTTTCCCCCTAATCTTATTGTTTTAATATATAATAGAAATGGTTAAAAATGAAAGGGCATACTAAGCATGTATATTCACTAAATGATTTTCTTTGTATCTTATCCTGTTAAAGGACATTGTTTCATCTTCTATATGTTCACTCGACATTTTATATTCAATATTTTGAGACTTCCATTAAATAAACGGATCTTCATAATTGCATCTACTATGCACTTATATACTGCATAGCAAATAATAGTTGATGGCATATTACACCAGTTAAACAGATGATTTTTTTAGTTGTTATGGTACAAAAATAAATAAATAAATAATAAAGATGTGTGGCACATTAGTTGTCAGTAGTTGTTCTCTCTTAGGTTTGTATGGGACATTTTTAAGCAGAAGCATGCTCACTTGTTTGCTCCAGATTATTAGAGCTTTATGAAAAAATTTTATCTTCTTTCAAAATCCTGCTTTAGGATATTTTCTACCTCTAAATTTTTTCTGCAGTCCTTGATGGAATAACTTCTCATTTTTGATGACATAGGTGGAAAGAGGACTGGAGGAGGCAGTTGGTTATCTGTTAGCCAGGGGATTGCAGAGGATACATCTGATCTGGTTTCTGGTTTTGCTACTATTGGTGATGGTTTGAGTGAATCTGTTGACTATCCACATGAGTATTGGGACTCAGATGAATATGATGATGATGACGATGCTGGATACATTAGACAACCTATTGAGGATGAGGCATGGTTTCTGGCTCATGAAATTGATTACCCTAGTGACAATGAAAAGGGAACAGGACATGGGAGTGTTCCAGATCCCCAAGATAGAGGTCCGGCAAAAGATGAGGATGATGACCAATCTTTTGCTGAGGAAGATTCATACTTTTCTGGTGAACAGTATTTTCAATCTAAAAATGTTGAACCGGTTATGGCTTCAGATGATCCTATAGGGTTGACAGTGACTGAAATATATGAGAGGACTGAAAAGGATTTAATAGATCAATATGATGGACAGTTGATGGATGAAGAAGAGTTGAATTTAATGCGCTCAGAACCAGTCTGGCAGGGATTTGTTACTCAGACAAATGAACTGATTATGTTGGGGGATGGAAAAATTGTGAATGAGTATGGTGGACCTCGGTTAGATGATATATGCATGGATGATGATCAGCATGGTTCTGTTCGGTCAATTGGTGTGGGAATCAACAGCGATGTAGCTGAAATGGGAAGTGAAGTACGGGATAGCTTGCTTGGTGGTAGCAGTGAAGGAGATCAGGAGTATTTTTGTGATCGTGATGTTGGAATTGGTGGTTCCAGACTGTCTCATCATGAATCTGACAAGAAATATATTGACAGAGCAAGCAGGGATATAAAGAAAACAAGTAAACAAGATTCCAGTAAATATGTGGTTATGAATGATAAAGGAACATGTGCACAGGTGAAAAATCTTACTGATGTGGGATTTTCGTTTCCTCCCCCACTAAGAGATGGGCAGTTGGTGCATGCAAGCTCTAGTAAATCATTATGGTCGAGCAACTGTGATCCTGTTACTAGGAATGAAACAGATGAACAGTTGAATGCATTGATGGGGCCTGATGACATGCTTGCAACACGGAGGCAAAAAAGCAGTGATTCTTCAACTGTTAAAAGTTGTAGGGATGAAAATAATGCAAGTGCTGTAAGATCTGAAAATTCTTCTTCCTCAACATTTTCAAATTACGGTTATAATGAAAGAGAGCATGCCAAGAGAGAAGGGGATGAAAAAATTAGTGCTATAAGGGAAGAAGATCCAGGTGCCTCACTTGAAGCTGAAGAGGCAGCTGCCGTCCAAGAGCAAGTGAGGCAAATAAAGGCCCAGGAGGAGGAATTTGAGACTTTTAATCTCAAGATTGTGCATAGGAAAAACAGGCATGTCTCCTAAAAGTACATTTTACTTGTCAATTACTTGGTCATGTTTTTTTTCTGGCTGATTTTGCATATATAGTTGCTGGATTTACATCTAGATTGAACTTTAAATTGCTGTTGCATGAAATTTATGATTTTCTTTTTGCTATTATTTCATTGATTTAAATTGATATACTGTGAAATAGTCTCTTATTTTCTCTGGCTTCCTAACTCATCAGCAGCATCCTTAAGCATCTCTGATAATAATTTACCATTAGTGTTGTACATTCTGATGATTGCCGGATGGGCCCTTGCTGGTTGTCTATTGTACCCCTTCCTTTTACCGTTAACAAAAACTTTACAAAGCACCAAGATTCATGCACTTACTAGTCTACCTTGAAAATAGTGATAGAGATGTTATAAGTGGAGAAAGGATGATACGGGTTTACTTTCTTGGTTAGCTAATCATAAATTGAGTTGCCTTGTTACATCTAAACCTATTGTGAAACATTCATTCTTTGGATTTGTATTTTCCCATTTTTGCTGGGGTTTTCAGGAGCTTTCCAGTTCGGTGAATAATATTTTGAGGTTATATTTGCAAAAACATGAGAAATTTTTATTTTTGAAATAGCAATGGAAGTCTTCCTATTGGAAGTAGTTGATTTGTAAATTTTCTAAGGAAATATGATATGCAAACTTTTATTTATTTATTTTTTAAATTTCAAGGTATTGTGTAGATGTATTACCCCTTCTCTGATTTTCTATTTTCATTGTGCATATTTAATGTACATACCTTTCCCAAATTTCATCCTTTAATATGGTTCAGCAGCTTCTTGAGAATAAAAGGTAGGGCTGTGCTTTGCGCTGGCAAAGAGGACCCTCTCCTGCAGGAGGGAAAGGATGCTTTAGAAGTGTTTAAATTATTATCTTTCATTTTTATAAGTACTCTGACAAATTAAATGACTCTTCTATACAAAAATACTTTTCTCTTCAAGTGTTGTCATGTAGACTCTGGTGAAAAGAATTGCTTAATAACATTTTAGATGGAAATCCATGCATTGTGTGATGACAGTTGCGCTTTTCATATGGTAAACTGCTGCTATTAGCTCGTTCGATTTCAAAGGACTTTTTTGCCTAAAGTACTTGCTTTTTGTTCTCAGAACTGGTTTTGAGGAGGACAAGAATTTCCATGTTGTTTTAAATTCTGTAATAGCTGGTCGCTATCATGTTACGGAATATCTTGGATCTGCTGCTTTTAGCAAAGCTATACAAGCACATGACCTGCATACGGGCATGGATGTTTGTGTGAAAATCATAAAAAACAACAAGGATTTTTTTGACCAGAGCCTTGATGAGATAAAGCTTCTCAAGTATGTCAACAAGCATGATCCTGCAGACAAATACCACCTTTTGCGCTTGTACGATTACTTCTACTATCGAGTAAGTAAGAGTAATGCTTTGTTGTAATGTCAGTGCTCCTTTAACTTTCTCTTTGTCCATATACTAGTGCTAATGCCTCTCTTTTGTTTTTAACATTTTCTATATATCTATTAACATTTCACTTATCACTGAGAATTGGGGTGAGATTTTTCTTACATGCTAACATCAACAACACCTTGGGTTGTCTTGACTAGTGTAAGGCGTTTTGGTTTCAACAAAGAGGTAATGGGCTGAACTCTCCCTTGGAGCTGGCAAACTTGGGATATAATATCCTGCTTGTTCTTGATGAACAATATTTAGGGTCTTGCAGAAATCCTCAGTTTAGAATTAATTTTCTTACCAAAGGTCAAGGCAATAGAGGGTATCCAAAAGAAGAGCGAAAATTCTAGTACTGATCTCCCAATATGTGTGGTTTTGTAGTGCAGACTTTCAAGACAATACATCTCACTACTTTTTTCCCAAGCTTGATAATCTAATTTTTCATGAGTGCTCTAATAGTTTTCCAAAGGTTTAAGGACATTGTTTGGTTAATGTATGATCATTCTCTCTCACATCAGGGTTCTAGTATATTGCATTTTATTCTTGCATTTATTGGAGAATGGTTATTAAAAAGACATGAAGATTTCTGAACTGATTGAAACTACCTACTGCTATTTGTCATTCTCTTACCGCATGCATGTTTCTAGTAATTTGCTTATTTGCTGGAGGTGAATGGTTCTTTGAGCAAAGTTATATCCTATTGATATTCTTAGCAAGATGTGGCATCTATCTAAGTTTTAAGGTTTAGGGTTTAAATTATTCTGTGAGAAGTGCACTAGTATGTGATTCATACATTGTCTAGTCTTTTGTTTGCTGAAGTGCTACTAGATGAGCCTGTAGCTCATGGTGAATTAACTATTTTCTGACTTCCTGTTGTTTTGCAGGAGCATTTGTTAATAGTATGTGAACTTTTGAAGGCAAACTTGTATGAGTTTCATAAATTTAATAGAGAGTCAGGAGGGGAGGTCTACTTCACAATGCCAAGGTTGCAGGTCAGTTGGGTTCCATTTTCAATGACAAAGTTTATATTTATTTTTCCTGATGTTTTTTAATCTCTCAGAATATTTTCTCTGCAGTCAATTACAATCCAATGTTTGGAAGCTCTTCAGTTCTTGCATGGTCTTGGCCTTATACATTGTGATCTGAAGCCTGAAAATATATTAGTGAAAAGTTATAGTAGATGTGAAGTGAAGGTCATTGATCTTGGGAGTAGCTGTTTTGAGACAGATCATCTATGCTCCTATGTTCAATCAAGATCCTATCGTGCTCCAGAGGTTATCCTGGGGCTTCCATATGATAAGAAGATAGACATATGGTCGCTTGGCTGCATATTAGCAGAACTTTGTACTGGAAATGTAAGTATAATAAGCCTTTCAGGGACTAATTATTATTATCATTATTATTTCCTTCATTGTGTGTGTAGTATAAATCATAAGATGCTATAGGTTTCTTATGCGACAATTTGATGGCAGTAAAGGTGCTGATGAGATACCAATTATTCATGGTCAGAAGTATTGTAACCGGCTGCAAATTTTTGTCCTAGAGGCTTTTCTTTTTTAAATTTTTTAATCTTCTCTTTTTGGAGAATATAATTTCTGATGGTTGGAGTTCATTAATGAAATACTGATGTGTGAAACTAATTTATTTGACTCACTTGAACTAAATTTTTTGCTGAAATGCTGTTTGTTAGGTTATTGTTGCATTGATTTGTTGTTATATGGCCTCGACAACAATGCATGTGTTTCTTGGGAATAAATTGTGATATTGATCCTGAAGTTTCTTATCTAAGTGAATTACATGCAGAATTGAATTCAAATGTGATTCTTGCATTTTCTGTTTTGAATATTTTTCCAGTCAGGGACTCGGGATTATCTGAAGTATATATATCTTCTATTTGCCTGTGTAATTTACAAGCCGGTTGAAATGCATGATACAATGAACATATCTGTAGTTATTTCAGCTGAGTTTTTATTGTTATTTCTTTTAATATTAGGGCAGTTTGGTTATGACTAACATGTTCCTGGATGTAGGTCCTCTTCCAAAATGATTCCCCTGCAACGTTACTGGCACGGGTGATTGGAATCATCGGCCCCATTGAACAAAACATGCTTGCCAAGGGACGGGATACATACAAATATTTTAGTAAAAATCACATGCTTTATGAACGGAATCAGGTAACCACCTCTCTGGTTTTGAATAATTTTGTGAATATCTCATTTTTTTTTTTTTGTACTTTTTTAAAATTCTGTGAATGTGAATGTCCTGAACTCTCTTATTACTCTACTTACACACTTGTTTTAGCAATCAGTCTAGGATAGATGACAGTATAGTGCCATGAGGCAAATGAGACATTTAACAGCTTCTTGCACACCTGCCACATTCTAATTAACCTTAGAGGGGGAAAAAAAAAAAATCAAAGATAGCATTTGAGGGGACAAGATATTTTTATCTGGATACCTGTTTGATGGAAGCTTCAGTTGAAGTGCGATGATAGAACTCAATCTTGCAAGTATTTATTTTGTTTTATGTAGCATTTTCCTACTAATTGTTTGCTCAAGTATTATGTCATATTTGTCTGACGTTATTCCGGCATTTGTTCGATACAGCAATTCTTTAACAGTGCATGTCTTCTCAAGTTGTATTTTCTAAATAACTCGTTCCTTGCCATGCTCTTTAATATTTCAGGAAACCAACAGACTTGAATATTTGATACCAAAAAAGTCGTCCTTACGGCACCGATTACCAATGGGGGACCAAGGCTTTATCGACTTTGTAGCTCATTTGCTTGAAGTGAATCCTAAGAAGCGACCTTCTGCATCTGTGGCTCTGAAGCACCCATGGCTATCATACCCTTACGAACCCATATCAGCTTGAACCATCAGAAAACTCTCTTGGTGAAGCATTTTGCAGCTGCCCTCAAGTGTTTTTGGGTTTTGGGTGTTGTCTCCATGAGAGGGAAGGAACTGCATTTGATTACTAACTCAAAACCGGTCATCTGTTTAAAAAAGTGATCTTCAAAGGTTTTTTTTGACCCTACACACACACACCAACACAAAGCAGTTGAATGGTGTGATTGAATGTTGGTGATGTATCGTGTAATTTCTCATTAGTAAGAGTGTAATCTTGCACGTATCGTGTAATTTAGGGATTCCTTCTTTGCACTTTGTTTGATGTGGAGGTAGGGGAATCTTGCATCTTGTTGTACATGATGTGTGATAATTCTTTTAGGTTATTTAGTAATAGCTTGTGAAATACCTGCTGCTTGTCGAATTTTGTTTGGCTTTTGACAAGATTTTACTGCTCTGTATCACAAGTTTGGAGCAGCAAGTCCAGTAAGAACCTTTCATATGTGCCTTCTCCGCAATTGTTGTATCGGCAGGGCTCTCTTCTGGACATTATTTGGCATCATGCCATTATCCGCCTAAAAATTTAGTTGACATCTTTGAGCTTTGGCCTTATTATAACCTGATATGAAACCAATGTAAGATTATCTTTCAGCTTCTGTTTCAATTATAATTCATAGATTCTTATTATACAGTATTGAGAAAAAGTTGGTGGGAACAATTGTTTTGAGATGGGTTGAGTTCAATAAAACTATAAAGTTAAAAAATAAATATTAATTTGTATATTAATGAGTATATTTAATATTATTTGTTTATGTAATAAATAATCATTAAATAATGTATTTAGCAAATATTTTGTCTTGAAAAAAGTTTAAAGCATTTTTTTTAAATAATTAAAAAATCCCTAAAAAAACTAGAAGTTTTTAGGATTTAAAATAATTATATGAATATTTTTTAAAAAATTTTGATAACTCGGTGATTTGATTGCTTTGACACTACGGTTTAGTTATAATATAACACTATCTATAATTTAATATTGCATCAATCCAACCTGATAATTAAAACAAGTTTTTATCATGACTCAAACCCAATAATTGAATCGATCAAAACCAATTGAAACAATTGAACCAACCAGTCAGAGTTTTAAATCAGCGATAAAACTATGTGTACCCACTTTGGGTATATAAATATGTACACATTTATATGTGTCATCATGTGATTGAATAATTTTGAATTAAGAATAAAACAATAACCAATCATATGATGACACATATGAGTGTGTATACATTTGTATACCCAAAGTGGGTACACATAGTATTGCTCTTAAATCAATGCTTCAAATTAAATGATTTTGTTAAAGAGCTGAAACCTTACATATACATAAAATCAAATTCAAACTTTCACACAAATCAAACTTTTACTGAATCTTCATCATGTTAATCATAAATAATTCATAAAATCTTTCCTTGGCTTATACCCCAAGTAGCACATATCTGCAAAAACTATCAAGTGTCATCTTTGCCTCATGGCAGTATACTCTCAGAATATACAGAACTTGCCGCCAAAAAGAACCAATAAGAATGATTAGAGCAATAAGGTAAGTAACCAAAATTGAAATAAGAAAAAAAAAAAATTGTCATGCCGACTCCTTGTTGGCTTTTTGACAGGAAAAGAAGTCATTTCCTTGTATAGACTCATTGCATTCTCCCAATTTCCTGGTTCTTGCGGTTGGCATTGATCAAAGTACTGTATTTAATGTCAATCTTACACCCATTCTTCTCCATAGAAGTTAGTAGCTCACTTGCTTCATCATATCTGCCGATCAAGCAAAAACCTTCCATCAAAGTGGTATAAGTTTGTGTGTTTGGTTGCAAACCTCTTCGACTCATCAATTCTAACAACTCATTAGCTTCCTCCATCTTCCCCGCCTTGCAAAACCCACTTATCAATGTATTGAATGTCACTAGATTAGGTTGCAAACCTTTCTGAATCATTAGTTTCAAATACCCCATAGCTTCATCTACCTTCCCCACCTTGCAGAGCCCACCTATCAGAGTGGTATATGTCACCACATTCGGTTGCAAACCTCTTTGAGTCATTAGTTCTAGATACCTATTAGCATCCTCCATCTTCCATTCATTACAAAACCTGTTTATTATTGTATTAAAAGTCACCACGTCAAGCTGCAAACCTATCTCGCTCATAAATTTTAACAAACCATCGACTTTGTCCATCTTCCCCACCTTGCAAAATCCACTTATCAATGTATTATACGTCACCACATTAGGCTGCAAACCTCTTTGCTTCATCAATTCCAACAACCCATTAGCTTCTTCCATCTTTCCCACCTTGCAAAATCCACTTATCAAAGTAGTAAATGTCACCGCATCAGGCTGCAAACCTCTTTGAGTCATTAATTCCAAACACCTATTAGCATCCTCCATCTTCCCCACCTTACAGAGACCGCTTATCAATGTATTAAACGTCGTTGCATTATGCTGCAAACCTCTTTGCATCATCAATTCCAACAACCCATTAGCTTCCTCTATCTTCCCCACTTTGCAAAGCCCACTTATCAATGAATTAAACGTCACCACATCAGGTTGCAAGCCTCTTTGACTCATCAATTCCAGCAGCCCATTAGCTTCCTCCATTTTCCTCACCTTGCAAAGTCCACTAATTAATGTATTGAATGTCACCACATTAGGCTGCAAACCTTTTTGACTCATTAAGTCCAATAACCCATTAGCTTCCTCTATCTTCCCCACCTTGCAAAACCCATTAATCAATGTTGTATACGTCACAACATTGGGTTCCAATCCTCTTTGACTCATCATATCTAGCAACCTATTAGCCTCCTTCATCTTCCCCACTTTGCAAAGCCCACTTATTAATGTTGTAAAGGTCACTACATTTGGTTGCAAACCTCTTTGACTCATCATTTCTAACAACCCATTAGCTTCCTCCATCTTCCCCACCTTGCAAAATCCACTTATCAATGTACTAAACATCACCACATCAGGTTGCAAACCTCTTTGAGTCATTAATTGCAAATACTGATTAGCTTCCAACATCTTTCCCTCCTCACAAAGCTTACTTATCATCGTATTAAAAGTCACTACATTAGGCTGCAAACCTTTTTGAGTCATCATTTCCAACAATCCATTAGCTTTCTCCATCTTCCCCACCTTGCAAAACCCACTTATTAATGTTGTAAAGGTCACCACATTAGGTTGCAAACCTTTTTTACCCATTAATTCTAACAACCCATTAGCTTCCTCCATCTTTCCCTCCTTGCAAAGCCCACCTATCAATGTATTAAATGTCACCAGATCAGGATGCAAACCTCTTTTAATCATTGATTTAAGATACCTGCGAGCTTCCTCAATCTTCCCCTTCTTGCAAAGCCCATTTATTATTGCATTAAAAGCCATCACATTTGGCTGCAAACCTCTTTGACTCATCAATTTAAACAACCTATTAGCTTCCTCCGTCTTCCCATCCTTGCAAAGCCCAATTATTAAGGTAGTAAATGTCACCGCATTAGGTTGCAAACCCATATTTTCCATCTCCTTAAACAAGAGCTCAGCCTCCTCCAAATTTCCAACAAAACACCAACCGTAAATTAGAGTGGTGCAAACAACCACATCTGGCTTAATTCCCATGCCCCTCATTTCCGAAAACAAATCTTTCGCCTTATCTATCAACCCATCTTTACAAAGACCATCAATAACACTACTATAACAAAAAATATCAGGCTTGCAGGTATCACCGCCTTCACCATTTCCATTAGTCATTTCTTCAAGTAATTTAAGGGCAACAGATGTTTTACCTGTTCGACACAACCCATACATCAAAGTTCCATAAGTAATCTCATTAGGTCTAACCCCAAAGACAATCATTTTCTTCAAAAACTCCATAGCCTCCGTACTCCTATTCTCCAAGCACAAACCTTTAATCAAAGAAGTCAAAGTCACAGCATTTGGGTCAAAACCCAACCTCAAAATCCTCCCAAAAGCAACAAAACCATCACAAACTCGACCCCCATGACAAAAACAATTAATTAAGATATTCAAAGTAATTAAATCCGTCAGCAACCCAATTGAATCCGCTCTCTTGTAAAGCAAAACAACATCTTTATAAAACTTATTCTTAGCAAGGGCTCCAAACAACAGACTGAATGATGACGTGGGAGGAGGGGGTTTCATTTGAATCATGTATCTAAAGAAATAGCGCGCTTCATCAAGAGTAACGTTACCTTCTTTACAATCTTTATGAAGGAATTTATTAAGCTGGGATACCTTACGTGCTGAATCTTCTGGTGTAGTTGTAGTTACTTTACCTAGTTTTCTGAATGATGAACGAGAAGAAGAGGAAAAACGACGAATCGAGCTTTTGAGCACCATTTCTGCGTCGGCGGCGCCTTGGGGATATTTCGGAGGTTCAAACAGGCTCAGTCTTATGTCTGTTTAAACCATCTTATAGCTTTACACGGAGAGTCACATTTTCACTTACTAAGACTGAACACTACCTGAACTTCAAAAACGGATTTTCAGCCCCTTGAATTTGAGAAGTTCAATATTCGTCCATTAAGGCTGAATAACTGGTTACTACCTGAACTTTAAAAAACGAATTTTCAGCCCCTTGAATTTGAGAAGTTCAATATTCGTCCATTATCTACCACCCCTTGAATTTGAGAAGTTTCAATATTATTCCATCATCTACCTCTCGTTCAGGAATCACCACTATTGCTACAAACATTGCGCTTGCAAGCTATAGCATGCTTCAAGAATCAGAACCCTTTATAAATATTTTATTATCTGATAAATTAAACAAAATAACATTAAAAAATAAACAATAGATTACAAAATTATCTCACAAACCAAACTCAAGAATACTGACAGACTAAGATTGTTTTGATTGTATCAACTTTAGCTGAAAATGTTTCCTCTCCTCGATATATATCTTCATGTCCCTTCAAATTGATTACTCTTTCTAAAGCAATGTTTTTGGAATTATACTAAATGTCAATTTGATGAAAGCGGTGATCCGGTCCAATTAATAGTCCGATCATTTGATTGGTGCGCATATTAATTAATTATTTAAAAATAATATTTAAAACAATTTTGTATGTTTAATCATTAAATATATTATCTAAATTATTTTAACCTAAAATAAACTTAGTTGACGTTATTTAAGCGTAAAATTTATATATGAGATCATGTGTAAATCCCACTGACGAATTTTTGGCCAAATCATATTCAGGTTTGTACTCGGTCTAACCATACGAACTGTTTAGTTCAATCAAGTGTAGTTTCAAAAACAATTTTTCAATGAACCGTAACTATTTTTCTTAACAGGTGACGGTTGAAACAATCATACTAGTTGGTCGGATCCGGTTTTTAATATCACGCTCTGAAAGCTCCATCCACCAAACTCTTCCTCGAATTTTTGTGTTTCTTTCATAAGTTAAGAGTGAATAAATCTCTTGAACTGGCTTGAAAGTGTGCGATATCTAGATTCAACTACTGATGGCACACAATGCCTTTGGAAAAGAAGTAACCAGCCTGATACTAGAACTAAAATTTCAATTTCAGCAAGAACAAACTTAAAACTGGAAGCAAATCCATATGAATTTCTAACTAGATTCTCCAGGAAAGAGGTGCATAGAAGGAGATCCTACTGTAAAATAAGACGTTGTAATTTGCATGTGCTTGACACTTCTATATACATGGTGGTATGAATATTGGGAAAACTGTGGCCATTGAGTTTTTCTTTTTGAAGCAAAGAGCTAGTCCTGTTAGCCTGTAAGTGTATGCTTCAGACTGGGAATCATCTAAGAAAACTTCATACATTCCTCTTTTGATGCGTGTTAAGTGAAATTAATTTAAGCGTTGAATAACATTAAACCCAAAGCTCAAAAATGTCAAATAAAGAGAGCTCAGGTGATACAACATAACAATTGCAGAGAAAGGCATACAAATGAAAGGGTCTCCTGGCTTTGCTGCTCAAAGTTTTGATATAGATAGAGCAGCAAAATATTTTGTCAAAAGCCAACCAAAATTGAATAAGCAGCAGGTGTTTCATAAGCTCTCACTAAATAACCTAAAAGAATTGGCACACATCATGTACAACAAGATGTAAGATTCCTCTACCAACAAATCAACAAAATTTCATCATTAAATTATAAGCTAAAGTAACCAGAAGAAAAAGTTGCTGGTCTAGATTCAGAAATTCTCCTCTTTGTAAACGGTTGGTTAGGAAACGAAGTATCAGTAGAAAATCAAAGCTCTGCCATAGAATTTCACCATCTATATCTTTTGGAACCAGATTTCGAGAATCCAAGAGCTCAGCTCTATAAGCACCAGTAGAGGTGGTGTTAATCATCCAAATGACCTGCCATCAACATTCCTACACACCATGCTACCATTTCGTTGAAAAGAAATTTTGAGCCCTTGCCATTGACAGGTGTCTCAAGGTTAGTGCTCCAAACAACAGTTATCTCTTCTCAATTGGTGAGCCAGATTGAGAACCAGAAAGCATTCTCACCAAGACTATAAAAGCCACAGGTGTGTGTTCTCTCTTCAACTGATAGAGAGGCCTCTTTGCAACAAGTTTTGGCTTTCTAATTTTCCAAGAGATATGAATAAGGAAAGAACAATGTAAGAGCTGGACAATTTGAAAACATTAAAGCTTGGTGTCTCATTCTCTGCTGGCAATTTTTGTTCAAAGTAGTAATCTCACAAGCACTGACCATCCATCAAAGTGGTCTAAGTATACGTTTTTGGTTGCAAACCTCTTTTAATCATCAATACTAACAACCCATTAGCTTCCTCTATCTTCCCTGCCTTGCAAAGCCCACTTATCAATGTCCTAAATGCCACCAAACCAAGGTGCAAACCTCTTTGACTCATCAATTCTAACAACCCATTAGCTTCCTCCATCTTCCTCACCCTGCAAAGCCCACTTATCAATGTAGTAAATGTCACCACATCAGGTTGCAAACCTCTTTGAGTCATTGTTACAAACAACCCATTAGCTTCCTCTATCTTCCCCTCCTTGCAAAGCCCATTTATCATTGCAGTAAAAGTCACTACATTTGGGTGCAAACCTCTTTCACTCATTAATTCCAACAATCTATTAGCTTCCTCCATCTTCCCTACCTTGTAAAGCCCACTTATCAATGCAGTATATGTCACCACATCAGGTTGCAAACCTCTTTGAGTCATCATTTCAAACAAACAATTAGCTTCCTCCATCTTCCCCTCCTTGCAAAGCCAATTTATCATTGTAGTAAAAGTCACCACATTAGGCTGCAAGCCTCTTTCACTCATCAATTCCAACAACCCTTTAGCTTCTTCCATCTTCCCGACCTTGCAAAGTCCATTTATCAATGTAGTAAATGTCACCACATCAGGCTGCAAACCTTTTTGAGTCATTAATTCTAAATATCCATTAGCTTCCTCCATCTTCTCCACCTGGGAAAACCCATTTATCATTGTATTAAAAGTCACAGCAGTTTGCTGCAAACCTTGATTTTCCATCTCAATGAACATGCGCTCAGCCTCCTGCAAATTTCCCAGAAGACACCAACCAAAAATTAGAGAGTTGCACACAACCACATTTGGCTTAATTCCCTTACCCCTCATTTTCAAAAATAATTCTTTCGCCTTAACTATCAACCCATCTTTACAAAGACAATCAATAATACTACTATAACAAAAAATATCAGGCTTGCAGGTAACACCGCCTTCACCATTCCCATTAGCCATTTCTTCAAGTAATTTAAGGGCAACAGTTGTGTTCCCTGTTCGACACAACCCGTTAATCAAAGTTCCATAAGTAATCTCATTAGGCCTAACCCCAAAGACAACCATTTTCTTCAGAAACTCCATAGCCTCCATACTCCTATTGTCCAAACACAAACCCTTAATCAAAATATTCAAAATCACAGCATTTGGGTTAAAACCCCATCTCAAAATCTTCCCAAAAACAACAAAAGCATCACAAACTCGACCCACATTACAAAAGCAATTAATTAAAATACTAAAAGTAATAAAATCTGGCAACAACCCAATTGAATCCACTCTCTTGCAAAGCAAAATAACATCTTCATAAAACTTCTTCTTAGCAAGAGCCCCAAACAACCAGTTGAATGATTTAATTTGAGGGGCAGGTTGCATATGAATCATGTAATCAAAGAAATAGCGTGCTTCATTAAGAGTGAATTTACCGTCTTTCCATTCTCTTTTAAGGAATTTGTCAAGCTGGGATACCTTATGCACCGAATCCTCTGGTATAGTCGTAGTTACTTCTACTTGTTTTGAGAATGAAAAAGGAGAAGAAGAAAAACGACGAATCAAGCTTCTGGGCACCATTTCAGCATCGACGATTCTGGGTTTTTTGGGGTTCAGGCTGGCATGATGATTTGAAGGTTTACATATAAATACTACAATAACACCGGGAATAGGTGGGATAAATGTATTTATCTGAAACCTGTAGGGTTTACAGTTATTTTACAGAACCAAGGGCGAAATCAGTGTTGAATTCGGTTTGATAATTTTGTTTCGTATTTATTAAAATAATACTATTTTAATTAATTTGTATTAAAATTTTTTTAAACACGTGACTTTAATAAGTTGAGCAGTATAAAATTCGAACTTTTTTCGATTCGTACAAACTTACTCAAAATCCTCTCTTTTCTCGGTCTTCAACCTTGACACCAAAAACAGTCCCATAAACACTATCACCTTTGCTCCACTGGTTTCACTTACTCTGGAACTCGAACCGGACGTATAATTCCACTCGCTAGCTCATAAAACGCTACGTTTCATAGCTCGATCACCTCCCTCTCAATGTCAATTTCAGTCTAGGGCATAACAAAAAAACCTTCACAGTTCCACAATGACGCTTCACTCTATCATAATTCAAAAGCTCCTGAGCACAAACGCCAACCTGGGTCGGCGTGTAGCGGCCCGCCATTTCAAACAGTTCACTTAGGGCATGCGTAATGGCATGGCTGTAATCGATTGGACAAAACCCTAATTTGTCTCCGAAACGCCTGCCACTTCATCTCTCTGTTGGCGCAACGCCAAGCAACGTTTATGTTAGTCAATACGAACCCTTTGTTCGACGAAATCATACTCCAAATAACCAAGAAGATCGGGTGTTATAACCCCAACATGAACGCACTGTGGCGAATGGGGGATTTTTGACAACAATTCTGGATTTATATATTTTTTTTCAGGTGGGTGAATCTGCAAGCCATCAAAAGGCTTGTGGATACTGATGAATTAAAGATGGAGAGTCTTTCTATTTCAAAGTTACCATTCTCTTATTACCCCCTGAGGGACGCGAATTCATTAAACAAGGAATTGACAAATCGCTGCTGTTCCAGGAGGCATATTATGATCAACTTAATTTGCAAGACACAGCAGCTTGTTCAGCGATTCGGGTACTCTCTTATATATTACATCCCTGTGTTCTATACTTGTAACTTGTACTGTTTCTGATTATCGTTTTTCGATCAAGCCAGTTCTGTGATCACACTATTGGTGTCAGTGTCCCTCCATCTCGATAACTTCCAATGAATTCAAGATCAGACTTACTTCTTCTCCAGGTGACACTACAATATCATGGTGCAACTGAAATAGTATACACAAATGCTTATTTTTCACTTTGTCAATGACATTTATTTATTCTGCAGTCAGATTTGTACTCCTCTGTGGATGGGGTCTTAGTTAGAAATAATGCGAGAAATAATCCTTTAAATCCTTCTATCAAATTAGGACCTGAATTTGAAAAGGTGAAATTTTTTCTATGACCGATAATTTTTTTATTTTCGAACAGATTGCAGTTATTATGTTCTGAGTTTTTATTTCTTTCTTTCTTAGGTCAGTGACTTCCTAAGTCGATTTAAGTCCATTCCTAGCATCAATGGCTTGATAGCTTGAAAGTGGCCTGCGATGTCTGGTTTGGGGCTGGTATAATGCTCAAGGTATTAATTTCATACCTTCTGCAGCCGTGTCTTTTTACATATGAGGTCTTCAGATCAATCCCACTCGGACGGAGGCTGGGGCTTTTCCGGTTTCAGACAATGGAGACTAGTACTCTCATTGTAATTTTGTCTCTACCACCGTTTTATCGTTTTTTTTCCTTTCTTACTTTTCATGGAAGAGTAAATATCTTCGCTAAATCCGGGACGAAACTAGAAGTTCCTGATGGTGCAATGCTGGAAAACAAGGTAAATAACTGAAGTAGCAAGGCTATGGGATGGGAGGGTGTGGCGGAATCGGTTCATATTCCAGTTTCTCAGGGGATCAACGACGACGCAGACATTTGAGAAGGATCTCTTTCAAAGCCTTTATGTTACAATTTTGACTTCATATCACCATTGGCTTTGTAGCTTTCTTGAATGTATAAATTTATGTTGAGGACTCATAAAGAAGAGTTTCACATCTAATAAACTTAAGTAAAATGATTGGTATATAAGTGTTGTGGATTGGATCTTAATATAAATCAATTGGTTTTGTGTAACATGGGTTTCAATCTGCACACTTGTAATACTTGTTCCTGGATATAAGTGACAACGTACCCAGCCAAAAATCGGCTGAGCCAAAAAGGCTAGGTTTAACAGCCTAGGTGCTTGCACTTAAGCGGGGGTGTTGAGGACTCATAAAGAAGAGTCTCACATCTAATAAACTTAAGTAAAATGAGTGGTATATAAGTGTTGTGGATTGGACCTTAACATAAGCCAATTGGTTTTATGTAACATGAGTTTCAATCTTCACACTTGTAAGCCCAATTTATATTTCTGACAATTTACAATTGAATTATTTGCACTGGATCTAATTATTCGATTAGGTATTTATACTATATAATATTATGCGATTAGTTGATTTTTAATTAAAGATAAAATAATATTTAATTACATGATAATATATCATTCGTTTATCTTATTAGATATTCAAAATTAAGTATACACAACATTATTTGTAAATTTATACCCAATTATCGTTACAAGAGATAAAAGGATAATCAAAATTCTAGAGCTTCTATTTAATACATTGTTAGGAATTGTTAAAAGATTATAATGTTATTGTATTCTAAGAGTGTAAACGAGTTGAGTTGTTTATGATTCAACTCGCTTTGAGTAGTTGATAAGTTTGATGAACTTCTGCGCTAATGATTTGGTTCAAATAAAATAAAATAAACTAAAAAAGTTTCAAATTTCAGATCTTGTGTTTAAGTTTGATATTTTATTATCTTATTTTAAATATAAGAATAATTGATAAATATATGAGTTATCAGATTTATATTGAAATTTTAAAATTTGAGAGGTTTATATGTAGTTTTTAAGTCAAATTCTAACTAAATTTTTATGTCTCGAGCTCAATTCGAAATCTTATTAGCTTGGTGAGTTTAAGTTTTATATTAATGTAATTGAGTCCAATTTAAACCAAGTGCTCAATAATATGAAATAGATATAAGTTTGAGCTTAGTTAAAGTCAAATCTGGGTTAATTTAACATCTAAATTGTTTGAGAAAAATCAAAGAAAAGATAAAATTAGAGTAATTGGAAAAGAAAAGTAAATCCAACTATGGTTCAAACCGTAGTAAATTCAAATCAAAATCTATTCTAATTGAGTTTAGTTAATTTAAATTGAGCATTGATTCAAATTCGAGGTTACATTGTTCGAATTAAATTTGCCATTAAAAAGAAAAAAATTAAAACAAAGAAATGACAATAATATGTTTAGTCTTGTACAATTTGTTCCCTGACAGCAGACATTTGATTTTTTTACAAAGGAGTCCCTTCTCAGATTCCCGCCCCCAAGATCACTCCTTTGACTCTCTGGTTCGTCTTCTTCCTCGAAACCAAAAACCTTCTCAAATGCCTTCTTCATCTTTGGAAACAATCATCTACAATCGCCACTTGGGCTTCTTAATTTGGCAGTCAATCTCTTCCTCTATCATCTTTCTTCTCTTTAAGCTCTTCTTCCTCCCTACAGCCTCTTCCTTCTTCTCCACCCTTTTCGCTTTCACTCTCTTCCTCTTTTCCCACTTAACTTTCTCTCTTTCTCTCTCTCTCGTTGCCTCTCCTGCCCCCACGCGCCCCTTTCCCCCCTCCACCTCCTCTTCTCCCCCTTCTCTTCATGGTCTCTCGATTTCCGCCGCCGCGCCCTGCTCTCTCTCCGCCTCGGGATGTTTGTGGCCGTGGTCGCCTTGTCGGGTGGCATGTCTGTGGCGTGTGTTTGTTGGGTGAAGGATTAAGACGGATTTGAATTTATTTGGAAGCTGGGATTAAGGGGTTCTATTTGCGGCTTTCTTTATGGTTTGTTGTATGTTTATAATCGGAAATGGGTTTTGAAGTTTCCCGTTGTTCAGGTTGGTTTTTTTTTTTTTGAATCTTTGATTGGTCTCGTTCATATCATTTTGTAATGCTGGCACTGAAATCCTTGATCGGTATACGAAGCAAGATATGTTTCACGTAAACTGCAGTGGCTTGGGGTTTTGAAGTCCAGTTCATTGAAAGGGTTATGATGAATTTCTATGTTATGGAACAAAAAATGCAAAAAAGAAAAAAAAAGTTATATTTTGTTTTAAATGCATTGGCGCAATAAACAACTTTAACTGAATTTATGATATTAGTTGATATTGACACAAACTGTGTCATTTTACAAGTCTTAGATTTCCATATGTTTGTGGAGCTTGGAGAATAAATTGGGCTAGAATTAATTTTTAATTTTTTAAGGTCTTGAGGATTCTGATGAGTGTTCTTCATTGTGGTGTTCTTATGTTCGTTAGCCTTCTTGTTGTGAAATGATCATTGATTTTATATGTCTGCGTTGCAGCGTCTCCCTTTCTTCAGGTTTAAGGTGGCAATCTGTGTTGCTATTAGAAAAGCCTTACAGTTTTCAGCTGCAGCGTACTTGTTGTCAGCGGTGATGGTAGTTTTTGAAGCAGATTCTGAGAATGTAACCTTTGGAAAGTTTAGTACTGAGCAGATTATGTTTTACGTTGGGATTTTTTCTGTGTTCCTTTGTTGGGAATTAAGTCACCATTTACATCAGGTTAGTTTTTATTTTTATTTTTCAAGTTAAATATCTTCTGATCCAATTAGAATGTATTGGTTGTTTCAGGCCTTTAAAAGATCTCAGTTTTCTGGTTTTTGAATTTCAACTGCTGCTTCATAGCTTTTCTGTTTTCTATTAATAAATAACCGATTGCAGGAAGAACTAAGAATGTTATTTAATGTGTAATAGATACGCAAAGCTTCTTGTTGAAAAAATATAAAAAAGTGATGGGTCAATTCTGTAACATTTTGGCCAGTATGAATGTCAGAAAAAGAACTTTGGATTGTTTTAATATGGAATTCTCACCTGCAGCATCTGTTTGTCATGTATGATATTGAGTGTAATCCTAATGCAGTATATGGTTGTAGTGTATGTTTTTGAATTTAATCCTAATGTAGTTTTTTATCTTTTAATCGTTACCATTTCTGTAGTTGTTGGGCAATGGTTTTGTGACTTCATATAAAGAAAGGAAATGGATGGCAGGGGACAGGGTTGTGTCTTCCTTTAAGGTTCTTTTGCTGTGCATATACATATTATGCAATATCCTTACATTGCTGTGTAGGTGCTTCATACAAAAAGGTTAGTATTTGCACCACCAAAAGGAACAGCAGCAGCTGAAACAAACCCAAGTGAGCCTCTTCTTGCAGCTTTGGAGGAGAGCACTTCAAGCTCTGTTCTACAGTATCTGGCATATCTTGATCTCTGTATGGTTTGTGAGAAAAATGTTGATACTTGGCGGCGAGTTGCTTTCTTGAAGAAACCAGTGAGACTTACAAAAGAGTAATAGCTGTATGCTTGAGGCCTATGGAACAGCTTGCAACAAAGCTGAGTGAAAGTATGGAAGCTGGTTCTGTTGACAAAGCCTGCGACCTGTCCAGACAGTTGCAGGTGCCAACTGACTTGCATGTAGATCCAAAGTCATCTGAGCCATTGGACAACTTCCAGGTATAAGAAATTGTTGTTGATTAAACTTATGGGTGCAATTTAATATATTCATGTGCATATGTTGGCAGTTGATAGCTTATTTAATTTATCATTATTATTTTTAAATCTTGTGCAACACTACCCTGTTGGTTTTTTATAAGCAAGTTCGGAGGATCTATGTCATTGTTACTGCAGTCATCTTTCTGGTCTCTGTACTTTCATTCTTTCTTTTGAATCCAAGTTAATGTGAGAAAAAGGTGGAGCTGCACATATGTGTCTTTTTATGTGGTGGATTTGGGGAAGGTAAAGAGATTGTGAGGTAGAAAATAGTGGTTTGACCTTATTGGAAATGGAATTCGGTTTGTGTAGTTTAGTTGAAAGAATCTTGCTTTCTTACAGAGGAGTTAGGGGTTCTAGTCATTGTCAATGGACATGTATTTTTTATGGAAGCAGCTTGTTTCAGTGTTGCATGAGTCAAAATAGTGTGATCTTAATTAGATGTTTAAACATCATCTTCTCTCTGTCTTGTGCCATTACTTTAAACTTATGGTGTAATGTTTCAATGGCTTCAAAGTACAAAATGGGTTGTGCGAAGATATGACATTTCTTTGAATAATACTCTATGGGGAGGGAGAGTACAAGACTGCTTGTTCCCTTCTTTCCCCTCTGTAACTCTTTTTTTTTAAAATGAGTAATACAAGTTTATTCTGTTTTGATGCTTGCAAAAAAATAAACCAAAAAAAAAAAATAAATAGAGGGAGTCTTGACTATATGATGCATTTGAGTTCCACAAAATAATATCTTGGATTAGCAAATTAAAATTATGAAATATGTATTCAGGTGTGTTGTCATATTAGATGCTCAGTATTTGTTGTATGGTGCAGAGAGATGTTAGGCATTGTTTAATGGTATTAGAGGGTTCTGTTCAATTAGCTTGAGAAGTGGTCTGAATTAATCTTTGTTTCCTCTCTTTTGTTTTGACATTGTCAGAATTCTCCATGCTTAGTGAAGTACTGATTATGTGTTGTCCTTGTATTGCTTCTATTTGCATTCTGGCAAAGGTACTAATGTATGTGAAGAATAGAATCACTTGTGCTGCTGTTCATGATTCTTTTTTTTTTTTTTTTTTCCATATTATTATGTTTTGATTCTTAGGGTACTATTGTACAATCATTCAATACTCTTGGAATAAACTTTTCATCAAGGCAACTTTTGTGCTTTAGATTAGCTAGAATTAAAGATTTAGGTACGTTTGAAGTATGTTTTATGTGAATTATGATGACAAATCAACTAATTCAATGACTTGGGTCAATTTATGCAGCTATGTGCTTGGTGTGCCCAGGCAGTTTCTTCTTTGACTGCACACTCACGCAAGGTAGACAGGTTTGGGGTTGCTCAACTTTCTGGTAGCCATGCTGCTGTTATCACTACCCTTCTGTTCTGTCTGCTTGCTGTTGAAGCTTTTATGGGGAAAAAAACAAATTTGCAACCGCCTCATCATTTGATGGGGCCAGCTGGTATTAAATGGGCTGCACTGGACACAGGCAGAAGAGACATTGGAATGGGTAAGAAGAGAAGTGGCCACCTACATCCAAAAGCATATGCCATGGCTGATGTTCTGAAGACCTCAATCTATTGTATTGTCTCTGCTTTCCATGATGAGATGATTAGTAGTGCCAAAGCCCATCTTCTTGAGAAAGATTGGCTTGCCGTTGGAAAGCCTCTTTTTGGCACTCGTGAGCTGCTCTTACAGAAACTGCAACATTTCCTGGATTTTCGAGCATGCTAAGTGCTTCCTTGCCCCATGTTAACAGTTGTTTTTCTTCCCCAATCAGATCGATGAATAGTGCGAGAAGATTTTCTTTTGGCTTTGGCTTTGGGAGAACCGGTAATTGCATTTTTCTTGTAAGGAATACTCAATACCATCTAAAATAGTTAAAGTCTACAACTGATACAATACAAAATGAATTCTGTATTTTAGAGTTAGAAGTTACAAAAAGATCATTTTTACTACAATGTATCTTTGTAGTCATGAATCAATACAAATCATAATTATCTTCATAATCACAACTCAAAACAATTTTAAATACTCCATAAAATGAAATTTTTCTGGTCATAACTAAGTTTCCAAATATAAACAACGGAATAATTAATGTTACCAATGTGCCGTCAGATTGTTTTTTAATCAAATTACAGAAAAGGATGTCAAAAAAATAACTGACTGCCACATAACAAATACAAATATCATTATAATCTAGGGATTGCAAGATAGGGTCTCTTCTTGATCCCTGCAGGAGAAACCTTTCTACATTTCTAATATAAGGACAATGGAAAATCTTCTTCTTTTCAATGTGGAAAAAAATTTCCTCCCCTCACCCTTTTTCGCCGAGAATATTTTCTTCTCTTTTCTATCCCAAAAAATAATAATAATGGAATATATTAGATGTCTATTTATATTTGTAATAATTTAAAATTTTAAAAGTATTTTATTATTTAAGAGTTTAAAAGATAAACTGAAAGGGGACAACCCATTTATATATATATCTTCGTCTTTAACTGTTGGGATTTAGTTGGCCACACCCCCATCCCAGTTCCTATTAGAGAATAGAGAAATTGTGAGTTGGAACCTAGTTTGGAGAATTGTATTAGTATCCATAGCATCATCCATTATGAAATTATAATATTATTAATGAAGTAGTATAACTAGATTGGCGCTTAAATTTTGACAAACTAACAAGGAAATGAAAGAGGCTTAACACGTCAAGAAGCACTTCCCTAGGCAAATTTAGGTGCATGTTTGAGGGGTAAGTCGCCTCTAATAAACAGCAAGACTCCCACAATTTTGACAGAAATTCCAAACAAGCAATAATTTGGGAAAATTAGATGCTTAGATCCCAAGAATTATTCTTTTCCTTGATTCCACATTTTGTGGGTTTTGTTCTACTTAGTGGTTTTGTTTTTCTCTAAGTGGCTTTGTTAAGATGATTAATTAATACATTAATCACTAATTATTAACATGATAGTGCGTCATGCACTCAAGCTAAAAGATCAACTTAGAATCTAGAGATTTTATTGCTATTCCATTTTTATGAAAATTAGGTAATTACATAAATAACATGATTTTGATTTAACAAAAAAATGATTATTTTTTCATGTAGACATGATAAAATAGAAAGATAATTTCACAAATGTCAAGGAGTTTATTACAGTAAGAGGGAATCTTAATTCTAATTTGACCCACATGTGAAATTGTGGTGACAAAATCCTTCACAATTGCTCCCATGCCAAACACCATTAAACCATGATGTCCCTGATGACAACATTTCAAGCATCAATAGCAAAATCCTTGTTTGACTGTAAATTCGGAAGATGGATCCAGACAAAGTGTTTAAATTCAATAAAATTATGTATACCCAAATTTAAATATCTAATTAGAGTATCAAAAAAAATATTATTATATAATTAGTTGATTTTAAATTAAAGATAAAATAACATTCAAATATATAACAACATATTATCTGAATATTCAATTAAATACTAAAAACTAAGTCCATATAATATTGCTCCCCTAGATTCTCTGTGTCTTCCATATTGCAACCTAGCAATACTTAAGCTGATTTGCTAAATTAATTGAGCCAATTATCGAGGATCACATCACATTTATGTGTCATAATCACATCACATATACTTTTACATGGAAAAACACCGACAAAAGATGGAGAAATTTTTTACTATGAAATAAAGAAGATTGCATGATAGAGTTGAGGCTATTTTTGTTCTCTCTATTTTGTGGTACACTCTTTTTTTACATGAACTTTAATTAAACTTTTATATGAAAACCCTAATTGGCAAATATTTAATATATATATTTGTATGTTGTATGTTTACAGTATGTCATACATGTTTTGCATGCGGATTGTTCTTGTTTATCTACTAATTACTCTTATTCTACTTGTTGATCATCACATTTACTTAAGTGTAATAAAAAGTTTATCCATTAACTCATAGGATTTATGCTACAAGGGCTCTTGAAAATTTATATCTCGAATCCACACTTCTTAAATGGGAAATTGAAATTTTTAGCACTATTTTATTCCGTGTATACAAAATTGCCACCTACCCTAAAGCTTTCACAAATATACCACAACAGTACTCACCTTTCCCAAAATACCCCTCTTCAATTTTTTATACACAAATTCTCTCTCTTCTTCTCTGCAACTTTTTTCTCTCTTCTTCCTCTTCTTCCAAAGTGATAAAAGAATCACTCTCTCTTTTTCCTCATCTTCAAAAACAAAAGTAGTAAATCACTTTGAAGAATTCTTCAGATTAAGAATTCTTCAAAGTAAGGATTTAAAAAAGAAAAGATCAACCCACAAAAAAATCAGCTACATCAATTTTATATCCTGGAAGAAATGACCATAAAAAAAATCATTTAGTAGGATTTAACTGAAAAAAAAATTAACATTTAAGGATTAAAACTGAAAAAAAAAAATTTGAGATAAACCGAAAAAAAAACAAACGTAGGCGTGAAATTCTGGAAATTATTCCTGTGCTGTACATATAAGGAATATATTATAATATTATATAATATAATATTATAATAATATATATTATATTATATTATTATATATAATAATATATATAATATAATATTTTATTATAATATTATAATAATATTAAAATATATTATATTATTAATAATTATATATTTTATATATATATATAAGTCGCCAAGGGTTGGCGATTCCTCCAACCATTTATACTAATATATTATATATATTATTATATTAATATATTAATTTTTTATATTATAATATATATAAAGGGTTGGTGACCGCCAGCCCTTTATATTAATATATATAATATATTATATTATAATATTATATATTATATAAATAATATATTATTATATTAATTTTATATATTATTATAATATAATATATAATATTATAATATAATTATAATTTATATTATACATAATATATTATAATATAATTATAATATTCTAATTAAAAATATAATATAATATATTAAATATAATATATTATATAATTATAATTATATATTATAATATATTAAATATAATATATTATATTAATATATAATATAATTATATATATATATAATTAAATATATATATATATATATATATATATAATGGGTTGGCGGAACCCTTTGCCTTTTAATATCTGTGAGGGTTGGCGTCGCCAACCCTCTGCTTGCTTTATTTTTTTTGAAGGTTAAAAAAACAATTGGCCAAACAATTATATTAAAATATATTATATATTATATTATTATAATAATATATTATATTATTAATAATTATATAATAAAATATATATAATATTATAATTTAATAAAATAATTATATAATATTAAAATAACATATTATATTATTAATAATATAATATTATTATATATATTATATATTATGTAATATATTATAATTATATAATTATATATTATATTTAATATATTATAATATATAATTATATTATATTATATTTTATATAATATATATTAATATAATATATAATTTTGTTACCAAGGGTTGGCGGCATCGCCAACCCTTGGTTTATATATTATGGCACCCTTGGTTTATATATTATATATATATTATATTATAATATAATACTGTAGCCTTTTCATTGATATGGGTCCTATTTCTTTATAAAATACAAAATACAAGTATTGAAATACGCACCCTTTTATGAAATAAAATAAAATATATTATATATTATATAAAATGGCAAATAATATATACATATATTATATTATATAATATTTTTTGGGAAATTCTGGGAATTATTACGCCAACCTTATATGTATATATATTGTTAGATTATATTATTATATTAATATTATTAAATAATATTATATATAATATATTAATATTATATATTATAATATATAAAATAAAATAATAATATTTTATATTATATAATATATATTATAATATATATAATATATAAAATATATATTATAATATATTTACAGTAAAGGTTGGCGGATTCCGCAAACCCTTATTAAGTATTATAATATAATATATATATATATATATTATAATATATATTATATTATATAATATTATATATTATAATATTATTATAATATTATAATATATTTTATATATTGTTAATAATATAATATATTATATTTTTATATTATATTATATTATATATTAATATATAAGATATTATATTTAATATTTGTAATTATATAATATAATATATTATATAATATATATATTATTTATAATTATATAATATATAATTTATATAAAATTATATAATATAATATTATATATTATTTATATAATATTATTATTTGTATATATTATATATAATATTAAATATTAAATATTATATATATAATATATAATATATAATTACCAAAGGTTGGCGGGGTCGCCAACCCTTGGCGTCGCCAAAGGTTGGCGATGCCGCCAACCTTTGGTATTATATATATATATATATATAAAATATTTTATTATAAATATTATATATAATAAAATATATATAATTATATATTATATATAATAAAATATATATTAATATATTATTATATATTATAATATATAATATTATAATATATTTTATATATTATTATTAATATTAATATATTATATATAATATTTATATAATATAATATATGTATATATTATTGCCAGGATTGACGAAAACCCTTATCAGTTTATTTTATATATTAAATTATATAATATTATATTATATAATATATAATAATATAATATAATATAATTATATTATAATATAATATAATGGGTTGGTGTCTGGTGACGCCAACCATTTGCTTGTAAAAAAGTATTATGGGTTGGCGGAAACGCCAACCCCTGCCAACTATTTTTAATTTTTTTTTCCAGTTTTCTTTTTAATTAAATACCCAATCTATCGATAAGATTTCCAGTTTTCTGAACTCTGAAATCTACCGAATAAGATTTGCCAATTAGTTTTTTTCTTCAGTTTTTTTTTTGACAACCTTTTTTCACTTTTTTTTTCAGTTTTTTTTTTTAGTAAAGAATTGTTAATCTGAAATCTATTTCCCTTTTCAGTTTTTTCCTTTCTTCTTTTATTTTTGAAACATTTATTCTATTTTCTACATGATTATTTTATCACTTGAAAGATAAGAAAGAGGAGAGAAAAAAGTTGCAGAGAAAAAGAAAGAGAGAATATATGCTTGAAAGATTAAAGAGGGGTATTTTGGGGAAGGTGAGTACTGTTGTGGTATATTTATGAAAGCTTTAGGATATGTGATAATTTTGTATACACGGAATAAAATAGTGCTAAAAATTTCAATTTCCCCTTCTTAAATTCTAATAACTTCTTTCAGAATTCAGAGTACCATTATATGTCAATATCAGTCTTTTCAAACAGTATTTCGCGGTTTCACTATGAGGTAACATTTGATTCTAGTATTACAATAATTTCTTGCTTCAATTTATAACTACTTGATTTAGTGCCAAGAAATACACTCCAAACAACCCACAGAAGCCTCTCCATTCAGAAAATCATGGAAGAGGAACAAGAGCTCATTGCTCAACAAGCAGCAGGACTCAACATAAGTTCAGTAGAGAAAGGCTCTGCAACTGCAGCCAAGCTAAAGCTGACGGTTGATGAAGTTATAGAAGGATACACTGGCTCCTTGGGGCCATCTCAGATTTTGCATGTGTTATTGGTTTCTTTGGCCTGGATTTTTGATTCTCAGAGCACTTTGGCGACGATCTTCAGTGATGCTCAGCCGTCTTCGCGGAGATGGAAAACCGGCTCTTTGTGTGACGGAGATTGGAGCTCTGCAGCTTCCGTTTGTGGGTTGCCGCTGGGGACTTGGGAATGGATCGGTGGGAAGACGAGCTCCACCGTTGCAGAGTGGAGTCTCATTTGTGACCTCAAGTTTCTTCCTGCCATTCCTGCTTCACTTTTCTTTATTGGCTCTCTTCTGGGTATGTTTATAAAATGAAATGCATCTATTCATTTATTTCATATTATTTTTCTACGTTGATCTTGAAGGTTAATACTCATTACATCCCTTGAATATTTCCAGGTTCGAGCTCAGTTCAGTAGGGTAAATGCATGCAAGACTCGAGCTTGAACTTCATGAGTTTGGGAGTTGTAGGCTTGAGTTTAAGATAGAATTGTTTGACTCGAGAAAAACTATCAAGGATGGCTAACTTGACTTTCAAGAAGAAGGCTCGAGGAGCTTAGCTTAAGCTTGCGAGCGCTCACTGATTTGAGGAAATAACCTACTCGAACTCGGTTTGAGTGAAAATAGGGTCTTGAGTAGCTTACAAACAAGTCAATTCGATTACAACCCTATACATAATTAAGTGGTCTTGCATATCATAGTTATAAAAACAAGATCACACCGGTTTGTGTGATAAGTTGGACCATTACCCACAGCAAAAACGGTTCTGTTTCACTTGAAAATTGTTTTTGGAGTTAGGCTAAATTGAATAGGGTAATTTGGACGGATAGATCGGATAAAGAAAATAAGGTTTGACCTAGTTAGCATAAAAAATTATATTTATTTTTTAATTTATTGAAATAATTAACCAATCTGATCACTTGTTAAATTGTCCAATCGTCATTTGGATTAGACTGCCTCCTCCAACCTTTGCAACTTCATTCCTCGCTTCCCTTTCTCCAAACATTTGGATTTATGCTTTGCTTCGCTTTTCCAACGGCTTTTCTCGTGCCAGAATCGGAATATGCTGCCTGGTTCTCTCCACAGAAGCAGTCGGCCATGGCGCGGCCAAGTTGGGCAGTACGGCCTTTTCTTCTTCACAGCCGGCTTTCTTTCGCTTCCCATGATAGCTTATTCAACAAGAACCTGTTGGAGGACACTTTACAAGATTCTATCCCTTTTCCCTATCATTTACTCCATCGTCTTTCTCCCTTTTGTATCTGAATCGCCTCGGTGGCTGCCGTCATGGGGCGAAGCAAAGAAGCTCTGGACGTGTTGAAAAACTTTGCCAGGCTTAATGGGAAGAAGCTGCCATCGAATTTGAGCCTCGCCAATCCGAACAAGACTGGATGCGATGAAGGTATATTTTCAGAAATCTTTCATGATAACCAAACTGGAAAAAAAAAAGTTTGAAAAATTCCAAAACCAAAACTTTTTATCGGTTTCATTCGGTTTTACGGTATGAATCGAATTATGCATATGCCTGATAAAAATTAATGTTTCTGCCTTACTCTGTTATCTGTAAAAGACCCTGCAGAAAGATCGGCGGCTGGTGCAGACGAGAGCTTGTGGAGGACAAAATGGGCGGCTCAGAGAATGATTTTGGTTATGGTTACAGGATTTGGAGTTGGGTTTGTTTATTACGGGATTCAACTGAACGTTGAAAACCTCAACTTCGATCTCTACTTGTCAGTTGCCTTCAATGGATTAATGGAGATTCCTGCAGTCATCATTGGAACCATTCTCTTGAGCTTCACCAACAGGCGTTCTCTCTTTTCACAATCCGCATTTCTAGCCGGAGTCTCCTGCCTTCTCTGCATAATTTTCTCCAACAATGGCGGCCAAAACCGAACACATGGAGGTAGTAATAAGGAAAGATCATAATCAAAATAAGCATAGGAAGATTATAGTTAACACCTTTGATTCGGTCTAGTTATGATTCTATCTAATTCAATTTGATTTTGATTCAATAAGATTTTGATTTGATCTTATTTGTTGTATATTATTTTAAAATATAATTACTTATAATTTTGTCAATAATATTCATTTAATTCATGCCTTATTAGGTAGTCGGGCTCAACTCACCATTGAAGCAATTGGGTTCATGGCAGCTTCAACCGCCTTCGATGTTTTGTACATTTACAGCGTCGAGCTCTTCCCCACCAATGTCAGGAACTTGGCAGTGTCGTTTCTGAGGCAGGCGTTGATGTTGGGGGCTTCAGTTTCGCCGTTGCTGGTTGTTCTTGGCGGGCTGAGTCCCTCTCTTTCGTTTCTCATATTTGGTGGGTTTGCAATATTGAGTGGAGTTCTGAGCTTGTAGCTGCCGGAGATGAAGGATGCTCCGCTCTGTGAAACGCTGAAGATGCAGGAAGAAGAAGAGAAACGAACAAGAAAATTATCAGGAGAAAATCAAGTGTTTGAAATTGGAAATTGTTAGAGTGATGATAATATAGAAAATTTGTAGAAATTAATTCATCGAGGCTTTGCCAAAATCTGCTCTGAAAAAAGTGTTCAAGGTTCTGCTGGGTTTTACAAAATGTTTAGGAAATAGATAACGGGGATGTCTGTGCTCATTTCTAAAATATATGAATTTTTATGTAATTTGTAATACCTCTTGTCTAAATTATCCTTCAACTATTTCTTCCATGAATACAACAACCGATTTAAGTTGATTTTGAATAAAAGATAACTCAAACTTGATTTAAATTCAAAACCATCAACTCGTTACAAGTTTGACTTGCTTGAGTTGGGTTTCCAATAACATTGAAGAAAAAAAAGTTTTGTCCAAGAAAAAAAAGAATTGTCGACAAAAGAAGATCTAGTAGCGTAGTACTAATGATACATCGATCTCAATCTAAAACTTTAATTCAAATTTGATTTATTCAAATCAAACAACAATCCAACGGTTGAAAACATGTGCCCTCTATAGGTAGAACAGTTAACTAATGTGGGGTAACCCAAATCTGAGTTTTAAGGATATGAATTTGAGATAGATATGACAAGTAATGTTTGAGATTAGACTTTTAATTTATACAGTAAATTGACATAGTTTTATATAGCAACACCAATTGATGAAAATAACATTGTTTTATCTGAATGCATGAGCTTATCGAACTAACCACTTCCATGGAATTTGAACTTGATATTGTCCCATGCCCATGGCATGAGCTCAAGCTTGATCCATGACTGCTTGTTTTAAGTTCGAATGAGTTGAGGTGACAATCGAGCTTGAGACTTAAAATCCTCTCTATGTCACAATGATGATGGTGAAAATGATGAGGTATGGTATTTAGAAGTTATATGTGCAAATTGAGGGTTGCTTGGGAAGAGTAGTTACAGGAAGAGAAGATATGCAAAGTGGTAGAAGAACAATGCACGGAGATGTTAAAATTACATACTGCAGCTTGTAATGCAATCCTTGCCAAAGCTCAGGAGAATCAAGAACAATCGGAACTGTTCAGAAGGCTGTCGCAGTTTGATCTACTTGTGCAAGTCTGCAAGGCCACTTCAACTGGTCCCCTGAACACTAAGATTGAATTCGATCTGCGTTGCTCAAGCTCGAATTCAAACTCAGATTGAACTAGCCAAATAGAAGCCATTTTAAAATGCTTAAAGATAGGGCTTCCCTGTAGTAAACCAACTGTGAATACTAGGAGAGATGTGCTAACCCAAGATTCTTTTCTCTTTACTCATCTGATAAATACGTAAATGTTTCTCATCAACAGTTTGGTGAACCCGTTCAAAGAAAGAAACAATTATCACAACGAACTTTTGATACTATCAAGAAATTCCCAGTAATAATTTAACATGTGATCAGAAGGTCTCACCCGATCCCACTTCCCTGTACAGAAAATTGCGTATGCATCGGCTGCATACCTGCCCAACCAAAAGTGGCAGCAAAAATATGAGTGCCTAATGAGATGAATTGAGATATCATGAACACAATCATAGCACATAAATTTTGGATCAAGCAAAGAGAGATGAGTTGCCAGCATACTTTCCAATACCATGAAGCTGAGTTACATGTGTCCAGTCCTCCCATAAATACTCCTGTGAGAATCGTTGTATCATCAGTGCCCTCTTCTTTTGAAGACCTAGAGTTTGTATAATCTTTTCAATCTCCTCAGGGGCAACCTCAGTTGCAGTCTTTGCATCAGGACACAGAGTGAAAAGTTCTGATATTACTCTTCTAGCCTACAATAAGATCATAAACTTCTTTAAAGATATCTACTATATTATGCAGGAGTCTATCCATTCATCCCTATATATACCAAAGACTTCAAATGGCAATTAGAGAAGTTTCTGGTGGATAAAAATCATAGAAGTTTTCTGGTTATTAAACCCACATATTGGTCAGAAGAAAAGTCTAACATAAGCAGCCATACATTTTAACCTACAGCCAAAAAAAGGAGAATTTAAGTTGAAAAAAGTACCTATACTCTCTATTTGACATACAGAACTGGCTAGAATTCTTTTCCTGTATGGTCAAAGGGAGAGCTACCCCATTCTTCTGGTTCTATACAAGGTCATCTAATCCAAATTACTTCTTGCAGAATATATGATCTTTCCCACGATGGTAAATTTGATGCTAAAAACATAATTTTATGACCATAAGTAACTAAGAAGAACACTTGAAATCTGCATAATAGACTTTCTTAACTATTTTTGCATCTATCATGGACCATAATTATTTCCTGGTTCCTGATAACTCTGGCCTAGCAAGAATGAAGTAACTGTGTACATGAGTATGCAAGTATATTAAGGACAAAACATACTTCATAATTTTATTGAATACTCCATTCTCTATGTTTTTCCAAACTGTACCTCACAGTATATATTCCTTCATCAGTTCATCATACCGATTAATGAGATAGGAGTTTGAAATGTATGTTGACCTTCAGGCCGGCAAATTCTATTCCAATGGCTGTACAGTTAAATTCCCAAAACCAAGGGTAACACCTAGTTAACTCAATAAATTCCTTGCATTTAACAGGTGAGCTCAATCAAACCTCATTCACATGGGAAGAGGAGTTTACAAGTATGAGAGTAACCTTCCTTTATGTAGACATAGGCTTAATTAATAGACCTCCAGTGACAAGGGCCAGGAATAAAATCATATAATTAGACTTAAGTATGAACCTACAAAACAGATGCATTTCAAAATGCAACAGATGTCTCAAAAAGAGAGTAAAAATATCCAACAACTGCAATCCCCATCACTTCATGACCATCGTCATTGTCTCAACTATTCTACGCAGGAAATGTTTGGGAAAGTAGTGGATACATGCTTGAAATTGGCAAAAAATCCCCAAATTAACATGATCAAGTGAAGAAAATACCTACCAGTATATAGAATTTCCATTGATCAAACAACAACTTAATCACTTATATGACAACTAACTTCTTGATTAATCCAAAACACCCACCAGTATAGAGAATTCTCATCTCCTAAGCAGAGCACATAATAACAGGAAACTTCTTTGGAACGCCTTTCTTTGTCATATAAGTTTGCCAGTTGAGCAGACAAGTATGTTAGAAACCTATATGTTTCGACTGTATAACTTTCATCTAATTACTAAAGCCACAAGAGTTAAATACACGCATCTCACTAACATTGCAAAATTTCATCTTAATACGAAACTAAACTAAAGCAACAGCATACTATAAGAGAAACAACAACATTATACCTGAGTGCCAGACGTGCGGTTGAGAAGCATACATATGACCAAAACCCTCCAAGGATCATGATAATGATCCTCTTGTAAAAGACCATGCTCCGATCGAGGAGGCTTCCAAGTATTATCCAAACTTTTTCTTTCATAAGCCTCATCAAACTTCTGATAATCACAAGAATCAGGCTTCTGAAAGTAAGGTGAAACCTTTATGCGTTTCACCTTCAACTTTGAAGCTTTACAGCCATTCATAAAATAAGGTGAAACCTTTCTCACTTCTACTTCCCTTGCAATTTTCAAACAACTATTTCCAACTTGTTCTTCTCCCAAGCCTTCATAAATTGGTGGTAAAGAATCTTCTAAACAAGCTTTCTTCTCATTCTCTTTCTTCTCCAAGGGTTTAATTTCCCGATTAGTAATTCCCTGGTAAATTAACTGAGACAGGACGTCCTCAGGACTTGGAGCATCACCGAAATTACTCTCCGTCTTCACCACCGTCTCCTCCGCGGTTCTCCGCCGTCTGGACCGCTCCGCTCTTCTCTTTCCACACCAGTCACCGCAAAGAACATTAGTATTAATCCTCTTCTCCTGTGAGTTATCAAAGACGGAACAAAACCCATCTCCAGTAACAAAATTCACGTCTTTCCCATCGATCACACTCTTTGTTTTCTTCCGTTTATTTGTCTCAGCCGCCGAACTCGAGGGTTGTATCTGAAAAAACCGAGAAACAACTCGGGCCTTTCTACGCTTTCTCTTTGTGGCAGGAGATGAGGACGCTTCATATTCTCGTTCTCTTCTATTCTGCTTCCTTTTCGTAGATTTCTTAGCGTACTTGGGCAAATCCTCTTCTGAATCTTCCATTAACAGCCATCCACAACCAATTGAATGAGCACGAGGGCACACGGTAAAGAGAGAAATTGGGTCCTCTTAAATTATTTATCTATAAAAACAATCAAATTTCTGTGAAACTTTTCTTTCTTTTTATTTCTGATAAATGATTTTGTTTTTATTTTTCATTTTTTGCTGTCGAATAGAATTTCAACTTAAGGAAAAACAAAAGCCTAATCTGTGACTTCACCAGGCACAATTTGTCAGTTGAGAAAATTTGATTAAAGTAAATTTAGTTATTTTTTTTCCAAAATTAACATGATTTAAAGTTAAATCACCAATTATAATTGATCATAAATTTTGTTATTTATTATCAAATTGAATAATTGATTAAATATTAACGTGTAATAAATGGGTGGAAGGACTGCTCAAGGGTAATTGAGTGACAATAGAGAAATAACAAAATATAAGTTTAAATCCCTTCAAACAGCGTATCAAGATTAAATCACTAGATTTGAAAGGTTATATAATAGAACTTCCTAAGTTTTAGGAATTGAAACCTATCTTATATAATGTAAAATACCCTAATGTTTTAAGTCTACCAAAGTTGGATTTAAACTAAATTGAACTCAAACATGAGTTGACTTGAATTTGGTTGAATTCAGTATAATTAACTCAAATTGAATTCAAATCAAATTTGAATTGGTTAAAGATATTGTTAGAAAGTCACTGATAAAATGAATAAAACTATTGACATAATAAATAATACCACCAAAGTGATGAAAACTTTTTCGGAGAAAGATTCAAGTCAAACTCAAATGGAACTATCAAACTGAATTGTTTACTTGAATTCGATTCAAGTCTAATCAAATTGGCTTGGTTCAAGCCCATCCCCAAGGGTCTACCCTGTTTTTTTCTCACCCCTGGCAACTAGGGATATCAGTAAGATGGTGCAGAGATGACAATGGCATTGCTCTGACCCATATATAAATTAAGCTTGAAGCCCCTTGATTCAAACCCATAAAAGCAATTGTTTATAACTGGAAATGGATTTGGAAACAGGAGATGAAAATGGGAGACGATGTAACCATTTCAATACCAAAAAAGTATGATAAAAAGGCATCAGAAGGCCATTAAAAGTCCAAAGAAATCTATTTTTCATGTTCCTATGAACTAAACCAAACAGATACCTTGTCTACAAGCTCTGAATTACATTTGAAAGCTTACAAATTAAAATCTCCTATATAACAGTCTGGCCTAGATCATTCATCTTTGCATATACCAGAATGTGGAGGTGCCGAAAGCTGAATGCACAATGCAGGTCATATTATTTCCTCCTCATCATGCCAATATCTTGGTAGAAAAATAAATTTTGAAAATTATCAGTTAAAACCACAGGCTGCATTGTCCCAGTTAGTAGATTCTCCCTAGAGGAACACCTAAAAACTTGCCCACTTTGCTACATTGCATAAAGGATATGGCCAGAATGTCAGCTTGTTTGCAGTTCTGAATCTCGATATACATGCCATTTTTGGTATCTTTCATGTCCAGGAAGCACCGGTCTAAGTCGAGGGGCAGTAGTGCAATTTAAACAGCAACATCCTTGTAAAGTCTTCACGCAGCCAGAACAGCATCTGAACAAGAAACACAAAAATAGGTTTGGTTTTAAAGCGGTGAATGCATGCAAAATAAAATACCCTGTACAAAGGGTTGAACATTTAACCAAAAAGATAAACAGTAGAAGATGAGTGCCATTGTGCAAAAGTGATAACAGAGATTTGAAGAAAAAGCAATGGAGTCTCCGGTCTTCTAATCCATGCATGAACTTCTTTTAAGGATTTTCAGTTCTCTGATGATGAAATTGCAAAAAAAACAACAAAAATACTAAGACATATCATGAAAGAACATAATCAGGATTTTGTTTCAGGGGATATGAGCAAGATAAACCAATTGGTCTTTATTTGATCAGAAATTTGAGGTTCTCATAGTCAAGATCATGAAAAAAAGTGAAACTCCAATGAACAATGCATCTACCATGAACTGGCTCTACAGAGGACAGTTATGAAAGACAAACTGCAGTAGAAAATGGAAAGAGAGAATAGCGACTTACAGAAAGAGAAGGTTGCAGTCAAGATTTGCACAGTTTCGATGCCTTAACTCAGAAATTTGTGAATCACATATATAGCATGTAGCAAATAGATTTTCAAAAACTTGTCCAATCTTGCTAGCTTGCGTCATAGCTCCAGGCCTGTAGGCTGCAGGTGGGAGAGAAAGTCGAGAATCGAACACAAACAAATTCCCAACCCACTCTACAGAACCTTCATTCTTAAGATAGTGAGAAACACCTCCCTTCAAAGTGTACAAATTTTGGAAACCCCTTTGTCTGCCAAAAAAATTTGAACACATTGTAAAAGGGAAGAAAATTAAGCTTGTTATATTGTTGAGGTAAATTGGAAGAACCCTGGAGATAAATTGTAGTTTATATTTCTCTCAGTATGGTAGACAACTAAACTAAAGAACTCTTATGCAACATAAAACTATTTATATGTTCATAAATATATCTTTGACAACTCTTATAAGACCTATAAGAACTCTATGCAACAGAAGGAAACAATCTAATTGAAAAGTATATCCAGATTGATATAACACCCTTAACATCATGAAATTATTAAGGCACGGAAAAATGAAGGAAATAGAGAACTACCTTAGGATGGTAGAATATACATCACAGCGTATACCTCCCGTACAATACATTAAAATATCTGTCTTTTCTTTATCAACTTTTGCTAAAGGATCAGAAGCAAGAGCCTGAAAAAGGGAAGGTGCTGACTGCATAAACAGAATCATAACCATCTTACCAGAAACAGAAAGTGATATTTTTCTAACATGATCAAAGGATGCACAATATAACATAGTTTTCCAATAAAAGTGAAATTATAGCATAGCTCTGCAGGAAAGAAACATAATCCAAGTCTGCATATCATGCTTTTGTTAATTTTTATACGTGGTTAACCTTATAGATGCTACGCCATCAGTGTAGTTTTAATAGAACAATGCAACCTGCAACACAACTGAATTTTACAAGTTCTTAAACAACGTTAGGAATGCTGGCAGTGACCTCCAGCATACAAAGGTTGGTCATACCTCACTTTGAGATTGCCCAAATGAAGTGCTCCTAAAGCAGTCCACATCAGGTCGTTTTGCACCATCAAAATGACCAATATCCCATTCATAACCTGATTAAAAGTTATTACAAAATCTTCACTCTTTTTAGTTGATTGATGTTAAAAGGAAGAAACCAAAAAGAACAAGAAAAAAGAGCAAGAGAAGGAACGGAGAGAAAAGAGGAAAAAAAATAGAGAAGAAGAGGAGACAGGATACCTGGTTCTTAGTGGTTTACGATGTGATAGAAAGCAACTAATGCAATGTGCTTTTCAATCATGTCTTTCCTAAAGCTTACCATATTGTTTTATAACCTTAGATATTACTAGGTCTACTATAGTTTAAATCTCCATCTAACAGCTTAAGTTTTACCTAGTAATAGTAGTATTATGCCTGAGTGTTCCAAACTTCAGTGGCTATTCAAAAAATTTGAAACAAACATATAGCTAAATCCCAACAAATATGATAGATGAAAAAAATACAGCATACTTAAAGTAAATACCGTTTCTCACATCCAATAGAATCAAGTTGGAATTAAGATTTGAATTCGATGCTTCATCACCATCCTTTACTGCTTCCAATCTCTTTCTCCATTCAGATGGTTCTAGTGGTGTTGCACGCATTGAGGGGTCAAGCAAAGGAAGATGTGAAATACCTCCTTCCAACTGCAGAGAATACATCGATTACTTTATAAACACACAAATACATACACATGCATGCATATCAGACACACAACACCAACAAGAGCTACAACTTTACAAGTGGGAAGAAGCTGTGAATTATATATGTAATGCTGAAAAATCTCTATGGCAAAGAAAAAAGTTCACGTTAAGGAAAATATACAAAAAATTAATTACAAATTAGAAATAAAAATACAACAAAATCTTGGTTAAAATTTTTATAAGAAGACATAATGACTCAAGAAAGTTTGTCTCTATCAAATTTGTAGGTGGCAATACTTGATAAATTCACGATCAGTGAAGTAAGATAGTTTGTACAGAATTATATGATGTTGCACCAAAGAAAAAAAAAAATGCAAAATATATATCTTGCCTGTACAAGTGAGGGCTTATACCGCAGCTTCAGTTTTGGAAAGGCATGCCCATTTAAAGCTGGAGATATCTGAACCAGTATATCAGAAAATTGTTCATCTTTCTTTAACCATTCTACATAGGAAAGAGCATCTTTTGATGGCCCGCTGTACTGCAGAGAGAGAGATGAAGTGAATCAGAGGAAATATTCAGGCAGATGTTGTGCAAATGTAATTAATAAGTCAGGGAGATAAATAATCATCACCAGCTTTATCCATTATGGCCCATCCAGCTGTGAAGTTAACGCTCTAACATGGTGATATAGTGTTACATAAACAGGAAAGAAGTACATTTCCACAAATTTCAAAGGAACTAGTTTCCAGCAAGATTTGCCTCAAAAAAACAGATAGAGCCCCAGGCCAAAAAATAGTTATAATTTGCTTTTCCAACTAATGAGAAAGGAATCAAGTTGCATCAATCATCAAATATCTGTAACATCCATGTGTCAATCAATTAGCCAATCAATAATATCATAGTTGGCTATTTTAGCAATTTTTTTTTTCAGTAGTGAAATTTTCATGGTTAATTTATCTAACAGACAATAGTGTGGCATAATTGAGTCATGAACCAACCAATATGAGGACTCATACATGTACAAAAATTCATGTTGAATCGTACTCACTGGGGACCAGTTAAGTTGCACCTGACTCAATGAGTTCTAACATTACCTTAATTTAAGCTTAAATTACAATAATAAGAAGCATATAAACATGGTAACTGTAGCAGGAACTTGATTAGACCAAATCAAATTTCATTTCAAAGAAAATTGGCCTAATAACACATATACTAACCTCATCCACAAAAATGAAAGCATTTCTGAACATTCATAGGCATAGAGTACTAGCATCCTATGGCATTCCTTCTAATTAACCATAGAAAATAGATAAGCCCAACATAATTACTTGTGATCAATCAACGCAATGGGTGAAAGAGAGAAAGAGAGAAAGAGAGAGGACTCATGATGCAAATATGAGATGATTCACAAATGCAAGCAAACTTGCACAGCATTATGAACAATATGGACACCCCGTGCACCCACAGAAACACAAGCAAACATATGCACATCCACATGACTAGTCTAACCCACACATTGCACATGGAGGATCATGGACACCAGCCACTAAAAAAGATGAGGAAGAAGAACTATATGAACCATGAAAAATATGATTTTGAGAAAGAAACATATACCTGTGCATTAATACCTTGTTCATTCAAATATATCCGGCCATGTATGTTGAGATCCTAATAGAAGAATAAAAATTTTCTGTTGTCAGTTACTTGGTTAGTTTGATAAACTGAATGAATTTCACAATTTTTATTTTACTGAGTGATGATCAATAATGATATATAAGGTATGGTAAATGGTCTAAAATAGATACTTCATTGATCATAATAAAGAAAGAAATAAGGAAAGAAGTGAAAAAGTCATTGAGAAACATTGCAAGAACAGAAAAACATTCAGGCAAACTTTTCATATCTATACAAGGCATGGCACCAGATTTTTAACAATAATTAAGACATAAACAAATTATTCAGAAAATTTTAATAAAAATGTTTGAAAAAGTTGGCTCTGCAACCTTGGTATGCTAGCAATTCCTTGATGTTGGATCAAATTGTTCCCGTTATATTACTAGGATTGGAATACCAAGCCAGCCACAAATCGAATTTTAAACCAATTCATCCCAGAAACATTAGTGGTATTGGAATCCCAACACCACAGCCATCCCCACAACAAACTTTAACTCAAAATCTTATCTTTAAGCACCAAAAAAACATCAAAACACCCGGAAAGCAAAATCCGCAAAAAATAATAAATAATTATGAAATCTTTAATAAGAGCATAAATGCAAATGGGAACTTAGAATCTTATAACGAACCTCCAAGAACGCGAGGTGTTTAGCAACTTCCACTTCCGGGTCTTTAACAAACACAAACTTGTAAAAATTCACCACCAGGAAATCCCCATTATCATCATCATTATTACCATGACTCTTTGCGCGGCGTCTCCTATTGTTGTTCTTATTGACGCTTGCGCTTGTCTCTCTTGGTGGCTGTGACTGCAAGAGGGAAGCTGAACAGCAAGCAACTCTGAAGTGGGCGGTCAGCTGCTGCTTCAAGAAGGGCTTAAGATTGGTGTGAATTGTTGTTGGGATTGAGAAGATTGGTGGTGGTAATAGTATGAGCGAATGAAGAGCTTGATAATGTCCTCTCATCATCTCGCACCTCCTGCTAACTCTCGAGCGCTCGCTTGCCTTACACCCTTATACCGGGTCAACCCGATTTACACCTCCTAGACCGGGTGATCCGACAAAATGATGGATCCGAGTCTTGACATATCCGGTTGATACCGGTTGAACTATGGTTGAAATTCATTTAGTTTTTATTCGATTTAAATTCTTTTAACTTCAATTTGAATCAACCAATTATTTAAAAAAAAAGGTTAATCACAAAATATTAAATATATCCATAATTCAAACTATAATATCACATAATTCTCTTTAATTTGTATCATATAAAAAAAGTCCATCAAATGAGAAATATATATATTTTTTATAATAAAAATTTTTATCTATATTTATTGGACAAATAAACTCATGATATACCTATTATATTAAATAAATCAAAATTTTATAAGTACAACAGAGATTTGAATCTAAATTTTCATTTTGGAAGTATGCTCTACCACTTTTGTTAATGTTTGAGGTTGTCAAATAAGAAATATTGCAATCTTCAATTTTATTAAAATGTTGGTTGTAATATTATATATATATATATAATTTTTAATATTTAATTAAAATTTTTAATTATATATAATTATAAATTAAAAATAAAATAATATTTAATTATATTATAATATATTATATAAATATCTATTTAAATATTTAAAATTACATACAATATGTACAATTTGGAGATGAATTGAGTTGAGAAATCCCATTGTAATTTGCAAGTTCCAAATATAGAAAAATAATGCGGAAGTACCAGCAAAGATGTCATTGTGATAATGGTTCTGTAAAATGGGAGGCCGGTTACGAGAATCGAAATTAAGCACGAAGACATAAAAAAGGCCAAAGAATTAAGTGTAAAAGATAATAGCTGGCTTTCGGACTGAGAAATCATCTTCCCTGCAAAGTGTCCATAAAACTCTGCATTAGGGATGTCGGTGATGGAGTCAGTGTTAATGGTGGCGGTGGTGTTACGGATACCAGTAGTGTTGTTTGCATGCTGCAGATTGCTATCCTCCGGGGGGGCTTAGTGCAGCTTGATAGATGGTTGTGGCTACCAATATAGCCACCACAAGTAGTACATTTCGGACTTCAAGAGGAACTTCATCAACTCTTTGGTAACCTAGCGAGGATCCTGCTTGGAATCGATAAGCCTCCAAAAAAGTACTCAACTAGTGAAGTTTGTCCTGAACCGAATAGATAACGACTTACTTTTGTAAGACTTGTATAGGATTCAGATGCTCTTTTAGCTTTAGCAGCAACTAGAATGTCCCCCAACTGCTGCATCTTCCAAACCTTGACCTTGGCGATCATAGAAGATGTCCAAAGCTGTGAAACTTTTACTGTTCTTTTTATTTACTTTCATACATCCAATCAACAACTTCACGGCCTTTATTATTAAGGAGAAAGAAAATATTAGAAGCTTATTATATAAAGAAAATGAACAAGCAGTTAAAAACATATATGGGATGCTTACATACCTCAGGTTGATTTGCATATACTGCAGTATGCAATGCATTGTTTCCTTCCTCGTCCTTCGAGTACAGCATCTCTTCTTTGTTAAAGCGTCGAAGCCATCCTTACAAGACTTTAACTGCTTTGAAACTCCCGTCTTTTAGGGCGACATGGACAGCAGTTTCAGCTTTAACAGTCAAATCTTCGATTGATGATGGACAAACATACAAAAAGTCAGCCAAAGTTCATCGTCTAGTAGAGCTGCATAATGAAAAGGAGTAACCATCCCCCTTGCTTTAACACGGACAAGCCCACTGTCATGTTTTACCAACCATGTTACAACTTCCTGGTACTTTTCCTCCAAATCCGAATCACGGGGAATAAGCCCTTCCTGCACGTGCTTCCCCTCCAAAGCCAAATGGAGGGGGCTAAACTCAAGATGGTCTCGCTTCGAAGCAAATGATGGCATTAAGTTGAGTATTTCCTTGGCGAAATGGATCTTTCCTTGGCTTGCAGCTGTGTGTAAGGGAGTTGCACAAATGGGATCTTATCAGATCCTCCAAAACATGCGGATCCTCCGCAAGTATTGAAAATAATGCATCCTCATCTCCTCCGGCGCCAAGATTCTGTAGCCTCTGCAACCTCTCAGCTTCCATGCTGTATCTGGCCATTCTACAATTTTTCTTCAGATTATGGTGAACAATATTGCAAATCTTTTAGTACCACAGAACAGAAACCGTTTCTTCATTTTTATGGAGAACTTGGTACGCGATAGGTCAGATCATTCATACCATAAAATTAAAAAAAAGAAAAAAAGAAAGTGTTGTAGACTTCAATCTTGGAGTCTTTAGATAATAAAAAATCTATTAATAATTTGCATCCAATTGACATCACTTGCTTATACCGCAGAGGACGAAGAGGCCTTGGTCTCATCATTATCGTTTGGGACGGCAACTCGTTTGGATGACACTCATTGTCCAGATGAAGGGCTCCTTCTTCTGGATTTTTTGATCTAAACAAAGGATGTTTGGATTTTGTTTGGAAAGAGAGGGCTTCGAACTAAGAGGCATCACTGGAGGAAGAGGCATCGTCAGGAGAAAGAAAGACCAGCTATCGTTCTCCAAAGATGATGATCAGAGTGGAGAGAAAAAAGATCCTAAGTTTGAAGGATGTTACTTTTCAAAATTTAAAACTTTAGATAGAGATGAAGTTACTAGTTTTTAAAATTTAAGAGAAAAATATAAAAAATTTTATGTTTTTTAATATTTTTATTAAATAATAATTTTACCTTTAATTTTAATTGAATCTATAACCGAATTTTTTGCATAGGTTAAGTGTTTGAATTTTTAAATATTAGAAATAATCACTTTAATTTTTACTATACTTTTGGCCCTTCTGAAACTCCTTTTAAATTTCTCTCAAAGTCTTGTCACTTCTAAACTTTGAAATGTTTTAGATTGTTTGACTATTTAATTGTTATTAAAATGACAAAAGGAAGTTGTTAGGGAATCAGCCACCCAAAAAAGGTTGTTAGGAAATTCAGGTGAAGTACCTTGAAATAAAAATGAGTTGCCCTTTTTGAAAAGGCCAAACAACTCTTTCCCACCCAAGTTTAAGTGTTGTCCAAGACACACCTATAAGGTTTGAAAACCTAAAATCCTATCTATCTATTAAAAATTTCAAATAAGATTAAGGATAAAATTGTTTTTTAATAAAAAACTAAAGTTTTATTACTTTGACCCCCTCAGCTTGAAAATTTCATAATTTTTTTTCACTTGAAATTTTAAAAATAAAAATTTCCCTCAAGATTTACAAATCATGGTCGAAGTTGTCGAAGACTATTATCTCCGACAACACTGACCATGATTTGTAAATCTTAGGGGGGAATTTTTGATTTTTTAAACTTCAAGTGGAGGTTGAATTATGAGATTTTCAAGTTGAGAGGGAGAAATGTAACAAAATTTTAGATTTTTAAAATTTTTTATTAAATAATTATTTACCTTTAATTATTATTATGATTTTTAATTGATGAATAAGATTTTAGATTTTTCAAACTTGTTAGTGTAACTGGGGATTGCACCTAAACTTGGGGGTGAAATAGTCGTTTGGCCTTTTGAAAATGAGCCATTACCAACTCCCACATTGCAGTGACGACTCAAAAATAAAGATACAAGTCTTATATTTTTTCTCTGTAATTATTGGCATGGAAGCCCCACCTCCATAATGCAGTGAAGACTCAGGAATCAAGATACAAGTCTTAACGTTTTTTCTCTGAAATTATTGCCATGGAAGCCCCACCTCCATACCATCATGATTCATGACCTCACCTTCACAACTTCCACTCCCGGTCCCCACTCCATCTTATCACACCTGATTCTTTAGCGAACCAACTCAATACAAGTGAGCTAAGGCAAATTGCTTGCAAATATGATGGAAGTGATACTGAAGACAGTTTCGTTCACAGGTCTCTCTCATCTAGGCTTTTATTCATATTGGCAGAATGAATAGAGAGCATCGAAATTCGTGGAAGATTGACCATATGATGGCAACGTTAGTCTTCTATGGCTCTGATATTTTGGAAAATGAGAAGGAATACTCCAGAAGCTGTCGAAAGCATTGACCAAGACTCACTCACTGTTTCGATACTTCTTCGTTGCTTCTTATTCGAAGATAGGAATCTGCGGTGCACTAGGCAAACAGTAAGTCATAATTTTCATTCTTATAAATGCCACTACTGTTACTCCTATTATTGAAACAAAATTTGGAAAAGATTTCTTCAAACAGCCACAAAGACATGGATGAGAGGTTGCAGAATTTTGCCGTGGAAGGAAATGTGGACGCATTTTTTTCAGTACTTGCAGAGGACCCTTATGTTTTGGAGCGTATTGATCAAGTGCCATTTGTGACTACTCCCTTGCACACAGCTGCAAGGGAGGGAAAGTCCCACTTCGCCAAGGAAATATTGAACATAAAGCCTTCATTTGCTTGGAAGCGAGACCATCTTGGGCGTATTCCCCTCCATTTGGCTTTGGAGGGGAAGCACCTGCGGGAAAGGCTTAGTCCCCGTGATTTGGATTTGGAGCAGAAGTACCAGGAACTTGTAACATGGTTGATAAAACATGACTGTGAGGTTGTCCGTGCTAAAGCAAAGGGGATGGTTACTCCTTTGCACTATGCAGCTCAACTAGACGATGAATCCAGTTTGGCTGACTTTTTGTATGTTTGTCCATTATCAATCGAAGATTTGACTGTTAAATCTGAAACTGCTGTACATGTCGCCCTCAAAAACGGGAGTTTAAAAGCCTTTAAAGTCTTGCTAGGATGGCTTCAATGCTTCAACAAAGAAGAGATTCTGAAGTGGGAGGACGAAGAAGGAAACAATGCATTGCATACTGCAGTATCTGCAAATCAACCTGAGGTAAGCATCCAATTTGCCTTTTCATTTTCTTTACTTAAAGCTTCTAATATTTCCTTCTCTCCTCAATTATGAAGATGGCGAAGCTGTTGATTGGATACATGAAAGTGAATATAAAGAACAGTAAAGGTTTGACAGCCTTGGACATCTTCTACGATCGCCAAGGTCAAGGTTTGGTAGATGCAGCACTTGGGGACATTCTACTTGCTGCTAAAGCTAAAAGTGCATCTCAACTCCATCGTCCTTCACAAAAAACTTCACTAGTCGAGAACTTTTCTTGTGGCTTATCGTTTCCAGAAAGAATTCTGAAAAGATTTTCGCCGGGTTACCGAAGCGTAGATAAAGTTCCTCTTGAAATCCGAAACGTGTTACTTGTGGTGGCTATATTAATAGCCACAGCCACATATCAATCTGCACTAAGCCCGCCCGGAGGATATTGGCAAGATGACGGCAATCTGCAGCCCGCCAACAACGCTGGTATCAGTAACTCCACCACCAATGCTATCAGTACCAGCACCAACACCATCTTTAATACAGAGCCTTCAAAACAACGTGCAGGGAAAATCATTCTGAAGTCTCCTTTACAATTTATTTTTTTGACATGTAATTCCTTGGCTTTTTTTCCATCTGTGTGCTTAATTTCGATTCTCATAATTGGGCTCCCATTTTATCCAGTCATTGTCTTGTCGACATCTTTGATGGCACTTTCGTTTTATTGTGCTGTTCTTGAAACTTTTAACTTCAGGAGAAAAACAATTTCCTCCTTGTTTGGCATTTTGGTGGCTGTAGGTTATCTTGCAAAATATTATATCCCATTTTTTTTATCTTATCAACATGCGAAGCTCAAACTGCATGGCCGGCGGAGGAACCTGCGTTTGGGAAGCTTTGAACAACCTAAGAAGTGAAGTCAGCTTTAACTAATGATAGTGAATTTGTATATTTTTGCTCCCTGTTATTAATGTTTTGTTGTTAGAGTCAGCATTGTTTGTAATGTTACACCTGCTTTGAATATATTTAATGGAGTTGTTTCTTTCATCATTATAACAGGATCTCAACTCAATCACCTCCAAATTGCTTCTCTGTTTTTGTTCCAGATTTTTCTTCATAAGATGCCTTTAACTTTCTCACTACCAATTGTCACCAGAAGCCAATGGCTCTGAACCCAAATGCCATGTAGCAGGGCAGTTCTGGTGAGACAAAACCATCTCTGAAAGAGCTGAATAGGCAAGAGTTTGTAGGAAACACTTGGTATATGATTATTGTAAGGATGTAGCCTATTATCCAATCATCTTAAAACATGTCAGTTTGTGTCTTTGAAATATCACCCAATCTGATACAACAAATGTGTTACGACTACTGAAATAAACATGGCCAGTTACGAAGCACTCAAAGGCTTCGTAACTATGAAATGGACAAGGGAGTTATGAAATGGACAAGTATAAAAGAGACTGAGGAATGAGAGGGGCAGAAAATTTGAGTTTATGCAGCTTATAGCTGTGAGCACTTTTAGTGATGATTAGAATAAAATCTTGCCTATACTTATTTATATAGACCGAGGTGAGATTTATAATTGGAAGATGAATAAGTTTGTAAATGAGAACTTAGAATCTTATATATAACTAACCTCCAAGTGCTTCTCATCGTCTAGGACCTCCTGCTAACTCTCGAACGCTCGTCTTTTTTAGTTTGGTGATTTCTAGTTACACCCCTAGACTGGGTCAACCCGATCAAAAAGATCGCTCCAAATCTTGATAGATCCAGTTGATAACAGTTGGACTAGGGCTGGAACTCAAACTAAGTTAGTTCAGTTCGATTTGAATTCGAATTAAATTTAAATTAAAAGAGATGATTTATTTTTAAAACTGAATTAAACTCTAGTTAAAAGGAGTTTGATCCAACTTGTGAGTGGAGATTGTCAAAACAAGAATATCGTTTTATCAATATATCGTAAATTTAAAGAGCAATGTTATGTGTATCTATTTTTTGTATACAATTTATGTACACAGTGATGTGTCATCATATAATTAGGTGATTTTAAAATATGTGTCATTATATGATAAAGAAGCATTCAATCATATGATAACACCTTATCTATGTATATAAATTGTGTATCAAAAATTGGTATACATAATTTTATTGAAATTTAAATCATAAATATAAATAAAAAATTTGAGTTGAACTCAATCTAAACAAAATTGAACATTTTTTTTATTAGAATTAAACTCAAACTATCATTAATTTTGACTTATCAAACTTGAGACGAGTAAATTACACCCATTTACAATCCTAATTATTTAAATTGATCAATTATTTAAAAAAATTAGGGTTAATTGTAAACTATTAAATATATCCATAATTCAAACTATAATATTACATAATTCCCTTTAATATGTGTCATGTCAAAAAAGTCCATCAAATGGGAACATTGTAGTCTTCGGTTGATGAAAATATTATTAGCATTAATATTATATACACACAATTTTGAGTATTCAAATAAGTATTTTAAGGATATATGATTATATGATTAAATGATTTTAAATTAAAAATAAAATAATGTTTAATTACATAACAATATATTATATGAATACCTAATTAGATGTTTAAATTTACACACAATGTGTATATTTTGAAGGTGATTGAGTTGAAATCCCATTGTAATTTGTAATGTTTGAAGACTTCATGGTTTTAATAACAGAATTAGACCCGACCCGTCAGTTCAACTGATTGGAAAACAGTTTTTCAAGTTAAACCAGATTAAACCAATTTGAACAAGATTAAATTATGCGATTCAAACAGTTAGACCTAATAAAAAACTGGGATTTACCTGATTGTATAAAAATTCAATTTTTTTAAATTGATTTTTAAGACTTAATTTCAAAACCCATTTATCAATTTTAATAATGTATATAATCAAACTAGGTTATTTTGATGTTAGATTTTGTTTGCAGTAAACAACTTCATTAAATATATTCACCGCAGGTGAAACATTAGAAACAAGGCTGACTCTACCAACAGTGGCAGAAAAAAAATCTAAATTCACTATTACTAGTTACCGATGAGTTCACATCTTAGGTTGCTCAAAGCTTCCCATACGCATGTTCCTCCGGCGGCCATGCCGTGTGAGCGTCGAATGTTGGTGATTTAAGAAAGTTGTGATATAACATGTTGGAATTAAAATTACAAGCAGAAACATGGCAAACAAAAGGATTACAGAGGAACCTCCGGTGAATTTAGAAGTTTCAGTATAGAAAGATAATACGGAAGTACCATCAAAGATGTCATTGTGATAATGATTCTGTAAAATGGGAGGTCAGTTACGAGAGTCGAAATTAAGCATAAAGATATAAAAAAAGCCAAAGAATTAAATAATAATAATAATAACTGGGTTAAAGACTGAATAATCATATCCCTTGCAAAGTGTTCAGAAGGCTCTGCATTCAAGATGTAAGTCGTGGTGTTACTGATACCAGTGTAGTTGTCTGCAGGCTGCAGATTGTCATTATCTTGCCAATATCCCGCGGAGGGGCTTAGTGCAGCTTGATAGGTGGCTGTGGCGGTCAAAACTGCCACTACAAGTAGCAGGTTTCGGACTTCAGGAGAAACTTTATCAAAGCTTCTGTAACCCTGACTAAATCTTTTCGCAATTCTTGCTGAAAACGATAAGCCCCCAGAAAAGTACTCAACTTGTGAAATTTTTCGTGAATCTCTTCAAGACGGACGATGCAGTTGAGATGCAGTTTTAGCTTTAGCAGCAAGTAGAATGTCCCCAACTGCTGCATCTACCAAACCTTGACCTTGGCCATCGTAGAACATGTCCAAAGCTGTCAAGCCTTTACTGTTCTTTTTATTCACTTCCATACATCCAATCAACAGCTTCACCGCCTTTATTATTGACCAGATAATCAAATATTAGAAGCTTAAGTAAAGAAAATGAGAAGACGAAATGAGCTAGCAGTTATAAACAAATGGGATGCTTAAATACCTTAGATTGATTTGCAGATACTGCAGTATGCAATGCATTGTTTCCTTCTTCGTCCTTCCAGTTCAGGATCTCTTCTTTGTCGAAGTGTAGAAGCCATCCTAACAAGACTTTAACTGCTTTGGAACTCCCCTTTTTGAGGGCTACATGGACAGCAGTTTCAGATTTAACAGTCAAATCTTCGATTGAAGATGGACAAACATACAAAAAGTCTATCAAATTGGATTCATCGTCTAGTTGAGCTGCATAGTGCAAAGGAGTAACCATCCCCCTAGCTTTAACACGGACAAGCTCTCTGTCATGTTTTATCAACCATGTTACAAGTTCCTGGTACTTCTCCTCCAAATCCAAATCACGGGGACTAAGCAATTCCTGCAGGTGCTTCCCCTCCAAAGCCAAACGGAGGGGACTATGCCCAAGATGGTCTTGCTTCGAAGCAAATGAAGGCTTTAAGTTTAGTATCTCCTTGGCGAAATGGATCTTTCCCTCCCTTGCAGCTGTGTGTAAGGGAGTAGTCACAAATGCTACATATTTTTTAGAATATAAATAAATATATATTTGATATTTTATTATATAATTAAATATTATTTTATTATTAATTTATTCAATCGTTTAATAATATACATTAAATATATATTTATTTATAAATTTAAGATAAGTATAAATACTTTTATTGTTTTTGTCACAGTAATCTTTTTCATCCTTATAAAGCCACGCTTTTCTATCTTCAACCAAAATTCAGATGTTAGTTAAAAATGATAGAAATGTTTCATTCAAGAAAAGTGTTGACTCAAGAACAAACTGCTTCTCTCTTTTGGTTCCAGATTTTTATTCTTAAGATATCTTTAACTTTCTCACCACCAATTATCCCCAGATACCAATGGCTCCGAACCGAAATGCGATGTAGCTGGGCAGTTCTGGTGAGAAAAAACCATCTCTAAAACAGCTGAATAGGCATGATTGTGTAGAATGCACTTGGTATATGATTATCGTAAGGATGCATTGGGTATTTGGACATTGTATCAGTAAAAAATCGGATTTGACCTAATCAACATAAAAAATTTAATTTTATTAAATTAATTTTTAAAACTTAATTTCAAATTTCATCTATCAATTTTAATAATATATATAATCAAATTAAGGTTATTTTGATGTTAAAATAATTTACACTATATTTAAATGATAAATCATTTAAAATTATTTTAAATATTGTTTTTTAATCATTAAAAGATCATAACCAGTCAAGTAGTCTGGCCGTTTGTACGAGATAAACAACTTCATTAAGTATGATCAATGCAGGTGTAACGTTACAAACAATGCTGACTCTACCAACAAAACATAAACCAGTGGAAGCAAAAATATATAAATTCACTATTACTAATTACAGCTGACTTCACTTCTTAGGTTGTTCAAAGCTTCCCAAACGCAGGTTCCTCCGGCGGCCATACAATGTGAGCTTCAAATGTCGGCGATTTAAGATAGTTGGGATAAAATATGCTGGAAAAATAATTACCAACTGAAAAGTGATAGAGAATAAGGCTATGAAGACACCTCCGTCGAATTCAGAAGTTTCACCTATAGAAATAAAATACGGAAGTACCATCAAAGATGTCATTGTGATAATGATTCTGCAAAATGGGAGGCCAGTTACGAGAATTGAAATTAAGCACAAAGACATAAAAAAAGCCAATGAATTAAATATAAAAAATAAGAACTGGAAAAAATGTGTCGGTGGAAAAATCATATTCCCCGCGAAGTGTTTAATTTCAAAAGGCTTCCTATTAAAGTTGTCGGTGGTGGTGTTATTGATAGCAGTGGTGGTGGTTGCACGCTCCGGATTGCCGTTATCTTGCCAATATCCTCCGGGGGGGCTTATTGCAGCTTGATACGTGGTTGTGGCTATCAATATAGCCACCACAAGTAGAACATTTCGGACTTCCGGAGGAACTTTATATAACTTTAGGTAACCCAGCCCAAAAGTTTTTGAAAAATTTCCTGAAAACGACAAGGGCCCAAAAGAGTTCTCAAACGGTGAAGTTTCTTCTGAACCTCCTAAAGACGGACGATGGAGTTGAGATGCAGTTTTAGCTTTAGCAGCAAGTAGAATGTCCCGGACTGCTGCATCTGCCAAACCTTGACCTTGGCCATCGTAGAAGATGTCCAAAGCTGTCAAACCTTTACTGTTCTTTTTATTCACTTTCATACATCCAATCAACAGCTTCACCGCCTTTATTATTGACCAGATAATCAAATATTAGAAGCTTATGCAAAGAAAATTACAAGGCAAATTGAGCTATCAGTACAAAACATATGCTATGCTTACATACCTCAGCTTGATTTGCAGATACTGCAGTATGCAATGCATCGTTTCCTTCCTCGTCCTCCCAGTTCAGGATCTCTTCTTTGTTAAAGTAGCGAAGCCATCCTAACAAGACCTTGAAGGCTTTCAAACTCCCGTTTTTGAGGGCGACATGGACAGCAGTTTCAGATCTAACAGTCAAATCTTCGATTGAAGATGGACAAACATACAAAAAGTCTGTCATATTGGATTCATCGTCTAGTTGGGCTGCATAGTGCAAAGGAGTAACCATCCCCCTTGCTTTAACACGGACAAGCTCACTGTCATGTTTTATCAACCATGTTACAAGTGCCTGGTACTTCCTCTCCAAATCCAAATCACAAGGACTAAGCCGTTTCTGCAAGTGCTTCCCCAGCAAAGCCAAATGGAGGGGGCTACGCCCAAGATGGTCTCGCTTCCAAGCAAATGATGGCTTTAAGTTGAGTATTTCCTTGGCGAAATGGATCTTTCCTTGGCTTGCAGCTGTGTGAGGGACTTGTAACAAATGGGATCTTATCAATATCCTCCAAAACATAAGGATCCTCTGCAAGTACTGAATATAATGCATCCACATTTCCTTCCATGCCAAAATTTTGTAGCCACTGCAACCTATCATCTTCCATGCCGTAGGCGGTCACTCTACAGTTTTTCTTCAGATTATGGTGAACAATATTGAAAATCTGTTACCAGAGAATTGGAACGCTTTCTTAATTTTTATAGAGAACTTGGTACGCGTTGGGTCACATCATTGATACCATGAAATTTCGAAGAAATTAATGTGTTCTAGACTTAGTCTCTTTAAATTATATTTAGTATCTAAAATTTTAAAAAAATAATAATAATCTACATCCAATTGACTTGACTTCATCCAACAAAATGTTTAATGTATAATCTAAATTAATTTTAGACTTTGAAGTTTGTGTTTCATGTGAATGACCCTCAGACCTCATATAACCTAAATTAAATCTGTATCAAATTTTCTAATCATAACTCAATATAACTTGAATTAACCTAAAAATATCGATTATTTATCAATTGTAATGTTTTTAATGTTTTAATTTCTTCCTTTATTATCTTAATCTATAATTATTAAAACACATAATATAAAAATTTTGTCACTTTTAAACTTGAAATGTTTTAGATTGTTTAACTGTTTAATTGTTATGAAAATGACTAGAGGAAATTGTTAGGAAATTCAAGTGAAGCTACCACGAAATAAAAAGGAGTTGCCCTTTTTGAAAATGGGTCACTGCCAACTCCCATATTACAGTGAAGACTCAAGAATCAAAATACAAAGTCTTATGTTATTTCCCTGATATTATTGGCGTGGAAGCCCCACCACCATAACTTCATGACCTCAACTTCACAACTTTCACTCCCGGTCCCACTCCACCTTATCCAATCTCTTTTTTTTTTTTTTTTGGACTAAATCAACTTAGTTTAAATCTAACTTTTGTTATGAGAGGTGTTACACATAAAGGATGTTGTTGGTTTGATCTTGCACATGGTATCAAAGCTTTGGAAGAAGACTAATGTCATAATTTTGTATCTAATATTTCAGAAAATTCGTCGCTATCTACTTCTATTGTTAAGGTGATTGAAACCCTAGATGAGAAGTGTTTGACAACAAATCAGCTTTAGTTGTATTGTCTTCAAGCTTTTAAGCGGCCTCACCCAAAATTATACGAAGTAACTATTCTTTTTAGAAGTAACAAGTTTTGCTTGTAATTAAAGCTCATGATCTTGGAAATCATTTGATTGGTTTGTCGATATGTCCACCTCCATTTTGTTATGTTCAATTAGATGAACCAAACTCCAATTTAGGTTTAAAAAAAAAACCCAAATCATAATTATGTGTTTTGGGAAGGAATTGACAAGATGCTTGTTAGTTCGTTGTATCAAGAAGCAAGAGTATTTACTTCAATCGCAAAAACTTTAAGGAGTCGTTTGGTTCTAGAGATTTAAAGATTACCTTGATTATCTATCTTTTATTACTTACATTACCTTGTTTGGTTTATCAGTAATAAAATATTATCAAGAATAAAAAATTACGATAATCTTCTATTACTAATACTGATGTGACAGGTAATACAGGTGATAATGTGATTACCGTCTTCACTTTAAGTATTAAAATATTATCAAGGTAATCTTGATTTTATTATAATTATATTATTATTTATTAATTTTTTGAGATAAAAGTAAATTTATTTTTAAATAATATAAAAATATTTAAAAATAATTATATTCAAGAGCATTTAAGTAAAATAATTTATTAGTATTCTTTTATTACTTTTAACTAAACACAATAATTATTTATACCTACCAAATTTTGTCAAATATAATAGTTATTTATACCCAGTAATCTTTTAAATAATTTATCTTTAAGATAATCTCTTTATTTTGATAATAAAATATTATCTAAACCAAATGTCACATAATAGGCAATTGTTGTGGCTAAGGTAATTTATTATTAAGAAGCTAAAATTATAATAAATAATTGTAAAAGAAAAGGAAAATTGAAGAGCAGGTGTAGTGAGTACGATATTTGGTTAGGAGAAAGAAAATATATTATAAAGTTGAGTAATATTATTGTACATATATTTTTAAGTATATATACAAGATATTATCATATAATTGAGTATTATTTGATCTTTAATTTAAAATTATTTAATTATATAGTAATTTTTTATTTGTATATTTAATTATATTATTAAAAATATGTATAAATAATTTAATCATTACAGCTAATGAAAAATCGAATTTGATTTGATCTGCATAAAAAATTCAACTTTTTTCATAACTGATTTTTAAAACTTAAATCCAAGTCTCCTCTTTCATTACATCTAATAAAAAATGGTCATTTAATTTAATTTCTCAATCATTAAACTCAATTTATTTTAATATTAAAATATTATTTTGTAGAAGTTAAACAATCCATCATCAGTCAAATGGTCTCAGTGTATATTTGAAAGAAACAACCTGATTAAATATATTCACTGCAGGTGAAACGTTACAAACAGTGCCGACTCTAACAACAAAACATAGACTAGTGGCAGCAAATTTATATAAATTCACTATTACTAATTACAGCTGACTTCACATCTTAGGTTTTTCAAAGCTTCCCAAACGCAGGTTCCTCCGGCTGCCATGCCATCTGAGCTTCAAATATTGGCTATCTAAGAAATATGCGATAATATATGTTGCAAGAAAAAATACAAACAGAATGGAAATTACTAAGGTGCTGTTGGTGCAGTCAATAGTTTCATAAATAGAAAAATAATACGAAGCCGCCAAAAAAAGCATCAATGAGATAATGGTTCTGTAAAATGGGAGGGCAGTTACGAGAGTGGCAATTGAGCACAAAGACGCACAAAAAGCAAAAGTATTAAATGTCAAAAATACTAATTGGCATGAAGACTGAATGATCATGTCCCCTGCAAAGTGTTCATAAGGATCTTTATTAAGGATGTCGGTGGTGGTGTTACTGATACCAGTGTTGTTGGCTGCTGGCCACAGATTGCCATTACCTTGCCAATATCCTCCGGGCGGGCTTAGTGCAGCTTGATAGGTAGCTGTCGCTATCAATATAGCCACCACAAGTAATACGTTTCAGACTTCAATAATATAATGAAGTCCAGGCAAGATAACATTTTTTTCACCCAAAATCAAAATCAAACTCCGCATAAAAAAATCTAATGGTGTAATGATAAAATAGTAATTTTATCATTTATTAATTAAAAAACAAAAATTTTTACATATCCAATATTTTAAATATGATAATTTAACCTTTAAAATGTTTAAAAATTGATATATTAATCTCTAAAATTTTTTCAAACCTCCATATATTTTTAAATTATTATATAGCCTGGATAATTGTAACATGACTTTTACACTCATAATTTATTGTTCAATTCTTTGGGATGTCATTATTATTTTCGAAACTATTGCGGGTATAATAACATTTTTAAAATTTCAAAAGACCCAAATTTTTTTTTTTCAAATTTCCCCTAAATAAAAAAGACTCTAATATTTTTAAAAAATATAGCTTACCCTTGATAAACGATTATATCAAACTCAGTAAAGATATCTCATATATAGGAAGAAGAGGTGAAGATGAAAAAAAAAAGAAATAAACAGTTTGTTATATAATTTTGATATTTAAAATGTTAATTTTTTATTTTTTGTTAATTTAAAGTTGTATAATAATTTTGAAAAATGAAATAGTAAAGTAAAAAAAAAAATGATTTTATTTAAAAATGACAATTCAACCCATCAAACTAGATTCCTGGCTTGTCTTTCTCCTACTGAAAAAAGAATTTTTCAATAGAAACAAAGATGAGAATGAAAATGAAGATAACTAAAATTCCTATAATTAAAGAGGAAGATAGAAATATCTCAGGTCTTTCTCCTTTTTTGTTTGTCTCTTATCTTATAAATCTTTTCAATTTTTAAATATTAAAATATCTTTAAAATTATTAAATTATTATAAATATATAATAATATTTAATAAATATTTTAATATTTTATTAGTGGAGATGAGAATGAAAATGAGAAATAAATTTCTCCGGTGGGAAAGGGAACGAAGATTCCTTGATATTTCTGGCACTCCTCCATTCATACTACCTTGAGAAAAAAGGGTTGACCTTTAAATTTCTCTGTGTCTTGTCACTATTAATCTTGAAATGTTTTGGATTGTGTGGCGATCTTTTAACTGTTATGAAAAGACAAAAGTTTTTGGGAAATTCAAGCGGAGCTACCGTGAAATTGAGTTGCCGTTTTTGAAAACGAGTTATTACCAACTCCCATGTTGCAGTGAAAACACAACGGTCAATATGCAAAATTTAGGTTTTTTCATTGAAATTATTGGTGGGTCATGAGGCCCCACCAACGTAACTTCATGACCTCACATCCACCGACGTAACTTCATGACCTCACATTCACAACTTCACTCTCCTTGCCACTCCACGCTATCACACCTTATTCTTTACTGAGTCAACCAAATTCAAATTTAGTTTTCTAGATAGAGGTGATATTCAGAAGGGGTGGTTGTTACGTGTGAGCTTAAGCAAAATTTCTTGCAAAATGAATGATACTGATTTTAAAAACATTGGATCTAAACTCAAATTTGAACTTGATCAACTTAGATTGAATCGAACTCGTACAACCTAGTATGAAAAAAAGGTTCTACATGATTCATCAAAAGCTTGGTGAATGGTAATAAGAAAAATTCAATGTGGAATATTATTCAACAAGTTGCAAATTTGGTTGTGGGAAGTGAAAAAAAAAAAAAAAACTGAACATAATTGAATATAATATGTGTTTTGAGGAAGAGTGATGTTAGAGTGTACTTAGTATCAAATAATGTTGGTTCTTGGTAGTGGTTCCAGTAAGTTGTTTCTTAATGAAATGGTTGCACAAAGGTCCATTTCTGTGATTGCTCCTGGTTCCCGGGATGCTGCTTTGTGTTTCAGGTGTGTGCCGTTTGATGCTTCAAACTGATGGCTGGGCTTTACTTGCTGTCTTTGGCTTCCTGCCATGGCTGGATAGGCTGGGTTCATGGTTAGTTTAATTTCAGATTGTTGTCTCTAGTACGATTTCTGTTATTTAAGTGGTTCGTTTTTGGTTTGCAATTGTGTGTTTTAGCCAATAGGCTCACGTTGACTTGTACCTTGAGTGATTTTTGGCTCTCTTATGGGATGCACTTGGGTTGTATTTGCGGCCCTTTTTCTGATTTTTTTTAAGTATACATTTACTTTGGTGCGTGCAAATAGGAAAAGAAAGGTTGCTATAGGATTCTGGATTCTCACTGCAGCAAGTTAGCAATGACTCCAAAGTAGCCCAGAGGGACGGTTGAGTGGCATAGGGGCGTGACATTAAGGGGACGTTTGGTTTGGATAATGTTTTATTATCAAAATAGAAAGATTACCTTGAAGATAGATCACTTAGAAGATTACTGGGTATAAATGGTTACTATGTTTGATAAAATTTGGTAGGTATAAATAATTATTGTGTTTGATTAAAGGTAATAAAATATTACTAATAAATTATTGTACTTAAATACCCTTGAATATAATTATTTTTAAATATTTTTATATTATTTATCATATTAATTAAAAATAAATTTATTTTTATATCAAAAAATTAATAAATAATAATATAATTATAATAAACTCAAGATTATTTCAGTAATCTTTAAATACCTAAGGTGAAGGTGGTAGTCAGATTATCACTTATATTACCCGCCACGTCAGCATTGGTAATAGAAGATTACTGTAATATTTTATTACTGATAAACCAAATAAGGGAATAAAAGATAGATTACCAAAGTAATCTTTAAAAACTCCAACCAAACGCCCCTTAAGGGGTAACATTACCCCACTCAAATAGAGCTCCAAAGGGGTGGTCTAAGGGCTACTTGAATGTAAAAAATGTAAAATTTTTAAGAGAAAGAGTTTGGATTCAAGATCTTTTGACGTTATATCAAGATCAGACTCTTAAATTACATTATACAATAGTTGTAAGGTGAGTCCTAGATCTAAAATTTTATTTTCAACAAAAGAAAAAATGATTCAATTTGAATAAAGCTACTCAGTACAAAATAAAATAAATTTCTCTATCTTGTCACTTTTAATCTTGAAATATTTTGGATTATTTCACTATTTAATTATTTAATAAAATTATATATAACTATTTTAAGTTTATAATTGAATATACATTTGATATGCATGATATATGATTAGATAATTTTAAATCAATAATAAAATCATATATAATTATATAATATCACATATAAATATATATATATCTATTTATATTAAATATACATATGAGGAAAAGAAGTTGGTGGGAAATTTAGGTGAAGCTAACACGAAATAAAAAAGAGTTGCCTACTTTGAAAAGTCATTACCAATTCCCAAGTTGCAGTGAAAACACTAGGATAAAGATACAAATTTTTTGTTTTCACTCTGAAATTATTGGCATGGAAGCCCCACCACCGGACCTTCATGAGGGGAATGATACTGAAGGTGAAGACTGATTCGTTCACAAGCATCTCTCATTTAGGGTTTTAATCTTCTTGACGGTATGAGCAAAGTGCCTCGAAATTCCTGCAAGATGGACCATATAATGGCGACGTGTCTTTCATGGCCTTGATATTTGGGAAAATGAGAAGTACTCCCGAATCTGTCAAAAGCATTGGCCAATATTCTAGGTTTTGATGCATCTTCGTTGCTTCTTATCCAAAGATAGGAATCTGTGGTGCTCATTTCTCCTGTGTCCTGTGCACAAGGCAAACAGTGACTCAGAATTTTCATTCCTACAACTCAAGTACCACTACTATAATTGACAGAGAATTTGCAAAAGATATCTTTAAACAGCTACACAGACATGGATGAGAGGTTGCAGAATGTTGGCATGGAAGGAAATGTGGATGCATTATATTCAATACTTGTAGAGGATCCTTATGTTTTAGAGAGTATTGATAAACATAAACCTTATCTATCAAATTTAAATATGTATACTATCAAAATTTACTTGATGTTAAAAAAGATTGATATATTCGATAATAAATAATCAAAATTATTTTAAATATCATTTTTAAACAGTTAAATATTTTAACCACGGATCAAATTAGGGATGAAAAAATTATTTTAAGATCTAATTTTGGATAGAAAAATGTGATTCACTCTAAAAAATGAAATGTGATAGGGTGGAGTGACGACTGGGAGTAGAAGTTTTGAACGCTAGGTCATTAAGTCATGGTGATGGGGCATCCATGCCAATAATTCCAGAGAAAAAAACATAAAAGTTGTATCTGGATTCTTGAGCCGACATGGGAGTAGGTAATGACTCATTTTCAAGAGTGCAACTCATTTTTATTTCATGATAGCTTCACCCTAAATTTCCTAACAACTTCCTTTTGTCATTTTCATAATAATTAAACAGTCAAACAATCCAAAATATTTTAAGTTTAAAGTAACAGGACTGGGGAAGAAATTTAGGAGTTCCATAAATAAGTATGAAGGTACAGAAACAGAAACAGAAACACAAAAATGTGAAAATATCGAAACTGAAATGTTTAACGTAGTTTCTCAGAAACACAAAAGATGAAAACAAGGGAAAGAGTATAAATATAAAAAATATAGAGGGTTTCTCATATATATGCCAACTTTTATATAAAATATACAACAAACTATATTTCTTTAAAAAAAATTGTGACAACTTTTTAATAACAATAAAGTGTGCATTCAATTAACTTGATTTATGAACTGACAATCAAATACAGTATATATCAAATCAAACAAAGCTAATTTTTGAATGTTCATTAATAGTTTTGGTTTTATACCAGGGCATTTTGGTCATTGTACATAAATTGGGTATATTGGTTTTGCGTTAATGTATTTGGGAAATTATGTTTAATTAGATCATAATTTGGGTATTTAATTAAATTTCCTTTAAATTTATTTTTCTGTTAAAATAAATTAGATAATATATCTAATGATAAATTATATAAAATTATTTTTAATCAATTAAATAATTTGATCACCGATCAAATGGTCTAATCGACCTCTGGACCGGATCCACATATAGTCCAGCTCTGCAGGCAATGTAAGAAACATCTCCGCTAACTATATGTATATTCAGAGCAGGTGTAGCATCATAAACAATGCTAACTCTATCAACATAACATAAAAAATAGCAGCAACAGCTGAGTTCACATCTTAGGTTGTTTAAAGCTTCCCAAACGCAGGTTTCTCCGGCGGCCATGCCAAGTGACTTTCCAACGTTGGTGATTTAAAAAACGAAAAAGGAATATAATATGCTGCAAGAAAACTTACAACCAAAAAAATTAATAAACAAAGGCCCCACAAAGTAACTTTCGGTGTAGATAGATAAAACAAAGGCCCTAAATTTTTATATGGCCTAACCAAGTGCGCCTAATCATTTTGTTGGATAAAGTGAAGGCAATTGGATTTGGATGTAGATTATTAATGTCGTTTTTTATTATTTTATATACAGTTTCATGAGTCTAACATTAGATGTAAAATGTCACATGAGTTCTGTTTGATGTAAAATATTCCATGAGTCCCCTTTGATGTGAAATGTTCCATGAGACATCCTTTAGTTGTAATTTGTAAAACATCATATAAGTCTTCATTCAAACGCAAATTATGACGTAGTACTTCAATTGAACTGCATGTATACTGTAGATAGGACTCCAATTAGGGTCCACTTAATTAAAAAATATTTTGTTATCAAAACTTAAAAGATTATTATAAAAATAAATTATCTTAAATATTAATAAAAATAAATTAATAATAAGTTTAGACAATGAATATTTATAAATAATTTTTGTATTTGATTGATAGTATTAAAAGAGATATTAGTATATTATTATTTAACGAATTAAATATAAGTAATAAAAAATATAAAAATTTATTATACCAAATGCACACTTCCGAGTTTTTGTGAACAAATGAAAATTTTTTTACGGTTTATCCAAAGTGTCAAGCCATGTCAATTCGTGGCTCAGTGTGGAATGTTGATGATCGGGCTACACAAGAAGGGAAAATAAAGACAAATCGGAGCCACTTCCCATTTGTTGCAACCTTTCGATCGTTTGAAATACTTTTTTTTGGTTATATTGTACAGAAACAAAACAAAAATACAGTAAACGAATTTTAACAATAAATGCAAGGATTTTTAGACTAAAGATAATGATATAATCTTGATTCAATGCAACATTCTTAATTAAAGAAAATGTTTAAATTAAAAAAAAAACCTAAAAGATATGTTGATTACAAGATAAATAAAGACATGACAAACAACTCTTGACATCAGATTATAAGCTGTTAAAAAAGAAACAACTAACTTCCTAAAAGCTTCATCTTTTCTCTGCAGACTCATTCTTCATTTGCAACTTAACAACATTATCTACAGTCCTCCTCAGCTCATGTTCTGGTCCTGTTGACAGCTTCACACATCAGCAGTCTACGTCAGTCTAATGCAGCGGCTTCTGAGGCATTTTGATGCAGATGTTGCAATGAATCAAGATTATATTATTATTTTTCAGACTCAAAATCCTTGTCTTTATTATTAAAATGCTTTTCGTATATTTTTGCTTCTTTTTTTTTTTTCTGCCCAAAAGAACAATAGTTTTGGTCGAAAGCTGATGACGTGGAAACCAAATGAGGTGTAGCACGACAGTTCTGATGGGATAAGCCATCTTTTGAGAGAGCCGAATAGGCACCAGAGTCACCAACTCAACTGGGTTCGTAGAAGGCACTTGGTGAATAATTATTGTGTTGTGAGGATGCAACTCGCTTCAATAAATATAGCATTGCTCTTGATTGTTATGAAAATGACGAAAAGAAGTTGGTAGGAAATTTAGGTGAACCTACCACCAAATAAAATGATTGTCAATAAATATAACAGGTCAAAGGAAATTTGGGTGAAGCTACCATGAAATAAAATGATCCCACCACCGTAGCTTCATGACCTCGCATTTACAACTTCCGCTCTCTATCGCCACTCCACCCTATCACACCTCATACTTTATCGAATCAACTAAATTCCAATTTAATCCTCTTAAGAGATATTACACAAAAGGGATAATTGTTCCATGTGAGAAACAATCCGTTTGAAAGAAGGGAAATTATTAAAAATAGACAAAATTAAAGGGGTCAAAGCAAAATTGCCCAAAAAATTTAGGTTTAAGCAAAAATGCCCATGTTTTGTGAAATGACGAAACTACCCCCATATATAAAGTTAACAAATTTTCACTGTACAACGGAGAGAAAATTCCAAAGCTTCCCACCTCCCACGGCAATCCCACGGCGAACGTCATTTCCGCCGATTTTCTTTTGTTCCGACAACCGAAAATGGCAAATAAGGTTAGTATGTCTCCCGTAATCTTCTTTGGATCAATTTATTGCTGATATTACTGAGATTTGATTGAGAATTTTAGGTTTGAAATTTTAGGGTTTACGGTATGAAAATGCTTAAAATGTTTCGATTTTTGGTTGTTTTCGTTAAATTGATTGAGGGGTTTTATGTTATACAATGTGTAGATTTGATTTATGTAAAAATCGGAGGCCGAAACCACCAAAAATTGGCCGAAAATGCTGCCGAATGGATCGGTTGTCTTGCCGTGGGAACGAAGTTTCCCACGGCAAGAGATTTCTCCCACGGCAGCTAAATGGACAATGGGTTTTTGGGGGCGTGAAATGGCTTTTTTAAAACATTGGGTTTTCGGGGAAATCTTTAGCCCACGTCGGGTTTTTATGATATTTCGCAGGTTGTCGTGGGAAAAGTGCAATTACGAAACTGCCCCCATTTATAAGCACAGCAAAATTTCATTTCCTCCCACGGCAAGTTGGGTTTGCACTGTGCATTTCCACGAAAATTCGAAAAGCATTCCACCTCCCACGGCGAACGTCATTTCCGTCGATTTTGAAGCTTCCCGGCAACCACAAATGGCAAACAAGGTTAGTATATCTCCCGTAATCTTGTTTGGATCAAGTTATTGCTGAAATAATTGAGACTTGATTGAGAATTTTGGTTTTGAAATTTTAGGGTTTACCGTTTAAATTATGCTTAAAATCTTTCGATTTTTGCTTGATTTGGTTGAATTGATTGAGGGCTTTGATGTTATTCAATGTATAGATTTGATGTATGTGAAAATCGGAGGTCGAAACGACCAAAATTGGGCCGAAAATGGCTGCAAAATGAATCGGTAGTCTGCCGTGGGAACGGCGTTTCCCACGGCAGCACGAGTTTTCCCACGGCAGCGACATTTCCTTGTTTAGTTGGGGGGTGAACTGGATTTTTTAAAATGTTGGGGAGCCGAATGAGATTCGGTACAACACAGCGGTTTTTTTGAAAATTTGTCATATAACAATGGACTTTTTTGATTAATGAATTTTCATTAGGGGTTAAATGGAGATTTTTCTTATCTACGGTTTCTGATCGTGTAGTTTTCGAATTTTATATCCGTTTTTTCTGTTTTAGGTTTGTTTATATCTATTTTTCAAATTTTAAATTCGAGTTTTCGAATTTTGGTGCTTTTTGACACAACTTACGATGTAACGATGTAATTTCAACTTAATATTTCGATTTTTCGTTTATAGGATATATCGATTCGTTTTTTTCAATTTTTCAAATGATTTTTCAGTTAGCGATATTCATAGGTATTTCAACGTATAGAATTCGAATTTTAGTCCCGTTTTTTCGAATTTCACTGTTTTAGGATATATCGATTCGTATTTTCATGATCTCCGAACGATTTCCCGAGTATCGTTACTTTTAGGTATTTCAACGTATAGAATTCGAATTTCAGTCCCGTTTTTTCGAATTTCACTATTTTACGATATATCGATTCGTATTTTCAAGATTTTCGAACCATTTTTCGATTATCATCATTTTTAGGTATTTCAGCGTATAGAATTCGAATTTTAGTTCTGTTTTTTCTAATTTCACCATTTTAGGATATATCGATTCGTATTTTCACGATCTCCGAACGATTTCTCGAGTATCGTCACTTTTAGGTATTTCAACATGTAGAATTCGAATTTCAGTCCCGTTTTTTCAAATTTCACCATTTTAGTATATATCGATTCGTATTTTCACGATCTCCGAACGATTTCTCAAGTATCGTCACTTTTAGGTATTTCAACGTATAGAATTCGAATTTCAGTCCCGTTTTTTCGAATTTCACCATTTTAGGATATATCGATTCGTATTTTCACGATCTCCGAACGATTTCTCGAGTATCGTCACTTTTAGGTATTTCAACGTATAGAATTCGAATTTCAGTCCCGTTTTTTCGAATTTCACTATTTTAGGATATATCGATTCGTATTTTCACGATCTCCGAACGATTTCTCGAGTATCGTCACTTTAAGGTATTTCAGCGTATAGAATTCGAATTTCAGTTCTGTTTTTTCTAATTTCACCATTTTAGGATATATTGATTCGTATTTTTACGATCTCTGAATGATTTCTTGAGTATCATCACTTTTAGGTATTTCAACGTATAGAATTCGAATTTCAGTCCCGTTTTTTCGAATTTCACCATTTTAGGATATATTGATTCGTATTTTCAAAATTTTCGAACAATTTTATGATTATCGTCACTTCAAGGTATTTGAACCTATACAATTTGAATTTTAGTTTCGTTTTTTCTATTTTACGTTATCATTTCATGATAACGTATTAGATTGTTAACATTCTACGGTAGTTGAACGTATAGAACTCGAATTTCAATTCTTATTTGTTAAGTTTTGTCATTTCCTTTTTATTTATTTGGTATTTCTCATCTTTTTATGTTTGTTTCACTAATACATTTGTTTACATATTTATTTTCATGAATGTCTAACATATTTTATGTGATTGTTACAGGATATTTCTCGCAAAAGAAGACAGGTTGACACAGAGCTGCGCATTCCCGACGAGTCCAGACACTTCCGGGCAGATGCTATATCTCGCGCACAGCGTACTGCATTATCCCGGATTTCTTCTACATTGACCCCTCGTCAGCTGCGACTATTTGAGAGGACGTGTTTCGGGTCCTTCCTTCGTTTACCCGAAACCAAATTCTGCGGGATATTGGTTCATATATTTTTACTCCGACAGTTACATCCACCCTTTGCCAGAGACAAGTTTTGGTTTAGGGTTAGCGGGGTTGATGTGAGGTTTAGCCCGTTTGAGTTTGCGTTGGTGACAGGGCTTTCGTTTAGCCGCCAGACCGATGTTTCTTCATATATTCCTCGCTCCTCCGGACATAGGATCAGATCTACGTACTTTCACGATTGTCCGAAGGTGCAGTATCACGACATCGAGCGTGTTTTCTTGTCGAGGCCATGGGGAGATGACGATATTGACGCTGTCAAGCTCGCCTTGTTGTATATTCTACACATGGTTTTGTTGGGCAATGATCGACGAAAGAAGGTGTCCACGGAGTACTTACAGTTAGTTGATCATTTGGACGGGTTTAATTCTTACCCTTGGGGCGTCGTTGTATGGCAGATGACATATGATTCTATGTCACAGGCTAGTGAGAGAGTCTGTGACGGACGACATCAGGAAATCCGTAAATACGACCTTTACGGATTTCCTTTTGCATTTCAGGTAAGTTTTATATTATTATTTATATATATTAATTGGCAAAAATATAAATTGTTTTATTTACCTCGTAAATGATTATATTGCAGTATTGGATATATGAGACTTTAGAGACGTTACACGATTGGATTGACTTTATCGATCTCTATGCGTCCCCACGGATGTTGAGGTGGCGTACGCGAGACGTCCCTATTTGGACTCATATAGGTCGTATTTTCACTGGTGATCCGGTATGTACTAGTAAATTAATAAGTCGATTAATTCATTATATGTTACAATTATTTTGACTTATATATCTTCATCATTAGAAGGATGTCACATTCCCTCTTCGTCCATCAGTGATCGAGGAGGGTTTACCGTGGTACGCTGAGATTCGTGAGTACACCGGTTTACCCGATACTGATTCCTCTTCATCTTCTACGGTCCCGACTGCGACTAGAGACGGGGCTCCTCCATCCTCGGGACCTTCAGATGTACCTGTAGAGACTCCACAGACACATGAAGAGTCTATTCAGCCTTCGGTTATGGAGCAGCCTATATGCTCCCCTGTTGTTCAGAGCCCACAGACACATGAGGAGCCTATTCAGCCTCCGGTTATGGAGCAGCCTATATGCTCCCCTGTTGTTCAGAGCCCACGGACGACAGAGCATCCTGTAGTAGAGGACCACCCTAGCGTGGAGGAGCATCCCGGAGTGGAGGACCGCACTACCCATCATGCCACCGAGCATTCTCCCCCATTCGTATCACCTAGCATTTCTACATCAGATGTTGCTTTAGCGCACTGGGGGGCTATGATTTTACGTGAGATATCGAGTTTTCGTGACGATATCTCTTCCCAGATGACCCGATTACGTGACGATGTCTCTTCCCAGAGACTCGATTAGAGGATCGTATGACTCGTTTGGAGGACATCGTCACGCGTACATATCCACCACCCGTCGCTCAGGTTGTAAAAACACTTTTAATTTATTACTTATATAAAATGTCTATAGTGTTATTATTATGACAACTATTATTACATTCGCACAGGAGAGGGACGAGGATATCCCACCGACATCCCCTGTTGATACCGCAATACCATCCCGTCACCCACACGAGGTCCGTATGATATTTCAAATTTATATTTATTGTTAAATGTCATTATTATATTATAATATTGTTATATATGAAATGTCACTAATTAAGTTATTATTACTAATATCTTAGGGTAGCGGCCGGGAGGACGCACCGGTTAGTCCTTCTATTGCATCGATCGAGGGTTCTCTTCGAACACCTTCCCCGGAAGTTCAGGTTAACTTTATTTTTAAATTGTCATTGATTGATCTGTCCTTTCAATTATTATATTTCAAATTTAATGATATTTTGACTGTTTTTTAGGACGAGCGATTATGGTTACTTGCTGATATCCCGAGCTCGACCAAAAAAATATTGGATATTGGTTCACAGGAGGAGGACTTCCAGGGGGACGATTTTGAGGCCATCCCTATTGAGGTATATCAATCATACTTAGTATATAAATAGTTGTATATATTGGTCATTGAGATGTTCAAAATTTGTATTTTCTAGTCCGTCGAGGGAGCACGCGTGGTGGACTTGACCGTGCTTCAAGATTCTCCAGCTAAACCTCCTCCCGCATACGTGGAGAAGGTAAGATAAATCGATTAATGCTAATTGTTACGTAAGATGAATGATGAATTAATTATTTTTTTGGGATCATGCAGATGATTCGTACAACACATGGTCGGATCGTCCGGAAGGGTCAGCTAGTTCGCACCCCGTATACGAATCCACTCAAAGGGAGGGCAAAACGGTAACCTACGACCATTCCATCCTCTGCCTCTGAGCGTGAGGAATCTTTCCTCACGTGGTACACCAGCGCCATGGCTTCCGACTCACATGATGTCCACTTCATCGGGTCGAAGTCGAAGGACAGCTTTTGGAGGCTTGTTGTAGAGTTGCGCGAGTGGTTGACCGATGATGTAAGTTGTCTATACTATATAATTTGAGAAAAACTAGATATATTTATTAATAACTAACACGTGAACTTGTTTATACCATTTTAGCATGTGGATTCTTTTTTGGCTTTACTACGCCGACATCAGGATGATCACCAGTCGACTATCTCCCAACGTTAGACGACTGCCCACACATTCTTCGGAGGCCATATTGAGATGGCCTGAAAGAGTTGGCAGACCACACCGATTGACGAGTTCGAGTTTTCGGGGCTCTTCACGAGGATGGTTGATGCAGCGTACACCCCGGGATTGTTATACAAACCATGGGGGATGGTCGATCAGGTATAGTTTATATTTATTTCTATTACATTCAAGAACATATCCTAAAACAATAATTAACTAAAATGTTTCATTGTTTATAGGTTTTCATCCCTATAAACTTCCAGAACGCACATTGGGTCGCTGGAGTTATAGATTTTCGTGAGTGGTCGATTACGGTGTATGATTCAGATATTTCATTTTCGGGGAATATAGGGACGTTGGAGCAGCGTATGCGACCATACGCGACCTTTATTCCCGCGTTATTAGAGGTGACGAGTTTTTGGGCAGCCTGTGGGAGGACTCCACGACGTGATCCCCTCACTGTGCATCGAACGTCGGATGTCCCTCAGCAGGGGATGGGCTCCGGTGACTGTGGCGTGTATATGTTGCGATTTTTTGAGTGTTTGGCATTTTCACGGAGCTACGTTTTCCCCCGAGAGTCGTCTACCTCCATGCGTCGACGATTGGCGACGCAGTTGTACTTTCACTGTATCGAGTAGCTCACAGATGTATATTTATCATTTTTCCTATGTTTAGATGTATATATTTATTATTCAGTCTTCTACCTCTATGTGTATATTTTACTTCATCGGTGGTTATATATGGATATGTTTCGTATTTGATTCCAGTTTTTAAATCATCTGGACATGAAAAAACAATAAAAACGTATGATAACTCAAACATGTAAAAACTTGAAAAAATGAGAGGAAATAAAGTAATACCGGAATATATTACATCAAATGACAATAAAATTACACATTTGAAATAATAATAAAAATACATCGGTTACATATCTGTTCTACAATGATGAATCATACAACAAACAAAGTTGAGTATAAGTATGTCAAGATCTCGTTCCTTTGCCTTTTGTGGATGAATTCTGCGGGGCGGAGCTAGGGACCGATGCTGGGGATTTACAGTGGGTTCGTGTGTGGCCCGGTTCATGGCAACGACTATAAATCCTCGGTGTAACTATTTCTCCTTGCGATGGACGTCGATTTCTGTTTGATGGACGACCTGGACTACGACTATCAAGGACGGGGGGTAAAATAACTCTCTCATCCGGTGAGTGTAACCAATCAGATTGATTTCCAAGGGGATTGATCGGTTCCTGATATATTGCACGGTAAATGTCGGTGCGGAAGAATGGATGAACCCATGTGTGCACATTCGTGAGTCTCATATGTCGTGCCACGGCAATGGCATGCTTGCATGGAATACGTGAAAGCTAAAACTTTCTACACGTGCAAGACATGTCACCAAAGTCCACAATACCCATGAATCCACCAATTTCAACAACCTGATACCGAGTATTCGTAATCGGTCAAACCTCCAGACTTGCAGACTTTGAAAGACGATTGCTGATCTTCTCTTCTGCCCAAGAGGTGAGGAAGTTATGACATTCACCTGTAATTCGTAAAAAATATTAAGAACAGATTTGGTAATATGATTAACGAAGTGGAAAAAGTATATGAGACAAATTTTAATTAATATCGATTTGATACTTACTTGCATGGGTTCTCCTTTCGTAAAACCATCGTTGCATGGTACCACGAATAAACTCCAAGAGCATGGTTATAGGTAGGCCCCGTGCATGTCTGACAAGCGCATTAAATGACTCAGCAATATTTGTGGTCATGATGTTGTATCGATGCCCTGGAAAGTATGCTATACTCCAACGATGAAAGCCGACATCCAGTAGATAAGCTCCCGCTTGGGGGTTCATTAAGTCAATGGATTGCATCATCGAACCAAATTCAGACTCTGTGTATGATTTAGCGGCTTTCCAATATGCAGCCGCGACCTGTAAGATGGTAAAAATTATGAAAACTCATTGTAAGCAAAATGTTTGAAAAAGATAAACTGTTATAAATTTAATTACTTGTTTACACTATACCTTTGAGTCCCGTTTATACTTTGCTCGCATGTTACACAGAAGGTGATGACAACAGCATCCATGGTCGACATCTAGAAAGACTTCACCCATTGCCGAGTAGATAGCATGATGTCGATCGGAGATTATTGCAAGCTTACAGACATCAGGGATGCATTCTTTAATTCTCATAAGAAACCAGCACCACGTGTCGTGATCTTCCTTTTTGCCGACACCAAAACCAATAAGATATATCTGATTATTACCATCAAGACCCACCGCAATGAATAAATGCCCAAGATACCGACCTTTAAGGAAAGCAGCGTCAATGCAAATAACAGGGCGAAGATATTGTCTAAAAGCACGAACGAAACATCCTAACGCCATGAAAAAATTTGTAAATCGATGCTCATCATCTGTTTCAATAGCAGTAACGGTGCCCGGATTAGTATGTTGTAAATTGTAGCAATAATCAGGTAACAACATAAAAGATTCCTCCGGTGAACCCCTCAATGAATTGATAGCCCAATTTCTTGTCCGCCAAGCCTGTGAGTAAGAAATATCAATTTTATATCGGTCGGCGATGTCTACAATTATTTCTTTAGGTTGATAAATTCGATCAATCATCACAAACTTTGATCTCATTAATTGACCTAAAGCTCGGGCCCTCGCTTGTCTGTGATTTGACAGGATTTGATCAACTAAACATGTGTGGGTAGGATCCATAGAGTTGATCCCCCACACATCACCGACAGTGGACTTGGTTGCATGTAGATACCACTTACAAGTTTCAACCTTGCACTTAATTTCCCACCGTTTCTTGTCGGACTTTTTGACACCAAATTGAAATCCTTTAAGTAATGCGAATTGCTTCAAAGCGTCTTTCAATTGGACTTTGCTATGAAAAATATCACCTAACTTGACACCATGCTCCTCTCGGATCGATCTGGAACCACCTGATGATGCTGATGGTTGTGGAGGAAAATCAGGAAGCCACCTAAATGGATCAGTGGGGACATTGTCAAAAAATGGCCCAGAATAATTTCCACCACCTGAAATAGGATCTTCAAGCTGCAAACTATCCATACCCTCGGTAACAGATGTCATATACTCAGGCTCTACATCTTCTGAAGGAATGTCGGGCATATCGTTTCCATCAAAGTCACCCCAATAGGGAACTATATCCTTTTCTCCATGAGCCCATGAGTTTGCAATATACAACAGGTCATTACTGAAATCAATCAACTTTTTCAAATCGTATTCTTTTTTTACCCAAGTACTTTCTTTTTCATCTTCATCTTCATCTTCATCATCCTGCCCTTCAATTAGGGTACATGTAACAAAAACAGGAATACATTCCTGAAAGTATTGGGACATATCAAGAAGACCTTGGACATCTTCATCATTTTGGATCTGGATGGGGCCGTCGAGCTCAATTTTTCTTGGCTTCATTGATACTTCAATGTAGTTTTTCATTGGATCAATACTGCAAGTCTCTGTCAAAAGCTCAATAAATCCCTCAAATGTTGTTCCATAAGGGATTTTAATCAATTGTTTGGATCCTCCAACATATTTCATTGTGTTGTTGCGACCTTGAATCCATTCTCCTTGATACCGAATTGATGCAAACCCATCCATTATAATTACCAATCCTGCAATGACCAGTTTTTTAAGATAATTATTCATTTATAATTAAAAAAATCAATAACAACTATGGAAAACAGTCGTACAATTATTAATAATTTAAAAAAACTCCTACAATTTTTCTAATAATTTATTTATCCCCCTATAATTATTTCACAATTTATATAACAATTTACGTAACACTTTCGTATGTTATTTTACCCCTCAAAATGCATCTATCTGTTTGTAACGTTCCATTTAAAACGTTTTTATAATATCTATACTTTGAAATAGATATTCAAATTCTATACTTTGATATGCTTTAAAATACTAGTGGATATATCCTGAAACGATAAAATTCAAAAAAACAGAACTGAAATTCAAATTCTAAAAGATGAAATACCTTAGAATGGTAATAATCGTACAATTCTTCGAAAATCTAAAAAATACGAGTTAATATATCCTAAAACGTTGAAATTCAAAAAAACAGAATTGAAATTTGAATTCTAAAAGTTGAAATACCCTATAATGACATCAATCGAAAAATTCTTTAGAAATCTAAAAAGTACGAATCGATATATCCTAAAGGGATGAAATTCGAAATAACGGAACTGAAATTTGGAATATAAAAGTTGAAATACCCTAGGATGACAACAATCGAAAAATTCTTCAAAAATCTAGAAAATGTGAATTGATATATCTTAAAAGACTAGAACTCGAAAAAACCTATAATTTCAATTATAATGCACCTATCATGTTTAATATGAAAATTGACCCTAATTTTAGTAACATTTCATTCGACATTTTAGAAGATGTAATTAAATAAATAAATAAATAAATAACTATCAAAATGCCTTTATAATGTAAAATATCCAAAAACCCCTCATATTTATCCTAAATTACATTTAACCCCCTATACTTTTGAATTATTGCTTTAACCCCCATATTATGACAAAAAAACTAAACTTAACAAATGAAATTAAGTTTTAGGCTAAGATTGACATAAATACCTTTTTTTGATGAATAGTATTTTTTCGAGTCGAATCCAAAAATACGAACGTCTTCCGTCCAAACGAATCCCTACTAATTGATCTTGAAAAAAATTCAAAGTGTGAGTGAGTGTTTGAGTGATATGAGAAGTGTGTGTAAATAAAGGGAGTGAGGAGGGTTTATATAGATGAAGGGAAGGGTAATTTTGTCATTTTATAAAAAGTAATTAAATAAATAAATATCAAAATACCTTTACAATGTAAAATATCCAAAAACCCCTCATATTTATCTAAAATTGCAATTAACCCCCTTAATGAATGGGAGAGTTATATAAAAAAGGGAAAGGGTAATTTTGGTATTTTAGAAAAAGTTTGAAATAAATAAATAAATATCAAAATCCATTTATAATGTAAAATATCTAAAAACCCCTCATATTTATCTTAAATTACATTTAACCCTTAATAGTTAGTGAGAAGAGTTATATAAATAAGGAAAAAGGGTAATTTTGGTATTTTAAAAAAAGTCATGGGCATTTTTGCTTAAGAATAGTGATTTTGGGTATTTTGGCTTGAAAATAGTGATTTTGGGCATTTTTGCTTAATGGGGGGGGGGGGGGGGGTGTTTGGGCATTTTTTAAAATTTCCCTTGAAAGAAATAGTCCAACAATTTGTTTGAAAGAAACCAACTTTTTTAAATCTGTTAAAGAAACAATATGTAATTAAATTTTATTTTATTTTTTATTTAAAATTATTATTAAAAATTTATATATTATTTATGTATTCATTTTATATGTTTAAAATATATATACATAATTTTATTATTAGAAAAAATAAATTGATAATAAGATGACAACATAAAAGTGACAATATGACTAGGGAGCCCCACCACAAAATTGATAATAAGCCTAGAATTGTTTTGGATTGTTTGACTATTTTTTAATTGGTATGAACTGACAAAAGGAAGTTCTTAGGAAATTCAGTGAAGCTACGATGAAATAAAATTGAGTTGGCCATTTTGAAAACGAGTCATTAACAACTCCCTTATTGCAGTGAAGACTTAAGAATCAAAATACAAGTTTTTATGTTTTTTCTCTGAAATTATTGGCATGGAAGCCCCACCACCGTGCTTTCATGACCTCACGTTCACAATTTCCACTTTCGGTTGCCTCTTCACCTTATCATACCTTCTTCTTTATCGAACCAAACCAATTCAGTTTGAATCAAACTTTTAATTTGATTAGAGGTATTACATATAAGGGATATTATTTATTATGTGTGATTTTAGGATTTAAGATTTAGAGTATAAGGTGGTATCACACATAAGGGATAGTTATTTCATGTGAGCCTAGACAGAATTGCTTGCAAAATTGAAGGGAATGATACTGAAGAATGATTCGTTCACAAGCATCTATCATCTAGGGTTTTACTAATCTTGACAGTATGAGTTGAGAGCCTCAAAATTCCTGGATGATGGACCATATAATTGGGACATTAGTCTTCCGTGGCTATGATATTTGGGAAAATGAGAAGGAATACTCCAGAAGCTGTCCAAAACATTGACCAAGACTCACTGTTTCGGTGCTTCTTCGTAGCTTCCTATCCAAAGATAGGAAAATGTGGGGCTCAATTTCTACTGTCCTGTGCACAAGGCAACCAGTGACTCATAATTTTCAATCTTATAACTCAAACTACCACTGCTGTTGCTCCTGTAAATTGAAAGAAAATTTGCAAAAGGGTTCTTTAAACAGCCACAAAGACATGGATGAGTGTTTGCAGAATTTTCCTTAACAACACTTGTTACGCCTAGACACAAATGGCGACTTTGGTTCATATAATCTTTTATTATCAAAATAAAAAATATACTATCATAAAAATATATTACTTATAAAATTACAAAGTATAAATTATTATTATATGTAGATATAAATTATTACTATATTTAATAACAATTTGTAATAATATTATTTTATTTAAATATCTTTCAGTATAATTATTAAGATATTTTTCATGGAATTTATTATATTAATTAAAAATAAAGATATTTTTGCCTTAAAAAGTTAATAAGAAATGATAAATTGTCAAAAAAGAATTGTTTTAGTAATATTTTAACATCTAGAATAGAAATTATAATTAGATAACCTCTTATATTATCTATCACACATATATTAATAAAAAATTATTAAAATCTTGACAAACTAAATAAAATAAGGTGAGTAATAACCTTTTAATACCTCAACCAAATACCCGTACAAGGAAATTAGTTAGGTTAAAAAATGGGGTTAACAGTAAAATATCAAATATATCCACAATTCTAACTATAACATGACATAATTCACTTTAGTATGTATCAAATGAAAAAAATCCTTCCCCAATGGGAAAATTGCAGCCTTCCGAGGATGTAAATTATCAAATAAGTACATTATTTGATTTAACATTCTTCATGAATCTACCATTAGACGTAAAGTATCACATGAGTTCTATTTGATGTAAAATATTACATGAGTCCCCTTAGATGTGAAATGTTCCATGAGACATCCTTCAGTTGTAATTTGTAAAACATCATATAAATCTTCATTCAGAAGTAAATTATGATGTAATACTTCAATTGAACTGCATGTATACTGTCGATGGGACTCCAATTAGAGCTGGTTTAGTTAGAAAATATTTTATTATCAAAAACTAAAAGATTATTATAAAAATAAATTACTTTAGATGTTAATGAAGATAAATTAATAATATGTTTTTGTAATGAATATTTATAAATAATTATCTAACATATTAAATATAAATAATATAAATATAAGTAATAAAAAATATAAAAATTTATTATACCAAATGCACACTTGGGGGTTTTTGCAAACAAGGGAAAAATGTAGCGGTTTATCAAAGTGTCAAGCCATGTCAATTCGTGGCTCAGTGTGGAATGTTGATGATCGGGCTACACAAGGATGGAAAACAAAGACAAATCGGAGCCACTTCCCATTTGTTGGAACCTTTCGATCGTTTGAAATAGTTTTTACTGTTATAGTGCACAGAAACAAAAGAAAAATACAGTAAAAGAATGCTGTTAAATAAAGACATGACTAACAACTCTTGACATCAGATTATAAGCTGTCAAAAAAGAAACAACTAACTTCCTAAAAGCTTTACCTTTTCTCTGCAGATTCATTCTTCATTTGCAACATAACAACATTATCTACGGTCCACCTCAGCTCATGTTCTGACCCTGTTGACAGCTTCACACATCAGCAGCCTATGTCAGTATAGTGCAGCGGCTTCTGAGGCATTTTGATGCAGATGTTGCAATTAATCAAGATTATATTATTATTTTTCAGACTCAAAATCCTTGTCTTTATTATTAAAATGCTTTTCGTATATTTTTGCTTCTTTTTTTTTTTTCTGCGCAAAAGAACAATAGTTTTGGTCGAAAGCTGATGACGTGGAAACCAAATGAGGTGTAGCACGACAGTTCTGATGGGATAAGCCATCTTTTGAGAGAGCCGAATAGGCACCAGAGTCACCAACTCAACTGGGTTCGTAGAAGGCACTTGGTGAATAATTATTGTGTTGTAAGGATGCAACTCGCTTCAATAAATATAGCATTGCTCTTAATTGTTTTGAAAATGACGAAAAGAAGTTGGTAGGAAATTTAGGTGAAGCTACCACGAAATAAAAATGAGTTTTTATTTTATTGGAATTATTGGCATGGAAATTATTGGCATGGAAACCCCACCACCGTAGCTTCATGACCTCGCATTTATAACTTCCGCTCTCTATCGCCACTCCACCCTATCACACCTCATTCTTTATTGAATCAATTCAATTTAAATTTAATCCTCTTTAAGAGATAATACATAAAAGGGATAGTAGTTCCATGTGACAAACAATCCGTTTGAAAGAAATGGTCCAACAATTTGTTTGAAAGAAACCAACTTTTTTAAATCTGTTAAAGAAACAATATGTGATGAAATTTTATTTTATTTTTATTCAAAATTATTATTAAAAAATTTATATATTATTTATGTATTCATTTTATATGTTTAAAATATATATACATAATTTTATTATTAAAAAAAATAAATTGATAATAAGATGACAACATAAAAGTGACAATATGACTAGGGAGCATCGAAATTCATGGAAGATTGATCAAATAATAGCGACGATAGTCTTCTATGGTTCTGATATTCGGGAAAATAAGACGGAATCCTCTAGAAGCTGTTCAAAACATTGACCAAGACTCTCAGTTTCGATGTTTCTTCGTTCCTTCTTATCCAAAGAGAGGAATCTGTGGTGCTCATTTCTCCTGTCCTGTGCACAAGGCAAACAGTGACTCCTAATTTTCATCGTATAACTCAAACTACCATTGTTACTCCTGTAGTTGAAAGAAAATTTTCATCCAGAATATAATAGTCGTTTGGCCTTATTAATATCATTAGTTATATTATTTTAAATACTATATATTTTATTATATTCTGGATATCTTTCAGTTAGAGATACATACATGTATTAATATTTTAAAAGTAATATTATGTATATATACTTTAATTTAGATATATAATTAATATATTATTATGTGATTAAATATTATTTTATCTTTAATTCAAAATTATTTAAAAAATTTTACTATAATAAAATTCATTAGAATGAATATTAAAAAAATTAAATCATCATATTTAAGTTTCATAAAAAAATAATTATTTTTTTAATTAATAGATAATAAAATTATTTTTTATAAACTGTAAGATATTATTTAACCTTTTTTTTTTTTTCCCTTTTTTGGCCTTTTAATTAATTTTATAGTCCAGACTAACCCATACCAAGTTCTCTATAAAAAGGAAGAATGAGCTCCTTATTCTCCGATAGGCTGAAAAATTTGCAAAATTGATCACTAATCGTAGAATGGAAGGCCCCAGCAGCATGGTGAGAGTTGATACGTTGCGGAATCTACAGAACCTGGCCAAGGAAGGAGATGTGGAAGCATTATTTTCAATACTTGAAGAGGATCCCAACGTTTTAGAGCGTATTGATCAAGTACCATTTGTGACAACTCCCTTGCACACAGCTGCAAGGGAGGGAAAGTTCCATTTCGCCAAGGAAATACTAAACTTAATGCCATCATTTGCTTCGAAGCGAGACCATCTTGGGCGTAGCCCCCTCCATTTGGCTTTGGAAGGGAAGCACCTGCAGAAAGGGCTGAATCCTTGTGATCCGGATTTGGAGTTGCAGTACCAGAAAATTGTATCATGGTTGATAAAACATCCCAGTGAGCTTGTCCGTGTTAAAGCAAAGGGAATGGCTACTCCTTTGCACTATGCAGCTGAACTAGATGATGAATCCAGTTTGGATGAGTTTTTGCATGTTTGTCCATCATCAATAGAAGATTTGACTGTTAAATCTGAAACTGCCATCCATGTCGCCATCAAAAACAAGAATTTGAATGCCTTTAAAGTGTTGTTAGGATGGCTTCGATACTTCAACAAAAAAGAGATGCTGCACAGTAAGGACGACGAAGGAAACAATGCATTGCATACAGCAGTATCTGCAAATCAACCTGAGGTAAGCGTCCGATTTGCCTTGTCATTTTCTTTACATAAACTTCTAATATTTCCTCATCTTCTCAATAATAAAGGTGGTGAAGCTGTTGATTGGATGTATGAAAGTGAATATAGAGAACAGTAATGGTTTGACAGCTTTGGACATGGCTCAAGGTGTGGAAAATGCAGCAGTTAGGAACATTCTACTTACTGCTAAAGCGAAAACTGCATCTGAACCCCATCCGCCTTTAAGAGGTTCAGAAAAAACTTTGAAATTCAAGAAGTTTTCTGATGGCTTATCGTGTTCAGATAGAATTGGGAGAAAATTAAGGCGGTGTTTCCCAGACTTAAATAAAGTTCCTATTGAAGTCCGAAATATGCTACTTGTGTTTGCAATTTTGACCGCCACAGCCACATACCAAGCTGCACTAGCTCCCCCCGGAGGATATTGGCAAGATGACGGCAAACTGCAGCCTGCAGCGAACAACACTGGTATCAGTAACACCACCACCTCCGCTATCAGTAACACCAACACCACCACTGCTATCAGTAACACCACCACTACCGCTATCAGTAACACCACCACCACCATCTCTAGTACAGAGCCTTCTGAACAACACCTTGCAGGGAATATGATTCTGGCGGGGTCTCGATCACAATTAATTTTTCTGATCTGTAATTCATTGGCTTTTTCTACTTCTGTGTGCCTAATTTCGATTCTCCTAACTGGCCTCCCATTTCGCGGAATCATTCTCACATTGATTTTTTTTATGGTAGTTTCGTATCATACTTCTATTCTTGAAACTTGTCGCATCACCAATAGTGCCTCTACGAGGAAATTTTTTGCGTTTTTTATTTTTGAAAGTACTTATTTTGCATGTTATTTTTCCTCTTTTATTTTAACTTTCTACAGAGATGTAAACGTAGGAAAGTGAACTTATTTTTAGCTGCTGCTTGTTTATATTTTGTTGTTACTTGTAATGTTGTCTCCTTTTAATATATTTAATGAAGTTGTTTCTCTGACCCGTGCAAATTACAATTGAGTTGTTCCAGTGATACATGAGGGGTTCAATGTACAAAATGGCCTCGGTTCAAATTTTGTTCCACAATTTTTCATAGTTAAATATAAAGTTTATCTATTTGCTCTTAAAAAAAATCCAATTTAGATAAAATTTCTCGATATCAAAACAAAAAAAAAAATCCAAGTTTTATCTATACTCAATCACCTCTAAATTATACACACAATTATAAAATATATTTAATATTTAATATTTAATATATTACAATATAATAATAATGGTAAGAGAGGGAAATTTAAAAAATTAATTACTTTTTATTCCAATTCATAACTAAAATAATTAAGTAAAAGTTTTATTATGTCATTTATGTGGGTCTGAGTGTATAAAGAGGAGATCAACTGGTTTCTATCCTTTTTCTAACAGTAATATTTTTCATTGTTTTAAAACTACACTTATGACCCAAACCCCTTTATTTTAGCTTAGTGTAGCAAGTGCATCTCGCTACTGTAATAAATCTTGTTAAACTCGTAGATTAACTTGACCCGAGATGATATTGAGACTAGTATTTAAAAAAAATTAAAAATATATAAATAAAATAATAATTATAATATAAAAAAATTACAAATTTTATAAGAAACGTAAATTTTAAACTTAAAAAATAAGTGTAGTTCTTTGGATTAATCTCACATATATAAGACAATCAAAATTTAAATTTGATTAGCACATGATATTAATTATTTATTTATAGTAAATGAAACAATTGAGTGGTTATATTTTTTTTAAATTTGTAACACTTTTGTGTAAAAGTTCAAAATACAAAAGTGTAAGTACAAAAATATCTCATATTTAAAAAAATACACTCACTCACTATAAATACAAGTTAAACAAAGTATAAGTTTTAACTAAATCTAAGTTTTAGATTTCATATAGATGAAATTGATCATAAAAACGTAAGTCATTTATTATAAATAAATTTGCCTTATTTTAAATCATACTTCAAATTTTTAACATATTTTTTATATTAGACAATATAATATAAAAAATTTATTTTTATTAAAATAAATGGAATACTAATTAAGGATTCAACATGATACGAGTGTTATATATAAGGTTGTGTCACAAGTCTAATAATTTTTACTAGGTCGGCCCAATATGAAATCCACTACTGTGTCAGCCTAAACCCAACATGACTCATACGTCTCATAGGGCGTGCCAAAGCCAACTTGGCATAGCACTACTCACTATTATATCTAATTATATTTCTATATCCTTTGTCAAAATTTAAAGGTCAGATGACTTATTCATACCTAAGATTTAATTCATTAATAAATTTTTAAACGTTAATTTTAAAAAATTTAAATACTTACCTTGTTTTCCTGTTACTATTAGCCTTTATAATCTTTATTATTCGGTATTTTCATTTTCATTTAATTTCTTGCCAAGAGAAAAAAATTGTGCTTTCGTATTAAAAAATAATGATAATAAGAGTCCCTTTTTTTTAATTTCATATATCCTTATCTGGCTCCACACCTACCTAAACGAAAGGACCCTGCATCCTAAGCTTCTCCCCATTTACAAGAAACCAGCTCTGTATAAATAAAGAAAGCACGACTGCTACTGCTTATCATTTCCTTTTCCATTCAGCCCAAAACTCCTATATCTTTTTACTTCATAACGAAGAGAGAAGGTCGCCAACACGGCATGGTTAGGAACCTGTGGGGTGTTACCATCACATGGAACCCTAGACGATGCTAAACAAGCTCGATGCCCCCCCGATTTCCGGGATTTTGACCAAGGTGTTGACGAAACCAAGCAATAACTCTAAGGGTGGAAGTCGTGTATTATTTTATTGGTAAATAATAAAAAATTTTGATAATTTTTATTATTAATGACGATATGATAAATAATATAAGGTATAATCTGATTATCATTTTTATTTTAAATATTAAAATATTACTAAAATAATTTTGATTTTATTATAATTATATTTTTATTTATTATTTTTAAGACAAAAATGCTCTTATTTTTAATTAGTATAATAAATAACGTAAAAAATAATTTAAAATAATTATATATAAGACATTTAAATAAAATAATATATTAAGTAATATAATAATCAAATACAATAATTATTTATACTTATTCATTATTACTAAATTTTATCAAATATAATAATAATTTATATATAATGTTGTTGCCATCGTTGACACTGAGCGTATCTTGAATCTCTTCATGGTGGATTTTGATAAAAATTCATCCAAGACATCCTCACAATCGTAAGCAATGTCCATGATATCTAATACCCACCGCTCTATACTCTCATCGTATCTTTGCTTTTTTTGTGCATCATTTATGAAACGACGCATCTTATTCAACTCTTCTTCCAGCCATTCCACACCGTCTTTCGCCCCTCGCAAGAACTCTACTTCTCCGACGACATAGTTCCCAAGCTTCTTAGTCACAGATGAGACTACAGAATCAACCATACTTTACAAGTTTTTTTTTTAAACCCTTTTTAGCAAGATTCAAGGACGAATTTGAGGTTTGGTGATTTATCTGACTGATGAGAGCTCCTTTAAATAGCCTGGATTTTTAGTTGATTGTTTTTTTTCATTATTAATGTAATTAATATGCAATAAGTTTGATTTATTATTCGTACTGCCAGTTATTTAAGTGTTATTATTGAATTGAGGCCAAAGGGTTATGTCCCACCCAAGGTATCCTTCTTCCCTGTATACCTCCCATTAACTTTAAAAATCTCATTTAACTACTCATGGGCTATTAAACTTAACTAAATCCGTTGATAATATCATTTTTTCCTCTAAACCCTAAAAACTAACACTTTCCCACCAATCCAAGTTTTTAAAAACTATATTTCCTCATTGTTGATGACAAAAGCGACAACTAAATTGGTTAAATCTTGTAAGATAAAGATAATTGTGCTTGTCTTCAATTCGATCAAGAAGACCTTTTCTCCAACGCTTGTGTTCATGTTCGATTTGGTTGACACGAAGGATGCTTATGTTCGGTTGAGATGACGGAGCCAATTAAACGCGATGAAGAATGCATGCCGATTTGTTGGCTCTATCAAACGCCCTTCATCTTCTTCATTATTTTTGTTGATTCGTTGTCTTCGACAACTAAAATAGAGTGTTGACATAGGCAAAAGAGAGAGCGTCATCGATTCGTGTTGGATTCCGATCGTCGAAGAAAGAGAAAAAGATTGAACCTTAGGGGGGAAATATAACTTTTTAAAACTTAGGTTTGAGGAAAAATTATTAGTTTTTATAATTAATAAATGAAAAATGAAATAAATTTTATTTTTTAATATTTTTTAAAAATTAACGGATGAGAGTTTGAAAATACACTAAATCTTAGATGATAATAAGTCTTTTTTGGTTTTTTTTAAACCAAACTATTTCTTCATGTTATTTTACTTAGGCCAAAGGATTATTTTTCATCCAAGTTTCAATGCAAAAATAAATACATATCGATAAGGTTTTAAAAACTCAAACACCCACTCGTAAACTAATTACTATTAAATTTTTTTTTTAGAAGTAAGGTAAAATCGTTATTTTATCACTAAACTCTAAAAATTTATATTATTTCCCCCTTTAATTTGAAAAAAGTAACAATTTTATTTTAAGATTAAGTTTTGAAAAAAGCACTTCCCCCCTTACGGTTTCAAACTCCTTCTTTCATTTTTCAATGACCAACTTCGGCTGAGTCATCTTCTTCCTCCGCCATTGACGATGGACAACTTATCGATGCAATCCTCCTTCGTTGAAAGCAGTCGTCCAAAAGACGAAGTCTTCATTGTATTCCAAATCCACGAACTCATCTGGTGTTGTTGTCGTCTAGAAAACCAATCAAATGATTTCATTGGGCTTTGTCGTATTGCTATCGTCGTGGATCTAGATTCATCATCTTGGTTTCTTTCATCATCAACAGAGGCAGAAGATAGCTCTACCGAAGTCAGTTGTTAAAAAATGGAATGAGAATTTTAAAACCCTAGAGGGGGGAAGTGATTTTTTCAAAATTTAATCCTAAAAAAAAATTGTTAGTTTTTCAAACTAAGAGAAAAAAATAATATAAATTTTAAGATTTTAGGATTTAATGAAAAATAACAATTTGACTTTTATCCCCAATAAAAAAATTTAACAGTAGTTAATGCATAGGTGAGTATTTGAGTTTTTTAAACTCTACAAATATGTATTTGCCTTTGAATTAAAATTTAGGTGGGAAATGGTCCTTTGGCATTTTACTTATTATTGTGGTTTCGTCATTCAAATTGGCTAAATAACTATTTCCCACCCAAGGTTTAATGTAAACCTAATTTCTCAATCCCTAAGGGAATACTAAACTTAAAGCCTTCATTTGCTTGGAAGCAAGATCATATTGGGCATAGCCCTCTCCATTTGGCTTTGGAGGGGAAGCACTTGCAGGAACGGCTTAGTCGTCATGATTTGAATTTGGAGGGGAAGTACCAGGAAGTTGTTACGTGGTTGATAAAACATGACAGTGGGCTTGTCCATGTTAAAGTAAGGGGGATGGTTACTCCTTTGCATTATGCAGCTCAACTAAACAATGAATCCAATTTGACAGACTTTTTGTATGTTTGTCCATTATCAGTCGAAGATTTGACTGTTAGATCTTAAACTGCTGTCCATGTCACCCTTAAAAACGGGAGTTTGAAAGCCTTTAAAGTCCTGTTAGATGGCTCCAATACTTCAACAAAGAGGAGATCCTGAACTGGGAGGATGAAGAAGGAAACAACGCATTGCAGACTGCAGTTTCTGCAAATCAACCTGAGGTAAGCATCCCATATGTTTTTTACTGCTAACTCAATTTGCCTTGTAATTTTCTTTGCATAGGCTTCTAATATTTCATTATCTGGTCAATAATAAAGGCGGCTTCCACTGTTGATTGGATGTATGAAAGTGAATAAAATGAACAGCAAAGGTTTAACAGCTTTGGACATCTTCAATGATCGCCAAGGTCAAGATTTGGTAGATGCAGCAGTTGGGGACATTCTACTTGCAGCTGAAGCTAAAAGTGCATCTCAACTCCATTGTCCATCTTTAAGAGGTTCAGAAGAAGCTTCACTATTTCAGAACTCTTCCAGGGGCTTATCATTTTCTGCAAGAATTCCGAAAAGCTTTGGTCTGGGTTACTGAAGCGTTGATAAAGTTCCACTTGAAGTCCGAAATGTTCTACTTGTGGTGGCCATATTGATAGCCACAGTCACCTATCAGGCTGCACTAAGCCCCCCTGGAGGATTTTGGCAAGAGGACAGCAATCTGCAGCCTCCAGCCACCACCAGCACTATCAGTAACACCACGGCCAGCACCATCTGTACTACAAAGCCTTTTGATCACCTTGCAGGGAACATGATTCTGGGGTCTTTAGGCCAGTTATTATTTTTGACATTTAATTCTTCAGCCTTTTTTACGTCTGTGTGCTTAATTACCACCCTCGTGACTGGGCTCCCATTTTACTGAATCATTATCACATTGATATCTTTGATGGTATTTTCGTATTATATTTCTATTCTTGAAACTTTTGACTGCGACGAACGGACCTCTGTAGGGCCCTTGTTTCTCATTTTTCTGCTTGTAAGTTTTCTTGCAGCTTATCATATTCCAATATTTTTAAATTACCAACAACTAAAGCTCACATGGCATGGCCGCCGGAGGAACCTACGTCTGGGAAGCTTTGAACAACCTAAGATGTGAATTCAACTAGTGAATTTATTTTTCTGTGTCACTTGTTTATGTTTCGTTGTTAGAGTAAGCATTGTTTCTGATGTTACATCTGCTCCGAAAACACTAAATACAGTTGTTTCTTTCACTGCTACAAACTACAATATAGGGCTGTCAAAGTCCCCAACCCCAGCTTGGTTCGGCCCTATTATTTTGAAAAAGCCTGTGTTGGCTCGGAATTGATCAAAGCGAACCGTGTCAAGCCTACAAGCCTAGTGGGCTGTATCAGGCCTGCAAGCTTAACGGGCGATGAGATAAAACATGTGGGTGGGTTCATTAAAAATATTAATAAATTATATTTTTAAAAATTGATTAAATATTAATAAAAATTAAAAAATATTATAAATTATAATTTAGTAGATTGACCCATAAAAACATGGCCTACAAATGTATTTTATAATATTATAAAAAAATATTATAAATTATAAACATGTTTTTGAAATTAATGCAAACAACCAAGTAACAAGCCTCATATCAATTCTTTTCCAAAACACATAATATGATTGGGATCTGGTTTTTTTATTTTACCTGAACTGGAGTGTGGTTTATCGAAATGAACATGACAAAATGGAGGTGGACATATCAACAAACCAATCAAATGATCTCCAAAAATGTATGAATTCTTTTATTGACTCTAAAATACAAGACATCTTAGATATTTTTACAAAAGACTATCAAATCTCAACCATTGATTGATCAAACTAGAAATAACAAATTGTAACAAAACTCACCATTGGATTAAAGAGAATAGAAACCAAAACACAGTGTCGAAGGGTCAAGGAGGCGAGTCGAAGATTCACAACAATAAGTGGAATCAATCTTGCTCAAGTTGATGTAATGAAAAACTCACTGTTTTAGCATATGTTGACTAATATCCCCCTCAACCAAGAAACAGTGCGTAGGGAATACACCTTTGACCAATAAAAGGAATCATTTTTATTCAGGTTGCTATCTATAAGTCTGTTAATCAGGCCTATTGAACCGGGTGTAGCTTATTCAAGTCCATATTTGATAAAAAGTTCAAGTTTAAGCTTTACACTTGCCAGTTCGGGCATCAAATTTTTTTGTTTTGTCTTGGTTCATTAAATTTTTTCAGGCTTTAGGCCTATTTCGAACATATTTCCTGCATGAACCTACAAGTTTAAAAACTTGCAAAAAAAAAATACTGATGTAATCCCTAGAAGTTTGAAAATTTGACAAATACACCCCTATCCATAATTGATAAGAAAATGATCACATAATGCTTATGAAAAATTATTTTTGCAGTATACATTTACCAGATTTTTATTTTTATTAAATAAAAATATAATCAATATATGTTCACATAAAAAATTCTAATAATAAGAGCATCATGAAGAAGATTATGGAAGATAACAGAGAGTATGTCAAGTGTATACAACAACTTTTACAATATTGGTTGGATGTATGAAGGAGTGAAACTGAGATTAGAATCAATCCCTAAAAAAAATAAGCATATGACTGTTAGGTGATATGCTTTTGTTTCATAGAAACAAACTCATTTCTGTTGTTTCTCGTTAATATGACCAAGTTCAATGAAGATAGTTTTAAGTTCCTCAAGTTTCATTTAAAATTGACAATTTGACCTCTCAAACTGGATCCATAGCCCACTCTTCCTAACTCTTCAATAGGAATAAGGATGAGACGAGGATGAAGTTGACTAAAATCTCTGTAATCAAAGACTATAATAGAAATATCCCCGACCTATCTTCTCTTCAATTTGTCCCTTACCCTATATATCCATCGAATATTTAAATATTGAAATACTTTAAAAAAATTTTAAATTATTATAAATATATTATAACATATAATAAATATTTTAATATTTTTCTAATTGAAATGAGAAGGAGAAGGAGAGAAAATTTTGTCCCGGGGGGAAGGGGATGGAGATTCTTTATTATCTCTATGTTGAGGATGTCATCTCTAATTCCATTGTGTTAAATTGCTGGATGGTCTACGGTCATGCTTATTTTTGGAGCTCCTTCATTTATTGCCTTGAAAAAAAGGAGATGACTTTTAAATTTCTTTCTGTCTTGTCACTTTTAGACTTGAACTGTTTTGAATTGTTTGACTATTTTTTAACTGTTATGAACCGACAAAAGGAAGTTTTTAGGAAATTTCGTGCAGCTACCATGAAATAAAATTGAGTTGCGCTTTTTGAAAACGCGTCATTAACAACTTCCTTATTGCAGTGAAGTCTTAACGATCAAGATACAAGTTTTATGGTTTTTTCTCTGAAATTATTGGCATGGAAGCCCCACCACCGTATTTTCATGACCTCACGTTCACAATTTCCACTCTCGGTTGCCACTCCTTATCATACCTTCTTCTTTATCGAACCAAACCAATTCAGTTTGAATCAAACTATTAATTTGATTAGAAGTATTACATATAAGAGATATTACTTATGATGTGTGATTTTAGGATTTAGAATTTAAGTACAAGGTGGTATCACACATAAGGGATAGTTATTTCGTGTGAGCCTAGGCAAAATTGCTTGCAAAATTGAAGGGAATGATACTGAAGAATGATTCATTCACAAGCATCTATCATCTTGGGTTTTACTAATCTTGATAGTATGAGTTGAAAGCCTCGAAATTCCTGGATGGTGGACCATATAATTGGGACGTTAGTCTTCCATGGCTATGATATTTGGGAAAATGAGAAGGAATACTCCAGAAGCTGTCCAAAACATTGACCAAGACTCTCTGTTTCGGTGCTTCTTCGTTGCGTCCTACCAAAGATAGGAAAATGTGGTGCTCATTTCTCCTGCCTGTGCACAAAGCAACCAGTGACTCATAATTTTCATTCTTATAACTCAAACAAATACCCGTGAAAGGAAATTAATCATTTACGTTAAAAAATGGGGTTAACAGTAAAATATCAAATATATCCATAATTCTAACTATAACATGACATAATTCACTTCAATATGTATAATATAAAAAAAAAAAAAAAATCCTTCACCAATGGGAAAAATTGCAGTCTTCCGAGGATGTAAAATATCAAGTAAGTACATTATTGATTTAACATTCTTCATGAGTCTACTATTAGATGTAAACTATTACATGAGTTCTATTTGATGTAAACTATTGTATGAGTCCCCTTAGATGTGGAATGTTCGATGAGACATCCTTTAGTTGTGATTTGTAAAACATCACATAAATCTTCATTCAGATGTAAATTATGATGTAGTACTTTAATTGAACTGCATGTATCTGTAGATGGGACTCTAATTATGGTCAGTTTAATTAGAAAATATTTTATTATCAAAATTTAAAAGGTTATTATAAAAATAAATTATCTTAAATATTAATAAAGATAAATTAATAATTTGTTTAGATAATAGATATTTATAAATAATTTTTGTATTTAATTAATAATGCTAAAAAAGATATTAATATGTTATTATCTAACGTATTAAATATAAATAATATAATTAATAAAATATATAAAATTTTATTATACCAAAAGCGCGAGCAAGGGTTTATCCAAAGTGTCAAGCCATGTTAATTCGTGGATCAGTGTGGAATGTTGATGATCGGGCTACAAAAGGAGGGAAAACAAAGACAAATCGGAGCCACATTCAATGCAACATTCTTAATTAAAGAAAATATTTAAATTAAAAAAAAAAAAAAACTTAAAAGATATGTTGATTACAAGATAAATAAAGACATGACTAACAACTCTTGACATCAGGTTATAAGCTGTTAAAAAAGAAACAACTAACTTCCTAAAAGCTTTATCTTTTCTCTGCATACTCATTCTTCATTTGCAACTTAACAACATTACCTACAGTCCACCTCAGCTCATGTTGTGGCCCCTGTTGACAGCTTCACTGTGCAGCCGACAAGTTAAAATCCACAGTCAATTAAAAAAAAATTTAATTTTGAATTTGATATGATCCAGCTCAAACTTGATTTGTTTATGATAAAAGTCTAATATTTAGGCTCAAACTTAATTTATTTGATCTAAACAATGATTTTAAAATTAGATCAGATCGATTGATTCAACTGATTGAACCGGTTTTAAGTTCGGTTCAGTTGATATAAAAATAAGGTTTTTTAATTGATTCAGTCAAGATTTGGGTTTTACCGATTGAACCGATCAAAAATTAGGTTTGACCAAATTTGACTAAAATTTTAAATTTTTTTTAAAATTTTAATTATTTTTTAATAATTTGATTATTTTTAATTAGATTGGATGAATTTCTAAATGTTTGTTAGGAAAAATAAAATAAAAAGAAAGAAAAAATATTTCATATCCATTGGAATGTCTTCTATACCCAATAATTTACAAATTGTGTTTTTTTGTATCATAAGATTGAAACTTTTTTTATTTTAATTGTTTAATTAAAATCAAATGAATAATTGTTACTCCTTAAAAAAGATATGTTCTAATCTTTATAGGTATGAGTATCATGATTGATTTTATTTTTTACATATTTTAAAGCAAAATCTATTTATTATAATTTGATAATAAACTGAACCGATTGATTCTCTGATTATACTGGTCAAACCATGAACTAGTGGGATAATCGATTATCTTGATTGATTTTATTTTTTACATATTTTTAAGCAAAATCTATTCATTATAATTTGATAATAAACTGAACCAATTGATTCTCTGATTGTACTGGTCAAATCATGAACTAGTGAGACAATCGATTCGATCACCCATCCAATTTTAAAAACATTAGATCTAAACTTAAATTCGAATTTGAATAATTTAGATTAAATCGAACTCCTACAATCTAGCATGAATAATTTAGATATGTAATTAGATAATTTTAAATTAAAAATATAATTATACATAATTATATAATATTATATATAAATATATATCTGTTTGTATTAAATATACATATATGTCAAAACTTAGAAAAAGAAGTTGGTGGGAAATTTAGGTGAAGCTACGACGAAATAAAAATGAGTTGCCTGCTTTGAAAAGTCATTACCAATTCCCAAGTTGCAGTGAAAACACAAGGATAAAGATACAAATTTTTTGTTTTCACTCTGAAATTATTGGCATGGAAGCCCCACCACCGTACCTTCATGACTGTGCATTCACAACTTCTACTCTCCATCGCCACTCCACCCTATCACACTTCGTTTTTTAATGAATTAATTCAGTTCGAATTTAATCCTTTAAAGAGAGATGATACACATAAGGGATAGTTGTTCCATGTGAGCTTAGGCAAAATTGCTTGCAAATCTAAGGGGAATGATACTGAAGACTGATTCGTTCACAAGCATGTCTCATTTAGGGTTTAAATCTTCTTGACGGTATGAGTAGTGTGCCTCGAAATTCCTGCAAGATGGACCATATAATAGCGATGTGTCTTTCATGGCCCTGATATTTGGGAAAATGAAAGTACTCCAGAATCTGTCAAAAGCATTGGCCAATATTCTAGGTTTTGATGCATCTTCGTTGCTTCTTATCCAAAGATAGGAATCTGTGGTGCTCATTTCTCCAGTGTCCTGTGCACAAGGCAAACAGTGACTCAGAATTTGCATTCTTACAACTCAAGTACCACTACTATAGTTGACAGAGAATTTGCAAAAGATATCTTTAAACAGCTACACAGACATGGATGAGAGGTTGCAGAATGTTGCCATGGAAGGAAATGTGGATGCATTATATTCAATACTTGTAGAGGATCCTTATGTTTTAGAGAGTATTGATAAACATAAACCTTATCTATCAAATTTAAATATGTACACTATCAAAATTTACTTTGATGTTAAGAAAAAGTTGATATATTCAATAATAAATTATACAAAATTATTTTAAATATTATTTTTAAATGATTAAATATTCTAATCACGGATCAAATTAGGGATGAAAAAAATATTTGAAAGTCTAATTTTGGATAGAAAAATGTGATTCACTCTAAAAAAATGAAAGATTTCCTGATTATAAAACTAGGACTTTAAATGTGTCTCTCCTGGATAAGAATCCTGATTATAATAAAATATTTAGTATTTAAAACAATAAAAATAATGATATTAATAATCTACATCAAATTAGCTTGACTCTATCTAACAAAATGTTAATTTCATAATCTAAATTAATTAATTTGACCCATGTGAACCTAAGCATTAAAGTCTACTTAGTGCCCGCAGGTACTTCATATTAGAATCTATACATTCAAATTGTTCAACATCCCTTTTATTAGTAATTAAATTTATTATTAATTTTTGACCAAATGGGTATTTCCCAACCAATGTCCTGTGAGCGTACAAATTCTCATTTGTCATTCACTTATGGTAGTACAAACTTATCATTCCAATTTATGAACAGGGCATGTACAGTATAATAGATTCTTTCTTTTTTTTTTCACTTGAATTAGAGTTTGGTTCATCTTATTGAACAAAACATAATGGAGGTGGACACATTGGTTCATTTTTGTTTTGGTGACTATCAAAATGTCTGTCAACCAGACCTGTGAACTAGGTTTAACTTATTCAAGCGCAGGTCTGAAAAAAAATTTGAGCTCAAGCTTTGGGCCTTAAATTTTTTGTTCAAACCCATTTTATTAAATTTTTTCAGGTTCTGAGCCTTTCAGGCTATTAAACCTACATCTTCAGAACCAAAAAAAAAAAAAAACACTTTTCCATCTTCTATATATTTGAAAATCTGACAAATATACCCATACCCACCATCATTAAAGAATGAAATGTGATAGGGTGGAGTGACGACCGGGAGTAGAAGTTTTGAACGCTAGGTCATTAAGTCATGGTGATGGGGCATCCATGCCAATAATTCCAGAGAAAAAAACATAAAAGTTGTATCTGGATTCTTGAGCGACATGGGAGTAGGTAATGACTCATTTTCAAGAGTGCAACTCATTTTTATTTCATTCACCCTAAATTTCCTAACAACTTCCTTTTATCATTTTCATAACAATTAAACAGTCAAACAATCCAAAATATTTTAAGTTTAAAGTAACAGGACTGGGGAAGAAATTTAGGAGTTCCATAAATAAGTATGAAGGTACAGAAACAGAAACACAAAAATGTGAAAATGTCGAAACTGAAATGTTTAACGTAGTTTCTCAGAAACACAAAAGATGAAAACAAGGGAAAAAGTATAAATATAAAAAATATAGAGGGTTTCTCAATAAATGCCAACTTTTATATAAAATATACAACAAACTGTATTTCTTTAAAAAAAATTGTGACAACTTTTTAATAACAATAAAGTGTGCATTCAATTAACTTGATTTATGAACTGACAATCAAATAAATAGTATATATCAAATCAAACAAAGCTAATTTTTGAATGTTCACTAATAGTTTTGGTTTTATACCAGGGCATTTTGGTCATTGTACATAATTTGGGTATTTAATTAAATTTCCCTTAAATTTATTTTTCTGTTAAAATAAATTAGATAATATATCTAATGATAAATTATATAAGATTATTTTTAATCAATTAAATAATTTGATCACCGATCAAATGGTCTAATCGACCTCTGGACCGGATCCACATATAGTCCAGCTCTGCAGGCAATGTAAGAAACATCTCCGCTAACTATATGTATATTCAGAGCAGGTGTAGCATCATAAACAATGCTAACTCTATCAACATAACATAAAAAATAGCAGCAACAGCTGAGTTCGCATCTTAGGTTGTTTAAAGCTTCCCAAACGCAGGTTTCTCCAGCGGCCATGCCAAGTGACTTTCCAACGTTGGTGATTTAAAAAACGAAAAAGGAATATAATATGCTGCAAGAAAACTTACAACCAAAAAAATTAATAAACAAAGGCCCCACAAAGTAACTTTCGGTGTAGTAAAAAGGATAGATAAAAGAAATATAATATGAAATATAAAATGTTTCGGTGGTGTATGATTTATGGCAATAAAAAAAATATTAAGAGTTTATTTTGCTTATTATACATAAGTATCATTATAATATAAAATTCTCGAAATTTTTTATTTATTGAGAAATCAGAATAAAAGATAAGTTACTATATTAATTTTTATATGGCCTAACCAAGTGCGCCTGATCATTTTGTTAGATAAAGTGAAGGCAATTGGATTTGGATGTAGATTATTATTTTATATACAGTTTCATGAGTCTGCCATTAGATGTAAAATATCACAGTATACTGTTCCATGAAATGTTCCATGAGACATCCTTTAGTTGTAATTTGTAAAACATCATATAAGTCTTCATTCAAACGTAAATTATGACGTAGTACTTCAATTGAACTGCATGTATACTGTAGATAGGACTCCAATTAGGGTCCACTTAATTAAAAATATTTTATCATCAAAACTTAAAAGGTTATTATAAAAATAAATTATCTTAAATATTAATAAAAATAAATTAATAATATATTTAGTCAATGGATATTTATAAATAATTTTTGTATTTGATTGATAGTATTAAAAGAGATATTAGTATATTATTATTTAACGAATTAAATATAGATAATATAAGTAATAAAAAATATAAAAATTTATTATACCAAATGCACACTTCCGAGTTTTTGTGAACAAATGAAAATTTTTTTACGGTTTATCCAAAGTGTCAAGCCATGTCAATTCGTGGCTCAGTGTGGAATGTTGATGATCGGGCTACACAAGAAGGGAAAATAAAGACAAATCGGAGCCACTTCCCATTTGTTGCAACCTTTCGATCGTTTGAAATACTTTTTTTTGGTTATATTGTACAGAAACAAAACAAAAATACAGTAAACGAATTTTAACAATAAATGCAAGGATTTTTAGACTAAAGATAATGATATAATCTTGATTCAATGCAACATTCTTAATTAAAGAAAATGTTTAAATTAAAAAAAAAACCTAAAAGATATGTTGATTACAAGATAAATAAAGACATGACAAACAACTCTTGACATCAGATTATAAGCTGTTAAAAAAGAAACAACTAACTTCCTAAAAGCTTCATCTTTTCTCTGCAGACTCATTCTTCATTTGCAACTTAACAACATTATCTACAGTCCTCCTCAGCTCATGTTCTGGTCCTGTTGACAGCTTCACACATCAGCAGTCTACGTCAGTCTAATGCAGCGGCTTCTGAGGCATTTTGATGCAGATGTTGCAATGAATCAAGATTATATTATTATTTTTCAGACTCAAAATCCTTGTCTTTATTATTAAAATGCTTTTCGTATATTTTTGCTTCTTTTTTTTTTTTCTGCCCAAAAGAACAATAGTTTTGGTCGAAAGCTGATGACGTGGAAACCAAATGAGGTGTAGCACGACAGTTCTGATGGGATAAGCCATCTTTTGAGAGAGCCGAATAGGCACCAGAGTCACCAACTCAACTGGGTTCGTAGAAGGCACTTGGTGAATAATTATTGTGTTGTGAGGATGCAACTCGCTTCAATAAATATAGCATTGCTCTTGATTGTTATGAAAATGACGAAAAGAAGTTGGTAGGAAATTTAGTGAAGCTACCACCAAATAAAATGATTGTCAATAAATATAACAGGTCAAAGGAAATTTAGGTGAAGCTACCACGAAATAAAATGACCCCACCACCGTAGCTTCATGACCTCGCATTTACAACTTCCGCTCTCTATCGCCACTCCACCCTATCACACCTCATACTTTATCGAATCAACTAAATTCCAATTTAATCCTCTTAAGAGATATTACACAAAAGGGATAATTGTTCCATGTGAGAAACAATCCGTTTGAAAGAAGGGAAATTATTAAAAATAGACAAAATTAAAGGGGTCAAAGCAAAATTGCCCAAAAAATTTAGGTTTAAGCAAAAATGCCCATGTTTTGTGAAATGACGAAACTACCCCCATATATAAAGTTAACAAATTTTCACTGTACAACGGAGAGAAAATTCCAAAGCTTCCCACCTCCCACAGCAATCCCACGGCGAACGTCATTTCCACCGATTTTCTTTCGTTCCGGCAACCGAAAATGGCAAATAAGGTTAGTATGTCTCCCGTAATCTTCTTTGGATCAATTTATTGCTGATATTACTGAGATTTGATTGAGAATTTTAGGTTTGAAATTTTAGGGTTTACGGTATGAAAATGCTTAAAATGTTTCGATTTTTGGTTGTTTTCGTTGAATTGATTGAGGGGTTTTATGTTATACAATGTGTAGATTTGATTTATGTAAAAATCGGAGGCCAAAACCACCAAAAATTGGCCGAAAATGCTGCCGAATGGATCGGCTGTCTTGCCGTGGGAACGAAGTTTCCCACGGCAAGAGATTTCTCCCACGGCAGCTAAATGGACAATGGGTTTTTGGGGGCGTGAAATGGCTTTTTTAAAACATTGGGTTTTCGGGGAAATCTTTAGCCCACGTCGGGTTTTTATGATATTTCGTAGGTTGTCGTGGGAAAAGTGCAATTACGAAACTGCCCCCCTTTATAAGCACAGCAAAATTTCATTTCCTCCCACGGCAAGTTGCGTTTTCACTGTGCATTTCCACGAAAATTCGAAAAGCATTCCACCTCCCACGACAATCCCACGGCGAACGTCATTTCCGTCGATTTTGAAGCTTCCCGGCAACCACAAATGGCAAACAAGGTTAGTATATCTCCCGTAATCTTGTTTGGATCAAGTTATTGCTGAAATAATTGAGATTTGATTGAGAATTTTGGTTTTGAAATTTTAGGGTTTACCGTTTAAATTATGCTTAAAATCTTTCGATTTTTGCTTGATTTGGTTGAATTGATTGAGGGCTTTGATGTTATTCAATGTATAGATTTGATGTATGTGAAAATCGGAGGTCGAAACGACCAAAATTGGGCCGAAAATGGCTGCAAAATGAATCGGTAGTCTGTCGTGGGAACGGCGTTTCCCACAGCAGCATGAGTTTTCCCACGGCAGCGACATTTCCTTGTTTAGTTGGGGGGTGAACTGGATTTTTTAAAATGTTGGGGAGCCGAATGAGATTCGGTACAACACAGCGGTTTTTTTGAAAATTTGTCATATAACAATGGACTTTTTTGATTAATGAATTTTCATTAGGGGTTAAATGGAGATTTTTCTTATCTACGGTTTCTGATCGTGTAGTTTTCGAATTTTATATCCGTTTTTTCTGTTTTAGGTTTGTTTATATCTATTTTTCAAATTTTAAATTCGAGTTTTCGAATTTTGGTGCTTTTTGACACAACTTACGATGTAACGACGTAATTTCAACTTAATATTTCGATTTTTCGTTTATAGGATATATCGATTCGTTTTTTTCAATTTTTCAAATGATTTTTCAGTTAGCGATATTCATAGGTATTTCAACGTATAGAATTCGAATTTTAGTCCCGTTTTTTCGAATTTCACTGTTTTAGGATATATCGATTCGTATTTTCATGATCTCCGAACGATTTCCCAAGTATCGTTACTTTTAGGTATTTCAACGTATAGAATTCGAATTTCAGTCCCGTTTTTTCGAATTTCACTATTTTACGATATATCGATTCGTATTTTCAAGATTTTCGAACCATTTTCTGATTATCATCATTTTTAGGTATTTCAGCGTATAGAATTCGAATTTTAGTTCCGTTTTTTCTAATTTCACCATTTTAGGATATATCGATTCGTATTTTCACGATCTCCGAACGATTTCTCGAGTATCGTCACTTTTAGGTATTTCAACATGTAGAATTCGAATTTCAATCCCGTTTTTTCAAATTTCACCATTTTAGTATATATCGATTCGTATTTTCACGATCTCCGAACGATTTCTCGAGTATCGTCACTTTTAGGTATTTCAACGTATAGAATTCGAATTTCAGTCCCGTTTTTTCGAATTTCACCATTTTAGGATATATCGATTCGTATTTTCACGATCTCCGAACGATTTCTCGAGTATCGTCACTTTTAGGTATTTCAACGTATAGAATTCGAATTTCAGTTCTGTTTTTTCTAATTTCACCATTTTAGGATATATTGATTCGTATTTTTACGATCTCCGAACGATTTCTTGAGTATCATCACTTTTAGGTATTTCAACGTATAGAATTCGAATTTTAGTCCCGTTTTTTCTAATTTCACCATTTTAGGATATATTGATTCGTATTTTCAAAATTTTCGAACAATTTTATGATTATCGTCACTTCAAGGTATTTGAACCTATACAATTTGAATTTTAGTTTCGTTTTTTCTATTTTACGTTATCATTTCATGATAACGTATTAGATTGTTAACATTCTACGGCAATTGAACGTATAGAACTCGAATTTCAATTCTTATTTGTTAAGTTTTGTCATTTCCTTTTTATTTATTTGGTATTTCTCATCTTTTTATGTTTGTTTCACTAATACATTTGTTTACATATTTATTTTCATGAATGTCTAACATATTTTATGTGATTGTTACAGGATATTTCTCGCAAAAGAAGACAGGTTGACACAGAGCTGCGCATTCCCGACGAGTCCAGACACTTCCGGGCAGATGCTATATCTCGCGCACAGCGTACTGCATTATCCCGGATTTCTTCTACATTGACCCCTCATCAGTTGCGACTATTTGAGAGGACGTGTTTCGGGTCCTTCCTTCGTTTACCCGAAACCAAATTCTGCGGGATATTGGTTCATACATTTTTACTCCGACAGTTACATCCACTCTTTGCCAGAGACGAGTTTTGGTTTAGGGTTAGCAGGGTTGATGTGAGGTTTAGCCCGTTTGAGTTTGCGTTGGTGACAAGACTTTCGTTTAGCCATCGGACCGATGTTTATTCATATATTCCTCGCTCCTCCAGACATAGGATCAGATCTACGTACTTTCGCGATTGTCCGAAGGTGCAGTATCACGACATCGAGTGTGTTTTCTTGTCGAGGCCATGGGGAGATGACGATATTGAAGCTGTCAAGCTCGCCTTGTTGTATATTCTACACATGGTTTTGTTGGGCAATGATCGACGAAAGAAGGTGTCCACGGAGTACTTACAGTTAGTTGATTATTTGGACGGGTTTAATTCTTACCCTTGGGGCGTCGTTGTATGGCAGATAACATATGATTCTATGTCACAGGCGAGTGAGAGAGTCTGTGACGGACGACATCAGGAAATCCGTAAATACGACCTTTACGGATTTCCTTTTGCATTTCAGGTAAGTTTTATATTATTATTTATATATATTAATTGGCAAAAATATAAATTGCTTTATTTACCTCGTAAATGATTATATTGCAGTATTGGATATATGAGACTTTAGAGACGTTACACGATTGGATTGACCTTGTCGATCTCTATGCGTCCCCACGGATGTTGAGGTGGCGTACGCGAGACGTCCCTATTTGGACTCATATAGGTCGTATTTTCACTGGTGATCCGGTATGTACTAGTAAATTAATAAGTCGATTAATTCATTATATGTTACAATTATTTTGACTTATATATCTTCATCATTAGGAGGATGTCACATTCCCTCTTCGTCCATCAGTGATCGAGAAGGGTTTACCGTGGTACGCTGAGATTCGTGAGTACACCGGTTTACCCGATGCTGATTCCTCCTCATCTTCTACGGTCCCGACTGCGACTAGAGACGGGGCTCCTCCATCCTCGGGACCTTCAGATGTACCCGTAGAGACTCCACAGACACATGAGGAGCCTATTCAGCCTTCGGTTATGGAGCAGCCTATATGCTCCCCTGTTGTTCAGAGCCCACAGACACATGAGGAGCCTATTCAGCCTCCGGTTATGGAGCAGCCTATATGCTCCCCTGTTGTTCAGAGCCCACGGACGACAGAGCATCCTGTAGTAGAGGACCACCCTAGCGTGGAGGAGCATCCCGGAGTGGAAGACCGCACTACCCATCATGCCACCGAGCATTCTCCCCCATTCGTATCACCTAGCATTTCTACATCAGATGCTGCTTTAGCGCACTGGGGGGCTATGATTTTACGTGAGATATCGAGTTTTCGTGACGATATCTCTTCCCAGATGACCCGATTACGTGACGATGTCTCTTCCCAGAGACTCGATTAGAGGATCGTATGACTCGTTTGGAGGACATCGTCACGCGTACATATCCACCACCCGTCGCTCAGGTTGTAAAAACACTTTTAATTTATTACTTATATAAAATGTCTATAGTGTTATTATTATGACAACTATTATTACATTCGCACAGGAGAGGGACGAGGATATCCCACCGACATCCCCTGTTGATACCGCAATACCATCCCGTCACCCACACGAGGTCCGTATGATATTTCAAATTTATATTTATTGTTAAATGTCATTATTATATTATAATATTGTTATATATGAAATGTCACTAATTAAGTTATTATTACTAATATCTTAGGGTAGCGGCCGGGAGGACGCACCGGTTAGTCCTTCTATTGCATCGATCGAGGGTTCTCCTCAAACACCTTCCCCGGAAGTTCAGGTTAACTTTATTTTTAAATTGTCATTGATTGATCTGTCCTTTCAATTATTATATTTCAAATTTAATGATATTTTGACTGTTTTTCAGGACGAGCGATTATGGTTACTTGCTGATATCCCGAGCTCGACCAAAAAAATATTGGATATTGGTTCACAGGAGGAGGACTTCCAGGGGGACGATTTTGAGGCCATCCCTATTGAGGTATATCAATCATACTTAGTATATAAATAGTTGTATATATTGGTCATTGAGATGTTCAAAATTTGTATTTTCTAGTCCGCCGAGAGAGCACGCGTGGTGGACTTGACCGTGCTTCAAGATTCTCCAACTAAACCTCCTCCCGCATACGTGGAGAAGGTAAGATAAATCGATTAATGCTAATTGTTACGTAAGATGAATGATGAATTAATTATTTTTTTGGGATCATGCAGATGATTCGTACAGCACGTGGTCGGATCGTCCAGAAGGGTCAGCTAGTTCGCACCCCGTATACGAATCCACTCAAAGGAAGGGCGAAACGGCAACCTACGACCATTCCATCCTCTACCTCTGAGCGTGAGGAATCTTTCCTCACGTGGTACACCAGCGCCACGGTTTCCGACTCACATGATGTCCACTTCATCGGGTCGAAGTCGAAGGACAGCTTTTGGAGGCTTGTTGTAGAGTTACGCGAGTGGTTGACCGATGATGTGAGTTGTCTATACTATATAATTTGAGAAAAACTAGATATATTTATTAATAACTAACACGTGAACTTGTTTATACCATTTTAGCATGTGGATTCTTTTTTGGCTTTACTACGCCGACATCAGGATGATCACCAGTCGACTATCTCCCAGCGTTGGACGACTGCCCACACATTCTTCGGAGGCCATATTGAGATGGCTTGGAAGAGTTGGCAGACCACACCGATTGACGAGTTCGAGTTTTCGGGGCTCTTCACGAGGATGGTTGATGCAGCGTACACCCCGGGATTGTTATACAAACCATGGGGGATGGTCGATCAGGTATAGTTTATATTTATTTCTATTACATTCAAGAACATATCCTAAAACAATAATTAACTAAAATGTTTCATTGTTTATAGGTTTTCATCCCTATAAACTTCCAGAACGCACATTGGGTCGCTGGAGTTATAGATTTTCGTGAGTGGTCGATTACGGTGTATGATTCAGATATTTCATTTTCGGGGAATATAGGGACGTTGGAGCAGCGTATGCGACCATACGCGACCTTTATTCCCGCGTTATTAGAGGTGACGAGTTTTTGGGCAGCCTGTGGGAGGACTCCACGACGTGATCCCCTCACTGTGCATCGAGCGTCGGATGTCCCTCAGCAGAGGATGGGCTCCGGTGACTGTGGCGTGTATATGTTGCGATTTTTTGAGTGTTTGGCATTTTCACGGAGCTACGTTTTCCCCCGAGAGTCGTCTACCTCCATGCGTCGACGATTGGCGACGCAGTTGTACTTTCACTGTATTGAGTAGCTCACAGATGTATATTTATCATTTTTCCTATGTTTAGATGTATATATTTATTATTCAGTCTTCTACCTCTATGTGTATATTTTACTTCATCGGTGGTTATATATGGATATGTTTCGTATTTGATTCCAGTTTTTAAATCATCTGGACATGAAAAAATAATAAAAACGTATGATAACTCAAACATGTAAAAACTTGAAAAAATGAGAGGAAATAAAGTAATACTGGAATATATTACATCAAATGACAATAAAATTACACATTTTGAAATAATAATAAAAATACATCGGTTACATATCTGTTCTACAATGATGAATCATACAACAAACAAAGTTGAGTATAAGTATGTCAAGATCTCGTTCCTTTGCCTTTTGTGGATGAATTCTGCGGGGCGGAGCTACGGACCGATGCTGGGGATTTACAGTGGGTTCGTGTGTGGCCCGGTTCATGGCAACGACTACAAATCCTCGGTGTAACTATTTCTCCTTGCGATGGACGTCGATTTCTGTTTGATGGACGACCTGGACGACGACTATCAAGGACAGGGGGCAAAATAACTCTCTCCTCCGGTGAGTGTAACCAATCAGATTGATTTCCAAGGGGATTGATCGGTTCCTGATATATTGCACGGTAAATGTCGGTGCGGAAGAATGGATGAACCCATGTGTGCACATTCGTGAGTCTCATATGTCGTGCCACGGCAATGGCATGCTTGCATGGAATACGTGAAAGCTGAAACTTTCTACACGTGCAAGACATGTCACCAAAGTCCACAATACCCATGAATCCACCAATTCCAACAACCTGATACCGAGTATTCGTAATCGGTCGAACCTCCAGACTTGCAGACTTTGAAAGATGATTGCTGATCTTCTCTTCTGCCCAAGGGGTGAGGAAGTTATGACATTCACCTGTAATTCGTAAAAAATATTAAGAACAGATTTGGTAATATGATTAACGAAGTGGAAAAAGTATATGAGACAAATTTTAATTAATATCGATTTGATACTTACTTGCATGGGTTCTCTTTTCGTAAAACCATCGTTGCATGGTACCACGAATAAACTCCAAGAGCATGGTTATAGGTAGGCCCCGTGCATGTCTGACAAGCGCATTAAATGACTCAGCAATATTTGTGGTCATGATGTTGTATCGATGCCCTGGAAAGTATGCTCTACTCCAACGATGAAAGCCGACATCCCGTAGATAAGCTCCCGCTTGGGGGTTCATTAAGTCAATGGATTGCATCATCGAACCAAATTCAGACTCTGTGTATGATTTAGCGGCTTTCCAATATGCAGCCGCGACCTGTAAGATGGTAAAAATTATGAAAACTCATTGTAAGCAAAATGTTTGAAAAAGATAAACTGTTATAAATTTAATTACTTGTTTACACTATACCTTTGAGTCTCGTTTATACTTTGCTCGCATGTTACACAGAAGGTGATGACAACAGCATCCATGGTCGACATCTGGAAAGACTTCACCCATTGCCGAGTAGATAGCATGATGTCGATCGGAGATTATTGCAAGCTCACAGACATCAGGGATGCATTCTTTAATTCTCATAAGAAACCAGCACCACGTGTCGTGATCTTCCTTTTTGCCGACACCAAAACCAAAAGGATATATCTGATTATTACTATCAAGACCCACCGCAATGAATAAATGCCCAAGATACCGACCTTTAAGGAAAGCAGCGTCAATGCAAATAACAGGGCGAAGATATTGTCTAAAAGCACGAACGAAACATCCTAACGCTATGAAAAAATTTGTAAATCGATGCTCATCATTTGTTTCAATAGCAGTAACGGTGCCCGGATTAGTATGTTGTAAATTGTAGCGATAATCAGGTAACAACATAAAAGATTCCTCCGGTGAACCCCTCAATGAATTGATAGCCCAATTTCTTGTCCGCCAAGCCTGTGAGTAAGAAATATCAATTTTATATCGGTCGGCGATGTCTATAATTATTTCTTTAGGTCGATAAATTCGATCAATCATCACAAACTTTGATCTCATTAATTGACCTAAAGCTCGGGCCCCCGCTTGTCTGTGATTTGGCAGGATTTGATCAACTAAACATGTGTGGGTAGGATCCATAGAGTTGATCCCCCACACATCACCGACAGTGGACTTGGTTGCATGTAGATACCACTTACAAGTTTCAACCTTGCACTTAATTTCCCACCGTTTCTTGTCGGACTTTTTGACACCAAATTGAAATCCTTTAAGTAATGCGAATTGCTTCAAAGCGTCTTTCAATTGGACTTTGCTATGAAAAATATCACCTAACTTGACACCATGCTCCTCTCGGATCGATCTGGAACCACCTGATGATGCTGATGGTTGTGGAGGAAAATCAGGAAGCCATCTAAATGGATCAGTGGGGACATTATCAAAAAATGGCCCAGAATAATTTCCACCACCTGAAATAGGATCTTCAAGCTGCAAACTATCCATACCCTCGGTAACAGATGCCATATACTCAGGCTCTACATCTTCTGAAGGAATGTCGGGCATATCGTTTCCATCAAAGTCACCCCAATAGGGAACTATATCCTTTTCTCCATGAGCCCATGAGTTTGCAATATACAACGGGTCATTACTGAAATCAATCAACTTTTCCAAATCGTATTCTTTTTTTACCCAAGTACTTTCTTTTTCATCTTCATCTTCATCTTCATCATCCTGCCCTTCAATTGGGGTACATGTAAGAAATACAGGAATACATTCCTGAAAGTACTGGGACATATCAAGAAGACTTTGGACATCTTCATCATTTTGGATCTGGATGGGGCCGTCGAGCTCAATTTTTTTTGGCTTCATTGATACTTCAATGTAGTTTTTCATTGGATCAATACTGCAAGTCTCTGTCAAAAGCTCAATAAATCCCTCAAATGTTGTTCCATAAGGGATTTTAATCAATTGTTTGGATCCTCCAACATATTTCATTGTGTTGTTGCGACCTTGAATCCATTCTCCTTGATACCGAATTGATGCAAACCCATCCATTATAATTACCAATCCTGCAATGACCAGTTTTTTAAGATAATTATTCATTTATAATTAAAAAAATCAATAACAACTATGGAAAACAGTCGTACAATTATTAATAATTTAAAAAAACTCCTACAATTTTTCTAATAATTTATTTATCCCCCTATAATTATTTCACAATTTATATAACAATTTACGTAACACTTTCGTATGTTATTTTACCCCTCAAAATGCATCTATCTGTTTGTAACGTTCCATTTAAAACGTTTTTATAATATCTATACTTTGAAATAGATATTCAAATTCTATACTTTGATATGCTTTAAAATACTAGTGGATATATCCTGAAACGATAAAATTCAAAAAAACAGAACTGAAATTCAAATTCTAAAAGATGAAATACCTTAGAATGGTAATAATCGAACAATTCTTCGAAAATCTAAAAAATACGAGTTAATATATCCTAAAACGTTGAAATTCAAAAAAACAGAATTGAAATTTGAATTCTAAAAGTTGAAATACCCTATAATGACATCAATCGAAAAATTCTTTAGAAATCTAAAAAGTACGAATCGATATATCCTAAAGGGATGAAATTCGAAATAACGGAACTGAAATTTGGAATATAAAAGTTGAAATACCCTAGGATGACAACAATCGAAAAATTCTTCAAAAATCTAGAAAATGTGAATTGATATATCCTAAAGGACTAAAACTCGAAAAAACCTATAATTTCAATTATAATGCGCCTATCATGTTTAATATGAAAATTGACCCTAATTTTAGTAACATTTCATTCGACATTTTAGAAGATGTAATTAAATAAATAAATAAATAAATAACTATCAAAATGCCTTTATAATGTAAAATATCCAAAAACCCCTCATATTTATCCTAAATTACATTTAACCCTCTATACTTTTGAATTATTGCTTTAACCCCCATATTATGACAAAAAAACTAAACTTAACAAATGAAATTAAGTTTTAGGCTAAGATTGACATAAATACCTTTTTTTGATGAATAGTATTTTTTCGAGTCGAATCCAAAAATACGAACGTCTTCCGTCCAAACGAATCCCTACTAATTGATCTTGAAAAAAATTCAAAGTGTGAGTGAGTGTTTGAGTGATATGAGAAGTGTGTGTAAATAAAGGGAGTGAGGAGGGTTTATATAGATGAAAGGAAGGGTAATTTTGTCATTTTAGAAAAAGTAATTAAATAAATAAATATCAAAATACCTTTACAATGTAAAATATCCAAAAACCCCTCATATTTATCTAAAATTGCAATTAACCCCCTAACTTGTGAATCATTGCATTTAACCCCCATATTATGGCATAAAAACTAAACTGAACAAATGAAATTAAGTTTTAGGCTAAGATTGACATAAATACCTCTTTTTGATGAATAGTATTTTTTCGAGTCGAATCCAAAAATACAAACTTCTTTCGTCCGAACGAATCCCTACTAATTGATCTTGAAAAAAAATGAAAGTGAGAGTGAGTGTTTGAGTGATATGAGAAGTGTGTGTAAATAAAGGGAGTGGGGAGGGTTTATATAGATAAGGGGAAGGGTAATTTTGGTATTTTATAAAAAGTAATTAAATAAATAAATAAATATATAACTGCCTTTACAATGTAAAATATCCAAAAACCCCCTATATTTATCTTAAATTACAATTAACCCCCTTAATGAATGGGAGAGTTATATAAAAAAGGGAAAGGGTAATTTTGGTATTTTAGAAAAAGTTTGAAATAAATAAATAAATATCAAAATCCATTTATAATGTAAAATATCTAAAAACCCCTCATATTTATCTTAAATTACATTTAACCCTTAATAGTTAGTGAGAAGAGTTATATAAATAAGGAAAAAGGGTAATTTTGGTATTTTAAAAAAAGTCATGGGCATTTTTGCTTAAGAATAGTGATTTTGGGTATTTTGGCTTGAAAATAGTGATTTTGGGCATTTTTGCTTAATTGGGGGGGGGGGGGGGGGTTTGGGCATTTTTTAAAATTTCCCTTGAAAGAAATAGTCCAACAATTTGTTTGAAAGAAACCAACTTTTTTAAATCTGTTAAAGAAACAATATGTAATTAAATTTTATTTTATTTTTTATTTAAAATTATTATTAAAAAATTTATATATTATTTATGTATTCATTTTATATGTTTAAAATATATATACATAATTTTATTATTAGAAAAAATAAATTGATAATAAGATGACAACATAAAAGTGACAATATGACTAGGGAGCCCCACCACAAAATTGATAATAAGCCTAGAATTGTTTTGGATTGTTTGACTATTTTTTAATTGGTATGAACTGACAAAAGGAAGTTCTTAGGAAATTCAGTGAAGTTACCATGAAATAAAATTGAGTTGGCCATTTTGAAAACGAGTCATTAACAACTCCCTTATTGCAGTGAAGACTTAAGAATCAAAATACAAGTTTTTATGTTTTTTCTCTGAAATTATTGGCATGGAAGCCCCACCACCGTGCTTTCATGACCTCACGTTCACAATTTCCACTTTCGGTTGCCTCTTCACCTTATCATACCTTCTTCTTTATCGAACCAAACCAATTCAGTTTGAATCAAACTTTTAATTTGATTAGAGGTATTACATATAAGGGATATTATTTATTATGTGTGATTTTAGGATTTAAGATTTAGAGTATAAGGTGGTATCACACATAAGGGATAGTTATTTCATGTGAGCCTAGACAAAATTGCTTGCAAAATTGAAGGGAATGATACTGAAGAATGATTCGTTCACAAGCATCTATCATCTAGGGTTTTACTAATCTTGACAGTATGAGTTGAGAGCCTCAAAATTCCTGGATGATGGACCATATAATTGGGACATTAGTCTTCCGTGGCTATGATATTTGGGAAAATGAGAAGGAATACTCCAGAAGCTGTCCAAAACATTGACCAAGACTCACTGTTTCAGTGCTTCTTCGTAGCTTCCTATCCAAAGATAGGAAAATGTGGGGCTCAATTTCTACTGTCCTGTGCACAAGGCAACCAGTGACTCATAATTTTCAATCTTATAACTCAAACTACCACTGCTGTTGCTCCTGTAAATTGAAAGAAAATTTGCAAAAGGGTTCTTTAAACAGCCACAAAGACATGGATGAGTGTTTGCAGAATTTTCCTTAACAACACTTGTTACGCCTAGACACAAATGGCGACTTTGGTTCATATAATCTTTTATTATCAAAATAAAAAATATACTATCATAAAAATATATTACTTATAAAATTACAAAGTATAAATTATTATTATATGTAGATATAAATTATTACTATATTTAATAACAATTTGTAATAATATTATTTTATTTAAATATCTTTCAGTATAATTATTAAGATATTTTTCATGGAATTTATTATATTAATTAAAAATAAAGATATTTTTGCCTTAAAAAGTTAATAAGAAATGATAAATTGTCAAAAAAGAATTGTTTTAGTAATATTTTAACATCTAGAATAGAAATTATAATTAGATAACCTCTTATATTATCTATCACACATATATTAATAAAAAATTATTAAAATCTTGACAAACTAAATAAAATAAGGTGAGTAATAACCTTTTAATACCTCAACCAAATACCCGTACAAGGAAATTAGTTAGGTTAAAAAATGGGGTTAACAGTAAAATATCAAATATATCCACAATTCTAACTATAACATGACATAATTCACTTTAGTATGTATCAAATGAAAAAAATCCTTCCCCAATGGGAAAATTGCAGCCTTCCGAGGATGTAAATTATCAAATAAGTACATTATTTGATTTAACATTCTTCATGAATCTACCATTAGACGTAAAGTATCACATGAGTTCTATTTGATGTAAAATATTACATGAGTCCCCTTAGATGTGAAATGTTCCATGAGACATCCTTCAGTTGTAATTTGTAAAACATCATATAAATCTTCATTCAGAAGTAAATTATGATGTAATACTTCAATTGAACTGCATGTATACTGTCGATGGGACTCCAATTAGAGCTGGTTTAGTTAGAAAATATTTTATTATCAAAAACTAAAAGATTATTATAAAAATAAATTACTTTAGATGTTAATGAAGATAAATTAATAATATGTTTTTGTAATGAATATTTATAAATAATTATCTAACATATTAAATATAAATAATATAAATATAAGTAATAAAAAATATAAAAATTTATTATACCAAATGCACACTTGGGGGTTTTTGCAAACAAGGGAAAAATGTAGCGGTTTATCAAAGTGTCAAGCCATGTCAATTCGTGGCTCAGTGTGGAATGTTGATGATCGGGCTACACAAGGATGGAAAACAAAGACAAATCGGAGCCACTTCCCATTTGTTGGAACCTTTCGATCGTTTGAAATAGTTTTTACTGTTATAGTGCACAGAAACAAAAGAAAAATACAGTAAAAGAATGCTGTTAAATAAAGACATGACTAACAACTCTTGACATCAGATTATAAGCTGTCAAAAAAGAAACAACTAACTTCCTAAAAGCTTTACCTTTTCTCTGCAGATTCATTCTTCATTTGCAACATAACAACATTATCTACGGTCCACCTCAGCTCATGTTCTGACCCTGTTGACAGCTTCACACATCAGCAGCCTATGTCAGTATAGTGCAGCGGCTTCTGAGGCATTTTGATGCAGATGTTGCAATTAATCAAGATTATATTATTATTTTTCAGACTCAAAATCCTTGTCTTTATTATTAAAATGCTTTTCGTATATTTTTGCTTCTTTTTTTTTTTTCTGCGCAAAAGAACAATAGTTTTGGTCGAAAGCTGATGACGTGGAAACCAAATGAGGTGTAGCACGACAGTTCTGATGGGATAAGCCATCTTTTGAGAGAGCCGAATAGGCACCAGAGTCACCAACTCAACTGGGTTCGTAGAAGGCACTTGGTGAATAATTATTGTGTTGTAAGGATGCAACTCGCTTCAATAAATATAGCATTGCTCTTAATTGTTTTGAAAATGACGAAAAGAAGTTGGTAGGAAATTTAGGTGAAGCTACCACGAAATAAAAATGAGTTTTTATTTTATTGGAATTATTGGCATGGAAATTATTGGCATGGAAACCCCACCACCGTAGCTTCATGACCTCGCATTTATAACTTCCGCTCTCTATCGCCACTCCACCCTATCACACCTCATTCTTTATTGAATCAATTCAATTTAAATTTAATCCTCTTTAAGAGATAATACATAAAAGGGATAGTAGTTCCATGTGACAAACAATCCGTTTGAAAGAAATGGTCCAACAATTTGTTTGAAAGAAACCAACTTTTTTAAATCTGTTAAAGAAACAATATGTGATGAAATTTTATTTTATTTTTATTCAAAATTATTATTAAAAAATTTATATATTATTTATGTATTCATTTTATATGTTTAAAATATATATACATAATTTTATTATTAAAAAAAATAAATTGATAATAAGATGACAACATAAAAGTGACAATATGACTAGGGAGCATCGAAATTCATGGAAGATTGATCAAATAATAGCGACGATAGTCTTCTATGGTTCTGATATTCGGGAAAATAAGACGGAATCCTCTAGAAGCTGTTCAAAACATTGACCAAGACTCTCAGTTTCGATGTTTCTTCGTTCCTTCTTATCCAAAGAGAGGAATCTGTGGTGCTCATTTCTCCTGTCCTGTGCACAAGGCAAACAGTGACTCCTAATTTTCATCGTATAACTCAAACTACCATTGTTACTCCTGTAGTTGAAAGAAAATTTTCATCCAGAATATAATAGTCGTTTGGCCTTATTAATATCATTAGTTATATTATTTTAAATACTATATATTTTATTATATTCTGGATATCTTTCAGTTAGAGATACATACATGTATTAATATTTTAAAAGTAATATTATGTATATATACTTTAATTTAGATATATAATTAATATATTATTATGTGATTAAATATTATTTTATCTTTAATTCAAAATTATTTAAAAAATTTTACTATAATAAAATTCATTAGAATGAATATTAAAAAAATTAAATCATCATATTTAAGTTTCATAAAAAAATAATTATTTTTTTAATTAATAGATAATAAAATTATTTTTTATAAACTGTAAGATATTATTTCTCCTAATTTTCATCTTATAACTCAAACTACCATTGTTACTCCTGTAGTTGAAAGAAAATTTGCAAAAAGATTTCTTTAAACACCCACACAGACATGGATGAGAAATTGCAGAATGCTGCCATGGAAGGAGATGTGGAAGCATTATTTTCAATACTTGAAGAGGATCCTGATACGAACCTTAGGAGAACCACACCTCAAAAGCTAGCTATTGAGATGGGAGAGCCCAAGGCCATATAAACCCCACATTAGTTGCCCATACTTTCCAATGTGGGATTCAAGTCCCATACCTTGCATTTAGGATCGTAACATACCACCACGCTCCGCAGCCCCGGCGCCCACGCGGGCTGGCTGTGCGCTAGCTCCCTACTAGCCCCGGGCGAACACTGCAATGCCGGCGTCACCACCCGCGCCGCACGATTGCAACTGAGAGACATGGTGATGGCTCTGATACCAAATGATACGAACCTTAGGAGAACCACACCTCAAAAGCTAGCTATTGAGATGGGAGAGCCCAAGGCCATATAAACCCCACATTAGTTGCCCATACTTTCCAATGTGGGATTCAAGTCCCATACCTTGCATTTAGGATCGTAACATACCACCACGCTCCGCAGCCCCGGCGCCCACGCGGGCTGGCTGTGCGCTAGCTCCCTACTAGCCCCGGGCGAACACTGCAATGCCGGCGTCACCACCCGCGCCGCACGATTGCAACTGAGAGACATGGTGATGACTCTGATACCAAATGATACGAACCTTAGGAGAACCACACCTCAAAAGCTAGCTATTGAGATGGGAGAGCCCAAGGCCATATAAACCCCACATTAGTTGCCCATACTTTCCAATGTGGGATTCAAGTCCCATACCTTGCATTTAGGATCGTAACAGATCCCAACGTTTTAGAGCGTATTGATCAAGTATCATTTGTGACTACTCCCTTGCATACAGCTGCAAGGGAGGGAAAGATCCATTTCGCCAAGGAGATACTAAACTTAAAGCCTTCATTCGCTTGGAAGCGAGACCATCTTGGGCGTAGCCCCCTCCACTTGGCTTTGGAGGGAAAACACCAGCAGAAAGAGCTTAGTCCCCGTGATTTGGATTTGGAAGAGAAGTACCAGGAACTTGTAACATGGTTGATAAAACATGACAGTGAGGTTGTCCGTGTTAAAGCAAAGGGGATGGTTACTCCTCTGCACTATGCAGCTCAACTAGACGATGAATCCAGTGTGGCCGACTTTTTGTATGTTTGTCCATTATCAATCGAAGACTTGACTGTTAAATCTGAAACTGTTGTACATGTGGCTGTAAAAAAGGGGAGTTTGAAAGCCTTTAAAGTCTTGTTAGGATGGCTTCGACGCTTCAACAAAGAGGAGATCCTGAAGTGGAAGGACGAGGAAGGAAACAATCCATTGCATACTGCAGTGTCTGCAGATCAACCTGAGGTGAGCATCCGATTTGCCTTGTCATTTTCTTTATATAAGCTTCTAATATTTCATTTTCTCCTCAATTATGAAGATGGTGAAGCTGTTGATTGGATATCTGAAAGTGAATATAAAGAACAGTAAAGGTTTGACAGCTTTGGACATCTTCTACCTTCGCCAATGTCAAGGTTTGGTAGATGCAGCTGTTGGTAACATTCTACTTGCTGCTAAAGCTGAAACTGCATCTCAACTCCATCTTCCGTCTTTAAGAGATTCGAAAAAAACTTTACTAGCCGAGTACTTTTCTGGTGGCTTAACGTGTTCAGAAAAAATTCTGAAAGGATTCTCGCAGGGTTACCAAAGAGTTGATCAAGTTCCTCTTGAAGTCCGGAACGTACTGCTTGTGGTGGCTATATTGATAGCCACAGCCACCTATCAAGCAGCATTAAGCCCCCCCGGAGGATATTGGCAAGATGACGGCAATCTGCAGCCTGCAGCCAACAACACTGGTATCAGTAACACCACCAGCACCATCTTTAATACAGAACAACATGCTGCAGGGAAGATGATTCGGCAGTCTTTCCGACAATTTTCATTTTTTACATTTAATTCTTTGGCCTTTTTTACGTCTTTGCGCATTATTTCCATTCTTGTAGCTGACCTCCCATTGTTCAATTTCAGTTTCCTTATGACAAATTGGATGGAAGCTTCTTATTTGTTTTCTATTCTTGAAACTATAGGCGACAGCGCAGCCTTGTTTCTCTTTTTTCTGTTTGTATGTTGGCAGGCAACATATTGGATCCCAGTTTTCTTAACTGGCCAACATTCGGAGCTCACACGGCATGGCCGCCGGAAGAACCTGCGTTTGGGAAGCTTTGAACAACCGAAGATGGGAAATCAGCTGTAAATAGTAATAGTGAATTTATGTTTTGTAATTGCTTGTAATGTTACAACAACTCTCTGAATATATTTGATGAACTTATCTCTTTCACCATTCAAATGGGATCTCAACTCCCAACTATGCACATAAATATTTTAAGTTTTCAGATATTTGAAATATTACAGTAATAAATTTTTGGGAAATTATTAAAAATAGACAAAAGTAAAGGGGCTTAAGCGAAAATACCCAAAAAATACATATTTAAGCAAAAATACCCAACATTTGTGAAATGTCTAAACTACCCCTATATATAAACAAGCCAAAATTTCATAATTCCCACTGTTAAATGCCCATAATCACTGTGCAAATCCAAAAAAAATAGACTTTTCTCCCACTGTGAACCGGCGTCCCACTGTGAAGCCATTTCCTACGATTTTCTTGCTCTCCGGCGACCGAAAATGGTCAAGAAGGTTAGTATATCTTCCGTGATCTTGTTTGAATCAACTTATTGTCCATATTATTGAGATTTGAGTGAGAATTTGCGGTTTGAAATATTAGGGTTTGCGGTTTGAACAATGCTTAATATGTGTTGATTTTTGGCTGTTTTTGTTAAATTGGTTGAGGGGTTTTGTGTTAAAGCATATCTAGATTCGATTTATGTTGAAATTGGAGGTCGAAATGAGCAATTTTTGGCCGAAAATCGCATCGGTGTTCATCGGCAGTGCGACAGTGGAACAGTGTTTTCCACCGTCGCAGAAGAACAACCCACTGTGATAGTGGTTAGGGGGGTTAAGTGGCTTTTTAAAAATATTAGGGATCTGGTGGTTATTTTTAGTCCACTGCAGGCGTTTCTGAAATTTGCCATATCACAGTGGATTGGGGGGAAAATTAACAATTTTGAAACTGCAGGGGCGGTAGAACTTCGAGAATTACTGAGGGGCAAGGGATAAATATTGGACCTGTTTGTAATAGATATTTTTTCAGGGGGTAAATTGATATTTTTCACATCTAGGGTTTCTGGACGCGTAGTTTTCGAATTTTATATCCGTTTTTTCTATTTTAAGATTTTTCAATATGTAGTTTTAGAATTTTAGATTAAGTTTCTCGATTTTTGTGCCTCTTGGACACATTTTACGATATAATGACTTCGTATTTTTAAAATTTCCGAAAAATTTTTCGATTGTTGCCGTTCTAGGGTTTTTCAACCTTTAGAATTCGAATTTCAGTTCCGTTTTTTCGAATTTTATCATTTTACGATATATCGATTCGTATTTTTCAAATTTCTGAAAAATTTCTCGATTGTTGTCATTCTAAGGTTTTTCAACCTTTAGAATTCGAATTTCAGTTCCGTTTTTTCGAATTTTACCGTTTTACGATATATCGATACGTATTTTTCAGATTTCTGAAAAATTTATAGATTGTTGCCATTATAGGGTTTTTCAACCTTTAGAATTCGAATTTCAGTTTCGTTTTTTCGAATGTTACCGTTTTACGATATATCGATTCGTATTTTTCAGATTTCTAAAAAATTTATGGATTGTTGCCATTATAGGGTTTTTCAACCTTTAGAATTCGAATTTCAGTTCCGTTTTTTCGAATGTTACCGTTTTACTATATATCGATTCGTATTTTTCAGATTTTTGAAAAATTTCTGGATTGTTGCCATTCTAGGGTTTTTCAACCTTTAGAATTCGAATTTCAGTTCCGTTTTTTTAAAATTTTATCATTTTACGATATATCGACTCGTATTTTTCAGATTTCTAAATAATTTCTCGATTGTTGTCATTCTAAGGTTTTTCAACCTTTAGAATTCGAATTTCAGTTCTGTTTTTTCAAATTTTATCGTTTTACGATATATCGATTCGTATTTTTCAGATTTCTGAAGAATTTCTCGATTGTTGCCATTATAGGGTTTTTCAATCTTTAGAATTCGAATTTCAGTTTCGTTTTTTTGAATTTCATCGTTTAACGATATATCGACTTGTACTTTTCAGATTTTCGAAGAATTTCTCGATTGTTGCCATTTTAGGGTTTTTCAACTTTTAAAATTCGAATTTCAGTTCTTTTTTTTTGAATTTCACCGTTTTACAATCTTGAAATCTTATTTTTAAAATTTTTCAATCGCCTCTTTTATTGTTTTGTATTTTTTTCTTTTTATGATTTTCCATGAAGACATTTGTTTATATATTTGCTATTTATGAATGGCTAATGAATTTTGTAAATTTTCGCAGGATATTTCTCGCAAAAGAAGACGTGTTGAAAGCGAGCTGCGAATCCCCGATGAGTCCAGACACTTCCGGACAGATCTGATATGTCGTGCACAACGCACAACATTATCTAGGATTATGTCTATACTGACCCCGGAGCAGTTACGACTATTCAAGAGGACATGTTTCGGGTATCTTCTTCGTTTACCCGAGACCAAATTCTCTGGTATATTAGTTCATTCATTTATACTACGACAACTACATCGATTCTCTGCCAGAGATGAGTTTTGGTTTTGGATTAGCGGGGTTGATGTTCGTTTTAGCCCGTTTGAGTTTGCTTTGGTGACGGGTCTTTCGTTTAGTCGACGCATTGATATTTCTTCATATATTCCTCGCTCCTCCAGTCATAGGATCAGAGATACGTACTTTCGAGGTTGTCCGAAGGTACAGTATCATGACTTAGAGCGTGTTTTCTTATCGAGGCCGTGGGGGGATGACGACATTGATGCAATAAAGATGGCCTTATTGTATGTTCTTCACATAGTTTTGTTAGGGAATGATCGACGAAAGAAGGTGTCTTTAGAGTATTTATAGTTGGTCGATCATCTGGATGGGTTTAATTCCTATCCTTGGGGTTTTCAGGCAACATATTGTATCCCATTGGTCTTAGTTGACAAAAATTCGAAGCTCACACAGCATGGCCGCCGGAAAAACCTACGTTTGGGAAGCTTTGAACAACCGAAGATGGGAAATCAGCTGTAAATAGTAATAGTGAATTTATAGAGTGCTTCTGCCACTTGTTTATGTTTTGTAATTGCTTGTAATGTTACAACAACTCTCTGGATATATTTAATGGACTCGTCTCTTTCACCATTCAAATGGGATCTCAACTCCCAACTATGCGCATAAATATTTCAAGTTTTTAGATATTTGACATGTTACAGTAATAAATTTTAAGACAAGGGAGTTAAAATGTTTATTACCTATGTATATACGATCGTCTTTTGACGATTCATTAGTGTATGTGTTTAAAGGTGTTATGGTCATTTAATGACGGTTTTTAAGTGTTCCGGTTCTGGAAGATCAGGGTATTTGCCCATTCTCCGTCGAATTAGCCGGTCCGGTTTGCAAATTGGCAGGAAGCGAGTGGGGATTACGCTGGTTTATGGGCGCGTGCAGAGTAGAAAAATTTGTGAGTGCAGTTAGAAAAAGAAAGGTCACTGGGAAGAAATCAGAAGTAACTCTGCAGCAGGCAAGCGATGGAATCTACGATTTCAAATACGATAATTCCCACCGTGCCAGTAACAGTACCTCCTTGCCGATTATTGAAAATATTCTGTTACACCGTTAATAGAAAAATTAATATTTAAATATATATAATTTTATTGTTATTAAAATAATAACTCAAATATTATTCACATGACTAATCTATCATACCAATATCTAATAACTCAATCTTAAAATATCACAGCTGTATATAACTAACGGTAAATCGAGTCCACGTTAACTTTAAATAACAATTGAATGAGATCATTATACTAAAGTTTAAACTTGGTTAGAAAAAATCAATTTAATTTTAAATTTGATTTAAATCAATTCAAACTTAAATATTTAGATTAATTTAAAGTTAACTCGTATTATAAAAATGTAATTAATTTTTCAATTAAACTTGGCTCATTCAATTGCAATTTAAATTTAAGGTTGAATAGTTTAAATCAAATCCAAACCTATATAAAACAACAATATTACTACATGTCAAATAATCTAATAGTCAACATATCGTTAACTATATATAATTACAATTAGATTTAACTAGATTTGATTTGAACCGAATCAAAACAACACCCAATCAGAAAGATCAATTAGCTAAAACTTTATTTGGTAAAGTGCAGCAACATTTTTGTTTGGAGGGCAACAATTCTAGAGAAGTTGTTTCTAGTTGGTATTACAACATGATTTATGTACGCTCATCGTGCTCGTACACTGGCCACTTAGCAATGTTACTTGCAACTTGTTTTGAGATATGTCATTATTTGGTTAAAATTTTATTTTTGATTTAAAATTATTCATAATCATCGTTTAATTGAGTTCAATTATGAATCGGTACTATTTAATAATTAGTATAAGTTTGAACATTTGTTTGAATCATACCGATCATCAAATTCTGAGCAAACTGATTTAATTGACTGGTATAAGAATATAAAGCATGGATAATGCTTAGACGTGGTGGAAAATAATACAATAATGTTAAAAAAATAGGTTAATTGTAAAATATTATATTTATCCATAATTCTAACGATAATATTACATAATTCACTTTAATATTTGTCATATAAAAAAAATCCATCAGATAAGTATTATTGCAGTTTCCCTTGAAGAAAAATATTATAAGAAATGTTATTTATATCTAGTTTTGAATATTTAATTAGATATTCAAATAATATGTGATCATGTGATTTGATAATTTTGAATTAAAAATAAAATAACATCTAAATTTCATGATAATACATTATATGAATACTCAATTAAAAAGTTAAAACTACGTGTAATGTGTATAATTTAAGGTGACTGAGTTGAAGTTCCATTGTAATTTATAATGGTAACCAAATGAGACTAGCTAATCAAATTGATTAGACTGTCACCCGCAAACAAAAATAGTTGTGGTTCACTTGAAAACTAGTTCTTGAGTTAAACCTGCGTAAATTAATTTGAATCAAATTAAATTAAGTGGTTGCAACGGATATACCTGAAAAAAATAAGGGGGGGGGGGGGGGGGGGGGGGGGGGGGGGGGGGGGGGGGGGGGGTGGGGGGGTTTGATCACATCAATATTAAAAATTCAATTTTTTTAAATTTAATTTTTAAGACTTAAGTCCAAATTTTATCTATCATTTTATTAATACATTACATTATTTTGATATTAAAATAATTTAGAAAATAAATTTAATAATAAATTATTTAAAATATTATTTTTAATAATTAAACAATCTGATGACCAATCAAATATTAAAAATCAATTTTGTGCTCCATCTTTTCTCAAATGAAAAAAGGTGACTTTCTGATAAGAATAAAAATAAGGATAGTAACGAAGATGATTTAAATTTTTGTCAGTGGAGATAAAAATGAAAATATTTTTGATATATAATAAATATTATAAATATTTATTATAAATATATTATAACGTATAATAAATATTTTAATATTTTTCTAATGGAAATGAGGAGGAGAAGGAGAGAAAATTTTTTCCTAGAGGGAAGGGGATGGAGGATTCTTGTTATCCCTATGTTGAGGATGCCATCTCTAATTCCATTGTGTTAAGTTGTTGGATGGTCTACTTCCATGCTTATTTTTGGAGCTCCTTCATTTACTGCCTTGAAAAAAAGGAGATGATTTTTAAATTTCTTTTTGTCTTGTCACTTTTAACCTTGAATTGTTTGACTATTTTTAAATTGTTATGAACCGACAAAAGGAAGTTCTTAGGAAATTTCGTGAGGCTACCATGAAATAAAATTAAGTTTCCCTTTTTTGAAAACGCGTCATTAACAGCTTCCTTATTGCAGTGAAGTCTTAAGAATCAAGATACAAGTTTTATGTTTTTTTCTCTGAAATAGTTGGCATGGAAGCCCCACCACCATATTTTCATGACCTCACGTTCACAATTTCTGCTCTCGATTGCCACTCCACTTTATCGTACCTCTTTTCTTATCGAACTGATTCAGTTTGAATCAAACTCTTAACTTAATTAAAGGAATTACATATAAGGATTATTATTTATTATGTGTGATTTTAAGATTTAAAATTTAGAGTTCGTGTGAGCCTAGGCAAAATTGCTTGCAAAATTGAAGGTAATGATACTGAAGAATGATTCGTTCACAAGCATCTATCATCTAGGGTTTTACTAATCTTGACAGTATGAGTTGAGAGCCTCGAAATTCCTGGATGATGGACCATATAATTGGACGTTAGTCTTCCATGGCTATGATATTTGGGAAATGAGAAAGGAAAACTCCAGAAGCTGTCCAAAACATTGACCAAGACTCACTGTTTCGGTGCTTCTTCGTTGCTTCCTATCCAAAAAGAGGAATCTAAGGTGCTCATTTCTCCTGTCCTGTGCACAAGGCAAACAGTGACTCCTAATTTTCATTCTTATTACCCAAACTACCATTGTTACTCTTGTAGTTGAAAGAAAATTTGTAAAAGATTTCTTTAAACACCCACACAGACATGGATGAGAGGTTGCAGAATGCTGCCATGGAAGGAAATGTGGATGCATTATATTTAGTGGTTGCAGAGGATCCTTATGTTTTGGAGCGTATTGATCAAGTACCATTTGTGACTACTCCCTTACACACAGCTGCAAGGGAGGGAATGACCTATTTTGCCAAGGAAATACTAAACTTAAGGCCTTCATTTGCTTGGAAGCGAGATCATATTGGGCGTAGCCCTCTCCATTTGGCTTTGGAGGGGAAGCACTTGCAGGAACGGCTTAGTCCTCATGATTTGAATTTGGAGGGGAAGTACCAGGAAGTTGTTACGTGGTTGATAAAACATGACAGTGGGCTTGTCCATGTTAAAGCAAGGGGGATGGTTACTCCTTTGCATTATGCAGCTCAACTAGACGATGAATCCAATTTGACAGACTTTTTGTATGTTTGTCCATTATCAGTCGAAGATTTGACTGTTAGATCTGAAACTGCTGTCCATCTCGCCCTCATAAACGGGAGTTTGAAAGCCTTTAAAGTCCTGTTAGGATGGCTCCAATACGTCAACAAAGAGGAGATCCTGAACTGGGAGGATGAAGAAGGAAACAATGCATTGCATACTGCAGTTTCTGCAAATCAACCAGAGGTAAGCATCCCAGATGTTTTTTACTGCTAGCTCAGTTTGCCTTGCAATTTTCTTTGCATAAGCTTCTAATATTTCATTATCTGGTCAATAATAAAGGCGGTGAAACTGTTGATTGGATGTATGAAAGTGAATAAAAAGAACGGTAAAGGTTTAACAGCTTTGGACATCTTCAATGATCGCCAAGGTCAAGATTTGGTAGATGCAGCAGTTGGGGACATTCTACTTGCTGCTAAAGCTAAAAGTGCATCTCAACTCCATTGTCCGTCTTTAAGAGGTTCAGAAGAAGCTTCACTATTTGAGAACTCTTCCAGGGGCTTATCATTTTCTGCAAGAATTCTGAAAAGCTTTGGTCTGGGTTACCGAAGCGTTGATAAAGTTCCACTTGAAGTCCGAAATGTTCTACTTGTGGTGGCTATATTGATAGCCACAGCCACCTATCAAGCTGCATTAAGCCCTCGTGGAGGATTTTGGCAAGAGGACAGCAATCTGCAGCCTCCAGCCACCATCAGCGCTATCAGTAACACGACGGCCAGTACCATCTATAATACAAAGCCTTTTGATCACCTTGCAGGGAACATGATTCTGGGGTCTTTAGGCCAATTATTATTTTTGACATTTAATTCTTCAGCCTTTTTTACGTCTTTGTGCTTAATTGCCACCCTCGTGACTGGGCTCCCATTTTACAGAATCATTATCCGATTGATATCTTTGATGGTATTTTCGTATTATGTTTCTATTCTTGAAACTTTTGACTACAACGAAAGGACCTCTGTAGGGCCTTTGCTTCTCATTTTTCTGCTTGTAAGTTTTCTTGCAGCATATTATATTACAGTATTTTTAAATTACCAACAACTGAAGCTCACATGGCATGGCCGCCGGAGGAACCTATGTCTGGGAAGCTTTGAACAACCCAAGATGTGAATTCAGCTAGTGAATTTATTTTTCTGTGTCGCTTGTTTATGTTTTGTTTTTGGAGTAAGCATTGTTTGAAATGTTACATCTGCTCCGAAAAAACCTAATAAAGGTGTTTCTTTCACTTTTGCAAATGATAATAGAGGGCTGTCAAAGTCGCCAATCCCAGCTTGCTTTGGCCCTGCAATTTTGAAAAAGCCTCTGTTGGCTCGGAATTGATCAAAGCGAACTGTGTCAGGCCTACAAGCTTGGTAGGCTGTGTTAGGCTTGCAAGCTTAACGGGTAAAACCTGTGGGTGGGTTTTTTAAAAATATTAATAAATTATATTTTTAAAAATTAATTAAATATTAATAAATATTATAAATTATAATTGAATAGGTTGACCCATAAAAAGACAGCCTACAAATGTATTTTATAATATTATAAAAAATATTATCATATCAATTCTTTTCCAAAACACATAATTATGATTGGGATCTGGTTTTTTTATTTTACCTGAATTAGAGTGTGGTTCATCGAATTGAACGTGACAAAATGGAGGTGGACATATCAACAAACCAATCAAATGATCTTCAAAAATATATGAATTCTTTTATTGATTCTAAAATACAAGACATCTTAGATATCTTTACAAAAGACTATTAAATCTCAACCATTGATTGATCAAACTAGAAACAACAAATTGTAACAAAACTCACCATTGGATTAAAGAGAATAGAAACCAAAACACTAAGAACGCCATGAAGAAGATTATGGAAGATAACAGAGAGTTTGTCAAGTGTATACAACAACCTTTACAATATTGGTTGGATGCGTGAAGGAGTGAAACTGAGATTAGAATTAATCCCTGAAAAAAACAAGTATATGATTGTTAAGTGATATGCTCTTGTTTCTCTTGTTTCTTGTTAATGTGGTCAAGTTCAATGAAGATAGTTTTAAGTTCCTCAAGTTTCATTTAGAATTGACAATTTGATCTATTAAATTGGATCTGTGGCCCATCCTTCCTAATTCTTCAATAGGAATGAGGATGAGACAAGGATGAAAATGACTAAAATTCTGTAATCAAGGACTATAATAGAAATATCTCTTACTCATCCTCTCTTTAATTTGTCTCTTATTCTACATACCTTTTGAATTATTATAAATATATGTTAACACATAATAAAATTTTAATTTTTTTTAATCGAGATAAAGAAGGAGAAGGAGAGAGAATTTTTTTCTTAGGGGGAAAGGGATGGAGATCCCTTATTATCTCTATGTTGAGGATGCCATCTCTAATTCCATTGTGTTAAGTTGCTGGATGGTCTACTTTTATGCTTATTTTGGAGCTCTTTCATTTTACTGCCTTGAAGAACAAGGAGATAACTTTCAAATTTCTTTCTGTCTTGTCACTTTTAGACTTGAACTGTTTTGGATTGTTTGACTATTTTTTAATTGTTATGAACCGACAAAAGGACCAAGATACAACTTCCTTATTGCAGTGAAGTCTTAAGGATTAAGATACAAGTTTTATGTTTTTTTCTCTGAAATTATTGGCATGGAGGCCCCACCACCGTATTTTCATGACCTCATGTTCACAATTTCCACTCCACCTTATCATACCTCCTTTTTTATCCAACCAAACCAATTTATTTTGAACCAAACCTTTAATTTCATTAGAGGTAATATCTATAAGGGATATTTTTTATTAGGTGTGATTTTAAGATTTAGGATTTAAAGTACAAAGTGGTATCACGCATAAGGGATAGTTATTTCGCGTGAGCCTAGGCAAAATTGCCTGCAAAATTGAAGGGAATGATACTGAAGAATGATTCGTTCACAAATCTTGACAGTATGAGTTGAGAGCCTCGAAATTCCTGGATGATGGACCATATAATTGGGACGTTAGTCTTCCATGGCTATGATATTTGGGAAAATGAGAAAGGAATACTCTAGAAGCTGTCCAAAACATTGACCAAGACTCACTGTTTTGATGCTTCTTCGTTGCTTCTTATCCAAAGATAGGAATCTGTGTGGTGCTTATTTCTCCTTTCTTGTGCACAAGGCAAACAGTGACTCCTAATTTTCATTCTTATAACCCAAACTACCATTGTTACTCCTGTAGTTGAAAGAAAATTTGCAAAAGATTTCTTTAAACACCCACACAGACATGGATGAGAGGTTGCAGAATGTTGCCATGGAAGGAAATGTGGATGCATTATATTCAGCACTTGCCGAGGATCCTTATGTTTTAGAACGTATTGATCAAGTACCATTTGTGACTACCCCCTTGCACACAGCTGCAAGGGAGCGAAAGATCCATTTCGCCAAGGAGATACTAAACTTAAAGCCTTCATTTGCTTGGAAGCGAGACCGTCTTGGGCGCAGTCCCCTCCACTTGGCTTTGGAGGGGAAGCACCTGCAGGAAGGGCTTAGTCCCCGTGATTTAAATTTGGAGAAGTACCAGGAGCTTGTAACACGGTTGATAAAACATGACAGTGAGGTTGTCCGTGTTAAAGCAAAGGGGATGGTTACTCCTCTGCACTATGCAGCTCAACTAAACGATGAAACCAGTTTGGCTGACTTTTTGTATGTTTGTCCATTATCAATCGAAGAGTTGACTGTTAAATCTGAAACTGTTGTACATGTCGCTGTAAAAAACGGGAGTTTGAAAGCCTTTAAAGTTTTGTTAGGATGGCTTCGACGCTTCAACAAAGAGGAGATCCTGAAGTGGAAGGACGAGGAAGGAAACAATGCATTACATACTGCAGTATCTACAAATCAACCTCAGGTAAGCATACGATGTGCTTTTCACAGATAGCTCCTTTTGCCTTGTCATTTTCTTTACATAAGCTTCTAATAAATTTCCTTATCTCCTCAATTAAGAAGATGGTGAAGCTGTTGATTGGATATATGAAAGTGAATATAAAGAACAGTAAAGGTTTGACAGCTTTGGATATCTTCTATGATCGCCAAGGTTCGCTGGATGCAGCCGTTGGGGACATTCTACTTGCTGCTAAAGCTAAAAGAGCATTGGCGATCATAGAAGATATCCAAAGCTGTTATATGTTCCTTTATATATATGCATTTAGTTATTCTAGAATTATTTTATAATTGTCCACTCATTGAGTTTTTAACTCACTCTTATAGAAATTTCTCCTTCAGGATATCTCCAAGGTCGTGCCAAGCCGTGAATCCGCTCAAGGTTGTGCCACAATAGAACATCTTTCGTAGGTGTCATATTTGTTGTGTATATGGATCTTGTGAACTTATGCAAAAATTTAATGACTAGAGGCCTAACAAAAAAAAAAATCTTATTCTCATGTTTGAACGAAAATTAAGATGTATTTATATGTGTGTGTATTTGTTAGAATATTTGAGCAGCTTTACAGGATACGTCTCGACCTCCTAAGTCTCATAAGAGTGTTCAAACATTATGAGTTTAACAGGTCAAAATGGGTCCTGTCAATTTAAACTTAATTTAGTTCATATCCCTTTTGAGGTTAGATTAGATCGATACCATTCACTTGATATAAGTGATATAATTAAAAAAATGTGAGTGATATAATAAATTTTTACATGTATATTAAATTGAATTAATCCAACAGAAAACAAATTTCATTTAATAGCAAATTTGTCGCCCTACAAACATATTCAAATTTAATCACTATCTTAAAACAGATTAAAGCAATGGTGTACTTGACTAAAGAATTTTGTAAACCGAATAAATTAATGATTTTTTTTTTTTTTTTGGAAGTCTTATAGGCTAACAATAGAGTTGAGAACTGAAGATGCTGTTTCAGCTTTAGCACCAAGTAGAATGTCCCTAACCGCTGCATCTGGCGAACCTTGGCGATCATAGAAGATGTCCAAAGCTGTCAAATCTTTACTGTTCTTTTTACTCACTTTCATACATCCAATCAACAACTTCATCGCTTTTATTATTGAGGAGATAAGGAAATATCAGAAGCTTGTGTAAAGAAAATGACAAGGCAAAATGAGGCGCAAGGGGTGGATACAAACCAGGTTGAGTTCTAACAGTCTTTGGTTTGTGATTGTTAAACCAAATTTAAAATTGATTTGAGTTTGATTCAAATAAAAAATAATTTGATTCGATTTAGCTCAAATTTGACTTGTATTCATAGTTTAAATTTGATGTTCAAATTTGTGGTTCAAGTTTACAGCTCGTTGACAAAATAATGACTACGATAGTACATTTTGGAGTTCAAGAGGAATTTTATCAACGCTTTGGTATACCTGACCAGGGCTTTTCAGAATTTGGATTAGTCCCCGTGATTCGGATTTGGAGCAGAAGTACCAGGAACTTGTAACATGGTTGATAAAACATGACAATGAGGTTGTCCCTGCTAAAGCAAAGGGGATGGTTACTCCTTTGCACTATGCAGTTAAACTAGACGATGAATCCAGTTTGGCTGACTTTTTGTATGTTTGTCCATTATCAATCGAAGATTTGACTGTTAAATCTGAAACTGCTGTACATGTCACCCTCAAAAACGGGAGTTTAAAAGCCTTTAAAGTCCTGTTAGGATGGCTTCAATGCTTCAACAAAGAAGAGATTCTGAAGTGGGAGGACGAAGAAGGAAACAATGCATTGCATACTGCAGTATCTGCAAATCAACCTGAGGTAAGCATCCGATTTGCCTTTTCATTTTCTTTACAAAAAGCTTCTAATATTTCCTTCTCTCCTCAATTATGAAGATGGCGAAGCTGTTGATTGGATACATGAACGTGAATATAAAGAACAGAAAAGTTTTGACAGCTTTGGACATCTTCTACGATCGCCAAGGTCAAGGTTTGGTAGATGCAGCAGTTGGGGACATTCTACTTGCTGCTAAAGCTAAAAGTGCATCTCAACTCCATCATCCGTCTTTAAGAGATTCACGAAAAATTTCACTAGTTGAGTACTTTTCTGGGGGCTTGTCGTTTTCAGCAAGAATTGCGAAAAGATTTAGTCAGGGTTACAGAAGCTTTGATCTTGTGTTATTTACATTTGATACAAATAAATATACATTTGATATTTTATTATATGATTAAGTATTATTTTACCGTAAATTTAAAATTATTTAATCATTTAATATTATATATTAAATATATACTTATTTATAAACTTAAAATAAGTAAACATACTTTTATTATTGTTTTTGTTACAGTAATCTTTTTCATCCTTATAAAGCCACGCTTTTCTATCTTCAACCAAAATTCAAATGCTAGTTAAAAATGAGAGAAATGTTTCATTCAAGAAAAGTGTTGACTTAAGAACAAACTGCTTCTCTCTTTTGGTTCCAGATTTTTCTTCTTAAGATATCTTTAACTTTCTCACCACCAATTCTCCCCAGAAACCAATGGCTCCGAACCGAAATGCCATGTAGCAGGGCAGTTTTGGTGAGAAAAAACCATCTCTAAAAGAGCTGAGTAGGCAAGAGTTTATAGAAAGCTCTTGGTATATGATTATTGCAAGGATGTAGCTTACTATCCAATCATCTTAAAGCATGTGTCTTTAAAATATCACTCAATCTGACACAACATATGTGTTAGGACTAGTGAAATAAATGTGCATACATTTTGAAATAAATGTGCACTTGGTATATGATTATTGCAAGGTTGTAGCATAAACCAGTGAAATAAATGTGAAATAAAATATGGACTAGTGAAATAAATGTGCAATTGGACGATTTGAACATTGGACCTAATAAAAAATCGGATTTGACCTAATCAGCGTAAAAAAATTTAATTTTGTTAAATTGATTTTTAAGACTTAATTTTAAATTTTATCTATCAATTTTAATAATATATATAATCAAATTAAGGTTGTTTTGTTGTTAAAATAATTTACACTATATTTAAATGATAAATCATTTAAAATTATTTTAAATATTGTTTTTTAATCATTAAAAGATCATAACACTTTCATACATCCAATCAACAACTTTACCGCTTTTATTATTGAGGAGATAAGGAATTATCAGAAGCTTGTGTAAAGAAAATGACAAGGCAAAAGGAGGCACAAGGGGTGGATACCAACTAGGTTGAGTTCAAACACTCTTTGATTTGAATCTGATTCAAATAAAAAATGGTTAAGTTTGAGATTGTTAAACTAAATTTAAGATTAGTTTGAGTTTGATTCAAATAAAAAATAATTTAATTCAAATTTAACTTGAATTTATAATTTAAATTTATGATTCAAATTTCTTATTTATTGACAAAATGACAACATTTTACCCAAATAAACCCAAGGATACAACTAGTTTCTCAACCTTGATAACCTTTCTAATTAGCCCTAAAGTTGCCCACAACTAAACTGCATAAACTCAAATTTTCTTCTCCTCTCCCTTTTATAATTGTCCATTTCATAACTGCCCTTGAGTGTTTTAGAAATGGTCATCCATATTTTATAAGAGTAATGTTATGAGCTCATATTTTTTAGTATATAAGAGTAATGTGATTAGGTGTAACTTTTTTTTAAGTTTAAAGTCACTCAATTATATATTAATATATTATTTATATACCAAATTTTGTATAAAAAAATATGTGCTTATAATTATGCTTAGTAATTGATCATATTTATTTCAATAGTCCTAACACATTTACCAGATAAGAGTGATACTACAAATTCACATGTTTTAAGATGATTGAATTGGATAATAAGCTACGTCCTTACAATAATCATAGTGGAAATCACATCGTAATCTGTAACGGTGAAAGAAACAAATTCATTAAATATATTAAAAGCAGGGATGACAATAACATTACAAACAATATTGCTGGCTCTTAACAACAAAACATAAACAAGTGGCAGCTTAAATTGAATTCACTTTTCTACGTAGGCTCCTAAGTTTTCACCCTACCTTGTCGCATCTTTACACCGGCTCTGCTTAAATAAAATGCAATAACATATGCTGCACAAATACCTGCAGACAGAATAATGATAGACGCAGACTTTACAGAGTTACTTTCGGTGGGGTGAAAAGTGTCAAAAATAGAAATAAAATACGAAGCTACCATCAGAGATATCATTAGAACATTGATTTCCAAAAATGGGAGCTCAGCTATGATAGTCAAAATTAAGCACACCGACGTAAAAAAAGCCAAAGAATTACTTGCCAAAAATACTAATTGGGTAATAGACCCCAGAATCATATTCCCTGCACGGTGTTGTTCAGAAGGCTCTGAACCAAAGACGGCGGTGGTGGTGTTACTGATAGCGGTGGTGGTGGTGTTACTGATAGCGGTGGTGGTGTTGGTGTTACTGATAGCAGAGGTGGTGGTGTTACTGATACCAGTGTTGTTGGCTACAGGCAGCTGATTGCCGTCATCTTGCCAATATCCTCCGGGGGGGCTCAGTGCAGCTTGATAGGTAGCTGTGGCTACCAATGTAGCTACCACAAGTAGTACATTTCTCATTTCAAGGGGAATTTTACCAACGCTTTGGTATACCTGCCCAGGGCTTTTCAGAATTATTTTTGCTAGCGATAAGCGACTAGGAAACTTCATGACTGCTACTGGAATATTTAGTGAAGGACAACAGAGATCACATGCTCTTTTAGCTCTAGCAGCAAGTGGATTGTCCCTAACAGCTTCATTTTCCTCAGAGCAGATATCCAAAGCTGTCGAACCTTTACTGTTCTCTATATCCTCTCTCATATATCCAAGCAACTGCTCCACCATCTTCATTATAAAGGAGAAAATGAAATATTAGAAGCTTATGTAAAGAAAAGGACAAGGAAAATCGGATGCTTACGTCAGATTGATTTGCAGATAATGCCGTATCCAATGCATTGTTTCCTTCCTCGTCCTTCCAGTTCAGGATCTCCTCTTTGTTGACGTGTCGAAGCCATTGTAACAAGGCGTCAAAGACTTTCAAACTCTCGTTTTTTATGGCGACATGGACAGCAGTTTCAGATTTAACAGTCAACTCTTCGATTGATGAGGGACAAACAGACAAAAACTCAGCCAAACTGGATGCATCGTCTACTTGAGCTGCATAGTGCAGAGGAGTAACCATCCCCTTTGCTTTAACACGAACAACCTCACTGTCATGTTTTATCAACCATGTTACAAGTTCCTGGTACTTCTCCAAATCCAAATCACGGGGACTAAGCCCTTTCTGCAGGTGTTTTCCCTCCAAAGCCAAGTGGAGGGGGCTACGCCCAAGATGATCTCGCTTCCTAGCAAATGAAGGCTTTAAGTTTAGTATCTCCTTGGCGAAATGGATCTTTCCCTCCCTTGCAGCTGTATGCAAGGGAGTAGTCACAAATGGTACTTGATCAATACGCTCTAAAACGTTGGGATCCTCTTCAAGTATTGAAAATAATGCTTCCACATCTCCTTCCTTGGCCAGGCTCTGTAGATTCCGCAACGTATCAACTCTCACCATGCTGCTGGGGCCTTCCATTCTACGATTAGTGATCAATTTTGCAAATTTTTCAGCCTATCGGAGAATAAGGAGCTCATTCTTCTTTTTTATAGAGAACTTGGTATGGGTTAGTCTGGACTATAAAATTAATTAAAAGGCAAAAAAAGGGAAAAAAAAGGTTAAATAATATTTTACAGTTTATAAAAAATAATTTTATTATCTATTAATTAAAAAAATAATTATTTTTTTATGAAACTTAAATATGATGATTTAATTTTTTTAATATTCATTCTAATGAATTTTACTATAGTAAAATTTTTTAAATAATTTTGAATTAAAGATAAAATAATATTTAATTACATAATAATATATTAATTATATATCTAAATTAAAATATATATACATAACATTACTTTTAAAATATTAATACATGTACGTATCTCTAATTGAAAGATATCCTGAATATAATAAAATATATAGTATTTAAAATAATATAACAAATGATATTAATAATCTACCTGATGTAGACTATGTCCAATTGACTTGACTCTAGAGTTGATTCGTGAGCTTGTTCGGGTTTAAATTAACTTTTACTCAAATAAATTTGAAACAAACTTATTGTATATGAATCCGAACAATAGTTTTACTCAAATAACTTTTACTCAAAATCCTTGTCTTTATTATTAAAATGCTTTTCATATATTTTTGCCTTTTTTTGTTTTTTCTGCACAAAAGAACAATAGTTTTTGGTCGAAGGCTGATGACGTGGAAACCAAATGCGGTGTAGCACGACAGCTCAGTCATCTTTTGAGAGAGCCGAATAGGCACCAGAGTCACCAACTCAACTGGGTTCGTGGAAGGCACTTGGTGAATAATTATTGTATTGTAAGGATGCAACTCGCTTAAATAAATATAGCATTGCTCTTAATTGTTATGAAAATGACGAAAAGAAGTTGGTAGGAAATTTAGGTGAAGCCACCACTAAATAAAAATGTTGCAGTGTAAACACAAGAATCTAGATACAAATTTTTTGTTTTTACTCTGAAATTATTGGCGTGGAAACTCCACCGCCGTAGCTTTATGACCTCAAATTTACAACTTCCGCTCTGCGTCGCTACTCCACCCTATCACACCTCATTCTTTATTGAATCAAATCAATTCCAATGTAATTTTCTTAAGAGATAATACACAAAAGAGATTACCTAAGATTGTTCCATGGGAGAAACAATCTGTTTGAAAGAGATGGTCCAACAATTTGTTTGAAAAAAATAACTTAAGAGATAAATTTATTATTACTATTTTTCGTTAAGTAATCCAGATTAGTTAGTGACTTTGTCTATTATAAACTTTTAAATAGTAACAAGGGTAACTCCATAATAGAAGATACAAAATTGTTTTGATAATTTCAGATTTAATACAATATTGTTATGTGTCCCATTGTCATCCCTAGTTCCATTGTGTTAAGTTGATAGTCTACCTTTATGTTTATTTCTGGATCCTTCTCTCAGTCTAGTCACTTGAAAAGTTTTTTATTATATGACTATTTAATTCTATGAAAATGACAAAAGGAAGTTGCTAGGAAATTTAGGTGAAGCTACCAAGAAATAAAAATGAGTTGCACTTCTTGAAAAAGAGTCATTATGCAATGAAAACATAAGAATCAAGATACAAGTCTAATGCTTTTTCTCTAGAATTATTGCCATGGAATCCCCACCATCGTACATTCACGACTCACTCTCAAATGAGTCTGAAATTAGAATTAAAAATGTTCACAACTTCCGCTACTCCATCCAGTCACACCCGGCGGCGGATTTGAACTTTGTTAGAGTAGGCCTACACCCACACTTCAATTTGACAAAATTGAAGAAATATTATTTAAATTCATCTTCAAATTAAAAAAAAAAAAGTTTGAAAATAAGTTACTTGCGTCCACCCTTAATGGTAAATATGTTTGAACAAATAAATTTAAAGATATATTATTAGACTCACTCTCAAATGAGTCTGAAATTAGAATTAAAGGACATGTTTGTCTTAATACAAAACAAAACTTTAAACCTATTGTAGAATTGGCTTAGGTTATTACCCAAACACCACATTTTTATTAGAAAAACCAAAGCATATGTCAATTAAAATCAAGAAGGTTAATTTCAAAAACTGAATTTCTTCCTCTAGATCTTCAACTTTATTTTGGCAACCATTCCTCAGAATTTAATTTCCAGAGATAAAGTTTCAATCTTTTGAAAAAATAGTGTTAAACTAAATAATTGATATTCAAATATTTAAATATATTATTTTAACTTGTTTTGTTTATCAATATACAACGAGACATGTGGGTCTTCAATATAGATAATTAAGTTTTGATTTAACAACTAGATTCAAAGTTATAAAACTTAAATATCAATTAATTTTCTAGTAAATTTAATCAATCTTTTTATAAACCTTTGTGTCTTTTACTTGTATTAAAATTGTGATTGAACTCTAAATTTGTATGGAATCTTTTTCATGGATTATAATTTATATAAAAACATTTAATTATATTAGATTTAAGTCTATCGTTAGATTTCTATGTTTTTTATTTCCTGTTTGCATTGAAAAGGTTTATTCCACCTAAAATATTGCTTTATGTTGTTATATTTTTTCTTTTCTCTTGTTTCTTTTACTCATGGATTGGTGATTTTTATTTTTTAAGTTTTCACTATTTGACTAATGAACAATGGTGGAGCCATGAAGGTACGTTTAGATCTAAACCAAGCCGCTCGGTCTCAATAGTTAACTTAACTTGCTTAGCTTGGATTGAATTCGAATAAAAGGATTTGACTCATTATTGAAACTAAGTCAAACTCAAGTTAGGATGTGTTCAACTTGAATCGACTCAAATTCAATTCAAATTCATGATTTAAATTAGTGATTTAAATTTATGGCTTGTTTCGATTTCATAATTCAAATTTATGGTTCGATTTAACTCAAATCTATAACTTGAATAAGTGGTTTTACCTATTATTTGAGTAAAACGATGTTGTTTTATTAATAAGCCATAAATTCAAACTATTGATTCGAGCAAAATTGAGCTAAGAATTTGGACACTCTTTTGAACCATGAATTTAAACTAAACTCGAACTAAATTAAACTAATTAATTATTTATTCAAACAAACACGAGCCATTGTTAATATTGGTTCAACAAAGTTAAATGAACATCAAATTAAACTAGTTTTTATTCGAAACGGACTTGAATTAAGAAACGTTCTGGCTTCATTGCAATCGATTTTAAATTATGAGTTATTGAGTCATTTGAAACACTGGGTCGAAACGTGAATTTCAAGCTATTTCACCCGAACTTATATGGAGTAACTATCCTTTCTAGAAGTCACAGGTTTTGTCTGCAATCGGAGCTCATGACCCTGAAGACCACTTGGCTGGTTTGTTGATATGTCCACCTCCATTTTGTTATGTTTAATCAGATGTACCGAACTCCATTTCAGTTTTAAAAAAAAATTAAATCATAATTATGTGTCTTTGAAAAAGTTATAAAGCTAGCGTATTTGATTCAATTGCAAAAACCTTAATAGTCAATTGTGGTAGCTAAGGTAATTTATTATTAATAAGCTAATGAATTTCTCTTAATTATAATAAATATATGTAAAGGAAAAGGGAAATGGAAGAGTAGGTGCAAAGAGCGTGGTAGTTTGGCCAAGAGATAGAAAATATATTATAAAGTCAAGCAATTCTATATTTACATACTTTTAATTATTTAATTAAATATATAAATAATATTTTATTATAAGCTTGATTATCATTTTATTTTAATTTAAAATCACCGAACCAATTATTTAACAAGATACTCATTTTTCTAAGGCCAAAGGACTACTCAGACTAGCAAAAAATTTATCCATTAAATTATCGAATTTAGACTATTCAAACCTGAAACTGTATAAGATCTGTACGATTTCATGGACTGGCCTGGTCTTAGTGTTGGAAGATTCTATGATTTTTATAGGGCACTAGGTGCTTATGCTTATTTGTATCTGTTCGTTGATGATTAGCTGCTTCTGGTTGTTCTTACCGAGTTGATAATGAGTATTGTCGTAGGAGATTGCAACTTCTAAGAAAGTCATGAAGAAGATTACGGAAGACAGTAGAGATTGTCAAGAGTACCCACCAACTTTACAATATTGGTTATAGAGAGATTGTCAAGTGTATCCACCAACCTTTGCAGTATTGGTTGGATGTAGAAAGTAGTGAAACTGAGATTAGAATCAATCTTTGGAAAAAAAAAAAAAAACTGGACATGATTGTTAGGTCATATGCTCTCATTTCATAGAAACAAACTTGTTTCTCGTTAATGTGGCTAAGTTCTTTGAAGATAATTTTAAGCTCCTCAAGGTCCATTTAAAGATGGCAATTCAATCCATCAAACCAAATGTCTAGTTTGCTCCCTCGAATGGAGAGAGGATTTGCCAATTGAAAGATGGATGAGAATGAGGATAAGAATGACTAAAATCCGTAAAATCGGGGATAGAAATAGATATATCTTCGACTTATCTCCTCTTTGACTCATTCCTTTTTCGATTTGTCTCCTACCACGTATATCCTATAAATCCTTAAATATTAAAAACCCATTAAAAGTTTTGAATTATTATAAATACACCCTAATACATAATATATATTATAATAATTTTCTAGTAGGGATGGAAGGAAAAAGGAAAGAAATTTTCCCCGTAGGTAAGAGGACAGAGATTTCTCATCTTTTATGTATCAAGGAGGGGGATCAAGATTAGGGATTTGGCCTCTCCCTGTCCCGTGGCCATTGCTAGTTCCATTGTGTTAAGTTACTGGTCTACCTTCATGCTTAGTTTTGGAACTCCTTCATATCTAGTGCCTTGAGAAAAAAGAGATGATTTCTAAATTTCTCTCTTGGTCTTGTTACTTTTAAACTTGAAATGTTTTGGATTTTTTGACTATTTAATTGTTATGAAATGGCAAAAGGAAATTGTTAGGAAATTTAGATGAAGCTAACATGAAATAAAAATGATTTCCATTTTCTGAAAACAAGTCCTTACGATCACCGAAGTTGCACCAAGGACTCAAGAATCAAGTTACAAGTTCTATGTTTTTTTTTTTTTTTTGCAGGCTTTTAAAGTTGTATGTTCATACAGGAAATCAGCTCAAAGCCTGAACCTTGAAAAAAATTTAATTTCTAACCGAAATAGTTAACCTTAAGCCCAAACCCAAAATTTTATTTCTAATCTAGGCTTGAACAAGTTAGATTTGGTTCAATAGGCCCGATTGATACGCTTATGGTTAGCAACCTAAGCTTTGTCAATTTGGCGATGAATCCAATTATGCAGCTCAACGAGACGATGAATCCAATTCGACAGACTTTTTGTATGTTTGTCCATATCAGTCAAAGATTTGACTGTTAGATCTAAAGCTGCTATCCATGTCGCCCTCAAAAACGGGAGTTTGAAAGCCTTTAAAGTCCTGTTAGGATGGCTCCAATACTTCAAAAAAGAGGAGATCCTGAACTGGGAGGATGAAGAAGGAAACAATGCCTTGCATACTGCAGTTTCTGCAAATCAACCTGAGGTAAGCATTGTTGAGAATTTTTCAAAAAAATTAAACTTGACTTCTCATCTTCAGTAGTGGGCAGAAACGTGTGATGAATGTAAGGGACGTTTTGGGAAGGCAAACGGATGCCCTTTTTTGTTAATCAAATATGTATTTAAAGCTTATTAAGTCTAGTTTTAAACGGTGCAAGTTTCAGGTTCATTGGAGTTTTCTAAAAAAAGTTATAACTATTTTATTAAAGGTTGCGCAGAAATAACGTCTGCTGTTTAGAATTCTGTTCTGCACGTTTTTTTTAATGATTCATAGCTGATGTTTAGGTATATAAAAAGACTTGTAATCAGTTGTTATGTGAGTGGATTTATGAAGTGAATATATAGAAATAAAAGCTTTGAAGTTAACTTTTTTCTTTCTTCCTCATTTGTGTTAAGAATCCATACTTATAACTCACCATAGCTTCCAACAAATTGGTATCAGAGCCTCGTTAAAATGACGACCAAAACTAATATCACTTTCCAATACCCACAACTGACCAAAACAAACTATGATCGATGGGCGCTACACATGAAGGCCATAATTGGATCTCATGGCTTATGGGACATTATCGAGAAAGGATATGAAGATCTCGCAGACAAGAATACTGCAACCATGGCTGCACTAGAAGCTTGGCAGCAAACAAAGAAGAAAGATCAAAGTGCACTCTCAATTATTCATCAAGGGTTAGATGATGACATGTTTGAGAAGATAGCCAATGCGACAAGAGCCAAGGATGCATAGGAAATTCTAAAGAATTATGTGGTCAGAGTTGATAGAGTGAAGAAGGTGTGGCTCCAAACTCTAAGGGTTGAGTTTGAGTCGATTTTGATGAAAAAGAATGAGTTTATAACAAATTATTTTACTCGAGTATTGGCGGTGGTGAATCAAATGAAGCGGCTCAATGAAAAGATGGAAGATGTAAGAGTAGAAGAGAAGATTTTGTGCTCTTTCAACGGGAAATTCACTTATGTGGTGGTGGCGATTGAAGAATCGAAGGACATAGAGTCTATGACCATCGATGAGTTACATGGATCGTTGTTAGCTCATGAAGAGAGAATGAAGAGGACCCAACAAGAACCAATGGAGTAAGTTTTGCAAGCAAAATTTTCCTTTAATCCTAAGGGAAATGACAGAGGAGGAAGAGGTCGAGGTTATGGTAGAAGCCGAGGTTATAGACGAGGTCGTGGTCATGGTCAAGGAAAAGGCAAGCAAAATTCATTTCAATAAGGTGAAAATAGAAGTTCTCAAAGAGGTCGTGGACGAGGAAGAAATAATAATTGGAGAAAAGATAAAAGCCAAGTAGAGTGCTATGCATGTGGGAAGAAAGGTCACTATTCTTGGGAATGTCAAACTAAGAGTTGTGATGAGGAGACGAACTTTATCGAGCATAAGGAGGTGGAAGGTGATACTCTTTTACTTTCTCAGAAGGATGGATCCATAGAAAAAAATGTCACATGGTATCTCGACAACGGCGCAAGCAACCACATGACAGGAAATAGAAGCAAATTTGTAGAGTTGAATACAAAAGTTACTGGGAATGTTCGTTTTGGAGATGATACAAAGGTAGAGATTAAGGGAAAAGGCTCGATGATTTTGGCTACAAAGGATGGAGACCATAAAATTCTCCACAATGTCTACTACATCCCAAAAATGAAGAACAATATTTTGAGCATCGGCTAACTTTTAGAGAGTGGACACAAAGTGAAGATGGAGAACAATTATTTGTGGCTTCGAAATCGAGATGATAGACTTGTTGCTAAAGTTACCATGACAAAGAACCGAAAGTTCATGTTAAATGTGAAAACGGTGGAAGCGAAGTGTTTACAAGCTTGTGTCAAGGATCCTTCATGGATTTGGCACATGAGATTCAGGCATCTCAACTTTGAAGGGCTTAAAATGCTAGGAGAAAAGAATATGGTGAAAGGAGTTCCCAAAATCAATCATCCGAATCAATTGTGTGAGGCGTGTCTACTTGAAAAATATGCAAGAAAGAATTTTCCAAAAGCTTCACTTTCGCAAGCAACCGAGCCTCTACAACTTATGCATGCGGATGTGTGTGGTTCTATCAAGCTATAATCTTTCAGTAAGAGCTCATATTTTATGCTCTTCATCGATGATTACACAAGGAAGACGTGGGTTTATTTTTTGAAGAACAAGAGTGAAGTTTTTGAGACATTTAAAAAATTCAAGCTTCTTATTAAAAAGGAAAGCTGATACAAAATTAAAGCTCTAAGAACTGATAGAGGTGAAGAGTTCACTTCTAATGAATTCAAGGTCTTTTGTGAGGAAAATGGTATTCGACGTCCTATGACGGTCCCAAGAGCACCACAACAAAATGGGGTTGCAGAGAGAAAGAATAGGACAATTCTTAACATGGCAAGGACGATGCTAAAAAGTAAGAATATGCCTAAGGAGTTTTGGGCTGAGGCGGTTGCATGTGCAATTTATCTCTCAAACCGTTCACCTACAAGGAGTTTGGAGAAAATAACCCCTCAAGAAGCGTGGAGTGGATGGAAGCCAAGTGTGAAACACTTAAGAGTTTTTGGATCTATTGGCTATGTTCATGTATCTGAACAAGAAAGGACAAAACTTGATGATAGGAACAAGAAGATGGTGTTTATTGGCTATGCCGAGAACTCTAAAGGGTACAAATGTTTCGATCCTGTTTCCAGGAAAGTTGTGATTAGTAAAGATGTGGAATTTGAGGAAGATACTTCATGGGATTGGAGTGTTCAAGAAGAAGAAACATATAGTTTTCTTCCATATTTAGGAGAAGACGAAAATGAAGACCAAGAGACTGAAGGCGAAAGTTCAACTTCTTTCACACCCACTTCTTCCTCAACAAGCTCAAGCGCACAACCTCAAAGATTTCAAAGCATAAGAGATCTCTATGATGCTACCGAAAGAATAGACGATAAGAATCTTTTTTGTCTATTTGCAAATGATGAATCTTTGAGTTTTGAAGAAGCTATTAAAGACAAGAAATGGGTACAAGCTATGGAGGAAGAAATTCATTCCATTGAGAAAAATGACACTTGGGAGTTCGTCACACTACCAAGTGGTCATCAAGCAATTGGGGTTAAATGGGTTTATAAACTAAAGAAAAATGCGAAAGGAGAAATTGAGAGGTACAAGGTGAGACTAGTTGCAAAAGGGTCTAAACAAAAGCATGGTGTGGATTATGAAGAAGTATTTGCTCCCGTTGCTCGCTTAGAGACAATACGGTTATTGGTCGCTCTTACGGCCCAAAACCAATGGACAATTCATCAAATGGATGTGAAGTCATCCTTTCTAAATGGTGTTCTTGAAGAAGAAGTATATGTGGAACAACCGAAAGGATTTACGGTTGAAGGTCATCAAGATAAGGTGTTAAGATTGAAGAAGGCGTTGTATGGCCTTAAACAAGCACCATGGGCTTGGTATAGTCGTCTCGACAAATATCTTCATAAGAATGGTTTCTTAAGATGTGTTCATGAATATGCATTTTATGTTAAGAAAGAGAAAGATGATATTTTGTTTGTGTGCATTTATGTGGATGACCTTATTCTTACAGGAAATAATCCACAAGTGTATGATGATTTTAAGAAGGCGATGGCACGAGAATTTGAGATGAGTGATATGGGGCTTATGTCATATTATTTGGGGATAAAAGTAAAACAATGGAGTAACGGGATATTTATCTCTCAAGAGGCATATGCAAGAGAGATTATAAAGAAGTTTAAGATGATAGATTGCAATTCCGTGAATACCCCGATGGAGTGCGGAGTAAAACTCTCCAAGAAGGATGGAGTAAGGAAAATTGATTCAACCACATTTCGAAGCCTTGTGGGAAGCCTAAGGTACTTGACATGTACTAGGCCCGATATATTATTTGTCGTGGGATTAGTGAGTCGGTTTATGGAGAATCCAAGTGAAGAACACATGCGAGCTGCAAAGAGAATTCTTCGATATTTAAAAGGTACTCTTGATTATGACATTTTTTATACATCTTCGAATGAGGCTCACTTAAAAGGATATTGTGATACTGATTATGCCGGTGATATTGATGATCGGAAGAGTACTATCGAGTTTATATTTTTCTTTGGAGAAAATGCAAATTCATGGTGTTCAAAAAAACAATCAATTGTAACACTCTCAACATGTGAATCGGAGTATGTTGCTACAACTGCCGGTGCATGTCATACGATATGGCTAAGAAGATTGCTGGATGAACTTTATTTTGCTCAAAAAGAAGCAGCTAAACTTATGGTGGACAACAAATTGACCATTGCTCTTGCAAAAAATCCAGTGTTTCATGATCGAAGCAAGCATATAGATGCAAGGTTTCATTTTATTCGAGATTGCATTACCAACAAGGAGGTTGAGGTAGAGTATATCTAAACTCTTGATCAAATAGCCGATATTTTTACAAAACCCCTCAAGAAAGATAGATTTCAACAGCTTAGAGAGATGATTGGAGTTGTGAAGAAGTCAAGTTTACAGGGGGTGTTGAGAATTTTTCAAAAAAATTAAACTTGACTTCTCATCTTCAGTAGTGGGCAGAAACGTGTGGTGAATGTAAGGGACGTTTTGGGAAGGCAAACGGATGCCCTTTTTTGTTAATCAAATATGTATTTAAAGCTTATTAAGTCTAGTTTTAAATGGCGCAAGTTTCAGGTTCATTGGAGTTTTCTAAAGAAAGTTATAACTATTTTATTAAAGGTTGCGCAGAAATAACGTCTGCTGTTTAAAATTCTGTTCTGCACGTTTTTTTTAATGGTTCATAGCTGATGTTTAGGTATATAAAAAGACTTGTAATCAGTTGTTATGTGAGTGGATTTATGAAGTGAATATATAGAAATGAAAGCTTTGAAGTTAACTTTTTTCTTTCTTCCTCATTTGTGTTAAGAATCCATACTTGTAACTCACCATAACTTCCAACAAGCATCCCATATGTTTTTTACTGCTAGCTCAATTTGCCTTGTAATTTTCTTTGCATAAGCTTCTAATATTTCATTATCTGGTCAATAATAAAGGCGGTGAAACTGTTGATTGGTTGTATGAAAGTGAATAAAAAGAACGGTAAAGGTTTAACAGCTTTGGACATCTTCAATGATCGCCAAGGTCAAGATTTGGTAGATGCAGCAGTTGGGAACATTCTACTTGCTGCGAAACCTAAAAGTGCATCTCAACTCCATTGTCCGTCTTCAAGAGGTTCAGAAGAAGCTTCACTATTTGAGAACTCTTCCAGGGGCTTATCATTTTCTGCAAGAATTCCGAAAAGCTTTGGTCTGGGTTACCGAAGCGTTGATAAAGTTCCACTTGAAGTCCGAAATGTTCTACTTGTGGTGGCTATATTGATAGCCACAGCCACCTATCAAGCTGCACTAAGCCCCCCCTGGAGGTTTTTGGCAAGAGGACAGCAATCTGCAGCCTCCAGCCACCACCAGCGCTATCAGTAACACCACGGCCAGCACCATCTATAATCTAAGTAGCACGGAAACTTATAATAAGATGCGTTTCCACGTTTCGAAAACGTTTTTGTTTCTGAAACTCTCCGAAACTTGTAGGAAACGTTTCGGGTCATTTCAAAATTTTTGAAAAATTTAGAAACACATTTATTTTAGGAGAAAAATCGTGAAATCAATTAAACACATATCTTTTATATTTTCAAACTGAAAATGTCTTTAAATCTCATATTGAATTCATTTCCTCTCGACTTTTTGATATGTTACTCATCTCTTTCCCGACATATCATATAGATTGGTGTGTATTGTTGTTTTTTTCTTAAATATCTATGTGCGTTTGCTTAAGAACAATTTACAATAGGTTCTATAATTCTATTTTATAGTATTTTTTCTCTTTATTCTTTTTTTATTATTTATTTTTATATTATACAAGTTTATGTATTTTTATTATACAAAATTTAGTATTTATAAAAAAACCCTTATATTTTTCATATTTATAAGTTTTCTCACGTTTTTGTTTCCTATATTTTTTTAAAAAATGCGTCTCCGCATTTCCGTTTTCGTGTTTCCATGTTTCTCTGTTTCCATTTCCGTGCTACATAGTCTATAATAATACAAAACCTTTTGATCACCTTGCAGGGAACATGATTCTGGGGTCTTTAGGCCAATTATTATTTTTCACATTTAATTCTTCAGCCTTTTTTACATCTGTGTGCTTAATTACCACCCTCGTGACTGGGCTCCCATTTTACAGAATCATTATCACATTGATATCTTTTATTGGAAAGCAAATCAAAATCATTGGATAGGAATCAGAATTATTGGAAAGCGAATTAGAATTATTAGAAAGCAATTAGAATTATTGAAAAACAAATCAGAATCATTGGATAATAATCAAAATGATTGAAAAGCAAATCAATCCAAATAGGCTCAAAGCCTAAACCTCGAAAAAAATTTAATTTCTAACCCGCAATAGTTAAGCCTTAAGCCCAAACCCGAAATTTTATTTCTAATCTAGGCTTGAACAAGCTAGATTCAGTTCAATAGGCCTGATTGATAGGCTTATGGATAGCAACCTGAGCAAAAATAATTCCTCTTATTGGTCAAAGTTGTATTCCCTAAAGGATATTAGTCAAGATATACTAAAACAGTGAGTTTTTCATTACATCAACCTGAGTAAGAATTATTCCTCTTATTGCCCTAAATATTCGACTTGCCTTCAAGTTCTTGACCCTTCCACACTGCATTTCGGTTTCTCTTCTCTTTAATCCAATGGTGAGTTTTGTTACAATTTGTTGTTTCCAGTTTGATTAATCAATGGTTGAGATTTGATAGTCTTTTGTACAGATATCTAAGATGTCTTGTATCTTGAATCAAACAATCAATAGAAGAATCCAAATTTTTTCTCTCAATTTTTTGGTTGTTGCTTTGACCCTTCACATGGTATTAGAACCTTTGATTGACGTTGTTGTTCTATAGCCAATTTTTCAGGAAATTTGTAACTATCTATTCTTATTGTCAAGATGACTGAAACCCTGGTAGCATTATCGTCAAGTCTTCAAGCCAAACGTACATGAAGTAACTATCCTTTTTGGATGTCACAAGTTTTATTTGCAATCGGAGCTCATGAGCTTCAAGACCATTTGCTTCGTTTGCCAATGTGTCCGCCTCCATTCTATCATGTTCATTCAGTTGAACCAGAGTCTAATTTTGGTAAAATAACAATACCTATTCTGGATTATGTGTTTTGGAAAAGAATTGACAAGATGCTTGTTATTTGGTTGCTTACATCAATTTCAAAATCAGGGACAAATCTATTTTTCAAAAATTGTTCAAAGAACCATATACAACTGTTGCACCAAAAGGGACGTCTCGAGGACATTCTGGTCATATTTCTTGTTCATTGTATTTAATTTTGCATTTGAGATGTGGTGCTAAAAGTGCACGTCTGCATATGGCTGGAAGGGCAAGTTTATATTAATAGAAATAGAGACAAGTGAGAATTCAGTTTTTTAAAAGTTAAAAAGGATAAGAATTTACCACCATCATACCTTGGGTGGGAAATACCCATTTGGCCAAACATTAATAATAAACATGTTGTTAGAATCAAGCCAGCTGGATGTAGATTATTAATATCATTATTTTTATTATTTTAAATACTAAATATATATATTTTTTAATAATCAGGATAACTTGTCAATGAGAGATATGTAGCTGTATTGTTATTTTAAGTACTAAATATTTCTTAAGACTCCAAGATTGATGTCTGTAACCCTTTCGAGTTTTATATATATTGTCCTTGTTGGTCAAATGAATATGTACCACCCAAGCTTTGATAAAATGACATATTCTTAGTTTTAAAGTTTCAAAAAATCAAATTCTTACCTGTTATTCATTTTCGTTAGTAAATTTTATTTAATTTTCTTAAAAATAACTATTTTGTCCTTTTGTTGAAATTATGAAACTATTATAAATACTCAATATAAATGTTAAATTACCAATATATTCTTTCCAAATTTCAAAAATTTATTATTTAAATTCCTAAAAAATATTAAAACTCTAATCAATTTTAAAATGTTGCGTTTATTTAGGATTTAATATAGTTATTAAAATATTGAGGGTTGTATTGAAATTTTAAAAAATTGACTTTTTTTGAATTTATAACACCCTCAAAATATATTAATACCTCCAAAATTTTCAAAAATTGTGATTTGCCCCAAACTTTTGAAAAGGAAAAATATAAAAAATACCGGGGAAAAGAAAAATAAAAAGAATAAGGGAAAAAGAGAAAATAAAAATAGAAAAATCTTTGTAAAATAACCTTAATGCCTTTTAAGTTAACAAAATTTGTTAAGAGGAGTGGATGACGGGTAAAACTTTGGCTTTTGAAACTTAAAGGATGGGAATTAGATATTTCAACAAACATTGCATGGGAAAATAGTCTTTTGGCCATTTTTTATTATTTTGTGGTATGATACTGCATACCAATTTCTCTATAAAAAAATGGAAAATGCATTCCTTATTCTTTGGTACACTAAAAAAATTGTAATATTGTTCGCTAGCATAATCTGAAGAAAAATTGTAGAATGGCCACTTATAGCATGGAAGATGAGAGGTTGCAGAGGCTACAGAATTTTGCGAAGGAAATGTGGATGCATTATATTCAGTACTTGCAGAGGATCCTTACGTTTTAAAGCGTATTGATCAAGTACCATTTGTGACTACTCCCTTGCATACAGCTGCAAGGGAGGGAATGACCTATTTTGCCAAGGAAATACTAAACTTAAAGCCTTCATTTGCTTGGAAGCGAGATCATATTGGGCGTAGCCCTCTCCATTTGGCTTTGGAGGGGAAGCACTTGCAGGAACGGCTTAGTCCTCATGATTTGAATTTGGAGGGGAAGTACCAGGAAGTTGTTACGTGGTTGATAAAACATGACAGTGGGCTTGTCTGTGTTAAAGCAAAGGGGATGGTTACTCCTCTGCACTATGCAGCTCAAGTAGACGATGAATCCAGTTTGGCTGACTTTTTGTATGTTTGTCCATTATCAATCGAAGAGTTGACTGTTGAATCTGAAACTGTTGTACATGTGGCTGTAAAAAACGGGAGTTTCAAAGCCTTTAAAGTCTCGTTAGGATGGCTTCGACTCTTCAACAAAGAGGAGATCCTGAAGTGGAAGGACGAGGAAGGAAACACTCCATTGCATACTGCAGTGTCTGCAGATCAACCTGAGGTAAGCATCCGATTTGCCTTGTCATTTTCTTTATATAAGCTTCTAATATTTCATTTTCTCCTCAATTATGAAGATGGTGAAGCTGTTGATTGGATATGTGAAAGTGAATATAAACAACAGTTAAGGTTTGACAGCTTTGGACATCTTCTACCTTCGCCAATGTCAAGGTTTGGTAGATGCCGCTGTTGGTGACATTCTACTTGCTGCTAAAGCTAAAACTGCATCTCAACTCCATCGTCCCCCTTTAAGAGATTCAAAACAAACTTCAAGAATTGTGAAAAGCTTTGAGCCAGCTTTCCCAAGGCTAGATACAGTTCCTCTTGAAGTCCGAAACGTACTACTTGTGGTAGCCGTATTGATAGCCACAGCCACCTATCAAGTAGCACTAAGCCCCTCCGGAGGATATTGGCAGGATGAGGGCAATCTGCAGCCTGCAGCCAACAACATTGGTATCAGTAACACCAACACCACCGCTATCAGTAACACCACCACCACTGATATCAGTAACACCACCGCCGCCGCCTTTATTACAAAGTGTTCTGAGCACCGTGCAGGGACAACGATTGCGAGCTCTTCAAGCCAATTAATATTTTTGCTTTGTAATTCTTTGGCTTTTTTCAAATCTTTTTTCTTAATTTCGATTCTTGTATCTGGGCTCCCATTGAACAGAATGATTATGCCAATGCTATCTTTGATGGTAGTTTCGTATGCTACTTCTATTATTGAAACTTTTCCCTCCACCGCAAGTACCTTGAAGTTATTTCGCTTCTCATTTTTCTGGGTATAGGTGCTTCTGCAGCATATTTTTTTCCATTATGGTTAGGCTTAAGGTGTAAATTAGGAACCTAAATATAAAAGTGAATTTACTTTAAGCTGCAACTTGTTTATGTTTTGTTGTTAGAGTCAGCAATAATGTTTTTAATGTTATACCTGTTTTTAATGCATTTAATGAAGTTGTTTCTTTCACCGTTACAAAATACGCTTGTCCATGCCTTAACAACACTTGTTACGCCTAGACACTAATGGTGCCTTTAGTTCATATATTCTTTTATTATCTAAAAAAAATAATGAATTACCATAAAAATATATTATTTATAAAATTATAGAGTATAAATTATTACTATATATAGATATAAATAATTATTATGTCTGATTAAAAGTTTTAAAATAATATTTTAATATTATTTTACTTAAATTTCTTTCGATATAATTATTAAAATATTCTTGATGGTACTTATTATATTAATTAATAGTGAAGATATTTTTGTTTTAAAAAATTAATATGAAATGATAAAATGTAAAAAAATAATTGTTTTGATAATCTTTTAACATCTAAAATAGAAGTTATAATTAGATAATCTCTTATATTATTTATTATATATATTTTAATAAAAAATTATTAGAATAGTTTATTATTGAACAAACTAAACAAAATAAGGTAAATAATAATCTTTTAATACCTCAACCAAATACCCGTGAAAAGAAATTAATTAGGTTAAAAAATGGGGTTAATAGTAAAATATCAAATATATACACAATTTTAATTCACTTTAATATGTATCATATGAAAAAAAAATCCTTCACCAGTGAGAAAAATTGCAGTCTTCCGAGGATGTAAACTATCAAATAAGTACATTATTTGATTTAACATTCTTCATGAGTCTACCATTAGATGTACAATATCACATGAGTTCTATTTGATGTAAAATATTACATGAATCCCCTTAGATGTGAAATGTTCCATGAGACATCCTTTAGTTGTAATTTGTAAAACATCATATAAATCTTCATTCAGATGTAAATTATGATAGTACTTCAATTGAATTCTGTAGATGAGACTCTAATTATGGTCAGTTTAGTTAGAAAATATTTTATTATTAAAATTTAAAAGATTATTATAAAAATAAATTATCTTAAATATTAATAAAGATAAATTAATAATTTGTTTAGATAATAGATATTTATAAATAATTTTTAAATTTGATTGGTAATACTAAAAAAGATACTAATATGTTATTATCTAACATATTAAATATAAATAACATAAGTAATAAAAGATATAAAAATTTATTATACCAAATGCGCGAACAAGGGTTTATCCAAAGTGTCAAGCCACGTTAATTCGTGGCTCAATGTGGAATGTTGATGATCGGGCTACAAAAGGAGGGAAAACAAAGACAAATCGGAGCCACTTTCAATGCAACAATCTTGATTATAGAAAATGTTTAATAAAAAGAACTTAAAAGATATGTTGATTACAAGATAAATAAAGACATGACTAACACCTCTTGCATCAGGTTATAAGCTGTTAAAAAAGACATGACTAAAAGCTTGATCTTTTCTCTGCAGACTCATTCTTCATTTGCAACTTAACAACATTATCTACAGTCCACCTCAGCTCATGTTCTGGCCCCCGTTGACAGCTTCACTGTGCTGCCAACAAGTTAAAATCCGCATTCAATTAAAAAAAAATTTAATTTTGAATTTGATATGGTCCAATTCAAACTTGATTTGTTTATGATAAAAGTTTAATATGTAGGCTCAAACTCAATTTAATTGATTTAAACAATGATTTTAAAATAAGATCGGATCGGTTAGTTCAATCGGTTGAACCAACTCCAAGTTTGGTCTAGTTAATATAAAAATAAGATTTTTTTAATTGATTCAGTCAAATCTGGTCAAAACTTGGGTTTGATCGGTTAAACCAATCAAAAACTGGTTTGACCAGGTTTGACTAAAATTTTGAGCTTTTTTAAATTTTAATTATTTTTGAATAATTTAATTATTTTTTATTAAATTAGATGAATTTCTAAAGGTTCGTAAAGGAAAATAAAATAAAAATGAGGAAAAAAATATCTCATATCTATTGAAATGTCTTTTATAGACAATAATTTACAGAATTATGTTTTTTTTCAGTATCATAAGATTGAAAATTTTTTTATTTTAATTGTTTAATTAAAATCAAATAAATAATTGTTACTCTTTAAAAAAGATATATTCTAATATTTATAAGTGTGAGTATCTTGATTAATTTTATTTTTTACACATTTTTAAGCAAAATTCATTCATTATAATTTGATAATAAACTGAACTGGTCAATTCTCCGGTGGAACCGATCGAACTATGAACCAGTGAGATAATCGATTTGATCATCAGTCCAATTTTAAAAACATTAGATCTAAACTCAAATTTGAACTTTAAAAACTTAGATTGAATCGAACTCGTACAACCTAGCATGAAAAAAAGGTTCTACATGATTCATGGAAAGCTTGGTAAATGGTAATAATAAAAATTCAATGTGGAATATTATTCAACAAGTTGAAATTTTGGTTGTGGGAAGTGAAAAAAAAAAAAATTGAACATAATTGAATATAATATGTGTTTTGAGGAAGGGTGGTGTTAGATTGTACTTATGATGAGTACCAATAATGTTGGTTCTTGGTAGTGGTTCCAGTAAGTTGTTTCTTAATGAAATGGTTGCACAAAGGTCCATTTCTGTGATTGCTCCTGGTTCCCCGGATGCTGCTTTGTGTTTCAGGTGTGTGCCGTTTGATGCTTCAAACTGATGGCTGGGCTTTACTTGCTGTCTTTGGCTTCCTGCCATGGCTGGATAGGCTGGGTTCATGGTTAGTTTAATTTCAGATTGTTGTCTCTAGTATGATTTCTGTTATTTAAGTGGTTCGTTTTTGGTTTGTAATTGTGTGTTTTAGCCAATAGGCTCGCGTTGACTTGTACTTTGAGTGATTTTTGGCTGTCTTGTGGGATGAACTTGGGTTGTATTTGCGGCCCGTTTTCTGATTTTTTTTAATGTATACATTTACTTACAAAAAAAAAAAAAAAGGGCTGGCTAAATGGTGTGTGCAAATAGAAAAAGAAAGGTTGCTATAGGATTCTGGATTCTCACTGCAGCGATTTATCAATGACTCCAAAGTAGCCCGAAGGGACGGTTGAGTGGCATAGGGGCGTGACATTAAGGGGTAACATTACCCCACTCAAATAGAGCTCCAAAGGGGTGGTCTAAAGGCTACTTGAATGTAAAAAATGTAAAATTTTTAAGAGAAAGAGTTTGGATTTAAAATCTGTTGATGTTATATCAAGATCAAACTCTTAAATTACATGATACAATAGTTGTAAGGTGAGTCTTAGATCTAAAATTTTATTTTCAACAAAAAAAAAAGATTCAATTTGAATAAAGCTACTCAGTAAAAAATAAAATAAATTTCTCTATCTTGTGACTTTTAATCTTGAAATATTTTGGATTATTTCACTATTTAATTGTTTAATAAAATTATATATAACTATTTTAAGTTTATAATTGAATATACATTTGATATGTATAATATGTGATTAAATAATTTTAAATTAATAATAAAATCATATATAATTATATAATACCATATATAAATATATATATCTATTTGTATTAAATATACATATATTTCAAGAATGAGGAAAAGAAGTTGGTGGGAAATTTAGGTGAAGCTAACACTTAATAAAAAAGAGTTGCGTACTTTGAAAAGTCATTACCAATTCCCAAGTTGCAGTGAAAACACTGTACCTTCATGAGAGGAATGATACTGAAGACTGATTCGTTCACAAGCATCTCTCATTTAGGGTTTTAATCTTCTTGACGGTATGAGCACAGTGCCCCGAAATTCCTGCAAGATGGACCATATAATAGCGACGTGTCTTTCATGGCCCTGATATTTGGGAAAATGAAAGTACTCCAGAATCTGTCTAAAGCATTGGCCAATATTCTAGGTTTTGATGCATCTTCGTTGCTTCTTATCCAAACCAAAGAGAGGAATCTGTGGGGCTCATTTCTCCTGTGTCCTGTGCACAAGGCAAACAGTGACTCAGAATTTTCATTCTTACAACTCAACTACCACTACTATAATTGACAGAGAATTTGCAAAAGATTTCTTTAAACAGCTAGACAGACATGGATGAGAGGTTGCAGAATGTTGCCATGGAAGGAAATGTGGATGCATTATATTCAATACTTGTAGAGGATCCTTATGTTTTAGAGAGTATTGATAAACATAAACCTTATCTATCAAATTTAAATATGTACACTATCAAAATTTACTTTGATGTTAAAAAAAAGTTGATATATTCAATAATAAATTATATAAAATTATTTTAAATATTATTTTTAAATAGTTAAATATTCTAATCACGGATCAAATTAGGGATGAAAAAAATATTTGAAGATCTAATTTTGGATAGAAAAATGTGATTCACTCTAAAAAAATGAAAGATTTCCTGATTATAAAACTAAGACTTTAAATATGTCTCTCGTGGACAAGAATCCTGATTATAATAAAATATTTAGTATTTAAAACAATAAAAATAATGATATTAATAATCTACATCAAATTAGCTTGACTCTATCTAACAAAATGTTAATTTCATAATCTAAATTAATTAATTTGACCCATGTGAACCTAAGCATTAAAGTCTACCTAGTGCCCGCAGGTACTTCATATTAAAATCTATACATTCAAATTGTTCAACATCCCTTTTATTAGTAATTAAATTTATTATTAATTTTTGGCGAAATGGGTATTTCCCAACCAATGTCCTGTGAGCGTACAAATTCTCCTTAATTAAATTTTAGAAAGTTAAATTTTCATTTATCATTCACTTATGGTAGTACAAACTTATCATTCCGATTTATGAACAGGGCATGTACACTTATATTAGATTCTTTTTTTTTTTTTTCACTTGAATTAGAGTTTGGTTCATCTTATTGAACATAACATAATGGTGGTGGATACATTGATTCATTTTTGTTTTGGTTACTATCTAAATGTCTGTCAACTGGATCTGTTGAACTGGCTTTAACTTATTCAAGCGCAGGTCTGAAAAAAAATTTGAGCTCAAGCTTGGGGCCTCAAATTTTTTATTCAGACCCATTTTATTAAATTTTTTAGGTTTTAAGCCTTTTAGGCTCAAACCTACATCTTCAAAAAAATTAAAAAAAACCACTTTTTCAATCTTTTATAAATTTGAGAATCTGACAAATATATTCATACTCAACATTATTAAAGAATGAAATGTGATAGGGTGGAGTGACGACGGGGAGTGGAAGTTGTGAACGCTAGGCCATTAAGTCATGGTGATGGGGCATCCATGCCAATAATTCCAGAGAAAAAAACATAAAAGTTGTATCTGGATTCTTGAGCCGACATGGGAGTAGGTAATGACTCATTTTCAAGAGTGCAACTCATTTTTATTTCATGATGGCTTCACCCTAAATTTCCTAACAACTTCCTTTTGTCATTTTCATAGCAATTAAATAGTCAAACAATCCAAAATATTTTAAGTTTAAAGTAACAAGACTGGGGAAGAAATTTAGGAGTTCCATAAATAAGCATGAAGGTACAGAAACGGAAACACAAAAATGTGAAAATGTCGAAACTGAAATGTTTAACGTAGTTTCTCATAAATACAAAAGATGAAAACAAGGGAAAAAGAATAAATATAAAAAATATAGAGGGTTTCTTATTATAAATGCCAACTTATATATAAAATATACAACCAACTGTATTTTTTTAAAAAAAATTGTGATAACTTTTTAATAACAATAAAGTGTGCATTTAATTAACTTGATTTATCAATTAACAGTCAAATAAATAGTATATATCAGATCTAACAAAACTAATTTTTTGAATGTTCACCAATAATTAGAGAAGCTTAAGGTAGAGAAAAGATAAGTTTTAATATGTTATAGAGGAGAAGTAACTAAATTAAAGTTAGGGTTCAAAGTGGTAGAGAGAAGATGAATTTTAACAAAATTCATCCAAAACATGAAAGATTCAAGCCATTTAATCAAAAATTCATATCTCAAAACCTTATCATAAAAAACACCCAAAGTGTTCATTTCAATCGTCTAAATTTTTACATCAAATTGTAAAAATATGACTAACTTGATTTGCCATTTGCGTCTCTAGAGAAAGTCACAGGGTTGGACGGCCTGAAAATTCTTGAGCTAATGGGTTTGGTTTGTGATTTTGCAATAGTTGGGGTCTTCATTTTGTTTTGGTTTTATACCAGGGCATTTCGGTTATTGTACATAAATTGGGTATATTGGTTTTGTGTTAATATATTTGGGAAATTATGTTTAATTAGATCATAATTTGGGTATTTAATTAAATTTCCCTTACATTTATTTTTCTGTTAAAATAAATTAAATAATATATCTAATGATAAATTATATAAGATTATTTTTAATCAATTAAATAATTTGATCACCGATCAAATAGTCTAATCGACCTTCGGACCGGATCCACATATAGTCCAGCTCTGCAAGCATTGTAAGAAACATCTCCGTTAACTATATATATATATATATATATATATATATATATATATATATATATATATATATATATATTCAGAGCAGGTGTAGCATCAGAAACAATGCTAACTCCATCAACATAACATAAAAAATAGCAGCAACAGCTGAGTTCATATCTTAGGTTGTTTAAAGCTTGCCAAACGCGGGTTTCTCCGGCGGCCATGCCAAGTGACTTTCCAACGTTGGTGATTTAAAAAACGAAAAAGGAATATAATATGCTGCAAGAAAACTTACAACCAAAAAAATTAATAAACAAAGGCCCCACAAAGTAACTTTCGGTGCAGTAAAAAGGATCGATAAAAGAAATATAATATGAAATATAAAAAGTTTCGGTGGTGTATGATTTGTGGTAATTAAAAAAAATATTAAAAGTTTATTTTACTTATTATATATAAGTATAATTATTAAAAAATATTATCCAAGTTACATTATCATGATAATATAAAATTCTCCAAATTTTTTATTTATTGCGAAATCAGAATAAAAGATAAATTACTATATTAATTTTTATATAGTGCGCCTAGTCATTTTGTTAGATAAAGTGAAGGCAATTGGATTTGGATGTAGATTATTAATATCGTTTTTTATTATTTTATATACAGTTTCATTAGTCTACCATTAGATGTAAAATATCACATCAGTTCTGTTTGATGTAAAATATTAGATGAGTCCCCTTAGATGTGAAATGTTCTATGAGACATCCTTTAGTTGTAATTTGTAAAACATCATATAAATCTTCATTCAAACGTAAATTATGACGTAGTACTTCAATTGAACTGCATGTATACTATAGATAGGACTCCAATTAGGGTCCACTTAATTAAAAAATATTTTATTATCAAAACTTAAAAGATTATTATAAAAAATAAATTATTTTAAATATTAATAAAAATAAATTAATAATATGTTTATGTAATAGATATTTATAAATAATTTTTATATTTGATTGATAGTATTAAAAGAGATATTAATATATTATTATTTAACGGATTAAATATAAATAATATAAATAATAAAAAATATAAAAATTTATTATACCAAATGCACACTTCGGAGTTTTTGTGAACAAGGGAAAAAATTTTAACGGTTTATCCAAAGTGTCAAGCCATGTCAATTCGTGGCTCAGTGTGGAATGTTGATGATCGGGCTACACAAGGAGGGAAAATAAAGACAAATCGGAGCCAGTTCCCATTTGTTGCAACCTTTCGATCGTTTGAAATAGTTTTTTTTTGTTATATTGTACAGAAACAAGTCATTGCCAACTCCAATGATGCAGTGTAAACACAAGAATCTAGATACAAATTTTTTGTTTTTACTCTGAAATTATTGGCATGGAAACCCCATCACCTTAGCTTCATGACCTCGCATTTACAACTTCCGCTCTCTATCGCCACTCCACCCTATCACACTTTATTCTTTATTGAATCAATTCAATTCAAATTTAATCCTCTTAAGAGATAATACACAAAAGGGATAGTTGTTCCATGTGAGAAACAATTTGCTTGAAAGAAATTGTCCAACAATTTGTTTGAAAGAAACAACTTTTTTAAATCTGTTAAAGAAACAACATGTAATTGAATTTTATTTTATTTTTTATTCAAAATTATTATTAAAAAATTTATATATTATTTATGTATTCATTTTATATGTTTAAAATATATATACATAATTTTATTATTAGAAAAAATAAATTGATAATAAGATGACAACTTAAAAGTGGCAATATGACTAGGGAGCATCGAAATTCATGGAAGATTGATCAAATAATGGCGACGATAGTCTTCTATGGTTCTGATATTTGGGAAAATAAGACGGAATCCTCTAGAAGCTGTTCAAAACATTGACCAAGACTCTCTGTTTCGATGTTTCTTCGTTCCTTCTTATCCAAAGAGAGGAATCTGTGGTGCTCATTTCTCCTGTCCTGTGCACAAGGCAAAAAGTGACTCCTAATTTTCATTCTTATAACTCAACTACCATTGTTACTCCTGTAGTTGAAAGAAAATTTGCAAAAGATTTCTTGAAACACCCACACAGACATGGATGAGAGGTTGCAGAATGCTGCCATGGAAGGAAATGTGGATGCATTATATTCAGTACTTGCAGAGGATCCTTATGTTTTAGAGCGTATTGATCAAGTACCATTTGTGACTACTCCCTTGCATACAGCTGCAAGGGAGGGAAAGATCCATTTCGCCAAGGAGATACTAAACTTAAAGCCTTCATTTGCTTGGAAGCGAGACCATCTTGGGCGTAGCCCCCTCCACTTGGCTTTGGAGGGAAAGCACCTGCAGGAAGGGCTTAGTCCCCGTGATTTGGATTTGAAGGAGAAGTACCAGGAACTTGTAACATGGTTGATAAAACATGACAGTGAGCTTGTCCGTGCTAAAGCAAAGGGGATGGTTACTCCTCTGCACTATGCAGCTCAACTAGACGATGAATCCAGTGTGGCTGACTTTTTGTATGTTTGTCCATTATCAGTCGAAGAGTTGACTGTTGAATCTGAAACTGTTGTACATGTGGCTGTAAAAAACGGGAGTTTCAAAGCCTTTAAAGTCTTGTTAGGATGGCTTCGACGCTTCTGTTGGGATAAATTAACCCCGAAAGAGAAAAAAAAAGAAAGTCGTAAAACACAATCAAGCACACACCAAACGAATAAATAAAATAGACACAAGAATTTTACGTCGTTCAGGAAATTCCCTACGTCCACAGAGTGCACCAGCACTTCTTCCACTATCAAATTGATAATTACAAACTGACACTTTTGTCTCTCTCACTCTCAATCACGAATTTCTCCCTCACAAATCTCTCTCACCTTCCTAAACTTGTCAATCTAAGCCTAAACCCTTAGAGACCCTTAATACATCATGTAATACCCAAATAAGACGTTCAACATGTGTATTTATAGGATAGGAACAACCCACAACTGATTCGGACTCAAAAACCTTAAAGAATTAAGAATCCGTGTAAAACTGACCACCGGACGTTGTTGGGGCGCGTGAGGGCGTGTCTGACCGTCTTTGGCTGCGATTTTTGCGGTGTTTGATTCGTATCGAAACAAGATTTCCAGCGATACCTTATTTGTTTAAAACGGACTTCGTTTGGTATGCTTTCGGGACAGATAAAGTTTAATCCTGTTTTTGAATCCGAATTCTTCTAGAATTCAAATCCTTTCAGGCTTCACAATTCTAACAATCTCCCACTTGAAGACTGAAACACATGCAATCATCAATTCTTCTGAATAGTGAAAACGGTGCACTCAACTTCCTTTGCTTCAACCATGAAGACCGACTGAAGCTGAACACAGCTCCAGTTTTTCGATTGTCACTGGCTTGGTCAACATGTCAGCTGGATTTTTACTTCCAAGAATCTTCACAAGTGTCAGCACTTCTTCATCCAACAAAGTACGAATGAAATGATATCGTAGACCTATATGCTTGGTCCTCGAGTGAAATGCCGAATTCTTGGCTAAGTGTATCGCACTCTGACTGTCACTGTGCAACACATTCAACACTTGTTTGAACCCCAATTCTGCTAACAGACCTTGTAACCAAATCAGTTCTTTGCTTGCTTCTGTAACAGCTACATACTCTGCCTCAGTCGTAGACAAAGTCACAATCCTCTGTAGTTGGGAAACCCAACTAATGGCTGTAGCACCCAAAGTAAAAACGTACCCTGTAGTGCTCTTTCTATGATCTACCTCTCCAGCAAAGTCAGCATCAACATATCCTTGTAGCTTCAAATCACTCTTTTTAAAGTATAAACATTTTTCTGTTGTACCTCGTAGATACCTCAAAATCCATTTAACTGCCTCCCCATGCTGCTTGCCTGGATTAGACATAAATCTACTAACTGCTCCCACTGCATGAGCAATATCTGGCCTCGTGCAAACCATAGCATACATCAAACTTCCAATTGCAGATGCATATGGAACTTTATCCATGTATGCCCTTTCTTCATCTGTCTGTGGATACTGATCCTTGGAAAGTCTAAAGTGACTGGCTAGGGGAATTTTGACTGGTTTAGCATCACTCATACTAAAGCGTTGAAGAACCTTACGAATGTACTCTGCTTGAGACAATTGCAATGTACCTCTCTTCTTATCTCTGTTAATTCTCATTCCAAGAATCTGTTTTGCTGCCCCCAAATCCTTCATCTCAAATTCACTAGACAGTTGTTTCTTCAATTTGTTTATATCTTCCAAATCTGCACCAGCTACCAACATGTCATCAACATAAAGTAATAAAATAATGTAACTGGTACCAACCTTCTTGAAGTAGCAACAATGGTCAGCATTACATCTCATGTATCCATTCTTTTGCATAAAACCATCAAATTTCTTGTACCATTGACGTGGAGCTTGTTTGAGGCCATACAAGCTCTTAGTCAGCTTACACACCAGATTTTCTTTTCCTTTTTCCATAAAACCTTCTGGTTGCATCATGTATATCTCCTCCTCGAGATCACCATGTAGAAAAGCAGTCTTTACATCTAGTTGTTCCAGATATAAATCTTCTGCCGCCACAATGCTCAAAACTGATCGAATTGTGCTCAACTTCACAACAGGGGAAAATATCTCTGTGTAGTCAATGCCTTCTTTTTGTTGAAAACCCTTGACCACCAATCTAGCTTTATACCTTTTAGAGCCATCATGTTCTTGCTTAATTCTGAAGACCCATTTATTTTGGAGTGTCTTCTTACCCTCTGGTAACTTTGTCAACTCCCATGTACGGTTCGAATTCAAAGACTTCATCTCATCCTTCATCGCTAGCTCCCACTTGCTAGAATCATCTACCTGACATGCCTCAGCATAGCATTCAGGCTCCCCAGCATCAGTCAGTAGCAAATAGTTCAAGTCATACTTCTTGTTTGGTATTCGATGTCGCTTAGACCTTCTCAGTGCATTCGCTGGATCCTCTAATTCATCAGGGCATAAATCTGCAATACCCTTTTCTGCTAGTTCTGAGTCTACGCCTGAAGTTGAAGTAGTGACTGGTTCTTTTTCTGCGGTTTCCTTGGCTTCTAACTCCTTACCTAACTTAGGATTCTTCCAAACAGGCACATCATCATGATTAAAATAGTTAGGTTCAGACAACCCCCCACTAGAAGACTCTATAGATTTCCTATTTTTATACATAACTTTCTCATTGAAGATGACATCCCTACTCCTAATCATCTTCTTACTATTTTCATCCCAAAACTTATACCCAAATTCGTCATCCCCATAGCCAATAAAAGTACATTTAATAGATTTTGGGTCAAGTTTGTTTCTAGCATTATCACTAACATGGATATATGCTACACAACCAAAAACTCTAATATGAGAAAGTTTTACCTCCTGACCACTCCAAACTTCTTCGGGTAGTTTGAAATCTAAGGGTGTTGATGGACCACGATTGATCAAATAAGCTGCTGTGTTGACTGCTTCTGCCCAGAACTGCTTCGGCAAACCAGCGTGTAGCCTCATGCTCCTAGCTCTCTCAGTCAATGTTCGGTTCATACGTTCTGCAACACCATTCTGCTGTGGAGTACTAGGCACGGTCCTTTCGAGACGAATCCCACTCCCGAAGCAGAATTTTTTGAACTCAGAATCTTCATACTCACCACCATTATCGGATCGCAACTTCTTGATCTTCAAACCAGTTTCATTCTCAACCATAGCCTTCCACTTTTTGAAAGCTTCAAACACCTCAGATTTCTGCCTCAGAAAATAAACCCAAACTTTCCTTGAGTGATCATCTATGAAAGTGACAAAATAATATTTTCCGCTAACTGAGGAAACTGGTGCAGGTCCCCAAACATCTGTGTGCACTAACTCCAATTTCGTTGTCTTTGGAGTTCTCCCAGCTTTCTTAAAGCTCACCCTTTTCTGCTTTCCGAAAACACAACTTTCACACATGTCTAGGTCAATCGATTTCAAATCTGACAACTTGCCATTAGAATGCATGAGTCGTAATCCCTTAGTACTCATATGCCCAAGCCTCTGATGCCATAGGTTTGGATCATCTCTACTTTCAGCTGTAGCAAATAAACCACGTCCATCTGTGGTTGTATAGAGAGTTCCAATCTTTTTCCCTTTGGCAATAGTCATAGCTCCTTTCGAAATCTTCCAAGCATCTTCTGAAAACGTTGTCACATAACCTTGTGTTGCCAACTGCCCAATTGAAATCAGATTTTTCTTCAAACTAGGTACATGCCTTACATTATCCAATTTCCAAATAGATCCATTTAGGTTAATCTCCACCTTTCCTTCACCTACGATGTCGCATGCCTTATCATTACCAAGATAAACCTTACCCAGGTTGCTTGCAACATATTCTTTAAAGAATTCCTTCCTAGAGGTAGCATGAAACGACGCTCCTAAGTCTAATATCCATGATTCAGTATTGCTTTCTAAAGAGCAAATTAAAGCATCATCCGAGCCTTCCGAAACATAGTTTGCACTAGTCTGACCATCACTTTCTTTCTTTAGAGCTTTACACTCTGACCGGTAATGCCCCATCTTGTGACAATTCCAACACTCGATGTCTTTCTTACCACCATGTGAATTGTTCTGACGGCTCCTTGATTTAGACCTACCACGCCTCGACTTGGATCTACCACATTGCCCACCTCTAGTATTGCTTCTTCTTCTACTCTCCATATTCAAGACTGAATTTGAATTAAAAAACCCATCTTCACGCCTACGAATCTCTTCAGTCATGATCATATCCACAACTTCTGAAAACTTCAATTTTTCTTTCCCAAACGCACCACTGATTGATTGGACGGTACCCTTCCAACTTTCAGGCAACTGACCGAGAATGAGTAAGGCTTGTACTTCATCATCAAACTCGATCTTTACGGACGTTAGTTGATCCGTAATCTCATTAAACGCATTCAGATGTTCTTTGAAGTTTTTATTTTCTGTCATTCGGAGAGAAAAGAGTTTCTTTATCAGATGTACCTTATTTGCCGCAGAAGGTTGTTCGTAGAGATTTGATAAGGATTTCATGAGAGACGCTGTTGTGTCTTGATTCTTCACATTAAAGGCTACTGATCTCGATAGACTCAATCGAATCGCACCTAGAGCTTTACGATCTAAAACTTTCCAATCTTCATCTTTCATGTCTGTTGGCTTTTCTTTGAGCGGTAAGTACAAGTCTTTCTGGTACAGATAATCCTCCATCTGCATCTTCTAGAAACTAAAGTTCGTCCCATCGAACTTTTCAACCTTGTAATGGTCTTTCTCTTAACCCATATTCTTCCACTCAAACGACAAAACCAACTACTAATGAACCAGGCTCTGATACCAGTTGTTGGGATAAATTAACCCCGAAAGAGAAAAAAAAAGAAAGTCGTAAAACACAATCAAGCACACACCAAACGAATAAATAAAATAGACACAAGAATTTTACGTCGTTCAGGAAATTCCCTACGTCCACGGAGTGCACCAGCACTTCTTCCACTATCAAATTGATAATTACAAACTGACACTTTTGTCTCTCTCACTCTCAATCACGAATTTCTCCCTCACAAATCTCTCTCACCTTCCTAAACTTGTCAATCTAAGCCTAAACCCTTAGAGACCCTTAATACATCATGTAATACCCAAATAAGACGTTCAACATGTGTATTTATAGGATAGGAACAACCCACAACTGATTCGGACTCAAAAACCTTAAAGAATTAAGAATCCGTGTAAAACTGACCACCGGACGTTGTTGGGGCGCGTGAGGGCGTGTCTGACCGTCTTTGGCTGCGATTTTTGCGGTGTTTGATTCGTATCGAAACAAGATTTCCAGCGATACCTTATTTGTTTAAAACGGACTTCGTTTGGTATGCTTTCGGGACAGATAAAGTTTAATCCTGTTTTTGAATCCGAATTCTTCTAGAATTCAAATCCTTTCAGGCTTCACAATTCTAACAGCTTCAACAAAGAGGAGATCCTGAAGTGGAAGGACGAGGAAGGAAACAATCCATTGCATACTGCAGTGTCTGCAGATCAACCTCAGGTAAGCATCCGATCTGCCTTGTCATTTTCTTTATATAAGCTTCTAAAATTTCATTTTCTACTTAATTGTGAAGATGGTGAAGCTGTTGATTGGATATCTGAAAGTGAATATAAACAACAGTAAAGGTTTGACAGCTTTGGACATCTTCTACGTTCGCCGATGTCAAGGTTCCGTAGATGCAGCAGTTGGGGACATTCTACTTGCTGCTAATGCTAAAACTGCCTGTCAACTCCATCGTCCGTCTTTAAGAGATTCAAAAAAAGCTTTACTAGTCGAGTACTTCTCTGGTGGCTTACCGTTTTCAGAAAAAATTCTGAAAAGATTCTCGCTAGGTTACCGAAGAGTTGAGGAAGTTCCTCTTGAAGTCCGGAACGTACTACTTGTGGTGGCTATATTGATAGCCACAGCCACCTATCAAGCAGCACTGAGCCTCCCTGGAGGATATTGGCAAGATGACGGCAATCTGCAGCCTGCAGCCAACAACACTGGTATCAGTAACACCACCAGCACCATCTTTAATACAGAACAACATGCTGCAGGGGAGATGATTCTGCAGTCTTCAGGACAATTATTATTTTTGACATTTAATTCTTTGGCTTTTTTTACGTCTGTGTGCTTTATTTGCACTCTTGTAGCTGGCTTCCCATTTTGCGGAATCATTCTCGCAATGACATCTTGGATGGAATTTTCTTATTTTTCTTCTATTCTTGAAACTATAGACTACAGCGGAAGTTTCTCTCAAGGCCTCTTGTTTTTCTATTTTCTGCTTGTAAGTGTTGCAACATATTATATCCCATCTTTCTTAGCTCGCCAACATTCGAAGCTCACACGGCATGGCCGCCGGAAGAACCTACGTTTGGGAAGCTTTGAACAACCGAAGATGGGAAATCAGCTGTAAATAGTAATAGTGAATTTATGTTTTGTAACTGCTTGTAATGTTACAACAACTCTCTGAATATATTTAATGGACTTGTCTCTTTAACCATTCAAATGGGATGTCAACTCCCAACTATGCACATAAATATTTCAAGTTTTTAGATATTCGACATATTACAGTAATAAATTTTAAGACAAGGGAATTAAAATGTTTATTACCTATGTATATATGATCATCTTCTGACGTTTCATTGGTGTTTATGATTAAAGGTATTATGGTCATTTATTGACTGTTTTTAATTTCCGCAAGATTTTAAGTGTTCTCATGCTTCAATTTAGTTAGTGAAGTGAAATAACATTTTCCTTTTTGGAGGGCAATTTTGGAAGGGCAGTTACTAGTTAATATCAAAACAATGTTTTTAAAATTGGATCGATGATCAAACCGATTATCTCACTGGTTTAGGGTTTGACTGGTTCAATCAATTCAATTTAATATCAAATTTATTAAATAATATCTTACATTTAACACATGTTTTAAACATAAACCATATTAAGTTCATTAAAATCAAATTTGTACAATTATCAACAACAATAAAATATATTTACTTCTTTGAAACATAAATTTTAAACTCATCATTAAATTAAAAAAATTTACATTCAAAATTGTTCAAATTGTTCAACTATCTCTTATTGTTTGATAAATTTATTATTATTATTTTCCGTTAAGTGATCCAGATTAGTTAGTGATCTTGTCCATTACAAACTTTTAAATAGTAACAAGGGCAACTCCATAATGGAAGATACAAAATTGTTTCGACAATTTCAGATTTAATACAATATTGTTATGTATCCCATTGTCATCCCTAGTTCCATTGTGTTAAGTTGATAGTCTACCTTCATGCTTATTTCTGGATCCTTCTCTCAGTCTTGTTACTTGAAAAGTTTTTTATTATATGACTGTTTAATTCTATGAAAATGACAAAAGGAAGTTGCTAGGAAATTCAGATGAAGTTACCAAAAAACAGTCTTTCTAATAGTCACCAGTTTTGTTTTACTATATGACTATTTAATTCAGGTGACTATTTAATTCTATGAATAAAACTTTATGTTCGAGATGAACTTGAATCAAGAAACATTCTAACTTAATTTGCAATCGATTTCAAATTATGAGTTATTGAGTCATTTGAAACACTGGGCGGGACCATGAATTTCAAGCTATTTCACCCGAACTTTTATGGAGTAACTATCCTTTCTAGTAGTCACCAGTTTTGTTTGCAATTGGAGCTCATGATCTTGAAGACCACTTGACTGGTTTGTTGATATGTCCATCTCCATTTTGTTATGTTTAATAAGATGAACCAAACTCCATTTCAGTTTAAAAAAAAAAAATCAATCATAATTATGTGTTTTTGAAAAAGTTATAAAGCTAGAGTATTTGATTCAATTACAAAAACCTTAGTAGTCAATTGTGGTAGCTAAGGTAATTTATTATTAATAAGCTAATGGATTTTTCTTAATTATAATAAATATATGTAAAAGAAAAAGGGAAATTGAAGAGTATGTGCAAAGAGTGTGGTAGTTGGCCAAGAGATGGAAAATATATATTTGCATACTTTAATTATTTAATTAGATATATAAATAATATGTTATTATGAGTTTGATTATTATCTTATTTTAAATAAAAATCACCTAACCAATTATTTAACAAGATAATCGTTTTACTGTATATACTGTGGTTTGATGCTCCATCACTTTTGTTTTGTATAAAAGACTAGTTGGTTTAATCAAACATTGACCAGACTATGCTGCAGTTCTTATCGGAAGATAGGAATCGGCGGTGCTGATTTCTCCCGTGCTGCAAAAGGCAAACAGTAACTCATAATTTTCATTCTTCTACCTTAAACTGCCACTACTGTTACTCCTATAATTCAAAGAAAATTGGCAAAAGATTCCTTTAAACACCCACATGGACGAGAGGTTGCAGAATTTTGTCAAAAAAGGAAATGTAGAAGCATTTTTTTTCAGTACTTACAGAGGATCCTTATGTTATGGAGCGTATTGATCAGGTACCATTTGAGAGAAATTTCGTCAAGGAAATTCTAAAGTTAAAGCCTCCATTTGGCTTTGGAGGGGAAGCACCTGCAGGATGGGCTTAGTCCTCGAGATCCGGACATGGAGGGAAAGTTCCACGAAGTTGTAACATGGTTGATAAAACATGACAGTGAGCTTGTCCGTGTTAAAGCGAAGGAGATGGTTACTCCTTATCACTAGCAGCTCAACTAGACGATGAATTCAATTTGGCTGATTTTTTGTATGTTTGTCCATCTTCAATCCACGATGTGACTGTTAAATCTGAAACCGCTGTACATGTCGCTCTTAAAAACGGGAGTTTCAAAGCCTTTAAAGTCTTGTTAGAATGGCTTCGACGCTTCAACAAAGAAGAGATGCTGTACCGGAAGGACGAAGAAGGAAACAGTGCATTGCATAATGCCGTATCTGCAAATCAACGTGAGGTTAGCATTCGATATGCTTTCAACTACTAGATGCTTTTAGGGCCGAATCCGAGCTGAACCTGCTTAACTTAGTTCTAATTTGTTAAGTTCGAATTTAAACCAACTTCAATTATGAAGAAACGGCTCATTTTTTAAACCAAATTGGATTCGAGTTAAGGGCGTTCAATTCGGTTAGATTCAAATTCATGATTCAAAATCAGTAGTTTAGATTTGCCTCCAATTTGTGGCTTGGATTTGTATTTTATCTTTGTAACTCATTTATAAAATAAATTTATTTTTTAAAACGGTATTATTTTATTAATGAGCTACAAGACAAAATCTTTATTGACACTAATCGGATGCCTACAGCAGGTTAATTTGCAGATACTGGAGTATGCAATGCACTGTTTCCTTCTTCGTCCTCCCAGTCCAGGATCTCTTCTTTGTTGAAGCGTCGAAGCCATTTTAACAAGACTCTTAAGAGTTTAAAATTCCTGTTTTTGAGGGCGAGATGGACAGCAGTTTCAGACTCAACAGTCAAATCTTGGATTAATGATGGACAAACATGCAAAAACCCAGCCAAACTGGATTAATCGTCTAGTTGAGCTGCATAATGCAAAGGAGTAACCACCCCCCTTGCTTTAACACGGACAAGCCCACCGTCATGTTTTATCAACCATGTTGCAAGTTCCTGTAACTTTCCCTCCAAATCTGTATGTCGAGGCCTAAGCCCTTCCTGCAGGTGCTTCCCCTCCAAAGCCAAATGGAGGGGGCTACGCCCAAGATGGTCTCACTTCCAAGCAAATGACGGCTTTAAGTATAGTATTTCCTTGGCGAAGTGGGAGTAGTCACAAATGGCACTTGATCAATACGCTCCAAAACACGAGGATCCTCTGCAACCTTTCCTCCATGTCTTTTTGGCTGTTTTAAGAAATCTTTTTGTAAATTATCTTTCAATTACAGAAGTTACAGTGATAGCTTGAGTGATAAGAATGAAAATTATGAGTTACTGTTTCCTTTTGCACGGGAGAAATTTTGCAGATGTCAATGTCTAATTAAATGAAGGGTTTGAATCTTTCCATCACACCCCCCTCATTTTTTTTTTTTGGGTTGAATGAGTGTTGATAGACATGTCAATGGGTCGGCTGACTTCAGTTTGACCCATCAAGCTAATAGGCCTGGTCTGACATGCTGCAATATTGGGCCTAGCCTTTTCGAAGTGGGAAAATTCAGTTTTTGGGTCGCGCCTACAATTATCATGTCTAAGTGTTGATAACAAATTATTTGTAGCTGCCAATTTTGTTTTATTTTTTCAATATTTATTTTAATTATCTTATGTCGATTATGAATATTTGGTGTGAAAATTGACAACATTTTATATTATATTAGAAAATATTCTAGCAAGATTCACAAGGGAATGATTTTTATCGTGATTGAACAATGCTTATGGTTGAAAAGGTTTAGTCTTGCATACCGGACTTATTTTTTATGAAATGAGCCAAACTTTTAAGTTAATTTAAGTATTTGAGTTCGAATTAGTATACATAAAATCTAAAATTAAATTATTCTTTAGTCAAGTGTGAGTTTTAATTTGTTAATCTTCTAATTGGTTCTTGTTTGGACTTGAGTGGCCCAAATAAATAATGACATAGGTTTAGTTCGAATTTATAATTCAAATTTGTTGTTAGAATTTGTGTTCAAGTTTATAATTCATTTCTTATAGAATTATTATTAGACCAAATGACTATGTCCCACCCAAGGTTCAATGCAAACCCAATTTCTCACCCGTTAATTATCAAAAATCCAAGTACCCATCCGTTTGTTAAATTTTGCTTTTATTATTACTGTCAGAGATAAAATTATCATTTATCAAAATATTTAAAAAAACTAAAAATTTATCACATTTCCTCATTAAATTTAAAAATCTAACAAAATTTTCCCACCCAAACTTTAAAAAATCAACATTTCCCCTATAGAATTTATATTTTCCCTAGCTATTGCTCCTACCGTGACTAGAGTCGGTCAACCTACATACCGGTGCTCCTCTATCTCCCAAAAGATGACGAACTGTCGACACAAAGTCCCTAAAAAAGGAATCTTTGTGCGTCACACTATTCCTCGGCAACTTGGTGCACTCTTTCCTTTGTGCAGCGACATTGCTTCTTCCCCCCACCTTGTGATGTCTCGTCACCCTCTTCTACTTCTACTATTGTGCCAGTCCCCAATTTAGATTTGTTTCATCTTCATCGACTCACTAGAGGAGCAAGCAGCAAGTGAAAACTTCTTACAGGCAAAATCGTCACCTTTCGAGAGAGGGAGGAGTGTCGGTATGGAGATTGGCCAACTCCAGTCACTGAAGGAGCAACAGTAAGGGAAAATGCAAACCCTAGGGGAAAAATGTTGAGTTTTCAAAGTTGGGATGGGGGAAAATTTTTAAAATTTTTGAACTTAGGAGGGGGAAATGTGAAAAATTTTTAGTTTTTTTAAAATATTTTGATAAATAATAATTTTATCTCTGATAGTAACAACAAAATTTAACAAAGGCTGGGTATTTACCCCTGAAACACTCGAGGGCACTAATGAAATTGACAAGTGTAAAAGAGAGAAAGGAAGAAAATTTGAGTTTATGCAGGTTTCTTGTGGGCAATTTTAGGGCTAGTTAGAAAGGTTATCAAGGTTGAAAAAACTTGGAGGCACTAGTTGCATGCATCCTTGGACTATTTAGGTAAAATGGTATCGATTTGTCAACAAATCACAAACTTGAATCACAAATTTAAACATTAAATTTTAACTATAAATTCAAATCAAATTTGAGTTAAATTGAATCAAACTATTTTTTATTTAAGTCAAACTCAAATCTTAAATTTGGCCTAACAATCTTGAACTTAACTTTTTTTTATTCAAATCAAACTCAAACCAAAAAGTGTTTGGACTCAACCTAGTTCATATCCATCCCTTGCACCTCCTTTTGCCTGCCATTTTCTTTACACAAGCTTCTAATATTTCCTTATCTCCTCAATAATAGAGGCGGTGAAGCTGTTGATTTGATGTATGAAAGTGAATAAAAAAACAGTAAAGATTTGACAGCTTTGTACATCTTCTATGATCACCAAGGTTCGCTAGATGCAACAGTTATATAGGGACATTCTACTTACTGCTAAAACTAAAACAGCATCTCAACTCTATTGTTCGCCTATAAGACTTCCAAAAAAAAAAAAATTAATTTATTAGGTTTACAAAATTCCTTAGTTAAGTACTTTTATGGGGCTTATCGTTTTCAGGAAAAATTCTGAAAAATTTTGGACTAGGTTACCTAAGTGTGCATTTACGTACGATAATAGAAATACCCTTAGGGTTTAGGGAAGAACATGATGGAGAAGGATGGTCGTGCATCAAAGAGTGATGCACGCTCGTGCATCAAAGAGTGATGCACGCTCGTGCATAAAACCATACACGCTTGTGCATCACATTTCATAAAGGGACAACTGTATACCTGATAAGTGAATGTTTGTGCTTGATAGAAAAAATATGAGAAAGCTAAGGCATGAATCTTGAGTACAATATAAAATACTACCTAAAGAGTCTAAGATGTAAGATCAATAAAGGTGTAAGTGTTATAAGCTCATAGGCAAATAGCTCAACATGCCTGTGCAGTGTGATCATACCTTAGTTAGTACTATGAGTTTTAGGGTCATTACAAGAGGATACTTGTGAAATACTCCTATACTGTCTATAGTAAGACACTATCTACAGTAGAACATTTGGTTTATAGTAAAATCCAATCATTTATAGTAAGGTATGGTGAGCCACAATAGGCTTGAGTTAGACTACAATCTGATAATGGTGCATGGAATGGACTGCATAGTAACAGACTCACGTGGTCAAGATATCAAATTCTTATATCAACTTAGTCCGATTGATAAGTCAGTTACAGTTTAATTATGTTAAGTAAGTTTTCACTTATAGCATATCAGTTTGGTTAGGATCTCGAGAGATTGATAGATGCTTGACATGAGGATTAGAGCTCATGAGACAGACTTGAGGGGCCTAGTAGATCCTGAGTAATAGATAGTTACATATGAGTTTGCGTCATACGGTTAGAGTAAAAAATATGCCTTCAATGACCAGTTTAGAGTCAAAGGGTAAAACAGAGATTATGAAAAATTTTAAACTATGTTTTTTCTTATAAAGTGTTTATCACTTATATTGTCCTATTTTATCTATTTTGTAGGAGATAGAACTTAGTGATGGTTGTAGTGTGAGGTCTCGACAGACATGAGCGATAGAGGGGCATTTATGTCATTTCCATGTTTCCCATATTTTTGACTCTATTACTATTATCTGTTTTTATCAATTGAATATTGTAATTGGGATTTGAATTTTATTATTATGTGTAGTAGAGACATCATTGAAACGTTTTCTGCAATATTTTAAATAAGGATATTTTGGTTTTTAACAAAATTTAGTTATGGTTTAATTTCTTCTTATTTATTTATTATAAAGATATATGTTTTTATCATTTGAAAGGTAATAATTTTAAAAGGGGTGATACAAAGTAAAGTTACAATTATTATATCAATAATTGGGTTGAGGGGTAATGTTACTGGTAGGAATTGTTGTGTTTAAAATTTGAAATAGTACTCTTCACCTATTGCTTGCTTGCTTGCTTGTTGAAGTGAACTTCTTATCATTAAAATATTAAAAATCGGATCAATCTAGTTGTCACTCGTGAGAAAAAATGGTTACTGTTTACAAGAAAATGGTTTTTGAAATTATATTGGATTGAATTGGATTAAATTGAACAGTCTAATCTAATTATATAATAATATATTATATTATAACTTAACTACTCATACTGAATGCATATGATTAAGAATTTGGACAATATGGAGCTTAGATCCCATTGTAACGGTGAAGGAAACAACTTCAATACATATACTCACCGCAGCTATAAAATTATAATACTAAAAACAATGCTGACTAACAATGGCAACTTAAAAACAGCTGACTTCACATACTAGGTTTTTCAAAGCTTCCCAGACATGGATTCCCCCGCCCGCCTTTGTGTCTGACCTCCATTTCTCGGAATTAATTTTGGGCAGAACACCTCATCAATTACATCTCTAGAATAAATTAATTTATGTTATACACTGAACATCTTGTAAGAGTCAAGCATTGGATGTAGACAAAAAAATTAAAAGCTAAAAACTCTCTGAGAGTGATTTCAGATCATTTCGGTGATGTTAAGTTAATCCAATCATAGTTCAAGTTAAATTAAAGTTGAAAATTTTAACATGATTTTAATTTAAATTGGGTTGGGACTAAGGGTTTTGATCCAAAAACCCAAATTGAGACGGGTCATTGACAAGGAGATAATGTAGTATCAAGAAATCAAGATAACTTAAAATATTGGTCATGCTGCAACGGGGAAAGAAACAACTTCATTAAATATTTTCGAAGCAGGTATCAGGTATCAGGTATAACATTACAATCAATGCTGACTCTAGCAACAAAACATCAAGAAGTGGCAGCAAAAATTTATAAATTCACCAGCTGACTTCACAACTTAGGGGTGGTTTGGTCGGAGTTTTATAAATATTATTGTGGTGAGCTATTTTTTATTATTTTTATTATTTTATTTGATTTATCAGTAATAAAATATTATAATAATATTTTATTATCAATATTGATGTGATAGATAATATAGGTAGTAATCTGATTATCACTTTCAGCTTAAACATTAAAATATTACTAAAGTAAATATAATTATATCCTTATTTATTAATTTTTTTGGGTAAAAATAATTTTATTTTCAATCAATATAATAAATAATTTAAAAATAATTTAAAATAATTATATTTAAGAGTATTTAAGTAAAATAATATACTAGTGTTCTTTTATTATCTCTAATCAAACGCAATAATTATTTATATCTATCCATTTTATCAAATTTTATCATATACATTAATAATTTATATTCAATAATTTTCAAAGTAATTTATCTTCAAAGTAATATATCAATTTTAGTAATAAAACTTACTCAAATCAAATACCCCTAGCATTTTGAAAGTTTCCTAGACGTTGATTCCTCCGCCTTGTCATATGAGCTCCATTTATGGGGAATTTTAAAAAGGCCAAAACACTTATTTCCATCCAAGGTTTAGTCTATTCTCAAACTTCTACTTATTAAATTTCAAAAATTTAAATATCCACCCGTCCTCTAAATGAAATTCTCTTCTAGTTGTAAGGATAAAACTATATAATTTTATTTTATTTTCTCTCTGATTTTTAAAATTGACAATTTTACCCTGCCTCAACTTTTTCAGCTTTGAAAAATGACTTCTTCCCCCCATCCCTAGGGTTTTTTTTTTCTTCCTGTCTGGCCACCATCTCCGTCTCTAACGACTTTCTCTTGTCACCCTAAATCTTCATTCGCTCTCTCTTTCTATCAATGCACAAAGACAAATCATATCTCCTAAACATGGTAGTTGATGGCGTATAATATTGTGTATCAAAAATCAAAATTTTCATATTAAGTATTGTATATTGTATTGTATAAGACACCTTTGAAAAAAATAATATAATAAAATAATAAAAAATTTCAATTAAATGTTATCAGTTTAAAAAATATCACAAACAGTTCTAAAAATTTTATAATTTCTTATATACATCTCCATTACATCTTTATTTTCTCTAAAAAATATATGTTGATCTATATCAATAATATGTATCATATCGTAACATACCTATCGTATCGTATAATACATTCATTGTATCACATAAGAAGAAGAAGAAGAACGTGAGTTTCTAAATCATGTTATAATACCACATGTAAGTCATAATAATTATATTAGAGTAGAAATAATTAGACATCAAACTATCATTCATATAAATCATAATTATATTCAAGGAGAAACAATTAAACATTAAACTATTATGCACATAAATCCTAAAATTTCATGTTTACACATAAACTAAAGATAGAAAAACATACATTGATCTATTATATTTTGAAATGCATCCAACATAAAGAGAATTCATAAAGAATTTAAAGGATGTTAATTTTCCTTACTTGACATATTGTTTGAATGATGGATAAAAACAACTTAAGGTTTATCTATCTATAAGTTGTTGTTATTAATTGTGTTATGTACTAATATATTGTTATGGATAGAGAGATGATTAATTTCTATTTATAGTGTTAATTGTGACTTCTTATAAAAAATCGTATACTCACAAAAGTTACATCTTTTCATTATATGGAGTCATCTCTTTTCATTAGAAAGAGTCACTTCTTTTTTCATTATAAAGAGTCACTTCTTTTCATTATAGCCAGTAGAATTTAGATATAAAAAATCTTATTAAATATATATTATTTTTTCAAATAAATACTAATATATTTTGATAAAATAAACTTTTAATGTGTCATGTGATATATAATTCTTACGTAGAGCAAATGGGAGAACCCAATTATAAAAATTGAAATTAAGCACACAAACGTGAAAAAGCCAATGTATTAAATGTAAAAAAATATATAATTGTAATGGATCGAGACCCCAAAATCATTTTCCCTTACTCTAAATTTTTTTATTGATATTTTCACTAAAACAAAAAGAGTAATACTATATATATAAATAAATTGTATAAACTGATATAGTAACATATGATTTGGTGATTTTAAAATGAGAGAAAAATAAATAATTATATCACTTAATTACAAATTATTATTTCAATTTATATAAATAAGTTTGTATAATTTATTTATACAAATAATTTTATTCAAACTAAAATTGTCATTATCTTGACATTTTTTAACCACATCATCATTATTTCAACATTCACCATAACATCACAGTAGAAGAACAATAGAGAAAACCATCATCTCTACCAAATCACCATCTTTTCAACATTCACCACATCAACATTTATCAAAAACATGTAAATCAAACAAAGTTAATAATAAAATACCAATCTCATAACTATTATATTAAATAAATCAAAAGTTTAATTTTTATATAATACTGATTAGTTTTGAACCTATACTCCATGCTTGACACCCCAACCTTTGCCATTCGAGGTTTCTGTCGGGCTAGGGTTCTTATAATATTATTGTAAGACTTATCAAGTGGTAAAATATTGTATTAAATCTAAAATTGTTGAAACAATGTTGTCTCTCCCAAGTTCCATCTTGGATTTACCCTTGTTACTATTTAGAAGTTTATAATGGACTAGGTCACTAACTAATATGGATAAATTCAACGAAAAAATATTAATAATAAATTTATTAAACAATAAGAGACAGTTGACCAATTTGAATAATTGGTGAACATTGATTTTAATATGGAGCACCCTAATATTTAGCTTCATATTCATCTTGTAATTTTCAACAATATGACACAAGAAAAAATAGGTCAGAGTTGAATTTTTTACATAAGATTTAATTTAGGATAATCTAGTACAATTTAAAATTGAATCAGATTGTATTCAAATTGACATAACTGACCTAAATATTCAAAAAAATGTTAATATAGTAAAATTTATTAGAGATATATTAAAGAAACGTTAAAGAATAAATATCAACAATAGTTAAGAATAAATATTAATAACAATTAAAATTCTTATATATTATATCTGTTTGTATCTTTGTATTATTGTAATTACCCTGATTATTGTTGATTCTATTTAAAATTTTATTGATTATATGCAAAGTTATAGAATCACATGATGCAATGAAATTACTCCAATTATATGCAATGAAAGAGATTATTAAAATGACGAAGATGCAATTATATGCAAATTATCATTGGGTACTGATTTACCTTTAATTGTCAACTATCTAATTATATAATGACACATTATTATTTACGCATAGAAATCGTACACATAATATTAATCTTATTTTAAATACTAAATATTTTTTAGGACTCCAAGATTAAAGTCTTTGTTTTATATATACTGGCATGTTGGATGACTATTTAAATGGAACTCCCTTTTCTATTTTTTTTTTTCTTTTTAGAGTGAATTACATTGTTGTACAAGGTTAAGCCTCAAAACACTTTTCTATCAAAAATTAAACATAAATAATATATTTTCACTCGAAATTAAACAACATCATGAAAAAATAAAATTACAATTTCATCTTTATTATTTTATTTTTTAAAATTACCATATAGCTCTAAATGGACAAAAATTAAAAAGAAAGTTTTAAATACTCAAATTATATAAAAAAGTATCTTATTTCATTTTCTTTTTCACCCACACTCACTTTTTTTTTTAGAGCAATGCTATGTGTATCTATTTTTGATACACAATTCATGTATACAGTGATGTGTCATCGTATAATTAGATGATTTTAAAACATGTGTCATTATATGATAAAGAAACATTCAATCATATGATAACACCTCATCTGTGTACATAAATTGTGACAAAAAATGGGTATATATAGTTTTATTTTATTTTTTTAATATAGATAAGGGTGTCTTTGTCGATTTAAAACTAAATCAAATCATATTTAAATTAACATGAAAATAACTTGAACTATTTTGAATTAACCTAAATGTTAAAAGAAATATTACTGTGGCAAAATTTGTTAAGTATATACCGAATAAATGTTCAGGAACATGTATAAGCAATAGTTAAAATCCTAAGATATCGCAGATAATTGCATCTCCATAAAGTTGTAGTTACTTCTATCATTCTTGATTTTAATTAAATTTTTATTTCATGTTTTAAAGGTTCTTAGCATGTAATTTTTTGAACACTTTGCAAACAAGACAGTTTTTATATAATGTGTTTTGATTATAGTAGGGGGTGGTAATTTAGAAAAAAAAATTAAAATATTAGAAACACTTAAAGAGTAATTTAAGGTCAATTCAAGTATGTCAAGTTAACCCGAACCATAGTTTAGATTAGATTAGAGTTACAAATTTTTTAATAATTTTAGTTCATATTGAGCTAAGATTGAAAGTCTCCAATTTGAAATTCAAATTTATATGACACAAATATAATGTGAAAATCCAAACTGCAAATTCCATGATTAGTTAATTTAGATTATACGCTGAACATTACAGTCAAGCCAATTGGATGTATTATTATTATTTTAAATACTAAATATTTTATTATAACAAGGATATCTTGTCAACGAGAGAGACATGGATGTATTATTATTTTAAATACTAAATATTTTTTAAGGCTGCAAGATTAAAGTCATAGACTCATAGTTTAATGTATGCTGTCCATGTTGAATGGCTATTTAATTGGAACTCTTTCAATTGTTTTTTTTTTTTTTTTTGCCAAAATGACTTGTTCTCACTCTAAGGTTCAATGAAAACCAAAATGAGTTTATTAATTTTTAAAAATTTAAATACTTATCTGTTTATTAGTTTTGATTGTCACATTCTGAGAAAAAATCATTATTTCAAATTTTTATTTAAATAAACAAAAAGTTATTTTTCTCCTTAATTTTAAAAACTAATCATTTCTCTTCTAGCATAATTTTAAAAAATTAATCTTTCACCCCTTCCATGTATAGTTTTTAGGGTTTGATATTTTATAATAAACAACTACCCTCTCAAACTTTGAAACATTGTATTTATACCCCAAAAATTTTATTCCATCTTTTCAACATTCCTCTCTGGTAGTATCTCTCCCCTAGTGGTTTCTCGATGTGAAAGTCATTGAAAATTCAATCAAAATAGTTGGATTTTAGCGAACAAATCTATGTAACATATAGATCCATGCAACAATTTGTGTGTTGATAGGCACACAGATTTATGCTAAAAAATTGAACAAAATATAACGAATTATGAATGTAAATGTCGAATTATAATTATTGAAGTTTCAAAATATATAGAGGTTTAAAAACATTTCAAAAATTGATATGTGAGTTTTTAAACATTTTTAAGGATTAAATTATCATATTTAAAACATTTGAAATTAATTAGAAAATTATTTTTTTTCAAAATTATTGGGTGTTAAAATTATTATTTCAACATTATACCGCTAATTTTTTCAAACAGTGTTATTTTATGTGAGAAAATATTATTTATGTTAAATAGGAGTGAAAAAATATTTTGAATCCAAACCTTTGTGAGAACATGTTATGTAATTTTTTTTTTGACAGTAAGATAACACGAACCAAGTTCTCTATAAAAATGAAGAATGCGTTACTTATTCTCTGACACTACAATATTTGCAATATTGTTAACCACCCAATCTGAAGAAAAATTGTAGAATGGGCATCAACAGCTTGGAAGATCAGAGGTTGAAGGGGCTGCAGGATCTGGCGGCGGTAGGAGATGTCGATAAATTATTTTCAGAACTTATGAAGGATCTATATGTTTTGGCGGATATTGATAAGATACTATTTGTGACTACTCCCTTACACACAGCTGTAAGCCAAGGAAAGATCCATTTCGCCAAGGAAATACTAAACTTAATGCCATCATTTGCTTGGAAGCGAGACCATCTTGGGCGTATTCCCCTCCATTTGGCTTTGGAAGGGAAGCACCTGCAGAAACGGCTGAATCCTTGTGATCCGGATTTGGAGTTGAAGTACCAGAAAATTGTATCATGGTTGATAAAACATGACAGTGAGCTTGTCCGTGTTAAAGCAAAGGGAATGGTTACTCCTTTGCACTATGCAGCTCAACTAGATGATGAATCCAGTTTGGCTGAGTTTTTGCATGTTTGTCCATCATCAATAGAAGATTTGACTGTTAAATCTGAAACTGCCGTCCATGTCGCCATAAAAAACGCGAGTTTGAATGCCTTTAAAGTGTTGTTGGGATGGTTTCGATACTTCAACAAAGAAGAGATGCTGTACAGTAAGGACGAGGACGGAAACAATGCATTGCATACTGCAGTATCTGCAAATCAACCTGAGGTAAGCATCCGATTTGACTTGTCATTTTCTTTACATAAACTTCTAATATTTCCTTATCTCCTCAATAATAAAGGTGGTGAAGCTGTTGATTGGATGTATGAAAGTGAATATAAAGAACAGTAATGGTTTGACAGCTTTGGACATGTTCTACGAACGCCAAGCTCAAGGTTCGGTAGATGCAGCAGTTGGGGACATTCTACTTACTGCTAAAGCTAAAACTGCATCTGAACTCCATCCGCCCTTAAGAGATTCAGAAAAAAATTCGAAATTCAAGAAGTTTTCTGATGTCTTATCGTGTTCAGACAGAATTAGGAGAGAATTATGGCTGTTTCACCGAAGCGTAAATGAAGTTCCTCTTAAAGTCCGAAATATACTACTTGTAGTGGTAATTTTGACCGCCACAGCCACATACCAAGCTGCACTAGCTCCCCCCGGAGGATATTGGCAAGATGACGGCAAACTGCAGCCTGCAGCGAACAACACTGGTATCAGTAACACCACCACCTCCGCTATCAGTAACACCAACACCACTACCGCTATCAGTAACACCACCACTACCGCTATCAGTAACACCACCACCACCATCTCTAGTACAGAGCCTTCTGAACAACACCGTGCAGGGAATATGATTCTGGGGTCTCCACAACAATTACTTTTTCTGATCTGGAATTCATTGGCTTTTTTTACGTCTGTGTGCCTAATTTCGATTCTCGTAACTGGCCTCCCATTATGCAGAATCATTCTCATATTGATTTCTTTGATGGCATTATCGTATTATACTTCTATTCTTGAAACTTTTTACTTCACCGATAGTGCCTTTGTAAGGAGTTTGTTTATCATTTTTATGGCTGTAAGTGTTCTTACGGCACATTTTATTCCCAATTTTTTAAATAAATTAAATGCCTACAAAGACCCTACAACCTAAGATGTAAACGTAGGAAAGTGAACTTATTTTTAGCTGCTACTTGTTTATATTTTGTTGTTACTTGTAATGTTATGTCTCCTTTTAATATATTTAATGAAGTTGTTTCTTTCATCCGTACAAATTACAATTGAGTTGTTCCAGTGATACATGAGGGGTTAAATGTACAAAATAGCGTCGGTTCAAATTTTGTTCCACGATTTTTCATGATTAAATATAAAGTTTTATCTATCTAACTCTAAAAAAATAATCTAATTCAGATGAATTTTTTTGTTACCAAAACAAAAATTATAATGAGATGTATACTCAATCACCTTTAAATTATACACACTATTATATAATATATTTAATATTTAATATTTGATATATTACGATATAATAATAATGGTAAGAGAGGGAAATTTAAAAAGTTAATTACTTTTTATTTCAATTCATAACTAAAATAATTAAATAAAAGTTTTATTATGTCATATATGTGGGTCTGAGTGTATAAAGGGGAGATCAACTAGTTTTTACCCTTTTTCTAACAGTAATCATTTTCATTGTTTTAAAACTACACTTAAACCCAAACCCCTTTATTTTAACCCAACGTAGCAAGTATGTCTCGTTAGCATAGCAAGTATGCCTCGTTAATGTAATAGATCATGTTACGCCCGTAGATTAACTTGGCCCGATATGATATTGAGTCCAATAATATTTATAAAAAATAAAAAATAAATAAATAAAATAATAATTATAATATAATTTTTTTTTTTTTTAAGAAATGTAAATTTTAGACTTAAAAAATAAGTGTAGTTTTTTGGATTAATCTAGCATATATAAGACAATCAAAATTTAAATTTGATTAGCGCATGATATTAATTATTTATTTATAGTAAGTGAAACAATTGAGTGATTATATATTTTTTTTAATTTGTAACACTTTTGTAAAAGTTCAAAGTACAAAAGTGTAAGTACAAAAATATTTAATATTTTAAAAAATACAATCACCCATTATAAATACAAGTTAAACAAAATATAAGTTTTAACTAAATCTAAATTTTGGATTTCATATTAATGAAATTGATCATAAGAACTCAACTTAATTATTATAAATAAATTTATCTTATTTTAAATCATAATTCAAAATTGTAACATATTTTTTATATTAAAAAATATAATTAAAAATATTTTTTTATTAAAATGAATGGATTACTAGTTAAGGACTCAACATGATACGGGTGTTATATATAAGGTCGTGTCACAAGTCTAATAATTTTTAATAGGTCAGCCGGATATAAAATCCACTATTGTGTTAGCCTACACCCAACATGACCCATAAGTTTGACAGGGCGTGCCAAAGCCAAGTTGGCGTAGCACTACTCACTGTTATATTTAACTACATTTTTATATCTTTTGTCAAAGTTTAAAGGTCAAATGACTGATTCCTACCTAAGATTTAATTCATTAATAAATTTTCAAACATTAATTTGAAAAAATTTAAATTCTTACCCTTGTTTTCCTGTTACTATTAGCTTTTATAATCTTTATTACTCGGTATTTTCATTTTCATTTAATTTCTTGCCAAGAGAAAAAAATTTGTGCTTTCGTATTAAAAAATAATAATAATAAGACTCCCCTTTTTTAATTCCATATATCCTTATCTTGCTCCACACCTACCTAAACGAAAGGACCCTGCATCCTAAACTTCTCCCCATTTACAAGAAACCAGCTCTGTATAAATAAAGAAAGCACAACTGCTACTGCTTATCATTTCCTTTTCCATTCAGCCCAAAACTCCTTTATCTTTTTACTTCATAACGAAGAGAGAAGGTCGCCAACATGGCATGGTTAGGAACCTGCGGGGTGTTACCATCACATGGAACCCTAGACGATGTTAAACAAGCTCGATGCCCCCCCGATTTCCGGGATTTTTACCAAGGTGTTGACGAAACCGAGCAATAACTCTAAGGGTGGAAGTCGTGTAAGAAGCCGTGTGGAAGTCCGTGTACAGAATGTTACTATTACGACTCTTAGTCGGTTTGTTGTAGTTATAGTTAAAGATGCAGATACAGGAGAATAATGAGGGAACCCAAAAGCTTATCTCGCGAGATTTGGTTTCTGTTTCAAATTATCAGTCGATAACTTGGAAGGTGGTGGAGGGGCGGCCCAGGGAGAATTATTCTGGGTTTTTCTACGACGGGGATATTTAGTGTCCTGGATAATATTTTAATGGAGCAAGGTTGGCCTCGAACAGGAAGGGATGGGATCCTAGATGATGATCTTAATGAAGGGAAGGCTAGTCTTATGAGTTTCTTTGATGTGGGTATGAAGTTTGAGCCGGTTGAGGGAGATGAGCGTTGGTGTATGGTGGGAGAAGATACGATTGTCGATTGTCGATTTATGTTTGTTTTTACAATAAAATTATGTCATAAATAATGTGATTAATTTTATATATAAATAAAAATATATAATTATATAATTATGTGTTATTTTATTTTTAATTTAAAACTATTCAATCATATGAAAATAAATCAATGAGTCATTGTTTGTCCACATACCACTCTTATTTTTATTATAATAAATGTTTTGTTATTACACTTATTTAATGAAAAAGTAATTCGGTAATTTATAATCGAATTAAAAGAAGCCATTAATATAATTGGATGATGGGTGGCCATTTAAAATTTTCAAAGTTAATGGGTGAGAATTGAAATGAAGCAAAGCTTAGAATGTTTTGACAAAATTCAAATGTTGGTTAAAAATTCAAATTATGTCAAATAATTTTTAAAACGAAGCTGTGTCAATTGTTAGGTTAAATGATATCATTTTGTTAATAGAGTCTGAATCTGAGTAACGAATTTGAGTTGAACCAAACTGTGAAATATGTTGACTTAAACTTATTGGGTTTTTTAGTAATATAGCAGAGTCTTGGGGAGTTTTTAGACATTACACATACGAAAGGGCAGTAGAGTCTTTTAGGTGGAGTTTAGTTTTAATAAAAAACAGATTATTAAACGTGTAGCAGGAGCAGTAGACAAATCTGGAAGCTTTGCTTTTCATTTCCCTTGTGTTCTCTTTGCTATGGTTTCTAGGAAATGCATAAATCCACTGGTTTTTCTCTTAATCTATTAATAATTTATTACTCAGGTAAAGTGTTGTAGACTTTAACCTTGGAGTCTTTAAGTAATAAAAAATGTATTAATAATTTACATCCAATTGACATCACTTGCTTAAACCAGCATTACTCAGGTAATTTATTTATTTTTATTTATATAATTCTGTATACTATTATTTTTATTAATATAATAAATAATTTTAAAAATATTTTATAAAAATTATATTTAAATAAAATAACATATTAATATATTTTTATTACCTTCAACAAAATATAATAATTATTTATAATCTAAATTAATTTACTTTATATTTTGAAGTTTGAATTTCATATCAAACTCTCACTCCTAACCTAATTTAAATTAGAATTGTATCAAGTTTTCTAATCCTAATTTGATATAATTTGAATTGATTCAAAATTATCAAATGTTATCACTCTTCCAGTGATTTTAACATTTTTTTTCTAAAACTACCTCAATCTACCATTATTAAAACATTTACCCAAAAATTACATGTTAAGACCTTGTAGAACACATTATAAATTTATGTTCATAATTATTCAAATCGTTCAACTATCTCTTATTGTCTAATAAATTTATTATTAATATTTTTCGTTTAAGTGATTCAGATTGGTTAGTAACTCTGTCCACTGTAAACTTTTAAATAGTAATAAGGGCAACTCCAACATGGAAGAGACAAAATTGTTTCAACAAATTTGATTTAATACAGTATTTTTACCACTTGATAAGTCTTACAATAATGTTAGGGGTCAATATTTTAAAACTTAATTGTAGTTAAATCAGTTATTTCGCAAATTCTCATTGACGAATCATTGGTTGATCTTTTGTTGACCGATGATTCATTCTCGTTCGGGAGATGAGAGGGTAAAGGTTGATTGACTCTAGTCATTGGAGAAGCGACAAGAGAGAAAATACAAACCCTAAAGTGGAAATAATTATTTTTTAAACTTTAAATGAAGGAAAAGTGAGAAAAAAATTATTAATTTTTAAATGGGGGAATGTGATGGATTTATTATTTTTTTCAAATATTTTTATTTAAATAAATTTTTTACCCCTAATAGTTACAATAAAATTTAACATATAAATAGGAATTTAAATTTTTGATAATTAACTAATAAAAAATTTGATAAAAAAATGGGGTTTACACCACACCTTGGGTGGGAAACCGTTATTTGGCCTTATTAAAATGACAAAAGGAAGTTGTTAAGGAATTACCCACCAAAAAAACAAAGTTGTTCAGTAGAAGTACCTTGAAATAAAAATTAGTTGCTCTTTTTTAAAATGAGTCATTACCAGACACGTTAATTACACTGGGCAAGTGAAGGCATAGCTTGAAACATGAAAAAAAAAACTCGGTATGAGAAGACCCAGTTAGACATTGTAGTGTGCCAAGTTAGACTTATAGGTCTGTTGGGCTAGGTTTGGAGTTTTAATATTACGCCCATGGGCTATCGACCCCTGCCCGATATTGTGTATACAAAGTAAAAATTCCTTCTATCTTACAGTAGCTTTGCTTCTGCCAAGGCAGAGGCAGAATTTGCTTTTGCCACTTGGTAGAAGCTGCTTCTGTTGAGTGGCAAAAGCAAAGGCAGAAGCTGTTGGCCTCTACTTAATATTTTTTCAAAACTTTTTAATTAATTTATTTTTTTATATATAAACCTATTCAATTTTCTTCATTTTCACTTTTATTTATAAATCTCTCAATCTCAATTATTTTATTATATTTTTAATCTCATTTTATCCTATTAACTCCCTTTCAAAAAATATTTAAATTCGTAAATAATAATTCTTTGTGTTTATAATTTCATTTTTATTTTAATTTTATCATTACAAAATATTACAAAATATTTGAATTCGCAATAATAATTCTTTCTTTGAAGAATTCAAAGATTTGGATATAGAAGGTGAGTAGATAAATGTTATATAGTAGGTGTATTTTATTTATGTTTTGTAATTTATACAATATGTAAATTAATTTATTTGTATTAGGTTATCAATTTATAATATTTTTCATCACGTAACTAAAATATTCCTCCTTTACAAGTGAGAAATCATAAATAAAATATTTGGGATACTGTTCTCGGTTTTAATAATTGAAAAATAATTTGTGTTTAAAAATTTTAGTCAAAATTTTTTTTTAAAATATTGATTAAATGGGCCGACCCGACCCAGTTTAATTAAGACCCATTATTATATGAGTTGAGTCTTAGGCCTTTATATATCAATAGGCTAACCTAGTCCAAAGACTTATTACTGTTTGAGCATCAGACCCAATTCAACCCATTAGTCCAATGGGCTAAGCTAGAGTCAGCCCAGCTCAATCCGGCCGGCCCATTGACACCTCTGGTACCAACTCCAACGTTGCAATGAAGACAAAAAAATGACGACGCAAGTCTTATATTTTTTCTCTGAAATTATTGGCATAGAAGCCCCACCACCATATTGCAGTGAAGACTCAAGAATCAAGATACAAGTCTTATGTTTTTTTCTCTGAAATTATTGCCCTGGAAGCCCCACCTCCACACCATCATGATTCATGACCTCACCTTCACAACTTCCACTCGCGGTCCCCACTTCATCTTATCACACTTCATTCCTTGGCGAACCAACTCGATACAAGTGAGCTTAAGCAAATTGCTCGCAAATATGATGAAATGGAAGTGCTACTGAAGGCTGATTCGTTCACTGGTATCTCTCATCTAGGTTTTTATTCATATTGACAGAATGAATAGAGAGCATTTCGTGGAAGACTGACCATATAATATTGACGTTAGTCTTCTATGGCTCTGATATTTTGGAAAATGAGAAGGAATACTCCAGACGCTGTCCAAAACATTGACCAAGACTCAATGTTTTGATGCTTCTTATTCAAAGATAAGGAATCTGCGGTGCGCAAGGCAAACAGTAACTCATAATTTTCATTCTTATACATGCCACTATTGTTACTCCTATTATTGAAACAAAATTTGCAAAAGATTTCTTGAAACAGCCACAAAGACATGGATGAGAGGTTGCAGAATTTTGCCATGGAAGGAAATGTGGACGCATTTTTTTCAGTACTTGCAGAGGACCCTTATGTTTTGGAGCGTATTGATCAGGTACCGTTTGTGACTACTCCCTTGAACACAGCTGCAAGGGAGGGAAAGTCCCACTTCGCCAAGTTCGTCATTTATAAATTTGAAATATTTTGGATTGTTTGACTATTTTAGTTGTTATGAAAATGGCAAAAGGGAGTGGTTAGGAAATACCACCGCTATCACTAACGCCACCAGCACAATCTTTAATATAGAGCTTTTTGAACACCTTGCAGGGGAAATGATTATGAGGTCTTTTAAGCCAATTTGTGATATCTTTAGACAAAGCCTAAATTGGTAGAGTATAAGAAACAAGTTGGGTCTATATGTCTATCCTACATCAGTTAAAAATAAAAAGATTTAATTTGTTATATATTTTGTGAGGAGAAGCAAAACCACGATGCAATTACGACATAATTACTTGTGATCAATCAATGAAATGGGTGAAAAAGAGAGGGGAGAGAGGACTCATGATGCAATTACAAGATGATTCACTAATGAAGGCAAAGTTCTAAAAAAATTATTGAAAAAATTTTAATAAAAATGGAAAAAAAGTTGTCTCTGCAACCTTGGTATGCTAACAATTGCTTGATGTTGAATCAAATTCTTCCAGTTACATTACTGGAATTCGAATACAAAGCCAGTCACAAATCGAATTTTAAACCAATTCATCCCGGAAACATTACTGGTATTGGAATCCCAACACCACAGCCATCCCCAGAACAAAATTTAGCTTAAAATCTTATCTTTAGCCACCAAAAGAATAAATCAAAACAACCCGAAAGCAAAATCCGCAAAAAAAATAAAATAATTATGAAACCTTCAATAAGAACATAAAATGCAAACGGGAACTTAGAATCTTATAACGACCCTCCAAGAACGCGAGGTGTTTAGCAACTTCCTCTTCAGGGTCTTTAACAAACACAAACCTGTAAAAATTCAGCACCGGGAAATCCCCATTATCATCATCATTATTACCATGACTATTTGCGCGGCGTCTCCTATTGTTGTTCTTATTGATGCTTGCGGCTGTCTCTCTTGGTGGCTGTAACTGTGAGAGGAAAGTTGAACAGCAAGCAACACTGAGGTGGGCTCTCGGGTGCCGCTTCAAAAAGGGTTCAAGATTGGTGTGAAATGTTTGTTGGGATTGAGAAGATTAGTGGTGGTGAAAATGTAAGTGAATGAAGAGCTTGATTATTTCCTCTCATGATCTCATCGTCTCAAACGTCCTGCCAACTCTCGAGCACTTGTTTTTTCTCTTTTGAGTTTGGTAATCTATAGTTACACCCCTAGGCCGGTTCAACCCGGTCCAAAGATCAGTTCGAGCTTTGATAGATCCTATTAATACCGGTTGGATCGAAATCATCAACCTGATTCAAGTGAAGGTCAAATGATTAGATCCCACTCAAGGTTTCATGAAATCATAAATTCTCACATTGAATTTTAAAAAACTAATTATCAGATATTATCTAATTGGTTAATGAATTAGTAAAATTTTCTTGTAAATAACTGTTTTGCATCCATAAATATTAAAAAGTAAAAAAATAAAATAAAATAAAATTATCATGATTTTTAAAACTTCAAAGGCAAGAATTTATGACTTCAAATCTTGCCAGGGACATAATCTTTTGGCCTCTCCCCTCTCAATGTGTATAATTTGGAAGTGATTTGAATTGAAATCCCATTGTAATTTGTGATGGTGAAAGAATTCATGATTTTAAAAATGTGATCAGACAGGCTGTCAACCAATTGAATTGCCACCCAATTGCAAAACAATAAAATTATGTGTATCTATTTTGGGTACATAAATATGTACACATTTATATGTGTCATTATGTGATTGGATGATTTTGAATTAAGAATAAAACAATAATCAATCATATGATGATATATATGAATGTGTATATATTTGTGTATCTAAAGTACGTACATATAGTATTACTCTAAGTATATATATCATCAAATTAAATTTAAAAAAATTAAATTGAATACTCAAATTTGCAAAAACCAAAGAAAATTGTCCGCTTCTGAAGGATTTACATGCAATTACCCCAAATTGAAACTATTTAACCCCAAAATATCCAAATATTTTCATATAATATCCAAAACACCCTTCATACTTCTATATAAACCTTAACCTTTCATAAGAACCAATGCATTCAAATTTTCAATTTCCCTCAATATATGACATTGTGATTTCAATTAGAAAGAGATAAGTTCGTGTTTTTGAGTTCAATATGGAGGAAATCAATTTGTGATAGCAAAATATTTATACAAATCTTAACTCAAAATTTTATTTACTCTTTAATTATGAGGTTTTTAAATACTTGCTTAGAGTTACACCTAAAATTGATAATGTTAGAAAAATATAAAGGTATTTCAATATTATAATTATAGGGTGAAATGTTATTTTACAAAGCGGGGTATTATAGATATTAGACAATGTGTGTGGGAGGGGGGGGGGGGGGGGTGGGTTATGTTGACGTGAGATGATATTTTATAATAGGGAGAAGGACTATTTCCCACCCAACTTTAGACGCGTTCTCAAAATGATACCCACGGCAGATGAAAATCCAGTTTTCCCACCTATGAGCCGTTAACATGGATGGTTTCTGTTTGCATAAGGGTAAAATGTCCATTTTACCCTTGTTAGATGAAATGACAAAAATACCCCTTTGCAAAATTCATCCCAAATTTGATGTGAGGGTTTTCCTTCACCCCCCTTAGGTTTTAGAAACTAAATTTCACCTTACCTAAAGTTTTTAAACTTTGAAAACTAACATTTTCACCCCCCAAACCTAGGGTTTCCAAATTTTTCAAAAAACAGCCGCCCCCCATAACTTTCAAAACTAGCAGTTTCACCCCCATTCTTCATCTTCATCTCCCGACGTCTTCTCCGGCGTCGTCACCGGCCTCCTCCTTCTCCTGGTGCGACGGCGGTGGTACGACGAAGAGATCTTCATCTCCTCGTCGCACGGTGCGACGAAGAGACGGAGATCTTTTCGTCGCACGATGCGACGAAGAGACTTCTCTTCGTCGCTTGTCATCCAGATCTGGGAGATCATCGGATCGTCGCTCGTCGCTCTTCTTCTCTCTTTGACGGAGGTCTCTCTTCTTCTCTCTTCGTCGCTCGTCGGATCTGGAAGACGCGACGACGATCTGTTCTTCCAGATCTGGACGACGCTTCGCGTCCAGATCTGGGCGACGAAGGGTCGTCCTTCGTCGTCCTTTGTAGTTGGAGATGGGAGATCGGTCGAATGCGTCGACCGTCGACGGTGGCCGGAGAAGGAAGCAAACCCCAGGGGTGAAATCTAAACTTTTCAAACTTTTAGGATGGGTTAGTTATTATTTTTTAAAACCTGGAGGGGGGAAACGGTAAGATTTAAAAGTTTTAAGGTTGTAAATAGCAAATGACGATTTTGCCCCTATCCCTAACTGAAAAATTGGACGGCAGTTTGGTCACGGGTGGGAAAACTGGATTTTCATCTGCCGTGGGCTGTAATCTGAGAATGCATCTAAAGTTGGGTGGGAAATAGTCCTTCTCCCTTTATAATAAGGGTGTTACAAACATTAGACTATGCATGGGGTGAAGGGATAATTTACAATGTGTGGTTAAATGATATTTGCCAATGTAAGATGTATATAAAATTTTACTTAAAAATAGAGGGCCTAAATTGATATTTGATAAATTTAGTTTGTTTTTTTAGGTGAGATATTATTAATTATGAAACATATAGAGTCAATATAATGAGTATACTGGATATAAAGAAGGGGATGGATTAATATTTAACGATATGTGGTAAAGTGATATTTAATGTTGTAAGGGTAAATTAATATTGTATAAAATTCATATCGAATTATTCAGATTGTATTATTATATATGATTTCAAGTAAAATTTTGAAATACATGTAACCATAATACTGTATAATAGATAAATATTTTACCATGAAACTGTAAATCTCTAAAACTATGTAAATCATATAATTCAAACCCTTTCAAAGTCTGAAACTGTATAACATTACAACTTCTATTACCCAAAAAAATAATAAATTGAATTTTTGCTTATGAAATAAAGGTGAACATATTGGTATAGTTTAATATGAAATTTTATAATAAATTTTATTATTAATATTGGTTATTGTAAGATCGATTGAAATGACGGATTATACTTTAGTTCGATACGAAGGAGAATATCATAAACAATGCTGACTCTATCAGCATAACATAAAAAGTAACAGCAACAGCTGAGTTCACATCTTAGGTTGTTTAAAGCTTCCCAAACGCAGGTTTCTCCGGCGGCCATGCCAGGTGAGCTTCCAACGTTGGTGATTTAAAAAACGAAAAAGGAATACAATGTGCTGCAGGAAAAACTTACAACCAAAAATATTGATAAACAAAGGCCCAACAATGTAACTTTCGGTGTAGTAAAAAGGATCAATAAAAGAAATATAATATGAAAATATAAAAAGTTTCGGTGGTGTATGATTTGTGGTAATAAAAAAAATATTAAGAGTTTATTTTACTTATTATACATAAGTATAATTATTATAAAATATTACCCAAGTTGCATTATCATTATGATATAAAATTCTCGAAATTTTTTATTTATTGAGAAATCAAAATAAAAGACAAATGACTATACTCATTTTTATATAGCCTAACCATGTGCGCCAGACCATTTATTTAGATAAAGTGAAGGCAATTGGATTTGGACGTAGATTATTAACATCATTTTTTGTTATTTTATATACTAAATATTTTTTAAAGACTCCGACATTAAAGTCTGCAACACTTTTTTTTTTTTAATAATTTTAGGGTATGATTGATCTGACCTAACGCTTACCAAGTTTTCTATAAAAATGAAGAATGAGTTCCTTATTCTCCCGTACTCAAAGATTTGCAATATTGTTCACGACCATAAGCTGAAGAAAAATTGTAGAATGGCCACCTACACCATGGACGTTGAGAGGTTGCAGAGGCTGCAGAATTTTGCGAAGGAAGGAGATGTGGATGCATTATATTCAGTGGTTGCAGAGGATCCTTATGTTTTGGAGCGTATTGATCAAGTACCATTTGTGACAACTCCCTTACACAAAGCTGCAAGGAAGGGAAAGATCTATTTCGCCAAGGAGATACTAAACTTAATGCCATCATTTGCTTGGAAGCGAGACCATCTTGGGCGTATTCCCCTCCATTTGGCTTTGGAGGGGAAGCAGCAGCAGGAACGGCTTCGTCCCCGTGATTTGGATTTGGAGGAGAAGTACCAGGAAGTTGTAACATGGTTCATAAAACATGACAGTGAGCTTGTCCGTGTTAAAGCAAAGGGGATGGTTACTCCTCTGCACTATGTAGCTCAACTAGACGATGAATGCAGTTTGTCTGACTTTTTGTTTGTTTGTCCATTATCGATCGAAGATTTGACTGTTAAATCTGAAACTGTTGTCCATGTCGCCATAAAAAACGGGAGTTTGAAAGCCTTTAAAGTCTTGTTAGGATGGCTACGACGCTTCAACGAAGAGGAGATCATGAAGTGGGAGGACGAAGAAGGAAACAATGCATTGCATACTGCAGTATCTGCAAATCAACCTGAGGTAAGTATCCGATTTGCCTTCTCATTTTCTTTACACAAGCTTCTAATATTTCCCTTTTTCCCTCAATCATGAAGATGGTGAGGCTGTTGACTGGATACATGAAAGTGAATAAAAGGAACAGTAAAGGTTTGACAGCTTTGGACATATTCTACCTTCGCCAATGTCAAGGTTTGGTAGATGCAACTGTTGGTGACATTCTACTTGCAGCTAAAGCTAAAACTGCATGTCAACTCCATCGTCTTTCTTTAAGAGATTCACAACAAACTTCACCAGTCCGGAACTTTTCTGGTGGCTTATCATTTTCAGAAAGAATCAAGAAAAGATTCTCGCTAGGTTACCGACGCGTTGATGAAGTTCCTCTTGAAGTCCGAGACGTACTACTTGTAGTGGCTATATTGATAGCCACAGCCACCTATCAAGCTGCATTAAGCCCCCCCGGAGGATATTGGCAAGATAACGGCAATCTGCAGCCTACAGCCAACAACACTGGCATCGGTAACTCCACCACCACCGATATCAGTCTCAATAACACCACCGCCACCACCACCGTCTTTAATACATTGCCTTCTCAACAACGTGCAGGGAAAATGATTCTGGGGGGGTCTCCATTCCAATTATTATTTTTGACATTTAATTCCTTGGCCTTTTTCACATCTTTGTGCTTAATTTCAATTCTCATAACTGGCCTCCCATTTTACAGAATCATTATTACAATGATATCTTTGATGGTATTTTCGTATTATTTTTCTATTCTTGAAACTTTTGACTACGCCGAAAGTAATTTTGTAAGGTTTCTGTTTATAATTTTTCTGGGTGTAAGTACTTCGGCAGCATATTCTATTCCATTTTTTTTAAACAAAGGCCATCAACCTTGGATGCAAACTTAGGAAGCTCCGTAGAAAAGTGAATTTATTTTAAGCTGCCACTTGTTTATATTTTGTTATTAGTGGCAGCATTATTTCGTTTGTAATGCTATAACTGTTTTTAATATATGTAATGCTGTTGTTTGTTCACTGTTACAAATTTCAATGGCACTTTTCTCTCTCTCTCTCTCTATGTGTGTGTAAGTTCGAGTTAATAGTATGTAATTAAATATATAAATGATATATTATTGTATGACTAAATGATTTTAAATTAAAGATAAAATAATGTCTAATCATATGATGACACATCATTAATATATTCAAATTATGTATTAAAAATATATACATATAATATTTCTTATAAGATTAAACATAGAGCTTATCTATTTGATCTGAAAGAGTCATTTAATTCAAATAGAGTTTTTTGCACCAAAAATACAACACAATATAATAATGGTAAGAAAAAACAAACTTACTTTTTATTTCAATTCATAAATAAAATAATAAATAAAGTTTTATTATATCATCTATATGGGTCTTAATTATAAAAAAGGAGAACTACCTCTCACCCATGCTATAACGTTGTGTATATCTTTTCAAATCATTTGACAATACATATTAAATATATATATATATATATATATAAAATAAATAAACGTAATTTTATTGATGATCAAATCTATTATTTTACTGTTTCATAATTTGATTGATTTAATCAATTTAATTTATTATTAAATTATAATAAATTTATTAAATAATATTATATATTTAATATATGTTTTAAACATAAACTATATAAACTATATTAAGTTCATTAAAAATAAATTTGTACAATTATTAACAACAATAAAACATATTTACTTTTTTGAAACATAAATTTTATTTCATTAATACAAAAAAACCGAGGAAAATAGAATAAAAATTAAAATTAGAGCTTAAAGCAATAAAAGTTAATCCAACCCAATTCTACTAATTTGGATCAATTTACTGTTTTTATTGAATTTGATCAAATCTTATATCAAAACAGTTCTTAGTGAAAATTAGATTACGGTATTTGCCCATTCTCCGTCAAATTGGCTGGTCCGGTTTGCAAATTGGCAGGAAGAGAGTGGTGATTACGCTGGCTTATATTGGCGCGTGCAGAGTAGAAAAATTTGTGAGTGCAGTTAGAAAAAGAAGGGTCCCTGAGAAGAAATCAGAAGTAACTCTGCAGCAAGCAAGCGATGGAATCTACGATTTCAAATTTTAAATACGATAATTCCTACCGTGCCAGTAACAGTACCTCCTTGCCGATTATTGAAAATATTCTATTGCACCGTTAATAGAAAAATTAATATTTAAATATATATAATTTTATTGTTATTGAAATAACAACTCAAATATTATTCACATGACTGATCTATCATACTAATATCTAATAACTCAATCTTAAAATGTCACGGCTGTATATAACTAACGGTAAATCCAATCCATATTAACTTTAAATAACAGTTGAATGAGATAAATAAACTAAAGTTTAAACTTGATTAGAAAAAAATAATTTAATTTTAAATTTAATTTAAATTAATTCAAACTTAAATATTTAGATTAATTTAAAGTTAATTCGTATTATAAAAATGTAATCAATTTTAAGAACGGTAGATATTTAGATTTTTAAAATTTTATATGTGAGAGTTTAGAATTTTACCAAACTTTGGGGTGGGAATAAGTGTTTTGGCCAAAAAGAAACAATTAACTTCCAAAGCCTTGATCGTCAAACACAAGCTTGGCACTAAGGAGAAAGGACGAAAATGAAAAACAATTGAAAGTTAATGGTTTAAAGAAATTTTGTCACATGTTAGTTCGGTGAGTTTTAAATGCGCACTGCCGACATTGACCAATTTGTAAATTGAAAGAAAGCGAGTGGTGAATACGCTGGCTAATTGGCCCATGCAGATAGAAAAAGAAAGGTCGCTGTAAGAATCAGAAGCTCACTGCAGCAAGCAAGCATTGACTGGAAATGAATCTACAAAATACTATTTTCATTTTTAGGCTCAATGTATCCTACGTGCCGGTAACATTACCCACTCATATATACTGCCCAGAGAAAAAAGAGATGACTTGCCCTAACGGGCTGATTGAATGTCCAAAGTATGGGATTTCCTAAAGGGGAGGGTTTGGATTTAAAACTTATGATATTAGATCAACATTAGACTTTTAAATTATTCGGTATAATAGTTTTAAGGCCAGCTTATAAATAAAAAATTTTACTTTCAACAAAAAATCTAATTTGAATAAAATTTTTTATTAAAAAAAAAGATAGACTCCTAAAATTCTCCCTCAGTCTTGTCACTTTCAAACTTGAAATGTTTTTTATTATTTCAATATTTAATTATTCAATAAAATCATATGTATCTATTTTGAATACATAAATAAATAAATATATATATGTTATTATGTATTTAAGTGATTTTGAGTTAAAGATAAAGAAACACATAATCACATGATGACACACAATTATGTATCTATTTGTGTACTCAATAAAAAACTAAAAAATGAAATAGTTTTGAAATTCAGGTGAAACTATCATGAAATAAAAATGAGTTGCCCTATTTTAAAATGAGTCATTATCAACTCCCATATCACACTGAAAACACAAGAATCAAGGTACAAGTTTTATGTTTTTACCCACCAAAAAAACATAATCACATCAAGTCATTGCTAGAAGATAGCTTGAGCATCCGAGAGAAGGTAAAGCCAACGTTGGCTTAGTCTTAGGCCAAAGAGGACATCAAAGATGGAGGGAAAGGATGCCAAATTTTCAAGTAATCTAAAGTTGAAGAGGTGGGATTAAACTAAACTTTTCAAAAGTCTAAGGGCAACTGTAAATAGGAAAAAGATAGAGACCTTTGATGGTGAGAGAAAAAGTAACTTTTTAAAAATTAAGTTTAAAAAAAATTATTAACTTTTAAAACTAAGGTGAAAAGAGAAGATAATTTTTTATTTTTCAAATAGAATGATTAAATGATATTTTTACTTTTTATGCTAACAATAAAATTTAATAAAAGTTAGATAACAGATAAGTATTTTGACGTTTAAATTTAATGTGCGGGAGTTTGGGAATAAACTAAACATTAGGTGAGAATAAGTCTTTTAACGTTTAAATTTCTCTCTATCTTGTCACTTTCAAACTTGAAATATTTTGCATTGTTTAACTATTTTTTAATTGCTAGGAAATTTAGGTGAAGCTGCGCTGAAAATGAGTTGCTCTTTTTGAAAACGAGTCATTACCAACTCCCCCATCTCAGTGAAAACACAAGAATTATCATACAAGTTCTATGTTTTTTCTATGAAATTACTGGCATGGAAGCCCCACCACCGTACCTTCATGACCTCTCGTTCACAACTTCAACTCTCGGTCACTACTTCACCCTATCACACCTCATTATTTACTAAATCAACTCAATTCGAATCTAGTCCTTTGGAGAAAGGTGATACACATAAGCTTAGGTGTTACGTGTGAGCTTAGGCAAAACTGCTCACAAATCTGAGAGGAATAATGTTAAAGACTGATTCGTTCACAAGCATCTCTTATCTAGGGTTTTATTCATATTGACAGTATGAGTGGAGAGCATCGAAATTCATGGAAGATTGATCATATAATAGCGACAATAGTCTTCTATGGCTCTGATATTTGAGAAAATGAGAAGGAATACTCTAGAAGCTGTTCAAAACATTGACCAAAACTCTCTGTTTCGATGTTTCTTCGTTGCTTCTTATCCAAAGAGAGGAATCTGTGGTGCTCATTTCTCCTGTCCTGTGCACAAGGCAAACAGTGACTCCTAATTTTCATTCTTATAACTCAAACTACCATTGTTAGTCCTGTAATTGAAAGAAAATTTGCAAAAGATTTCTCTAAACACCCACACAGACATGGATGAGAGGTTGCAGAATGTTGCCATGGAAGGAAATGTGGATGCATTATATTCAGCACTTGCAGAGGATCCTTATGTTTTAGAGCGTATTGATCAAGTACCATTTGTGACTACTCCCTTGCACACAGCTGCAAGGGAGGGAAAGATCCATTTCGCCAAGGAGATACTAAACTTAAAGCCTTCATTTGCTTGGAAGCGAGACCACCTTGGGCGCAGTCCCCTCCACTTGGCTTTGGAGGGAAAGCACCAGCAGGAAGGGCTTAGTCTCCGTGATTTAAATTTGGAGGAGAAGTACCAGGAACTTGTAACATGGTTGATAAAACATGACAGTGAGGTTGTCCGTGTTAAAGCAAAGGGGATGGTTACTCCTCTGCACTATGCAGCTCAACTAAACGATTAAACCAGTTTGGCTGACTTTTTGTATGTTTGTCCATTATCAATCGAAGACTTGACTGTTAAATCTGAAACTGTTATACATGTCGCTGTAAAAAACGGGAGTTTGAAAGCCTTTAAAGTATTGTTAGGATGGCTTCGACGCTTCAACAAAGAGGAGATCCTGAAGTGGAAGGACGAGGAAGGAAACAATGCATTGCATACTGCAGTATCTACAAATCAACCTCAGGTAAGCATACGATATGCTTTTCACAGATAGCTCCTTTTGCCTTGTTATTTTCTTTACATAAGCTTCTAATATTTCCTTATCTCCTCAATTAAGAAGATGGTGAAGCTGTTGATTGGATATATGAAAGTGAATATAAAGAACAGTAAAGGTTTGACAGCTTTGGATATGTTCTATGATCGCCAAGGTTCGCTAGATGCAGCTGTTGGGGACATTCTACTTGCTGCTAAAGCTAAAAAAGCATCTGAACTAATCTATCGTGGGCCTACAATACTTAAAAAAATATTTATTCATCTATTAGGTTCAGAAAAAACTTCACTAGTAGAGCACTTTTCTGGTGGCTTATCGTTTTCAGGAAGAATTCTGAAAAGATTCTCGCTAGGTTACCGAAGAGTTGATGAAGTTCCCCTTGAAGTCCGAAATGTACTACTTGTGGTTGCTATATTGATAGCCACAGCCACCTATCAAGCAGCACTAAGTCCCCCGGGAGGTTATTGGCAAGATGACAGCAATCTGCAGCCTGCAGCCAACAACACTGGTATCAGTAACTCCACCTGGATCCAAGAACATTCTGAACAACATGCTGCAGGGGAGATGATTCTGTGGTCTCAAGAACAATTATTATTTTTTACATTTAATTCTTTGGCTTTTTTTACGTCTGTGTGCTTTATTTCCACTCTCGTAACTGGCCTCCCATTTGACAGAATCATTATCACAATGACATCCTGGATGGTATTTTCGTATTATTTTTCTATTCGTGAAACTTTTAACGACACCGAATGTGGCTTTTTAGGCTTTTTGTTTATCTTTTTCCTGCCTGCAAGTTTTCTTGCAATAAATTATATCCCATTTTTCTTAGATCACCAACATTCGAAGCTCACACTGCATGGCCGCCGGAAGAACCTTCGTTGGGGAAGCTTTGAACAACCTAAGATGTGAACTCAGCTGTGATTAGTGTTGACTGAGCTGTATTTTCTATATAGGAAATAATAGTGCAGCATGAGTTATATTTTTTGTATAGGAATAACTAGTTGTATTTTGTTTCATTGTGTAAGAATATTTAGCTGCCATATAGTTAGCCTAATTACTAGCTTAAGATAAAGATTTTTTCTTGATTTAGTTAACCTCTTTTGTGTGTGTGTGTGTATATATATGGTGTAATCCTTGTGTAAAGAATAAATGAATGAAAATTGCTCCAAAAACTTCTTATGTGCCTTCAATTTGTAATAGTGAATTCATATATTTTTGCTGCCAATTGTTTATGTTTTGTTGTTAGAGTCAGCATTGTTTGTAATTTTGTTTTTTGGTGAATAAATGTATATATAAACAAAAAGGCAAAGAGGCCCCAATGAAATGACTCGAGAACAGCCCAAGCACATCCAACCCACCAGGAGGATAGCAAAAAACCTCTAGGATAGAACTGAAAACAAAACATAATCCAACAATTACTCCTCTCTGAATATATTTAAGGGAATTGTTTCTTTCACCATTCAAATGGGAGTTAAAAAGTTTATTACTTATGTATTTATTGTTATCTTTTGAGGTTGCCATTAGTATTTAGGCCAAAGGACTATTTCCCACCCAAAGTATACTGTTATCTCAATTTCTCTTCGTTAACTTTGAAAATCTTATTTACCTATTTATAGACAGTTAAACTTAACAAAACTCTAACCCCTTAAAACTTTATCTTTTTTCCCCCCAAACCTTAAAAACTAACTATTTCTCTCCTAAGCCAAGTTTTAAAAAATGTTATCTCCCCTTAGGGTTTAGTTTACAATCCCCGGTGCCATTGCTTTCGAAGAAGCTTCCTAATGCATCACCATACTCTAGCGGTCTCTCTTCCCTCCTTTAGAATGCTAGTCAACGCGAATCTAGCCTAGAAAGATGAAGAGCTTCGTCTCTTCATCTTCCCAAACGAAGACAGGAAGCTTAAGAGATGTCTAAAAAGACGAAAAGCTTCATCGATCCAAAGCTTCGTTGGATGTTGATCAGATGTCCAACTAAGTGGAGAGAGATTGTTGGAGGAAGAGAAAGCTTTGAGAGGGAGAGGTCGCCAGCAATGATGTCAGAGATGACACCGAAAATCTGGAAACTAAACTCTGAGAGGAACTATTATTTTTTAAAACTTGGGTTAGGAGAAAATTTTTAGTTTTTAAAGTTTAGAGGAGGAAAAGTAGATTATATTTTAATTTATTTTTAATATTATAGATAAAATAATGGTTTTACCTCTAGAACTGTTAATTTTAATTAATTATAAGTAAGTATTTCGGATTTTCAAAGTTAAAAAGGAAAAAACTTGGGAAAACAATATACTTTGTGGGGGGGGGGGGGGGGGGGGGGGGGGGGTGTGTGTGGGTGGGGTGGGGGTTGGTTTGGTTGTGGGAATAAGTCCTTTGGCCTACTATTATGATTAAAAGAATTATGGTCATTTAATAGTTGTTTTAATTTCCGCAAGATTTAAGTGTTCTCATACTTCATTTAGCAAAGTGCAGTATCATTTTTATTTGGAGGGCAACAATTCTAGAGAAGTTGTTTCTAGTTGGTATTACAACATGATTTATCTGCGCTGATCATGCTCGTACACTGGTCAATTAACAATGTTACTTGCAACTTGTTTTGAGATATGTTATCATTTAATTGAGTATTATTTTATCTTTGATTTAAAATCATTTAAAATCATCATTTGATTGAGTTCAACTATGAATCGATTCTATTTAATAATTAGTATAAGTTTAAACATTTATTTGAATCATATCGACCATCAAATTTAGATCAAACTGGTTTAACTGACTAGTCTAGAATATAAAGTGTGGATTATGCTTAGACACGGTGGAAAATAATTCAATAATGTTAAAAAATAGGTTAATTGTAAAATTTCATATTTATACATAATTCTAACTATACTATCACATAATTCACTTTAATATTTATCATATCAAAAAAGTCCATCAGATATGTAATATTGCAGTTTTCCTCGATGAAAAATATTATGAGAAATGTTATATTTATTTAGTTTTGAATATCTAATCGGATATTTAAATGATGTGATAATTTTAAATTAAAAATAAAATAACATCTAATCATATGATAATACATTATATAAACACCTAATTGAATAGTTAAAACTACGTGTAATGTGTATAATTTAAGGTGATTGAGTTGAAGTCCCATTGTAATTTATAATGGTAACCAAATCAAACTGATTAGATTGAACTAATTTGAATTGAATTAAATTAGGTGGTTGGAATGGTTAGAGTTTAAAAAAAAAAGGGGGTTTGATAATTATATTAAAAATTCAATTTTTTAAAAATTAATTTTGAAGACTTAAATTCAAATTTTATCTATCATTTTATTAATACATTACATTATTTTGATATTAAAATAATTTAGCAAATAAATTTAATAATAAATTATTTAAAATATTATTTTTAATAGTTAAACAATCTGTTGACCAGTCAAATATTAAGAATCAACCAGATTTGTGCCCTGTATTTTCTCAAATGGAAAGATGATTTTTTGATAAGAATAAGGATAGAGATAGTAATGAGGATAATTAAAATCTTTGTGACCGGAGATAAAAATAAAAATATTTTCAATCTATCACCTTTTTTATTTGCTTTGTATCTTATGTATTATTTGAATTCTAAAATATTAAAATACCTTTAAAAGTTGTTAAATTAGTATAAATACATTATAACTATTAATGAATATTTTAATATTTTTTTATGTGAGAGTGGGAAGTTGAAAATGAGAGAATTTTTTGTTAGGGGGAAGCGACGGATATTTCCTGTTATTTCTGGCACTCCATACAAATACTTCCCTGAGAAAAAAGTGGTGGCTTTCAAATTTCTCTGCCTCGTCAATTTTAAACTTGTTATATATATGGTGGATTTTCCACCACGTAGGCAAGTTGACAAAATAGTGTGAATGCAAGAAATTAAGCATACATTAAAGTCAAAAAACGGGGGCAGCAAACTTTCTATATAAAGTCTTCTCCTCTCATTTGTACAGATGTCTTTTCTCAATTAATTGCAGATTACTTTTCTTTCTTATCTTCATCCGGGAAAGCATTTTCCTTGAATAGCTTCTGCTTTTCTTCTCCTCTCTTCTCATTTTTACTTTTATCTCATTATCCTTACATATTTGATTATTATTTTATAACATGTTATCAGCACCATCAACTCAGGTATATTTTATCTTTTTATTATATCGTTATGCTATTTATATATTATAAATACGGATATCCCAGTAATTTATGTTATATTTCTGCTTAATTTTATTATAATTGTACTCTATTTGCAACCCGAAGTTTGTAAAATTGTAAATCTAGACCTGAAGTCTTAAAACTCTTGAATCTAGACCTGAAGTCTGGAATACTATAAATCTGAACCTGAAGTCCTGAATATTATTTGTAACCTGAAGTTTACAAAATTATGAATCTAAACTTGAAGTATGGAATATCATAAATCTGAACCTGAAGTTCTAAATCCTATTTGTAACTTGAAGTTTACAAAATTATGAATCTAGACCTGCAGTCCTGAATATCATGAATTTGGATCTAAAACCCTGAATATCATTCGTAACCCGAAGTTTACGAAATTATAAATAAATATTATTTGTAACCTGAAGCTTACAAAACCAAGAATCTGGACCAGAAGTCATAATATTATTTAAATATTTATTTTTATTGTATTTCATTTATTTGAATAGTTATTTATTCGCATCTTTATTTATTTGAATCTTTATTTTTATTTATATTCGATTTACAACCTGAAGTTTGTAAAATCGTGAGAAAATCATATGTATGGGCCCGAAGTCCCGAATTTTACAATTTACAACTTGAAGTTTGTAAAATCAAGAGAATACATATATATGGGTCAGAAGTCCCAAGTTTCATCAAAGTCTTTATTTTAGAATAATAATATCACCTTTGTAACCTGAAGTTTGCATAAAGTGTGAAAAATATGGACTTGAAGTCCAAAACATAATCAGAATACGTATTATAATATTTTGAAAACTAATTACAAAACCAGAAGTTTTGTATATATGGGATAATATATGGACCTGAAGCTTCCAAAATTAATCTCAATATTTCTCCTACAAAATCAACTGCTTTGTAAATATGAAATAATATTTGAACCTAAAGTTTCAAAGATTAACTCATATATATTGTATACAAAATCAGAAGTTTTGTAAATATGACAATAATTGAACCTGAAGTTCCTAAAATTGGATGGATAATATTAAATGGGCTTTTTACATGAGTCACCATTTAAAATTTGTGAGCCTTGAAAAACTAACTAAATATAATGTCCCAGAAGGACAAATACAAGACTATTTTTTTTCGGCATCATATCCCTGAAGGATTGCAAGCCGAAATATTGATATAATAATAAATCCATTAAATTTGTGGAGAAATTTAAAAGATAGATTTGAACATCAGATTCAATAATACTCTCAATGACTCTATATTTAGTATAACTTTGTAATATTCAGAATCTTTTGTTGAATGTGGAAAATAAAATATTTTTCACATTTTATTTTTGCTCTTGTAGTAGCAATATCAGAAAAGAAATTCTGAATTACTATTTTTTCGTTATACATCGTTCTCTGAAGTGAACGCAACTACCAGAAGTAGTTATTATGAGTATGAAATGCCCAAAATTTTTATAATTAAATCCATTATATATATTTATTTTAGAATAATGCATATTATTTTGTATTTTATTGTCATGTTCTCTTTCTTTCAATATTTTGTGTACGTTATAACTAACGTAATTTTTAAATGAAAGGAAATGGACTCCAAAATTAAAGCATTGACTTCAAAGGCTGATGAAGGAGATATGTGTTTGGTGGATAGTGCAACAATGCACACAATTCTTAAGGAAAAGAAAATTTTCTTATCTTTAGCATTAATTGAAGCTAAAGTAACTAACATATCAAGATCAATTGATCTGATAGAAGGCTCCGAAAGAGCCACAATTATGTGAAACAATGAGACCAAATTAAACATCAATGATGCATTATATTCAAGTAGATCTAGAAGAAATCTACTGAGTTTTAAATATATAAGAAAAAATGGTTATCATCTTGAAACCATGAGTGAAAATGGTGCAAAATTCATCTGTATAACTAGTAATGCCTCCGGAAGAAGACTTATACTAGAAAAATTGTCTGCTTTATCATCTGGATTGTATTATACAATTATAAAGGCAATTGAAACCTAAGCAGTATCGAACCAGAAGTTCGTTGATCCAAAAGCATTTATGCTTTGGCATAATCGTTTAGGCCACCCAGGATCTACAATAATGCGTAGGATTATTGAAAATTCACATGGACATACATTACAGAATCATAAAATTTTATTGTCTAGTGAATAATTCTGCATTGTCTGTTCTCAAGACAAATTAGTAATAAGACCATCCCCCTCCAAAATTGGAGGTGAATCCCCATCATTTCTGTAAAGGATTCAAGGGGATATATGTGGACCCATTCATCCACTAAGTGGGTCATTTCGTTATTTTATGGTTTTAATTGATGCATCTGCACGATGGTCTCATGTTTGTTTATTGTCTACCCGAAATGTTGCATTTGCTAAACTATTAGCACAAATTATCAAATTAAAAGCACATTTCGTAGATTATTCAATCAAGTCAATACGGCTAGATAATGCTGGTGAATTTACATCCAAAACATTTGATGATTATTGCATGTCTATAGGGATTGAGGTTGAACATCCAGTTCCGCATGTCCATACACAGAATGGATTAGCTGAGTCTCTTATCAAACGACTCCAGATAATTACACAAACTTTATTACTGAAAAGTCAATTACCTATTTTTATGTAGGGACATGCTATATTACATGCTGCAGCATTAATTCGCTTGCAACCTTCTTCTTATCATCAATATTCTCCCCTACAATTGGTTCTTGGTTACTAACCTGATGTATCTCATTTGAGAATATTTGGTTGTGCTTTATATGTCCCTATCGCATCTCCTCAACGTACAAAAATGGGACCCTAACGTCGTTTGGGAATATATGTTGGATATAATTCACCATCCATTATCAGGTATCTAGAACCATTAACAAGTGATCTTTTTACTGCACGATTTACAAATTGTCACTTTGATGAGATAACTTTCCCATCTTTAGGGGAAAAGAAAATGCTTCCTGAAGTTAGGCATGAACTTACTTGGTATGTACTTACCATGTCTCATTTAGATCCTCGCACATCCCAAAGTGAAACTAAAGTGCAAATGATAGTGCAATTACAAATTATTGTCAACCAAATGCCTGATGCATTTGTAGATATGGCAAAAGTGACAAGATCACATGTTCCAGCTGCTAATACACCAACAAGAATCAATGTGACTGTTGAACAGTCTATTTGAGCCTTGACTGATCCATCTATCTCACGCCAGAAGCGTGGTAGACTTGTTGGATCAAAGGATACTGTTCCTCGAAAAAGAAAGACAAATAATCAAACAAATATTCCTCCAGAAGAGGTTATAGTCCCTGAAGTGGCACAAACCCCTGAAGTGGTACAACATTCTGAAGAACAGAAAAATGAGAATATTGAAATATCTTTAAATTATGTTCATACACAAGAAATATGGAATCGTGAAACAATTATAGTTGATGATATATTCTCATTTGCAGTAGCTATTGAAATTCTAAATGATGATGATTTTGAGCCACGTACTATGGCTGAGTGCAAACAAAGACATGATTGGCCTAAATGGGAAGAAGCAATTCAAACAGAATTAGCTTCTCCAGCAAAACGTCAAGTGTTTGGGCCTGTAGTTCCAACACCTCAAGATGTACAACCCGTTCGATATAAATGGGTATTTGTGAGAAAAAGAAATGAGAAAAATGAAATTGCTAGATATAAAGCCAAGCTTGTAGCCCAAGGCTTTTCCCAAAGGCTCGGTATAGACTTTGATGAAACATATGCACATGTAATGGATATAATCACATTCAGATATTTAATCAGTTTAACAGTCTCTGAAAGACTGGATATGCGTCTAATGGACGCAGTTACTGCTTATTTGTATGAAAATTTGGATACTGAAATTTATATGAAACTCTCTGAAGGATACAAATTGCTTGAAGTAGAAAGGTCAATTCAAGAGGCTTGTACTCAATTAAATTACAACGATCATTGTATAGATTAAAACAATCCAGACGTATGTGGTATAATCGCCTTAGTGAATATTTGAAAAAAGAAGGCTATGTGAATGACCCTATATGCCCATGTGTCTTTATCAAAAGGTCAGAATCGGGATTTGCTATTGTAGCAGTTTATATTGATGACATGAATTTAATTGGGACTCCTGAAGAGCTCTCAAAAACTGCTGAATATCTGAAAAAAAAATTTGAAATGAAAGATTTGGGGAAAACAAAATATTGTCTTGGCTTGCAGATCGAGCATAATTCAAATGGAATACTTATCCATCAATCAGCGTATATTAAAAAATTATTAAAACGCTTTAATATGGATAAGACTTATCCTTTGAGCACCCCAATGGTTGTTCGGTCTCCTGATCCAAAAAAAGGATTCATTTCGTCCTAAAAAAGAAGATGAAAAGATACTTGGTCCTGAAGTACCATATTTTAATGTCATTGGAGCCTTATTATATTTGGCCCAATGCACGAGACCGGATATATCCTTTGCAGTTAATTTATTGGCCCGATTTAGCTCTGCACCAACCCGTCGCCACTGGAACGGAATCAAACATATACTTCGTTACCTATGTAGAACTAGATATTTGAGATTATTCTATTCTGTCAAATCCCCTAAAAATTCTAGTTTGGTTGGATATGCAGATGCTGGTTATCTTTCTGACCCCCATAAGGCCCATTCACAGACAATATATGTTTTCACTTATAATGACATAGCTATATCATGGCGTTCCACTAAGCAGACCTTGGTTGCAACTTCTTCAAATCATTCAGAAATTTTAGCTCTCCATGAAGCCAGTTGAGAATGTATATGGTTACGGTCTGTCATCCATTATATCCGGAATGCATGCAATCTTCCTTCTACAACAAACACTCATTCCATATTATATAAAGACAATGCAACATGTATAGCCCAGATTAAAGGTGGATACATCAAAGGAGACAAAACCAAACATATCTCACCGAAGTTCTTTTACACTCATGAGCTCCAGCAGAGTAAAAAGATTGATGTCAAACAAATCAGATCCAGTGAGAATCTTGCAGATTTGTTCACTAAGACACTACCGACATCAACATTTGAGAAGTTAGTGTATAACATCGGTATGCGACGGCTCAAAACCCAACCAAGTTAATCCTACTACAAAGAGGGGAAACGTTCATCAGGGGGAGCATTCATCAGGCAAAAGTATGAAGTTTATCAAATATTGGACAAAAGGTGCACTGTACTCTTTTTTCCTTCACTAGATTTTGTCCCACTAGATTTTCTTAATAAGGTTTTTAATGAGGCAGTTTAAACACGTCTAACGCCAACTTACAGGGAATTTAATAATTATGTTCTTTTGCTTTGATTTTTATCCCATTGAGTTTTTCCTTAACAAGGTTAATATAATTATCTGTAAGTAGTGGAAATCCAAGGATAAGTGTTATATATATGGTGGATTTTCCACCACGTAGGCAAGCTGACAAAATAGTGTGAATGCAAGAAATTAAGCATGCATTAAAGTCAAGAAAGGGGGGCAGCAGACTTTCTATATAAAGTCTTCTCCTCTCATTTGTACAGATGCCTTTTCTCAATTAATTGCGGATTACTTTTCTTTCTTATCTTCATCCGGGAAAGCATTTTCCTTGAATAGCTTCTGCTCTTCTTCTCCTCTCTTCTCATTTTTACTTTTATCTCATTATCCTTACATACTTGATTATTATTTTATAACAAAACTTGAAATGTTTTGGATTGTTTGACTATTTTTTAATTGTTATGAAAAGACAAAAAGAAGTCAGGAAATTCAAGCGAAGCGGCCATAAAATTGAGTTGTCCTTTTGAAAACGAGTCATTACCGACTTCCATGTCACAGTGAAAACGCAAGAATCAAGATGCAAACTTCATTTTTTATTTTGAAATTATTGGCATGCTAGCCCCACCACAATACATTCGTGACCTCACATTCACAACTCACACTCGCGGTCGCCACCCCACCCTATCGAAACAACTCAGTTTGAATCTAGTTCTCTAGAGGGAGTTGATATACGAAAGGGATGGTTGTAACGTGTGAGCGTAGGCAAAATCACTTGCAAATCTAAAGAGAGTGGTACTGAAGACTGATTCATTCACGAGCATCTGTAATGTAGGTTTTATTCATATTGGCAGAGCATCGAAATTCTTGGAAGATTGACCATATAATAGAGAAGCTAGTCTTCTAAAACATTGACCAAGACTCACTGTTTTGATGCTTCTTCGTTGCTTCTTATCCAAAGGTAGGAATCTGTGTGGTGCTTATTTCTCCTTTCTTGTGCACAAGGCAAACAGTGACTAATAATTTTCATTTTTATTACTCAAACTACCATTGTTAGTCCTGTAATTGAAATAAAATTTGCAAAAGATTTCTCTAAACACCCACACAGACATGGATGAGAGGTTGCAGAATGTTGCCATGGAAGGAAATGTGGATGCATTATATTCAGCACTTGCAGAGGATCCTTATGTTTTAGAGCGTATTGATCAAGTACCATTTGTGACTACTCCCTTGCACACAGCTGCAAGGGAGGGAAAGATCCATTTCGCCAAGGAGATACTAAACTTAAAGCCTTCATTTGCTTGGAAGCGAGACCATCTTGGGCGTAGCCCCCTCCACTTGGCTTTGGAGGGAAAGCACCTGCAGGAAGGGCTTAGTCCCCGGGATTTGGATTTGGAGGAGAAGTACCAGGAACTCGTAACATGGTTGATAAAACATGACAGTGAGGTTGTCCGTGTTAAAGCAAAGGGGATGGTTACTCCTCTGCACTATGCAGCTCAACTAGATGATGAATCCAGTTTGGCTGACTTTTTGTATGTTTCTCCATTATCAATCGAAGAGTTGACTGTTAAATCTGAAACTGTTTTACATGTCGCTGTAAAAAACGGGAGTTTGAAAGCCTTTAAAGTCTTGTTAGGATGGCTTCGACGCTTCAACAAAGAGGAGATCCTGAAGTGGAAGGACGAGGAAGGAAACAATCCATTGCACACTGCAGTGTCTGCAGATCAACCTGAGGTAAGCATCCGATTTGCCTTGTCATTTTCTTTATATAAGCTTCTAATATTTCATTTTCTCCTCAATTATGAAGATGGTGAAGCTGTTGATTGGATATCTGAAAGTGAATATAAAGAACAGTAAAGGTTTGACAGCTTTGGACATCTTCTACGTTCGCCGATGTCAAGGTTTGGTAGATGCAGCAGTTGGGGACATTCTACTTGCTGCTAATGCTAAAACTGCTCGTCAACTCCATCGTCCGTCTTTAAGAGATGCAAAAAGAACTTTACTAGTCGAGTACTTTTCTGGTGGCTTACCGTTTTCAGAAAAAATTCTGAAAAGATTCTCGCTTGGTTACCGAAGAGTTGATGAAGTTCCTCTTGAAGTCCGAAACGTATTGCTTGTGGTGGCTATATTGATAGCCACAGCCACCTATCAAGCAGCACTAAGTCCCCCCGGAGGATATTGGCAAGATAACGGCAATCCGCAGCCTGCAGCCAACAATACTGGTATCAGCAACACCACCGCCGCCACTATCAGTAACACCACCAGCACCAGCTTTAATACAGAACCTTCTGAACAACATGCTGCAGGGGAGATGATTCTGGGGTCTTCAGAACAATTATCATTTTTGACATTTAATTCTTTGGCCTTTTTTACGTCTGTGTGCTTTATTTCCACTCTTGTAGTTGGCCTCCCATTTTACAGTATCATTATCGCAATGACGTCTTGGATGGAATTTTCTTATTATTCTTCTATTCGTGAAACTATAGGCGACAGCGGAAGTTTCTTTGTAGGCTTCTTTATCTTTTTTCTGGTTGTAAGTTTTCTTGCAACATATTGTATCCCATCTTTCTTAGCTAGCCAACATTCGAAGCTCACACGGCATGGCCTCCGGAAGAACCTACGTTTGGGAAGCTTTGAGCAAACTAAGATATGAAATCAGCTGTAAATAGTAATAGTGAATTTATATATTGCTCTGCCACTTGTTTATGTTTTGTAATTGCTTGTAATGTTACAACAACTCTCTGGATATATTTAATGGACTCGTCTCTTTCACCATTCAAATGGGATCTCAACTCCCAACTATGCGCATAAATATTTCAAGTTTTTAGATATTTGACATGTTACAGTAATAAATTTTAAGACAAGGGAGTTAAAATAAAATGTTTATCACGGCAGTATATAACTAACTGTAAATCGAGTTCGCGTTAACTTTAAATAATGGTTGAATGAGATCAATAAATTAAAGTTTAAACTTGGTTAGAAAAAATTAATTTAATTTTAAATTTAATCTAAATCAATTCAAACTTAAATATTTAGATCAATTTAAAGTTAACTCGTATTATAAAAATGTAATCAATTTTTCACTAAAACTTGACTCATTCTATTGCAATTTAAATTTGAGGTCGAATAGTTTAAATCAAATCTAACCCTATATAAAACAACAACATTACTACATGTCAAATAATCTAATAGTCAACATATCATTAACTATATATAATTATAATTAGATTTAACTAGATTTGATTTGAACCGAATCAAAACAACACCCAATCAGAAAGATCAATTAGCTAAAACTTTATTTGGTAAAGTGCAGCAACATTTTTGTTTGGAGGGCAACAATTCTAGAGAAGTTGTTTCTAGTTGGTATTACAACATAATTTATCTAAACTGATCGTGCTCGTACACTGGCCACTTAGCAATGTTACTTGCAACTTGTTTTGACATATGTTATTATTTGGTTAAATTTTTATTTTTCATTCGAAATTATTCACAATCATCATTTAATTGAGTTCAATTATAAATCGATTCTATCTAATAATTAGTATAAGTTTGAACATTTGTTTGAATCATACCGATTATCAAATTTTGAGCAAACTGATTTAATTGACTGGTATAAGAATATAAAGCATGGATAATGCTTAGACGTGGTGGAAAATAATACAATAATGTTAAAAAATAGGTTAATTGTAAAATATTATATTTATCCATAATTCTAACTATAATATTACATAATTCACTTTAATATTTGTCATATAAAAAAAATCTCATGCATTCACAGAGTTAGATCCTTGTGATCTCATCTTCTTGGCACACAACCTTTCCATAAATGCTGGATTAGCTCTGAGTCTGTCCTTCACATAAGAAGTTCGAGCATCCTCCGCCATCTTGTTTGCTTTCCCAGCTTCCTCTATCAGGGAAAGAGAGTCCTAAGGCAATCTTTTCGGTTTTCCTCTCGGTGTTCAAACCTGCAAAAGATACCATTTCATAGATATATTTTCAACTGCACACAATGCATAAGATGCTGCCACCAAGTTTATTTGGGAAGTATTATTTTTGTTAAAGCTGCAGTAGGGCAGAGTGTCATTTTGTGAAGTATTATATTGTAAAATTAAAAAAAAAAAAAAAATAGGCCAATCTTTCTCAAGGAAAGGACTCATTTGAACACAATACCAGAAAATTTGGCAACAGGAGCAAAGTATTTTTTTCAACATACTGTTTATAAATATGAAAAATTTTTAAATCATTGCTTTCAACATACTGTTTATAAATATGAAAAATTTTTCCTAATGATTTTACATTTATAAATTAAAAACAAGATGAGTATGCATCAAAATCTAACAAAAATGTTGGTGGTCATAAAAATGAACAAAACAATAATGGATTATACAGTACAGATTGCTGGATAACTCTTCTTTTCAATCTTGCTCAGAATCAGAGTCTTCTTCTGCATCTTTGGTATCAGCTTCATCTGAATTTTTGTGTCGAATTTCTTCCATCAATTCATCATCACTCTCTTCATGCTTTCCTGCTAACTTCCTTCTCAATATGGCTTCAAAGATTGATGGGATTGCCTCTTCATCTCCCTCAAAGAACTTGTCTATTCTCCTTTTAAGCTCTATTTGCAGAACAATTTCACAATGAATCAACATACATGGTAACATAGAGCTTCATAAACAAGTACAACAGCGAAGCAGCCATGAATAAAAAGAACAAACGACTCCTTGGAAACGTTTTTTAAGGAAGCACTTCTGACAAAAATGGTTTTTAACTGAAGGACTAACACATCAACCATTTTAAATAGAGATAGTAATTCAGTTCGCGAAACTGGTTTTCGGTCAGTCTCCCCCGTAAAGTAGAGAACGCCCCAGAAAAGACAAGACTAGAGACCGTAGATGACTAAAATCCCAGTAGTCGAGACAGGGATATATACTCTCCGACCAGTCCCGTCACCTCACCAATTTAAGCCCTCTCTTACATATTCACAAAACTCTTAAATCCTAATAAATGTTCTTTTTTTTTTTCAAATGAAGAGAGAAAAACATGGGGAAATTTTCCTTGATGAAGAGGGAAGGGACAGTGATTCTCTGTCATCTCCACATCGGAGAAGAAAGGTTTCCTACAGAAAAGTGAATGGGGATTAAGGCATTCGCGCCCATCTCTAACTTCAAGTTAGTTTTTTTTTTTTTCCAAAACATAAATAAAATATATCTACTATATAATATTTATCTACTCATCTTTTATACTTAAATCTCTGAATTCTTTAAAAATAAATAATTATTATTTATGAATTTAGATATGTTTTGAAAGAGAGTTAATGAAATTGAAAATATAATGAAATAATTGAAATTGAGTGATTAAAATATTTATAAATAAAAGTGAAAATAAATAGAAATAAAATAGATTTATTTAAATTTTTTTTTTTTTAAATTATGCAGAAGCAGAAGCAGAAGCAAGGCAGCTTCTGCTGCCGTTTGCTTCTACCGCAAGGCAGCAAAAACCAAAATTTGCTTCTGCTGCCAGGAAAATATATATAAACAGTGTCGTACCGGGCCGGGCTAGCCTATTAGCCTAATATTAAAGTCTTAGGCCCGGCCCGATAGTCCCATGGGCTCGGCCCGACACTCCACAGTGTCGGGCCGGGCTTTATCGTGCCCGAGCCTTTTTTTGTGCTTCGGGCCGGGCCCAATTGACATGTCTAGCCACAAGACACGGATGAGCGTTTGCATAGTTTCCCTTATTAAAAAAAAATTGTTTTGATAATATTTTAATATTTAAAATAGAAGTTATAATTAAAAAACCTTTTATATTATCTATTACACATATATTAATAAAAAATTATTAAAATCTTTTATTACTTGATAAACTAAACAAAATAAAGGGAGTAATAACCTTTTAATACCTCAACCAAATACCCGTAAAAGGAAATTAATTAGGTTAAAAAATTGGGTTAATAGTAAAATATCAAATATATCCACAATTCTAACTATAACATGACATAATTCACTTTAATATGTATCATATGAAAAAAATCCTTCCCCAATGAGAAAATTGCAGCCTTCCGAGGATGTAAATTATCAAATAAGTACATCATTTGATTTAACATTCTTCATGAATCTACCATTAGACGTAAAATATCACATGAGTTCTATTTGATGTAAAATATTACATGAGTCCCCTTAGATGTGAAATGTTCCATGAGACATCCTTCAGTTGTAATTTGTAAAACATCATATAAATCTTCATTCAGAAGTAAATTATGATGTAATACTTCAATTGAACTGCATGTATACTGTAGATGGGACTCCAATTAGGGCCGGTTTAGTTAGAAAATATTTTATTATAAAAAATTAAAAGATTATTATAAAAATAAATTACTTTATATGTTAATGAAGATAAATTAATAATATGTTTATGTAATGAATATTTATAAATAATTATCTAACATATTAAATATAAATAATATAAATATAAGTAATAAAAAATATAAAAATTTATTATACCAAATGCACACTTGGGGGTTTTTGCAAACAAGGGAAAAATGTAGCGGTTTATCGAAGTGTCAAGCCATGTCAATTCGTGGCTCAGTGTGGAATGTTGATGATCGGGCTACAAAAGGAGGGAAAACAAAGACAAATCGGAGCCACATTCAATGCAACAATCTTAATTATAGAAAATGTTTAATAAAAAAAACTTTAAAAAATATGTTGATTGCAAGATAAATAAAGACATGACTAACAACTCTTGACATCAGGTTATAAGCTGTTAAAAAAGAAACAACTAACTTCCTAAAAGCTTCATCTTTTCTCTGCAGACTCATTCTTCATTTGCAACTTAACAACATTATCTACAGTCCACCTCGGCTCATGTTCTGGCCCTGTTGACAGCTTCACACATCAGCAGCCTATGTCGGTATGATGAAGCGGCTTCTGAGGCATTTTGATGCAGATGTCGCAATGAATCAAGATTATATTATTGTTTTTCAGACTCAAAATCCTTGTCTTTATTATTAAAATGCTTTTCGTATTTTTTTGCTTCTTTTTTTTTTTTCTGCGCAAAACAACAATAGTTTTGGTCGAAAGCTGATGACGTGGAAACCAAATGAGGTGTAGCACGACAGTTCTGATGGGATAAGCCATCGTTTGAGAGAGCCGAATAGGCATCAGAGTCACCAAATCAACTGGGTTCGTAAAAGGCACTTGGTGAATAATTATTGTGTTGTAAGGATGCAACTCGCTTCAATAAATATAGCATTGCTCTAAATTGTTATGAAAATGACGAAAAGAAGTTGGTAGGAAATTTAGGTGAAGCTACCACGAAATAAAATGACCCCACCACCGTAGCTTCATGACCTCGCATTTACAACTTCCGCCCTCTATCGCCACTCCACCCTGTCACACCTCATACTTTATCGAATCAACTAAATTCCAATTTAATCCTCTTAAGAGATAATACACAAAAGGGATAATTGTTCCATGTGAGAAACAATCCGTTTGAAAGAAATGGTCCAACAATTTGTTCGAGAGAAACCAACTTTTTTATATCTGTTAAAGAAACAATATGTAATTAAATTTTATTTTATTTTTTATTCAAAATTATTATTAAAAAATTTATATATTATTTATGCATTCATTTTATATGTTTAAAATATATATACATAATTTTATTATTAGAAAAAATAAATTGATAATAATGTGACAACATAAAAGTGACAATATGACTAGGGAGCATCGAAATTCATGGAAGATTGATCAAATAATAGCGACGATAGTCTTCTATGGTTCTGATATTTGGGAAAATAAGACGGAATCCTCTAGAAGCTGTTCAAAACATTGACCAAGACTCTCAGTTTCGATGTTTCTTCGTTCCTTCTTATCCAAAGAGAGGAATCTGTGGTGCTCATTTCTCCTGTCCTGTGCACAAGGCAAACAGTGACTCCTAATTTTCATCTTATAACTCAAACTACCATTGTTACTCCTGTAGTTGAAAGAAAATTTGCAAAAAGATTTCTTTAAACACCCACACAGACATGGATGAGAAATTGCAGAATGCTGCCATGGAAGGAGATGTGGAAGCATTATTTTCAATACTTGAAGAGGATCCCAACGTTTTAGAGCGTATTGATCAAGTATCATTTGTGACTACTCCCTTGCATACAGCTGCAAGGGAGGGAAAGATCCATTTCGCCAAGGAGATACTAAACTTAAAGCCTTCATTCGCTTGGAAGCGAGACCATCTTGGGCGTAGCCCCCTCCACTTGGCTTTGGAGGGAAAACACCAGCAGAAAGAGCTTAGTCCCCGTGATTTGGATTTGGAAGAGAAGTACCAGGAACTTGTAACATGGTTGATAAAACATGACAGTGAGGTTGTCCGTGTTAAAGCAAAGGGGATGGTTACTCCTCTGCACTATGCAGCTCAACTAGACGATGAATCCAGTGTGGCCGACTTTTTGTATGTTTGTCCATTATCAATCGAAGACTTGACTGTTAAATCTGAAACTGTTGTACATGTGGCTGTAAAAAAGGGGAGTTTGAAAGCCTTTAAAGTCTTGTTAGGATGGCTTCGACGCTTCAACAAAGAGGAGATCCTGAAGTGGAAGGACGAGGAAGGAAACAATCCATTGCATACTGCAGTGTCTGCAGATCAACCTGAGGTAAGCATCCGATTTGCCTTGTCATTTTCTTTATATAAGCTTCTAATATTTCATTTTCTCCTCAATTATGAAGATGGTGAAGCTGTTGATTGAATATCTGAAAGTGAATATAAAGAACAGTAAAGGTTTGACAGCTTTGGACATCTTCTACCTTCGCCAATGTCAAGGTTTGGTAGATGCAGCTGTTGGTAACATTCTACTTGCTGCTAAAGCTGAAACTGCATCTCAACTCCATCTTCCGTCTTTAAGAGATTCGAAAAAAACTTTACTAGCCGAGTACTTTTCTGGTGGCTTAACGTGTTCAGAAAAAATTCTGAAAGGATTCTCGCAGGGTTACCAAAGAGTTGATCAAGTTCCTCTTGAAGTCCGGAACGTACTGCTTGTGGTGGCTATATTGATAGCCACAGCCACCTATCAAGCAGCATTAAGCCCCCCGGAGGATATTGGCAAGATGACGGCAATCTGCAGCCTGCAGCCAACAACACTGGTATCAGTAACACCACCAGCACCATCTTTAATACAGAACAACATGCTGCAGGGAAGATGATTCGGCAGTCTTTCCGACAATTTTCATTTTTTACATTTAATTCTTTGGCCTTTTTTACGTCTTTGCGCATTATTTCCATTCTTGTAGCTGACCTCCCATTGTTCAATTTCAGTTTCCTTATGACAAATTGGATGGAAGCTTCTTATTTGTTTTCTATTCTTGAAACTATAGGCGACAGCGCAGCCTTGTTTCTCTTTTTTCTGTTTGTATGTTGGCAGGCAACATATTGGATCCCAGTTTTCTTAACTGGCCAACATTCGGAGCTCACACGGCATGGCCGCCGGAAGAACCTGCGTTTGGGAAGCTTTGAACAACCGAAGATGGGAAATCAGCTGTAAATAGTAATAGTGAATTTATGTTTTGTAATTGCTTGTAATGTTACAACAACTCTCTGAATATATTTGATGAACTTATCTCTTTCACCATTCAAATGGGATCTCAACTCCCAACTATGCACATAAATATTTTAAGTTTTCAGATATTTGAAATATTACAGTAATAAATTTTTGGGAAATTATTAAAAATAGACAAAAGTAAAGGGGCTTAAGCGAAAATACCCAAAAAATACATATTTAACAAAAATACCCAACATTTGTGAAATGTCTAAACTACCCCTATATATAAACAAGCCAAAATTTCATAATTCCCACTGTTAAATGCCCATAATCACTGTGCAAATAAAAAAAAATAGACTTTTCTCCCACTGTGAACCGGCGTCCCACTGTGAAGCCATTTCCTACGATTTTCTTGCTCTCCGGCGACCGAAAATGGTCAAAAAGGTTAGTATATCTTCCGTGATCTTGTTTGAATCAACTTATTGTCCATATTATTGAGATTTGAGTGAGAATTTGCGGTTTGAAATATTAGGGTTTGCGGTTTGAACAATGCTTAATATGTGTTGATTTTTGGTTGTTTTTGTTAAATTGGTTGAGGGGTTTTGTGTTAAAGCATATCTAGATTCGATTTATGTTGAAATTGGAGGCCGAAATGAGCAATTTTTGGCCGAAAATCGCATTGGTGTTCATCGGCAGTGCGACAGTGGAACAGTGTTTTCCACCGTCGCAGAAGAACAACCCACTGTGATAGTGGTTAGGGGGGTTAAGTGGCTTTTTAAAAATATTAGGGATCTGGTGGTTATTTTTAGTCCACTGCAGGCGTTTCTGAAATTTGCCATATCACAGTGGATTGGGGGGAAAATTAACAATTTTGAAACTGCAGGGGCGGTAGAACTTCGAGAATTACTGAGGGGCAAGGGATAAATATTGGACTTGTTTGTAATAGATATTTTTTCAGGGGGTAAATTGATATTTTTCACATCTAGGGTTTCTGGACGCGTAGTTTTCGAATTTTATATCCGTTTTTTCTATTTTAAGATTTTTCAATATGTAGTTTTAGAATTTTAGATTAAGTTTCTCGATTTTTGTGCCTCTTGGACACATTTTACGATATAATGACTTCGTATTTTTAAAATTTCCGAAAAATTTTTCGATTGTTGCCGTTCTAGGGTTTTTCAACCTTTAGCATTCGAATTTCAGTTCCGTTTTTTCGAATTTTATCATTTTACGATATATCGATTCGTATTTTTCAAATTTCTGAAAAATTTCTCGATTGTTGCCATTCTAAGGTTTTTCAACCTTTAGAATTCGAATTTCAGTTCCGTTTTTTCAAATTTTATCGTTTTACGATATATCGATACGTATTTTTCAGATTTCTGAAAAATTTCTAGATTGTTGCCATTATAGGGTTTTTCAACCTTTAGAATTCGAATTTCAGTTTCGTTTTTTCGAATGTTACCGTTTTACTATATATCGATTCGTATTTTTCAGATTTTTGAAAAATTTCTGGATTGTTGCCATTCTAGGGTTTTTCAACCTTTAGAATTCGAATTTCAGTTCCGTTTTTTTAAAATTTTATCATTTTACGATATATCGACTCGTATTTTTCAGATTTCTAAATAATTTCTCGATTGTTGTCATTCTAAGGTTTTTCAACCTTTAGAATTCGAATTTCAGTTCTGTTTTTTCAAATTTTATCGTTTTACGATATATCGATTCGTATTTTTCAGATTTCTGAAGAATTTCTCGATTGTTGCCATTATAGGGTTTTTCAATCTTTAGAATTCGAATTTCAGTTTCGTTTTTTTGAATTTCATCGTTTAACGATATATCGACTTGTACTTTTCAGATTTTCGAAGAATTTCTCGATTGTTGCCATTTTAGGGTTTTTCAACTTTTAAAATTCGAATTTCAGTTCTTTTTTTTTGAATTTCACCGTTTTACAATCTTGAAATCTTATTTTTAAAATTTTTCAATCGCCTCTTTTATTGTTTTGTATTTTTTTTCTTTTTATGATTTTCCATGAAGACATTTGTTTATATATTTGCTATTTATGAATGGCTAATGAATTTTGTAAATTTTCGCAGGATATTTCTCGCAAAAGAAGACGTGTTGAAAGCGAGCTGCGAATCCCCGATGAGTCCAGACACTTCCGGACAGATCTGATATGTCGTGCACAACGCACAACATTATCTAGGATTATGTCTATACTGACCCCGGAGCAGTTACGACTATTCAAGAGGACATGTTTCGGGTATCTTCTTCGTTTACCCGAGACCAAATTCTCTGGTATATTAGTTCATTCATTTATACTACGACAACTACATCGATTCTCTGCCAGAGATGAGTTTTGGTTTTGGATTAGCGGGGTTGATGTTCGTTTTAGCCCGTTTGAGTTTGCTTTGGTGACGGGTCTTTCGTTTAGTCGACGCATTGATATTTCTTCATATATTCCTCGCTCCTCCAGTCATAGGATCAGAGATACGTACTTTCGAGGTTGTCCGAAGGTACAGTATCATGACCTAGAGCGTGTTTTCTTATCGAGGCCGTGGGGGGATGACGACATTGATGCAATAAAGATGGCCTTATTGTATGTTCTTCACATAGTTTTGTTAGGGAATGATCGGCGAAAGAAGGTGTCTTTAGAGTATTTATAGTTGGTCGATCATCTGGATGGGTTTAATTCCTATCCTTGGGGTTTTCAGGCAACATATTGTATCCCATTGGTCTTAGTTGACAAAAATTCGAAGCTCACACAGCATGGCCGCTGGAAAAACCTACGTTTGGGAAGCTTTGAACAACCGAAGATGGGAAATCAGCTGTAAATAGTAATAGTGAATTTATAGAGTGCTTCTGCCACTTGTTTATGTTTTGTAATTGCTTGTAATGTTACAACAACTCTCTGGATATATTTAATGGACTCGTCTCTTTCACCATTCAAATGGGATCTCAACTCCCAACTATGCGCATAAATATTTCAAGTTTTTAGATATTTGACATGTTACAGTAATAAATTTTAAGACAAGGGAGTTAAAATGTTTATTACCTATGTATATACGATCGTCTTTTGACGATTCATTAGTGTATGTGTTTAAAGGTGTTATGGTCATTTAATGACGGTTTTTAAGTGTTCCGGTTCTGGAAGATCAGGGTATTTGCCCATTCTCCGTCGAATTAGCCGGTCCGGTTTGCAAATTGGCAGGAAGCGAGTGGGGATTACGCTGGTTTATGGGCGCGTGCAGAGTAGAAAAATTTGTGAGTGCAGTTAGAAAAAGAAAGGTCACTGGGAAGAAATCAGAAGTAACTCTGCAGCAGGCAAGCGATGGAATCTACGATTTCAAATACGATAATTCCCACCGTGCCAGTAACAGTACCTCCTTGCCGATTATTGAAAATATTCTGTTACACCGTTAATAGAAAAATTAATATTTAAATATATATAATTTTATTGTTATTAAAATAATAACTCAAATATTATTCACATGACTAATCTATCATACCAATATCTAATAACTCAATCTTAAAATATCACAGCTGTATATAACTAACGGTAAATCGAGTCCACGTTAACTTTAAATAACAATTGAATGAGATCATTATACTAAAGTTTAAACTTGGTTAGAAAAAATCAATTTAATTTTAAATTTGATTTAAATCAATTCAAACTTAAATATTTAGATTAATTTAAAGTTAACTCGTATTATAAAAATGTAATTAATTTTTCAATTAAACTTGGCTCATTCAATTGCAATTTAAATTTAAGGTTGAATAGTTTAAATCAAATCCAAACCTATATAAAACAACAATATTACTACATGTCAAATAATCTAATAGTCAACATATCGTTAACTATATATAATTACAATTAGATTTAACTAGATTTGATTTGAACCGAATCAAAACAACACCCAATCAGAAAGATCAATTAGCTAAAACTTTATTTGGTAAAGTGCAGCAACATTTTTGTTTGGAGGGCAACAATTCTAGAGAAGTTGTTTCTAGTTGGTATTACAACATGATTTATGTACGCTCATCGTGCTCGTACACTGGCCACTTAGCAATGTTACTTGCAACTTGTTTTGAGATATGTCATTATTTGGTTAAAATTTTATTTTTGATTTAAAATTATTCATAATCATCGTTTAATTGAGTTCAATTATGAATCGGTACTATTTAATAATTAGTATAAGTTTGAACATTTGTTTGAATCATACCGATCATCAAATTCTGAGCAAACTGATTTAATTGACTGGTATAAGAATATAAAGCATGGATAATGCTTAGACGTGGTGGAAAATAATACAATAATGTTAAAAAAATAGGTTAATTGTAAAATATTATATTTATCCATAATTCTAACGATAATATTACATAATTCACTTTAATATTTGTCATATAAAAAAAATCCATCAGATAAGTATTATTGCAGTTTCCCTTGAAGAAAAATATTATAAGAAATGTTATTTATATCTAGTTTTGAATATTTAATTAGATATTCAAATAATATGTGATCATGTGATTTGATAATTTTGAATTAAAAATAAAATAACATCTAAATTTCATGATAATACATTATATGAATACTCAATTAAAAAGTTAAAACTACGTGTAATGTGTATAATTTAAGGTGACTGAGTTGAAGTTCCATTGTAATTTATAATGGTAACCAAATGAGACTAGCTAATCAAATTGATTAGACTGTCACCCGCAAACAAAAATAGTTGTGGTTCACTTGAAAACTAGTTTTTGAGTTAAACCTGCGTAAATTAATTTGAATCAAATTAAATTAAGTGGTTGCAACGGATATACCTGAAAAAAATAAGGGGGGGGGGGGGGGGGGGGGGGGTGGGGTGGGGGGGTTTGATCACATCAATATTAAAAATTCAATTTTTTTAAATTTAATTTTTAAGACTTAAGTCCAAATTTTATCTATCATTTTATTAATACATTACATTATTTTGATATTAAAATAATTTAGAAAATAAATTTAATAATAAATTATTTAAAATATTATTTTTAATAATTAAACAATCTGATGACCAATCAAATATTAAAAATCAATTTTGTGCTCCATCTTTTCTCAAATGAAAAAAGGTGACTTTCTGATAAGAATAAAAATAAGGATAGTAACGAAGATGATTTAAATTTTTGTCAGTGGAGATAAAAATGAAAATATTTTTGATATATAATAAATATTATAAATATTTATTATAAATATATTATAACGTATAATAAATATTTTAATATTTTTCTAATGGAAATGAGGAGGAGAAGGAGAGAAAATTTTTTCCTAGAGGGAAGGGGATGGAGGATTCTTGTTATCCCTATGTTGAGGATGCCATCTCTAATTCCATTGTGTTAAGTTGTTGGATGGTCTACTTCCATGCTTATTTTTGGAACTCCTTCATTTACTGCCTTGAAAAAAAGGAGATGATTTTTAAATTTCTTTTTGTCTTGTCACTTTTAACCTTGAATTGTTTGATTATTTTTAAATTGTTATGAACCGACAAAAGGAAGTTCTTAGGAAATTTCGTGAGGCTACCATGAAATAAAATTAAGTTTCCCTTTTTTGAAAACGCGTCATTAACAGCTTCCTTATTGCAGTGAAGTCTTAAGAATCAAGATACAAGTTTTATGTTTTTTTCTCTGAAATTGTTGGCATGGAAGCCCCACCACCATATTTTCATGACCTCACGTTCACAATTTCTGCTCTCGATTGCCACTCCACTTTATCGTACCTCTTTTCTTATCGAACTGATTCAGTTTGAATCAAACTCTTAACTTAATTAAAGGAATTACATATAAGGATTATTATTTATTATGTGTGATTTTAAGATTTAAAATTTAGAGTTCGTGTGAGCCTAGGCAAAATTGCTTGCAAAATTGAAGGTAATGATACTGAAGAATGATTCGTTCACAAGCATCTATCATCTAGGGTTTTACTAATCTTGACAGTATGAGTTGAGAGCCTCGAAATTCCTGGATGATGGACCATATAATTGGACGTTAGTCTTCCATGGCTATGATATTTGGGAAATGAGAAAGGAAAACTCCAGAAGCTGTCCAAAACATTGACCAAGACTCACTGTTTCGGTGCTTCTTCGTTGCTTCCTATCCAAAAAGAGGAATCTAAGGTGCTCATTTCTCCTGTCCTGTGCACAAGGCAAACAGTGACTCCTAATTTTCATTCTTATTACCCAAACTACCATTGTTACTCTTGTAGTTGAAAGAAAATTTGTAAAAGATTTCTTTAAACACCCACACAGACATGGATGAGAGGTTGCAGAATGCTGCCATGGAAGGAAATGTGGATGCATTATATTTAGTGGTTGCAGAGGATCCTTATGTTTTGGAGCGTATTGATCAAGTACCATTTGTGACTACTCCCTTACACACAGCTGCAAGGGAGGGAATGACCTATTTTGCCAAGGAAATACTAAACTTAAGGCCTTCATTTGCTTGGAAGCGAGATCATATTGGGCGTAGCCCTCTCCATTTGGCTTTGGAGGGGAAGCACTTGCAGGAACGGCTTAGTCCTCATGATTTGAATTTGGAGGGGAAGTACCAGGAAGTTGTTACGTGGTTGATAAAACATGACAGTGGGCTTGTCCATGTTAAAGCAAGGGGGATGGTTACTCCTTTGCATTATGCAGCTCAACTAGACGATGAATCCAATTTGACAGACTTTTTGTATGTTTGTCCATTATCAGTCGAAGATTTGACTGTTAGATCTGAAACTGCTGTCCATCTCGCCCTCATAAACGGGAGTTTGAAAGCCTTTAAAGTCCTGTTAGGATGGCTCCAATACGTCAACAAAGAGGAGATCCTGAACTGGGAGGATGAAGAAGGAAACAATGCATTGCATACTGCAGTTTCTGCAAATCAACCAGAGGTAAGCATCCCAGATGTTTTTTACTGCTAGCTCAGTTTGCCTTGCAATTTTCTTTGCATAAGCTTCTAATATTTCATTATCTGGTCAATAATAAAGGCGGTGAAACTGTTGATTGGATGTATGAAAGTGAATAAAAAGAACGGTAAAGGTTTAACAGCTTTGGACATCTTCAATGATCGCCAAGGTCAAGATTTGGTAGATGCAGCAGTTGGGGACATTCTACTTGCTGCTAAAGCTAAAAGTGCATCTCAACTCCATTGTCCGTCTTTAAGAGGTTCAGAAGAAGCTTCACTATTTGAGAACTCTTCCAGGGGCTTATCATTTTCTGCAAGAATTCTGAAAAGCTTTGGTCTGGGTTACCGAAGCGTTGATAAAGTTCCACTTGAAGTCCGAAATGTTCTACTTGTGGTGGCTATATTGATAGCCACAGCCACCTATCAAGCTGCATTAAGCCCTCGTGGAGGATTTTGGCAAGAGGACAGCAATCTGCAGCCTCCAGCCACCATCAGCGCTATCAGTAACACGACGGCCAGTACCATCTATAATACAAAGCCTTTTGATCACCTTGCAGGGAACATAGTCTACATCATATTTTTTAGTATATAACACATCATTTATCTACTAAAAAATATGATGTAGACTATGTCCAATTGACTTGACTCTAGAGTTGATTCGTGAGCTTGTTCGGGTTTAAATTAACTTTTACTCAAATAAATTTGAAACAAACTTATTGTATATGAATCCGAACAATAGTTTTACTCAAATAACTTTTACTCAAAATCCTTGTCTTTATTATTAAAATGCTTTTCATATATTTTTGCCTTTTTTTGTTTTTTCTGCGCAAAAGAACAATAGTTTTTGGTCGAAGGCTGATGACGTGGAAACCAAATGCGGTGTAGCACGACAGCTCAGTCATCTTTTGAGAGAGCCGAATAGGCACCAGAGTCACCAACTCAACTGGGTTCGTGGAAGGCACTTGGTGAATAATTATTGTATTGTAAGGATGCAACTCGCTTAAATAAATATAGCATTGCTCTTAATTGTTATGAAAATGACGAAAAGAAGTTGGTAGGAAATTTAGGTGAAGCCACCACTAAATAAAAATGTTGCAGTGTAAACACAAGAATCTAGATACAAATTTTTTGTTTTTACTCTGAAATTATTGGCGTGGAAACTCCACCGCCGTAGCTTTATGACCTCAAATTTACAACTTCCGCTCTGCGTCGCTACTCCACCCTATCACACCTCATTCTTTATTGAATCAAGTCAATTCCAATGTAATTTTCTTAAGAGATAATACACAAAAGAGATTACCTAAGATTGTTCCATGGGAGAAACAATCTGTTTGAAAGAGATGGTCCAACAATTTGTTTGAAAAAAATAACTTAAGAGATAAATTTATTATTACTATTTTTCGTTAAGTAATCCAGATTAGTTAGTGACTTTGTCTATTATAAACTTTTAAATAGTAACAAGGGTAACTCCATAATAGAAGATACAAAATTGTTTCAACAATTTCAGATTTAATACAATATTGTTATGTGTCCCATTGTCATCCCTAGTTCCATTGTGTTAAATTGATAGTCTACCTTTATGCTTATTTCTGGATCCTTCTTTCAGTCTAGTCGCTTGAAAAGTTTTTTATTATATGACTATTTAATTCTATGAAAATGACAAAAGGAAGTTGCCAGGAAATTTAGGTGAAGCTACCAAGAAATAAAAATGAGTTGCACTTCTTGAAAAAGAGTCATTATGCAGTGAAAACATAAGAATCAAGATACAAAGTCTAATGCTTTTTCTCTAGAATTATTGCCATGGAATCCCCACCATCGTACATTCACGACTCACTCTCAAATGAGTCTGAAATTAGAATTAAAAATGTTCACAACTTCCGCTACTCCATCCAATCACACCCGGCGGCGGATTTGAACTTTGTTAGAGTAGGCCTACACCCACACTTGAATTTGACAAAATTGAAGAAATATTATTTAAATTCATCTTCATATTAAAAAAAAAAAAGTTTGAAAATAAGTTACTTGCGTCCACCCTTAATGGTAAATATGTTTGAACAAATAAATTTAAAGATATATTATTAGACTCACTCTCAAATGAGTCTGAAATTAGAATTAAAGGACATGTTTGTCTTAATACAAAACAAAACTTTAAACCTATTGTAGAATTGGCTTAGGTTATTACCCAAACACCACATTTTTATTAGAAAAACCAAAGCATATGTCAATTAAAATCAAGAAGGTTAATTTCAAAAACTGAATTTCTTCCTCTAGATCTTCAACTTTATTTTGGCAACCATTCCTCAGAATTTAATTTCCAGAGATAGAGTTTCAATCTTTTGAAAAAATAGTGTTAAACTAAATAATTGATATTCAAATATTTAAATATATTATTTTAACTTGTTTTGTTTATCAATATATAACGAGACATATGGGTTTTCAATCTAGATAATTAAGTTTTGATTTAACAACTAGATTCAAAGTTATAAAACTTAAATATCAATTAATTTTCTAGTAAATTTAATCAATCTTTTTATAAACCTTTGTGTCTTTTACTTGTATTGAAATTGTGATTGAACTCTAAATTTGTATAGAATCTTTTTCATGGATTATAACTTATATAAAAACATTTAATTATATTAGATTTAAGTTTATCGTTAGATTTCTATGTTTTTTTTTTCCTGTTTACATTGAAAAGGTTTATTCCACCTAAAATATTGCTTTATGTTGTTATATTTTTTCTTTTCTCTTGTTTCTTTTACTCATGGATTGGTGATTTTTATTTTTTAAGTTTTCACTATTTGACTAATGAACAATGGTGGAGCCATGAAGGTACGTTTAGATCTAAACCGAGCCGCTCGGTCTCAATAGTTAACTTAACTTGCTTAGCTTGGATTGAATTCGAATAAAAGGATTTGGCTCATTATTGAAACTAAGTCAAACTCAAGTTAGGATGTGTTCAACTTGAATCGACTCAAATTCAATTCAAATTCATGATTTAAATTAGTGATTTAAATTTATGGCTTGTTTCGATTTCATAATTCAAATTTATGGTTCGATTTAACTCAAATCTATAACTCGAATAAGTGGTTTTACCTATTATTTGAGTAAAACGATGTATTTTATTAATAAGCCATAAATTCAAACTATTGATTCGAGCAAAATTGAGCTAAGAATTTGGACACTCTTTCGAACCATGAATTTAAACTAAACTCGAACTAAATTAAACCAAATAATTATTTATTCAAACAAACATGAGTCATTGTTAATATTGGTTCAACAAACTTAAATGAACATCAAATTAAACTAGTTTTTATTCGAAACGGACTTGAATTAAGAAACGTTCTGGCTTCATTGCAATCGATTTTAAATTATAAGTTATTGAGTCATTTGAAACACTAGGTCGAAACGTGAATTTCAAGCTATTTCACCCGAACTTATATGGAGTAACTATCCTTTCTAGAAGTCACAGGTTTTGTCTGCAATCGGAGCTCATGATCCTGAAGATCACTTGGCTGGTTTGTTGATATGTCCACCTCCATTTTGTTATGTTTAATCAGATGAACCAAACTCCATTTCAGTTTAAAAAAAAAAAAAATCATAATTATGTATTTTTGAAAAAGTTATAAAGCTAGCGTATTTGATTCAATTACAAAAACCTTAATAGTCAATTGTGGTAGCTAAGGTAATTTATTATTAATAAGCTAATGAATTTCTCTTAATTATAATAAATATATGTAAAGGAAAAGGGAAATGGAAGAGTATGTGCAAAGAGCGTGGTAGTTTGGCAAAGAGATGGAAAATATATTATAAAGTCAAGCAATTCTATATTTACATACTTTTAATTATTTAATTAAATATATAAATAATATGTTATTATAAGCTTGATTATCATTTTATTTTAATTTAAAATCACCTAACCAATTATTTAACAAGATACTCATTTTTCTAAGGCCAAAGGACTATTCAGACTAGCAAAAAATTTATCCATTAAATTATCGAATTTAGACAATTCAAACCTGAAACTTTATAAGATCTGTACGATTTCATGGACTGGCCTGGTCTTAGTGTTGGAAGATTCTATGATTCTTATAGAGCACTAGGTGCTTATGCTTATTTGTATCTGTTCGTTGATGATTTGCTGCTTCTGGTTGTTCTTACCGAGTTGATAATGAGTATTGTCGTAGGGGATTGCAACTTCTAAGAAAGTCATGAAGAAGATATGGAAGACGGTAGAGATTGTCAAGAGTACCCACCAACTTTACAATATTGGTTATAGAGAGATTGTCAAGTGTATCCACCAACCTTTGCAGTATTGGTTGGATGTAGAAAGTAGTGAAACTGAGATTAGAGTCAATCTTTGGAAAAAAAAAAAAAGGACATGATTGTTATGTGATATGCTCTCATTTCATAGAAACAAACTTGTTTCTCGTTAATGTGGCTAAGTTCTTTGAAGATAATTTTAAGCTCCTCAAGGTCCATCTAAAGATGGCAATTCAATCCATCAAACCAAATCTCTAGTTTGCTCCTTTCCAAATGGAGAGAGGATTTGCCGATTGAACATAGATGAGAATGAGGATATGAATGACTAAAATCCTTAAAAGTGAAGATAGAGATAGATATATCTTTGACTCATCTCCTCTCTGACTCATCCTTTCTCCGATTTGTCTCCTACCACGCATATCCTCTAAATCCTTAAATATTGATAACCCATTAAAAGTTTCAAATTATTATAAATACACCTTAACACATAATATATATTCTAATAATTTTCTAGTAGGAATGGAAGGAAAAAGGAAAGAAATTTTCCTTGTAGGTAAGAGGATGGAGATTTCTCATCTTTTATGTATCAAGGAGGGGGATCGAGATTAGGGATTTGGCCTCTCCCCGTCCGGTGGCCATTGCTAGTTCCATTGTGTTAAGTTAATAGTCTACCTTCATGCTTAGTTTTGGAACTCCTTCATATCTACTGCCTTGAGAAAAAAGAGATGACTTCTAAATTTCTCTCTTGGTCTTGTTACTTTTAAACTTGAAATGTTTTGGATTTTTTGACTATTTAATTGTTATGAAATAACAAAAGGAAATAGTTAGGAAATTTAGGTGAAGCTAACATGAAATAAAAATGATTTCCATTTTCTGAAAACAAGTCCTTACCATCACCGAAGTTGCACCAAGGACTCAAGAATCAAGTTACAAGTTCTATGTTTTTTTTTTTTTGCAGGTTTTTAAAGTGGTAGGTTCATACAGTAATAAGCTCAAAGACTGAACCTCGAAAAAAATTTAATTTCTAACCGAAATAGTTACCTTAAGCCCAAACCCAAAATTTTATCTCTAATCTAGGCTTGAACAAGTTAGATTCGGTTCAATAGGCCCGATTGATAGGCTTATGGTTAGCAACCTGAGTTTTTGTCAATTTGGCGATGAATCCAATTATGCAGCTCAACTAGACGATGAATCCAATTTGACAGACTTTTTGTATGTTTGTCCATTATCAGTCAAAGATTTGACTGTTAGATCTGAAACTGCTGTCCATGTCGCCCTCAAAAACGGGAGTTTGAAAGCCTTTAAAGTCCTGTTAGGATGACTCCAATACTTCAAAAAAGAGGAGATCCTGAACTGGGAGGATGAAGAAGGAAACAATGCATTGCATACTGCAGTTTCTGCAAATCAACCTGAGGTAAGCATCCCATATGTTTTTTACTGCTAGCTCAATTTGCCTTGTAATTTTCTTTGCATAAGCTTCTAATATTTCATTATCTGGTCAATAATAAAGGCGGTGAAACTGTTGATTGGTTCTGTGAAAGTGAATAAAAAGAACGGTAAAGGTTTAACAGCTTTGGACATCTTCAATGATCGCCAAGGTCAAGATTTGGTAGATGCAGCAGTTGGGGACATTCTACTTGCTGCGAAAGCTAAAAGTGCATCTCAACTCCATTGTCCGTCTTTAAGAGGTTCAGAAGAAGCTTCACTATTTGAGAACTCTTCCAGGGGCTTATCATTTTCTGCAAGAATTCCGAAAAGCTTTGGTCTGGGTTACCGAAGCGTTGATAAAGTTCCACTTGAAGTCCGAAATGTTCTACTTGTGGTGGCCATATTGATAGCCACAGCCACCTATCAAGCTGCATTAAGCCCCCCTGGAGGATTTTGGCAAGAGGACAGCAATCTGCAGCCTCCAGCCACCACCAGCGCTATCAGTAACACCACGGCCAGCACCATCTGTACTACAAAGCCTTTTGATCACCTTGCAGGGAACATGATTCTGGGGTCTTTAGGCCAGTTATTATTTTTGACATTTAATTCTTCAGCCTTTTTTACGTCTGTGTGCTTAATTGCCACCCTCGTGACGGGCTCCCATTTTACAGAATCATTATCCGATTGATATCTTTGATGGTATTTTCGTATTATGTTTCTATTCTTGAAACTTTTGACTACAACGAAAGGACCTCTGTAGGGCCTTTGCTTCTCATTTTTCTGCTTGTAAGTTTTCTTGCAGCATATTATATTCCAGTATTTTTAAATTACCAACAACTGAAGCTCACATGGCATGGCCGCCGGAGGAACCTATGTCTGGGAAGCTTTGAACAACCCAAGATGTGAATTCAGCTAGTGAATTTATTTTTCTGTGTCACTTGTTTATGTTTTATTTTTGGAGTAAACATTGTTTGAAATGTTACATCTGCTCCGAAAAAACCTAATAAAGTTGTTTCTTTCACTTTTGCAAATGATAATTTAGGGCTGTCAAAGTCGCCAACCCCAGCTTGCTTTGGCCCTGCAATTTTGAAAAAGCCTGTGTTGGCTCGGAATAGATCAAAGCGAACTGTGTCAGGCCTACAAGCTTAGTAGGCTGTGTTAGGCTTGCAAGCTTAACAGGTAAAACCTGTGGGTGGGTTTTTTAAAAATATTAATAAATTATATTTTTAAAAATTAATTAAATATTAATAAATATTATAAATTATAATTGAATAGGTTGACCCATAAAAAGACGGCCTACAAATGTATTTTATAATATTATAAAAAATATTATCATATCAATTCTTTTCCAAAACACATAATTATGATTGGGATCTGGTTTTTTAATTTTACCTGAATTAGAGTGTGGTTCATCGAATTGAAGGTGACAAAATGGAGGTGGACATATCAATAAACCAATCAAATGATCTTCAAAAATATATGAATTCTTTTATTGATTCTAAAATACAAGACATCTTAGATATCTTTACAAAAGACTATCAAATCTCAATCATTGATTGACCAAACTAGAAACAACAAATTGTAACAAAACTCACCACTGGAGTAAAGAGAATAGAAACCAAAACACTAAGAACGCCATGAAGAAGATTATGGAAGATAACAGAGAGTTTGTCAAGTGTATACAACATCCTTTACAATATTGGTTGGATGCGTAAAGGAGTGAAATTGAGATTAGAATTAATCCCTGAAAAAAACAAGTATATGATTGTTAAGTGATATGCTCTTGTTTCTCTTGTTTTTTGTTAATGTGGTCAAGTTCAATGAAGATAGTTTTAAGTTCCTCAAGTTTCATTTAGAATTGACAGTTTGATCTATTAAACTGGATCTGTGGCCTATCTTTCTTAATTCTTCAATAGGAATGAGGATGAGACAAAGATGAAAATGACTAAAATATCTGTAATTAAGGACTATAATAGAAATATCTTTGACCCATCCTCTTTTCAATTTGTCTCTTACTCTACATATCTTTTGAATAATTATAAATATATGTTAACACATAATAAAATTTTAATTTTTTTTTAGTGGAGATAAAGAAGGAGAAGGAGAGAGAATTTTTTTCTTAGGGGGAAGGGGATGGAGATTCCTTATTATCTCTATGTTGAGGATGTCATCTCTAATTCCATTGTATTAAGTTGCTGGATGGTCTACTTTCATGCTTATTTTGGAGCTCTTTCATTTTATTGCCCTGAAGAACAAAGAGATGACTTTCAAATTTCTTTGTCTTGTCACTTTTAGACTTGAACTGTTTTGGATTGTTTGACTATTTTTTAATTGTTATGAACCGACAAAAGGATCAAAATACAACTTTTTTATTGCAATGAAGTCTTAAGGATCAAGATACAAGTTTTATATTTTTTTCTCTGAAATTATTGGCATGGAGGGCCCACCACTGTATTTTCATGACCTCACGTTCACAATTTCCACTCCACCTTATCATACCTCCTTTTTTATCCAACCAAACCAATTTATTTTGAACCAAACCTTTAATTTCATTAGAGGTAATATCTATAAGGGATATTTTTTATTAGGTGTGATTTTAAGATTTAGGATTTAAAGTACAAAGTGGTATCACGCATAAGGGATAGTTATTTCGCGTGAGCCTAGGCAAAATTGCCTGCAAAATTGAAGGGAATGATACTGAAGAATGATTCGTTCACAAATCTTGACAGTATGAGTTGAGAGCCTCGAAATTCCTGGATGATGGACCATATAATTGGGACGTTAGTCTTCCATGGCTATGATATTTGGGAAAATGAGAAAGGAATACTCTAGAAGCTGTCCAAAACATTGACCAAGACTCACTGTTTTGATGCTTCTTCGTTGCTTCTTATCCAGAGATAGGAATCTGTGTGGTGCTTATTTCTCCTTTCTTGTTCACAAGGCAAACAGTGACTCCTAATTTTCAATCTTATAACCCAAACTACCATTGTTACTCCTGTAGTTGAAAGAAAATTTGCAAAAGATTTCTTTAAACACCCACACAGACATGGATGAGAGGTTGCAGAATGCTGCCATAGAAGGAAATGTGGATGCATTATATTCAGTACTTGCAGAGGATCCTTACGTTTTAGAGCGTATTGATCAAGTACCATTTGTGACTACTCCCTTGCATACAGCTGCAAGGGAGGGAAAGATCCATTTCGCCAAGGAGATACTAAACTTAAAGCCTTCATTTGCTTGGAAGCGAGACCATCTTGGGCGTAGCCCCCTCCACTTGGCTTTGGAGGGAAAGCGCCTGCAGGAAGGGCTTAGTCCCCGTGATTTGGATTTGGAAGAGAAGTACCAGGAACTTGTAACATGGTTGATAAAACATGACAGTGAGGTTGTCCGTGTTAAAGCAAAGGGGATGGTTACTCCTCTGCACTATGCAGCTCAACTAGACGATGAATCCAGTGTGGCTGACTTTTTGTATGTTTGTCCATTATCAATCGAAGAGTTGACTGTTAAATCTGAAACTGTTGTACATGTGGCTGTAAAAAACGGGAGTTTCAAAGCCTTTAAAGTCTTGCTAGGATGGCTTCGACGCTTCAACAAAGAGGAGATCCTGAAGTGGAAGGACGAGGAAGGAAACAATCCATTGCATACTGCAGTGTCTGCAGATCAACCTGAGGTAAGCATCCGATTTGCCTTGTCATTTTCTTTATATAAGCTTCTAAAATTTCATTTTCTACTCAATTGTGAAGATGGTGAAGCTGTTGATTGGATATCTGAAAGTGAATATAAACAACAGTAAAGGTTTGACAGCTTTGGACATCTTCTACGTTCGCCGATGTCAAGGTTTGGTAGATGCAGCAGTTGGGGACATTCTACTTGCTGCTAATGCTAAAACTGCTTGTCAACTCCATCGTCCGTCCTTAAGAGATTCAAAAAAACCTTTACTAGTCGAGTACTTCTCTGGTGGCTTACCGTTTTCAGAAAAAATTCTGAAAAGATTCTCGCTAGGTTACCGAAGAGTTGATGAAATTCCCCTTGAAGTCCGGAACGTACTACTTGTGGTGGCTATATTGATAGCCACAGCCACCTATCAAGCAGCACTGAGCCCCCCGGAGGATATTGGCAAGATGACCACGAACATGAAGCAGGGATGATGATTCTGGGGTCTTCATTCCAATTATCATTTTTGGCATTTAATTCTTTGGCTTTTTTACGTCTGTGTGCTTTATTTCCACTCTTGTAGCTGGCCTCCCATTTTACATGAACATTAACGCACTGATATTTTTGATGCAATTTTCTTATTATATTTCTATTCTTGAAACTTTTGACTACAACGGAAGTTCCTTTCCACACTCCTTGTTTATCTTTTTTCTGTTTGTAAGTGGGCTTGCAGCATATTATATCCCATGGTTCTTAGATTTGCAACATTCGAAGCTCGCGCGGAATGGCCGCCGGAGGAACCTACGTTTGGGAAGCTTTGAACAACCTAAGATGCGAAATCAGCTGTAAATAGTAATATTGAATTTATATATTTTTTCTGCCACTTGTTTATGTTTTGTAATTGCTTGAGATGTTACAACAACTCTCTGAATATATTTAATGGACTCGTATATATAATCGTCTTTTGACGATTCATTAGTGTATGTGATTAAAGGTATTATGGTCATTTAATGACGGTTTTTTAATTTCCGAAAGATTTAAGTGTTCTTATGTTTTATTTAGCTAGTGAAGTGTAATAACATTTTCCTTCCGAGGGCAACTTTGTCAGGGTAGTTGCTAGTTAATATTAAAGTTATGTTTTTAAAATCGGATTGATGATCAAATCGATTATCTTATTAGTTCATGATTCGATCAATTTAATTTATCATCAAATTATAATAAATTTATTAAATAATATCGAATATTTAACAATTATTTTAAATATAAACTATATAAAATTCATTGGAATCAAATTTATACAATTATTAATACCAATAAAATAAATGTACTTTTTGAAACATAAATGTCAATTCATTAAAACAGAAGAAAACTTAAAAAATAGAATAGGAATTAAAATTAAGAGTCACGACTCACGACAATAAAACTTAGTCAAGCCCAATCTGTTTTTAATTAATTCACTGGTTAACCCGAGTTTGATTAAGTCTTATACTAAGCCAGTTTTTAGTAAGAATCAGATTAAGCCATAGACTAGTTTCCGGTTGAATTGGTTTGTACATTTCAGTTTCAAAATAATTGTATTAAAGCATGATTTCCCTAAACTGACCGTATTTGTAGACCGACCATTTAAGTTTAAAGTTGCATATGATTGCTTTTAACCCTTTTCTGGATATGTTTTTACGCATATTATTCTATATGGCAATTCTACTTCTGTCTTTAACAATATAAATGGTCCTTCTAATGGGTTTTAGGATGGCCTGACTCTACTGTTCTCATTTTTATCAACATTATGGTCAGCAAAAATTCAGAATAACTTCAAATTTTGTTTGCAACCTGAAAGTGTAGGATATAGTTCAGGTTGATTTGCAGATACTGCAGTATGCAATGAATTGTTTCCTTCTTCGTCCTTCAAGTTCAGGATCTCTTCTTTGTTGAAGTATCGAAGCCATCCTAACAAGACTTTAAAGGCTTTGAACTCCGTGTTTTTAGGGGCGACATGGACAGCAGTTTCAAATTTAACAGTGAAATCTTCGATTAATAATTGTCGAAAATATATATTGGGCTTACAAGTGTGAAGATTGAAACTCATATTACATAAAACCAATTGGTTTATATAAGTGTTAAGGTCCAATCCACAACACTTATATACCACTCATTTTATTTAAGTTTATTAGATGTGAGACTTTTCTTTATTTGAGTCTTCAACACCCCCGTTTAAGTGCAAACGGTTAAGCACAAATCATCATCCACGGGGATGAGTCCAGCGGAGGTGGCACTAGGACAGCAGCCGATGACACCATTGGAGGTGGCTAAGCAGAAAACGCAGGGAGAGTGCCCAGCACTGTAGCGCGCGCACGCTGGAGAGCTGGCAGAGTGGAGCAGTCTTGCGTGCAAACTAACCAACAGGTGAGCGGCAGTCTTTGCGGGCCTAGGCACTTGCAGAAAGGCTTTGGGCTTGGATGTAGAGCATCATCATGGGCTGCTGGGTTAGTTAGAATCAGTGTTTCACTAGGATTAGGACTTGGGAGGTTAACCTTGTATTATATAAACAGCATTGTTAAAAGAGGTTAAGCATGAGAGTGACTTAGGGTTTTGAGAGCACTCTTGCACCATTAGCGTCTAGGCGTCTCAAGTGTTAATAAAGAAGGGTTAGGTTTTCCCATACGTAGTGTGCATTCTTCTTATTGATTTATTATTTCCGCATTGGGTGTTTGTTTGATTGAGTGAGTAGGCCGACTAAGGTGGAGCTATTAGACCTGCCTTTCGGTTCAGTCGATTTTTGGTTGGGTCCGTTATCACTTTTATCCAGGAACACTTAGGTTATTAAACCCGCCGTTTGGCTCGCGCTCTGATACCATATCGGAAATATATATTGGGCTTATAAGTGTGAAGATTGAAACTCATATTACATAAAACCAATTGGCTTATGTTAAGGTCCAATCCATAATACTTATATACCACTCATTTTATTTAAGTTCATTAGATGTGAGACTCTTCTTTATTTGAGTCCTCAACAATAATGGACAAACATACAAGAAGTCTGTCAAATTGGATTCGTCGTCTAGTTGAGCTGCACAGTGCAAAGAAGTAACCATGCCCTTTGCTTTAACACGGACACGCTCACTGTCATGTTTTATCAACTACGTTACAAGTTCCTGGAACTTTCCTTCCATATCTGGATCTCGAGGACTAAGCCCTTCCTGCAGGTGCTTCCCCTCCAAAGCCAAATGGAGGGGGCTACGCCCAAGATGGTCTCGCTACCCAGCAAATGATGGCTTTAAGTTTAGTATTTCTTTGGCGAAATGGATCTTTCCTTGGCTTGCAGCTGTGTGTAAGGGAGTTGTCACAAATGGGATCTCATCAATATCCTCCAAAACATATGCATCATCCGCACGTATTGAAAATAATGCATCCATTTTGGTCTTGGCTTGGTTTCTCATTTTTCTGGTTATAGTTGCTTCTGCGGCATGTTGTCTTCCATTTTGGTTAGGCCAAGACCTTGGAAGGAAACTACCGCGTAAAGTGTAAATTAGGAACCTACATAGAAAAGTGAATTTACTTTTAGCTGCCACTTGTTTATATTTTGTTGTTAGAGTCAGCAATAATGTTTGTAATGTTATACCTGTTTTTAATACATTTAATGAAGTTGTTTCTCCCACCGTTACAAAATACACTTGTCCATGCCTTAACAAGACTTGTTACGCCTCGACACTAATGGTGCCTTTAGTTCATATATTATTTTATTATCAAAATAAAAAATATATTTTCATAAAAATATATACTAATAAAATTACTATATATTAATTATTATTGTATATAGGTATAAATTATTATTATTATATTTGATAAAAATTTATAAATATAAATAATTATTATGTATTATTAAACGTTTTAAAATAATACTATAATATTATTTTACTTAAATATTTTTCTTTATAATTATTAAAATATCTTTCATGTTATTTATTATATTAATTATAAATAAAAATATTTTTATCTTGAAAAGTTAATAAGAAATTATTAAACTGTAAAAAAAAAAATTATCTTGATAATATTTTAATACTTAAAATAAAAGTTATAATTAAATCACTTCTTATATTATCTGTCACATGTGTTAATAAAAAATTATCAAAATCTTTTATTATTGGATTAACTAAATAAAATAAGGGGGGTAATAATCTTTTGATACCTCAAACAAATACCCGTGAAAGGAAATTAATCAGTTATGTTAAAAAATGGGGTTAATAGTAAAATATCAAATATATCCATAATTCTAACTATAGCATGACATAATTCACTTCAGTATGTATCATATAAAAAAAAAAAAATCCTTCACCAATGAGAAAAATTGCAGTCTTCCGAGGATGTAAAATATCAAATAAGTACATTATTTGATTTAACATTCTTCATGAGTCTACCATTAGATGTACAATATCACATGAGTTCTATTTGATGTAAAATATTACATGAATCCCCTTAGATGTGAAATGTTCCATGAGACATCCTTTAGTTGTAATTTGCAAAACATCATATAAATCTTCATTCAGATGTAAAGTATGATGTAGTACTTCAATTGAACTGCATGTATCTGTAGATGGGACTCTAATTATGGTTGGTTTAGTTAGAAAATATTTTATTATCAAAATTTAAAAGATTATTATAAAAATAAATTATTTTAAATATTAATAAAGATAAATTAATAATATATTTATATAATAAACATTTATAAATAATTTTTGCATTTTATTGATAGTACTAAAAGAGATATTAATATATTATTATCTAACATATTAAATATATATAATATAAGTAATAAAAGGTATAAAAATTTATTATACCAAATGCGGGAACAAGGGTTTACCCAAAGTGTCAAGCCATGTCAATTCATGGCTCAGTCGGGAATGTTGATGATCGGGCTACAAAAGGAGGGAAAACAAAGACAAACCGGAGCCACATTCAATGCAACAATCTTAATTATAGAAAATGTTTAATAAAAAAAACTTAAAAAATATGTTGATTACAAGATAAATAAAGACATGACTAACAACTCTTGACATCAGGTTATAAGCTGGTAAAAAAGAAACAACTAACTTCCTAAAAGCTTGATCTTTTCTCTGCACACTCATTCTTCATTTGCAACTTAACAACATTATCTAAAGTCCACCTCAGCTCATGTTCAAGCCCCCGTTGACCGCTTCACTGTGCTGCCAACAAGTTGAAATCCGTATTCAATTAAAAAAAATTTTAATTTTGAATTTGACATGGTCCAGCTCAAACCTGATTTGTTTATGATAAAAGTCCAATATTTAGGCTCAAACTCAATTTATTTGATCTAAACAATTATTTTAAAATCGGATCAAACTAATCGATTTAATCGGCTCTAAGTCTGATTTAGTTAATATAAAAATAAGGGTTTTTAATTGATTCGGTGAAACCCAATCAAAATTTGGGTTTGACCGATTGAACCAGTCAAAAATTAGATTTGACCAAATTTGATCAGGTTTGACTAAAATTTTGAATTTTTTCTAAATATTAATTATTTTTGAATAATTTGATTATTTTTTATTAGATTGAATGAATTTATAAAAGTTTGTAAGGAAAAATAAAATAAAAAGGAAAAAAAAAATCTCATATCTATTGAAATGTCTTCTATAAGCAATAATTTACAAAATTGTGTTTTTTTTTTTGTATCATAAGATTGAAACTTTTTTTATTTTAATTGTTTAATTGAAATCAAATGAATAATTATTACTCTTTAAAAATGATATGTTCTAATATTTATAAGTGTGAGTATTTGATTGATTTTATTTTTTACACATTTTTTAAGCAAAATCTATTTATTATAATTTGATAATAAACTGAACTGGTTGAACCATGAACCAGTGAGACAACCGGTTCGATCACCAGTTTGATTTTAAAAACAGTAGATCTAAACTCAAATTCGAACTTGAACAACTTAGATTGAATCGAACTCGTATAACCTAACATGAAGAAAAGGTTCTACATGATTCATGGAAAGCTTGGTGAATGGTAATAATAAAAGTTCAATGTGGAATATTATTCATCATGTTGCAAATTTGGTTGTGGGAAGGGAAAAAAAAACCTGAACGTAATTGAATATAATATGTGTTTTGAGGAAGAGTGATGTTAGAGTGTACTTATAATGAGTACCAATAATGTTGGTTCTTGGTAGTGGTTCCAGTAAGTTGTTTCTTAATGAAATGGTTGCACAAAGGTCCATTTCTGTGATTGCTCCTGGTTCCCCGGATGCTGCTTTGTGTTTCAGGTGTGTGCCGTTTGATGCTTCAAACTGATGGCTGGGCTTTACTTGCTGTCTTTGGCTTCCTGCCATGGCTGGATAGGCTGGGTTCATGGTTAGTTTAATTTCAGATTGTTGTCTCTAGTACGATTTCTGTTATTTAAGTGGTTTGTTTTTGGTTTGTAATTGTGTGTTTTAGCCAATAGGCTCGCGTTGACTTGTACTTTGAGTGATTTTTGGCTGTCTTGTGGGATGAACTTGGGTTGTATTTGCGGCCCGTTTTCTGATTTTTTTTAATGTATACATTTACTTACAAAAAACAAAAAAAAGGGCTGGCTAAATGGTGTGTGCAAATAGAAAAAGAAAGGTTGCTATAGGATTCTGGATTCTCACTGCAGCGATTTATCAATGACTCCAAAGTAGCCCGAAGGGACGGTTGAGTGGCATAGGGGCGTGACATTAAGGGGTAACATTACCCCACTCAAATAGAGCTCCAAAGGGGTGGTCTAAAGGCTACTTGAATGTAAAAAATGTAAAATTTTTAAGAGAAAGAGTTTGGATTTAAAATCTGTTGATGTTATATCAAGATCAAACTCTTAAATTACATGATACAATAGTTGTAAGGTGAGTCTTAGATCTAAAATTTTATTTTCAACAAAAAAAAAAAGATTCAATTTGAATAAAGCTACTCAGTAAAAAATAAAATAAATTTCTCTATCTTGTGACTTTTAATCTTGAAATATTTTGGATTATTTCACTATTTAATTGTTTAATAAAATTATATATAACTATTTTAAGTTTATAATTGAATATACATTTGATATATATAATATGTGATTAAATAATTTTAAATCAATAATAAAATCATATATAATTATATAATACCATATATAAATATATATATCTATTTGTATTAAATATACATATATTTCAAGAATGAGGAAAAGAAGTTGGTGGGAAATTTAGGTGAAGCTAACACGAAATAAAAAAGAGTTGCGTACTTTGAAAAGTCATTACCAATTCCCAAGTTGCAGTGAAAACACTGTACCTTCATGAGGGGAATGATACTGATGACTGATTCGTTCACAAGCATCTCTCATTTAGGGTTTTAATCTTCTTGACGGTATGAGCACAGTCCCCCGAAATTCCTGCAAGATGGACCATATAATAGCGACGTGTCTTTCATGGCCCTGATATTTGGGAAAATGAAAGTACTCCAGAATCTGTCTAAAGCATTGGCCAACTTTCTAGGTTTTGATGCATCTTCGTTGCTTCTTATCCAAATCAAAGATAGGAATATGTGGAGCTCATTTCTCCTGTGTCCTGTGCACAAGGCAAACAGTGACTCAGAATTTTCATTCTTACAACTCAACTACCACTACTATAATTGACAGAGAATTTGCAAAAGGTTTCTTTAAACAGCTAGACAGACATGGATGAGAGGTTGCAGAATGTTGCCATGGAAGGAAATGTGGATGCATTATATTCAATACTTGTAGAGGATCCTTATGTTTCAGAGAGTATTGATAAACATTAACCTTATCTATGAAATTTAAATATGTACACTATCAAAATTTACTTTGATGTTAAAAAAAGTTGATATATCCAATAATAAATTATACAAAATTATTTTAAATAGTTAAATATTCTAATCACGGATCAAATTAGGGATGAAAAAAATATTTGAAAGTCTAATTTTGGATAGAAAAATGTGATTCACTCTAAAAAAATGAAAGATTTCCTGATTATAAAACTAGGACTTTAAACGTGTCTCTCCTGGATAAGAATCCTGATTATAATAAAATATTTAGTATTTAAAACAATAAAAATAATGATATTAATAATCTACATCAAATTAGCTTGACTCTATCTAACAAAATGTTAATTTCATAATCTAAATTAATTAATTTGACCCATGTGAACCTAAGCATTAAAGTCTACTTAGTGCCCGCAGGTACTTCATATTAAAATCTATACATTCAAATTGTTCAACATCCCTTTTATTATTAATTTTTGGCGAAATGGGTATTTCCCAACCAATGTCCTGTGAGCGTACAAATTCTCCTTAATTAAATTTTAGAAAGTTAAATTTTCATTTGTCATTCACTTATGGTAGTACAAACTTATCATTCCAATTTATGAACAGGGCATGTACACTTATATTAGATTCTTTTTTTTTTTTTTCCACTTGAATTAGAGTTTGGTTCATCTTATTGAACATAACATAATGGAGGTGGACACATTGGTTCATTTTTGTTTTGGTTACTATCAAAATGTCTGTCAACCAGATCTGTGAACTAGGTTTAACGTATTCAAGCGCAGGTCTGAAAAAAAATTTGAGCTCAAGCTTTGGGCCTTAAATTTTTTGTTCAAACCCATTTTATTAAATTTTTTCAGGTTCTGAGCCTTTCAGGCTATTAAACCTACATCTGCAGAACCAAAAAAAAAAAAAAAAAAACACTTTTCCATCTTCTATAGATTTGAAAATCTGACAAATATACCCATACCCACCATCATTAAAGAATGAAATGTGATAGGGTGGAGTGACGACCGGGAGTAGAAGTTTTGAACGCTAGGTCATTAAGTCATGGTGATGGGGCATCCATGCCAATAATTCCAGAGAAAAAAACATAAAAGTTGTATCTGGATTCTTGAGCCGACATGGGAGTAGGTAATGACTCATTTTCAAGAGTGCAACTCATTTTTATTTCATGATAGCTTCACCCTAAATTTCCTAACAACTTCCTTTTGTCATTTTCATAACAATTAAACAGTCAAACAATCCAAAATATTTTAAGTTTAAAGTAACAGGACTGGGGAAGAAATTTAGGAGTTCCATAAATAAGTATGAAGGTACAGAAACAGAAACACAAAAATGTGAAAATGTCGAAACTGAAATGTTTAACGTAGTTTCTCAGAAACACAAAAGATGAAAACAAGGGAAAGAGTATAAATATAAAAAATATAGAGGGTTTCTCATATAAATGCCAACTTTTATATAAAATATACAACAAACTATATTTCTTTAAAAAAAATTGTGACAACTTTTTAATAACAATAAAGTGTGCATTCAATTAACTTGATTTATGAACTGACAATCAAATACAGTATATATCAAATCAAACAAAGCTAATTTTTGAATGTTCATTAATAGTTTTGGTTTTATACCAGGGCATTTTGGTCATTGTACATAAATTGGGTATATTGGTTTTGCGTTAATGTATTTGGGAAATTATGTTTAATTAGATCATAATTTGGGTATTTAATTAAATTTCCTTTAAATTTATTTTTCTGTTAAAATAAATTAGATAATATATCTAATGATAAATTATATAAGATTATTTTTAATCAATTAAATAATTTGATCACCGATCAAATGGTCTAATCGACCTCTGGACCGGATCCACATAAAGTCCAGCTCTGCAGGCAATGTAAGAAACATCTCCGCTAACTATATGTATATTCAGAGCAGGTGTAGCATCATAAACAATGCTAACTCTATCAACATAACATAAAAAATAGCAGCAACAGCTGAGTTCGCATCTTAGGTTGTTTAAAGCTTCCCAAACGCAGGTTTCTCCGGCGGCCATGCCAAGTGACTTTCCAACGTTGGTGATTTAAAAAACGAAAAAGGAATATAATATGCTGCAAGAAAACTTACAACCAAAAAAATTAATAAACAAAGGCCCCACAAAGTAACTTTCGGTGTAGTAAAAAGGATAGATAAAAGAAATATAATATGAAATATAAAATGTTTCGGTGGTGTATGATTTATGGCAATAAAAAAAATATTAAGAGTTTATTTTGCTTATTATACATAAGTATCATTATAATATAAAATTCTCGAAATTTTTTATTTATTGAGAAATCAGAATAAAAGATAAGTTACTATATTAATTTTTATATGGCCTAACCAAGTGCGCCTGATCATTTTGTTAGATAAAGTGAAGGCAATTGGATTTGGATGTAGATTATTATTTTATATACAGTTTCATGAGTCTGCCATTAGATGTAAAATATCACAGTATACTGTTCCATGAAATGTTCCATGAGACATCCTTTAGTTGTAATTTGTAAAACATCATATAAGTCTTCATTCAAACGTAAATTATGACGTAGTACTGCAATTGAACTGCATGTATACTGTAGATAGGACTCCAATTAGGGTCCACTTAATTAAAAAATATTTTATTATCAAACTTAAAAGATTATTAAAAAAATAAATTATCTTAAATATTAATAAAAATAAATTAATAATATGTTTAGACAATGGATATTTATAAAAAAAAATTTGTATTTAATTGATAGTATTAAAAGAGATATTAGTACATTATTATTTAACGAATTGAATATAAGTAATATAAGTAATGAAAAATATAAAAATTTATTTTACCAAATGCACACTTCCGAAGTTTTTGTGAACAAGGGAAAAATTTTTTACGGTTTATCCAAAGTGTCAAGCCATGTCAATTTGTGGCTCAGTGTGGAATGTTGATGATCGGGCTACACAAGGAGGGAAAATAAAGACAAATCGGAGCCACTTCCCATTTGTTGCAACCTTTCGATCGTTTGAAATACTTTTTTTTGGTTATATTGTACAGAAACAAAACAAAAATACAGTAAAAGAATTTTAACAATAATGCAAGGATTTTTAGACTAAAGATAATGATATAATCTTGATTCAATGCAATATTCTTAATTAAAGAAAATGTTTAAATTAAAAAAAAAACCTAAAAGATATGTTGATTACAAGATAAATAAAGACATGACTAACAACTCTTGACATCAGATTATAAGCTGTTAAAAAAGAAACAACTAACTTCCTAAAAGCTTTACCTTTTCTCTGCAGATTCATTCTTCATTTGCAACATAACAACATTATCTACAGTCCACCTCGGCTCATGTTCTGGTCCTGTTGACAGCTTCACACATCAGCAGTCTATGTCTGTCTAATGCAGCGGCTTCTGAGGCATTTTGATGCAGATGTTGCAATGAATCAAGATTATATTATTATTTTTCAGACTCAAAATCCTTGTCTTTATTATTAAAATGCTTTTCGTATATTTTTGCTTCTTTTTTTTTTTTCTGCGCAAAAGAACAATAGTTTTGGTCGAAAGCTGATGACGTGGAAACCAAATGAGGTGTAGCACGACAGTTCTGATGGGATAAGCCATCGTTTGAGAGAGCCGGATAGGCATCAGAGTCACCAACTCAACGGGGTTCGTAGAAGGCACTTGGTGAATACTTATTGTGTTGTAAGGATGCAACCCGCTTCAATAAATATAGCATTGCTCTTGATTGTTATGAAAATGACGAAAGAAGTTGGTAGGAAATTTAGGTGAAGCTACCACGAAATAAAATGACCCCACCACCGTAGCTTCATGACCTCGCATTTATAACTTCCGCTCTCTATCGCCACTCCACCCTATCAGACCTCATACTTTATCGAATCAACTAAATTCCAATTTAATCCTCTTAAGAGATAATACACAAAAGGGATAATTGTTCCATGTGAGAAACAATCCGTTTGAAAGAAATGGTCCAACAATTTGTTTGAAAGAAACCAACTTTTTAAAATCTGTTAAAGAAACAATATGTGATTAAATTTTATTTTATTTTTTATTTAAAATTATTATTAAAAAATTTATATATTATTTATGTATTCATTTTATATGTTTAAAATATATATACATAATTTTATTATTAGAAAAAATAAATTGATAATAAGATGACAACATAAAAGTGACAATATGACTAGGGAGCATCGAAATTCATGGAAGATTGATCAAATAATAGCGACGACAGTCTTCTATGGTTCTGATATTTGGGAAAATAAGACGGAATCCTCTAGAAGCTGTTCAAAACATTGACCAAGACTCTCAGTTTTGATGTTTCTTCGTTCCTTCTTATCCAAAGAGAGGAATCTGTGGTGCTCATTTCTCCTGTCCTGTGCACAAGGCAAACAGTGACTCCTAATTTTCATCTTATAACTCAAACTACCATTGTTACTCCTGTAGTTGAAAGAAAATTTGCAAAAAGATTTCTTTAAACACCCACACAGACATGGATGAGAGATTGCAGAATGCTGCCATGGAAGGAGATGTGGAAGCATTATTTTCAATACTTGAAGAGGATCCCAACGTTTTAGAGCGTATTGATCAAGTATCATTTGTGACTACTCCCTTGCATACAGCTGCAAGGGAGGGAAAGATCCATTTCGCCAAGGAGATACTAAACTTAAAGCCTTCATTTGCTAGGAAGCGAGATCATATTGGGCGTAGCCCCCTCCACTTGGCTTTGGAGGGAAAACACCAGCAGAAAGAGCTTAGTCCCCGTGATTTGGATTTGGAGGAGAAGTACCAGGAACTCGTAACATGGTTGATAAAACATGACAGTGAGGTTGTCCGTGTTAAAGCAAAGGGGATGGTTACTCCTCTGCACTATGCAGCTCAACTAGACGATGAATCCAGTGTGGCTGACTTTTTGTATGTTTGTCCATTATCAATCGAAGACTTGACTGTTAAATCTGAAACTGTTGTACATGTGGCTGTAAAAAACGGGAGGTTGAAAGCCTTTAAAGTCTTGTTAGGATGGCTTCGACGCTTCGACAAAGAGGAGATGCTGGAGTGGAAGGACGAGGAAGGAAACAATCCATTGCATACAGCAGTGTCTGCAGATCAACCTGAGGTAAGCATCCGATTTGCCTTGTCATTTTCTTTATATAAGCTTCTAATATTTCATTTTCTCCTCAATTATGAAGATGGTGAAGCTGTTGATTGGATATCTGAAAGTGAATATAAAGAACAGTAAAGGTTTGACAGCTTTGGACGTCTTCTACCTTCGCCAATATCAAGGTTTGGTAGATGCAGCTGTTGGTAACATTCTACTTGCTGCTAAAGCTAAAACTGCATCTCAACTCATTCTTCCGTCTTTAAGAGATTCGAAAAAAACTTTACTAGCCGAGTACTTTTATGGTGGCTTAACGTGTCCAGGCAAAATTCTGAAAAGATTCTCGCTGGGTTACCGAAGAGTTGATCAAGTTCCTCTTGAAGTCCGGAACGTACTACTTGTGGTGGCTATATTGATAGCCACAGCCACCTATCAAGCAGCATTAAGCCCCCCCGGAGGATATTGGCAAGATGACGGCAATCTGCAGCCTGCAGCCAACAACACTGGTATCAGTAACACCACCAGCACCATCTTTAATACAGAACAACATGCTGCAGGGGAGATGATTCGGCAGTCTTTCGGACAATTTCAATTTTTGATATATAATTCTTTGGCCTTTTTTACGTCTGTGTGCTTTATTTCCACTCTTGTAGCTGGCCTCCCATTTTACATAATCAGTATCTTAATGACATCTCTGATGGAAGTTTCTTATTTTTTTTCTATTCTTGAAAATATACGCCACAGCGGAAGTTTCTTTCGACGCTTCTTTATCCTTTTTATGTTTGTATGTTTTCTTGCAACATATTTTATCCCATTGCTCTTCGCTGGCCAACATTTGGAGCTCACACGGCATGGCCGCCGGAAGAACCTACGTATGGGAAGCTTTGAACAACCGAAGATGGGAAATCAGCTGTAAATAGTAATAGTGAATTTATATATTGCTTCTGCAACTTGTTTATGTTTTGTAATTGCTTGTAATGTTACAACAACTCTCTGGATATATTTAATGGACTCGTCTCTTTCACCATTCAAATGGGATCTCAACTCCCAACTATGCGCATAAATATTTCAAGTTTTTAGATATTTGACATGTTATAGTAATAAATTTTAAGACAAGGAAGTTCAAATGTTTATTACCTATGTATATATGATCGTCTTTTGACGATTCCTTAGTGTATGTGATTAAAGGTATTATGGTCTTTAAGACAACCTTAATTACGGTTTTTAATTACCGGAAGATTTAAGTGTTCTCATGTTTTATTTAGCTAGTTAAATAAAGGTAGATTTAAGTGTGTGTGATTCGGAGGGCATCTTTGGAAGGGTAGTTGCTAAGTAATATTAAAGTTATGTTTTTAAAATCGGATCGATAATCAAATCTATGATTTCAAATTTTAAATACGATAATTCCTACCGTGACAGTAACAGTACCTCCTCGCCGATTATCGAAAACATTACAACGTTAATAGAAAAATTAATATTTAAATATATATAATTTAATTGTTATTAAAATAATAACTCAAATATTATTCACATGACTAATCTACCATACCAATATCTAATAACTCAACCTTAAAATATCACGGCTGTATATAACTAACAGTAAATCCAATCCAAAATGTTAACTTTAATATAAATCAATTTAAACTTGAATATTTAGATAACTTTAAATAACAGTTGAATGAGGTCAATAAACTAAAGTTTAAACTTGATTAGAAAAAATTAATTTAATTTTAAATTTAATATAAATCAATTTAAACTTGAATATTTAGATTAATTTAAAGTTAACTCATATTATAAAAATGTAATCAATTTTAATAATAGTGGATATTTAGATTTTTTAAATTTCGTATGTGAGAGTTTTGAATTTTACCAAACTTTGGGTGGGAATTAGTGTTTTGGCCAAAAAGAAACAATTAACTTCCAAAACCTTGATCGTCAAACACATGCTTGGCACTAAGGACGAAAATGAAAAACATTTGAAAGTTAATGGTTTAAAGAAATTTTGTCACACGTTAGTTCGCTGAGTTTTAAATGCCCACTGCCGACATTGACCAATTTGTAAATTGAAAGAAAGCGAGTGGTGAATACGCTGGCTAAGTGGCCCATGCAGATAGAAAAAGAAAGGTCGCTGTAAGAATCAGAAGCTCACTGCAGCAAGCAAGCAATGACTGGAAACGAATCTACAAAATACTATTTTCATTTTTGGGCTCAATGTAACATTAACCACTCATATATACTGCCCAGACAAAAAAGAGATGACTTACCCTAATGGGTTGATTGAATGTCAAAAGTATGGGATTTCCTAAAGGGGAGGGTTTGGATTAAAACTTATGATATTAGATCAACATTAGACTTTTAAATTATTCGGTATAATAGTTTTAAGGCCAGTTAATAAATAAAAAATTTTACTTTCAACAAAAAAAATTTAATTTGGATAAAATTTCTTATTAAAAAAAGATAGACTTATAAAATTCTCCCCCGGTCTTGTCACTTTCAAACTTGAAATGTTTTTTATTATTTCAATATTTAATTATTCAGTAAAATCATATATATCTATTTTAAATACACAAATAAATATATATATGTTATCATATGATTAGGTGATTTTGAATTAAAAATAAAAAAACACATAATTACATGATGACACACAAATATGTCTCTATTTGTGTACTCAATACAAAACTAAAAAATGAAATAGTTTTGAAATTCAAGTGAAACTACCATGAAATAAAAATGAGTTGCCCTATTTTAAAACGAGTCATTATCAACTCCCATATCACACTGAAAACACAAGAATCAAGGTACAAGTTTTATGTTTTTACCCACCAAAAAAACATAATCACATCAAGTCATTGCTAGAAGATAGCTTGAGCATCCAAGAGAAGGTAAAGCCAACGTTGGCTTAGTCTCAAGCCAAAGAGGACATCAGAGATGGAGGGAGAGGATGCCAAATTTTTGAGTAATCTAAAGTTGAAGAGGTGGGGTTAAACTAAACTTTTCAAAAGTCTAAGGACAACTGCAAATGAGAAAAAGATAGAAACCTTAGATGGTGGGAGAAAAAGTAACTTTTTAAAAATTAAGTTAGAGAAAAATTATTAGTTTTCAAAACTAAAGTGAAAAGAGAAGGTCATTTTTTATTTTTTAAATAGAATGATTAAATAATATTTTTACTTTTTATATTAACAATAAAATTTAATAAAAATTAGATGACAGATAGATATTTAGGGTTTTAAAATTTAAAGTAATGGGAGTTTGGAAATAAACTAAACATTGGGTGGGAATAAGTCTTTTGGCGTTTAAATTTCTCTCTCTCTCTATCTTGTCACTTTCATACTTGAAATATTTTGCATTGTTTCACTATTTTTTAATTGTTAGGAAATTCAGGTGAAGCTGCCCTGAAAATGAGTTGCTCTTTTTGAAAACGAGTCATTCCCAACTCCCCCATCTCAGTGAAAACACAAGAATTACGATACAAGTTCTATGTTTTTTCTATGAAATTACTGGCATGGAAGCCCCACCACCGTACCTTCATGACCTCTCGTTCACAACTTCAACTCTCGGTCACCACTCCACCTTGTCACACCTCATTATTTACTGAATCAACTCAAATCGAATCTAGTCCTTTAGAGAAAGATGATACACATAAGCTTAGGTGTTACGCGTGAGCTTAGGCAAAATTGCTCGCAAATCTGAGAGGAATGATGTTAAAGACTGATTCGTTCACAAGCATCTCTTATCTAGGGTTTTATTCATATTGACAGTATGAGTAGAGAGCATCGAAATTCATGGAAGATTGATCATATAATAGCGACGATAGTCTTCTATGGCTCTGATATTTGAGAAAATGAGAAGGAATACTCTAGAAGCTGTTCAAAACATTGACCAAAACTCTCTGTTTCGATGTTTCTTCGTTGCTTCTTATCCAAAGAGAGGAATCTGTGGTGCTCATTTCTCCTGTCCTGTGCACAAGGCAAACAGTGACTCCTAATTTTCATTCTTATAACTCAAACTACCATTGTTACTCCTGTAATTGAAAGAAAATTTGCAAAAGATTTCTCTAAACACCCACACAGACATGGATGAGAGGTTGCAGAATGTTGCCATGGAAGGAAATGTGGATGCATTATATTCAGCACTTGCAGAGGATCCTTATGTTTTAGAGCGTATTGATCAAGTACCATTTGTGACTACTCCCTTGCACACAGCTGCGAGGGAGGGAAAGATCCATTTCGCCAAGGAGATACTAAACTTAAAGCCTTCATTTGCTTGGAAGCGAGACCACCTTGGGCGCAGTCCCCTCCACTTGGCTTTGGAGGGAAAGCACCTGCAGGAAGGGCTTAGTCTCCGTGATTTAAATTTGGAGGAGAAGTACCAGGAACTTGTAACATGGTTGATAAAACATGACAGTGAGGTTGTCCGTGTTAAAGCAAAGGGGATGGTTACTCCTCTGCACTATGCAGCTCAACTAAACGATGAAACCAGTTTGGCTGACTTTTTGTATGTTTGTCCATTATCAATCGAAGAGTTGACTGTTAAATCTGAAACTGTTATACATGTCGCTGTAAAAAACGGGAGTTTGAAAGCCTTTAAAGTGTTGTTAGGATGGCTTCGACGCTTCAACAAAGAGGAGATCCTGAAGTGGAAGGACGAGGAAGGAAACAATGCATTGCATACTGCAGTATCTACAAATCAACCTCAGGTAAGCATACGATATGCTTTTCACAGATAGCTCCTTTTGCCTTGTTATTTTCTTTACATAAGCTTCTAATATTTCCTTATCTCCTCAATTACGAAGATGGTGAAGCTGTTGATTGGATATATGAAAGTGAATATAAAGAACAGTAAAGGTTTGACAGCTTTGGATATGTTCTATGATCGCCAAGGTTCGCTAGATGCAGCTGTTGGGGACATTCTACTTGCTGCTAAAGCTAAAAAAGCATCTGAACTAATCTATCGTGGGCCTACAATACTTAAAAAAATATTTATTCATCTATTAGGTTCAGAAAAAACTTCACTAGTAGAGCACTTTTCTGGTGGCTTATCGTTTTCAGGAAGAATTCTGAAAAGATTCTCGCTAGGTTACCGAAGAGTTGATGAAGTTCCCCTTGAAGTCCGAAATGTACTACTTGTGGTTGCTATATTGATAGCCACAGCCACCTATCAAGCAGCACTAAGTCCCCCGGGAGGTTATTGGCAAGATGACAGCAATCTGCAGCCTGCAGCCAACAACACTGGTATCAGTAACTCCACCTGGATCCAAGAACATTCTGAACAACATGCTGCAGGGGAGATGATTCTGGGGTCTCAAGAACAATTATTATTTTTTACATTTAATTCTTTGGCTTTTTTTACGTCTGTGTGCTTTATTTCCACTCTCGTAACTGGCCTCCCATTTTACAGAATCATTATCACAATGACATCCTGGATGGTATTTTCGTATTATTTTTCTATTCGTGAAACTTTTAACGACACCGAATGTGGCTTTTTAGGCTTTTTGTTTATCTTTTTCCTGCCTGCAAGTTTTCTTGCAATAAATTATATCCCATTTTTCTTAGATCACCAACATTCGAAGCTCACACTGCATGGCCGCCGGAAGAACCTTCGTTGGGGAAGCTTTGAACAACCTAAGATGTGAACTCAGCTGTGATTAGTGTTGACTGAGCTGTATTTTCTATATAGGAAATAATAGTGCAGCATGAGTTATATTTTTTGTATAGGAATAACTAGTTGTATTTTGTTTCATTGTGTAAGAATATTTAGCTGCCATATAATTAGCCTAATTACTAGCTTAAGATAAAGATTTTTTCTTGATTTAGTTAACCTCTTTTTTGTGTGTGTGTGTATATATATGGTGTAATCCTTGTGTAAAGAATAAATGAATGAAAATTGCTCCAAAAACTTCTTATGTGCCTTCAATTTGTAATAGTGAATTCATATATTTTTGCTGCCAATTGTTTATGTTTTGTTGTTAGAGTCAGCATTGTTTGTAATTTTTTTTTTTGGTGAATAAATGTATATATAAACAAAAAGGCAAAGAGGCCCCAATGAAATGACTCGAGAACAGCCCAAGCACATCCAAACCACCAGGAGGATAGCAAAAAAACTCTAGGATAGAACTGAAAACAAAACATAATCCAACAACTACTCCTCTCTGAATATATTTAAGGGAATTGTTTCTTTCACCATTCAAATGGGAGTTAAAAAGTTTATTACTTATGTATTTATTGTTATCTTTTGAGGTTGCCATTAGTATTTAGGCCAAAGGACTATTTCCCACCCAAAGTATACTATTATCTCAATTTCTCTTCGTTAACTTTGAAAATTTTATTTACCCATTCATAGACAGTTAAACTTAACAAAACTCTAACCCCTTAAAACTTTATCTTTTTTTCCCTCCAAACCCTAAAAACAAACTATTTCTCTCCTAGGCCAAGTTTTTAAAAATGTTATCCCCCCTTAGGGTTTAGTTTACAATCCCTGGTGCCATCGCTTTCGAAGAGGCTTCCTAATGCATCACCATACTCTAGCAGTCTCTCTTCCCTCCTCTAGAATGCTAGTCAACGCGAATCTAGCCTAGAAAGATGAAGAGCTTCGTCAAAAGACGAAGCTCTTTATCTTCCCAAACGAAGACGGGAAGCTTCAGAGATGTCTAAAAAGACGAAAAACTTCATCGATCCAAAGCTTTGTTGGATGTTGATCAGACGTCCAACTAAGTAGAGAGAGACCGTTGGAGGAAGAGAAAGCTTTGAGAGGGAGAGGTCGCCAGCAATGATGTCAGAGATGACACCGAAAATCTGGAAACTAAACCCTGAGGGGAACTATTATTTTTTAAAACTTGGGTTAGGAGAAAACTTTTAGTTTTTAAAGTTTAGAGGAGGAAAAGTAGATTATATTTTAATTTATTTTTAATATTATAGATAAAATAATGGTTTTACCTCTAGAACCGTTAATTTTAACTAATTATGAGTAAGTATTTCAGATTTTCAAAGTTAAAAAGGAAAAAACTTGAGAAAACAATATACTTTGGGGGTGGGGGGGTGGGTGTGGGGCGGTTGTGGGAATAAGTCCTTTGGCCTACTATTATGATTAAAAGAATTATGGTCATTTAATAGTTGTTTTAATTTCCGCAAGATTTAAGTGTTCTCATACTTCATTTAGCAAAGTGCAGTATCATTTTTATTTGGAGGGCAACAATTCTAGAGAAGTTGTTTCTAGTTGGTATTACAACATGATTTATCTGCGCTGATCATGCTCGTACACTGGTACATTAACAATGTTACTTGCAACTTGTTTTGAGATATGTTATCATTTAATTGAGTATTATTTTATCTTTGATTTAAAATCATTTAAAATCATCATTTGATTGAGTTCAACTATAAATCGATTCTATTTAATAATTACTATAAGTTTAAACATTTATTTGAACCATATCGATCATCAAATTTAGATCAAACTGGTTTAACTAACTAGTCTAGAATATAAAGTATGGATTATGCTTAGACACGGTGGAAAATAATACAATAATGTTAAAAAATAGGTTAATTGTAAAATTTCATATTTATACATAATTCTAACTATACTATCACATAATTCACTTTAATATATATCATATCAAAAAAGTCCATCAGATATGTAATATTGCAGTTTTCCTCGATGAAAAATATTATGAGAAATGTTATATTTATTTAGTTTTGAATATCTAATTGGATATTTAAATGATATGATAATTTTAAATTAAAAATAAAATAACATCTAATCATATGATAATACATTATATAAATACCTAATTGAATAGTTAAAACTACGTGTAATGTGTATAATTTAAGGTGACTGAGTTGAAGTCCTATTGTAATTTATAATAGTAACCAAATCAAACTAGCCAATCAAATTGATTAGATTGAACTAATTTGAATTGAATTAAATTAGGTGGTTGGAATGGTTAGAGTTAAAAAAAAAAGGGGGTTTGATAATTATATTAAAAATTCAATTTTTTAAAAATTAATTTTGAAGACTTAAATTCAAATTTTATCTATCATTTTATTAATACATTACATTATTTTGATATTAAAATAATTTAGCAAATAAATTTAATAATAAATTATTTAAAATATTATTTTTAATAGTTAAACAATCTGTTGACCAGTCAAATATTAAGAATCAACCAGATTTGTGCCCTGTATTTTCTCAAATGGAAAGATGATTTTTTGATAAGAACAAGGATAGAGATAGTAATGAGGATAATTAAAATCTTTGTGACCGGAGATAAAAATAAAAATATTTTCGATCTATCACCTTTTTTATTTGCTTTGTATCTTATGTATTATTTGAATTCTAAAATATTAAAATACCTTTAAAAGTTGTTAAATTAGTATAAATACATTATAACTATTAATGAATATTTTAATATTTTTTTATGTGAGAGTGGGAAGTTGAAAATGAGAGAATTTTTTGTTAGGGGGAAGTGACGGATATTTCCTGTTATTTCTGGCTCTCCATATGTATACTTCCCTGAGAAAAAAGAGGTGGCTTTCAAATTTCTCTGCCTCGTCAATTTTAAACTTGTTATATATATGGTGGATTTTCCACCACGTAGGCAAGTTGACAAAATAGTGTGAATGCAAGAAATTAAGCATGCATTAAAGTCAAGAAAGGGGGGCAGCAGGCTTTCTATATAAAGCCTTCTCCTCTCATTTGTACAGATGCCTTTTCTCAATTAATTGCAGATTACTTTTCTTTCTTATCTTCATCCGGGAAAGCATTTTCCTTGAATAGCTTCTGCTCTTCTTCTCCTCTCTTCTCATTTTTACTTTTATCTCATTATCCTTACATACTTGATTATTATTTTATAACACGTTATCAACACCATTAGCTCAAATATATTATATCTTTCTATTATGTCATTATGCTGTTTATATATTATAAATACGAATATCTCAGTTGTGATATCTCAGTAATTTATGTTATATTTCTGTTTAATTTTATTATAATTGTACTCTATTTGCAACTCGAAGTTTACAAAATTATAAATCTGGACCTGAAGTCCTAAAACTCTTGAATCTGGACCTGAAGTCCTAAAACTCTTGAATCTAGACCTGAAGTCTGGAATACTATAAATCTGAACCTGAAGCCTTGAATATTATTTGTAACCTGAAGTTTACAAAATTATGAATCTAAACTTGAAGTCTGGAATATCATAAATTTGAACCTGAAATTCTGAATCTTATTTGTAACTTGAAGTTTACAAAATTATGAATCTGGACCTGCAGTCCTGAATATCATGAATCTAGATCTAAAATCCTGAATATCATTCGTAACCCGAAGTTTACGAAATTATAAATTTGTGACTTGAAATCATAAATATTATTTGTAACCTGAAGCTTACAAAACCAATAATCTGGACCAGAAGTCATGATATTATTTAAATATTTATTTTTATTGTATTCCATTTATTTGAATATTTATTTATTCGCATCTTTATTTATTTGAATCTTTATTTTTATTTATATCTGATTTACAACCTGAAGTTTGTAAAATCGTGAGAAAATCATATGTATGGGCCCGAAGTCCCGAATTTTATAATTTACAATTTGAAGTTTGTAAAATCAAGAGAATACATATATATGGGCCATAAGTCCCAAGTTTCATCAAAGTCTTTATTTTAGAATAATAATATCACCTTTGCAACCTGTAGTTTGCATAAAGTGTGAAAAATATGGACTTGAAGTCTAAAACATAATCAGAATACGTATTATAATATTCTGAAAACTAATTACAAAACCAGAAGTTTTGTATATATGAGATAATATATGGACCTAAAGCTTCCAAAATTGATCATAATATTTCTCCTACAAAATCAGCTGTTTTGTAAATATGAAATAATATTTGAACCTGAAGTTTCAAAGATTAACTCATATATATTGTATACAAAACTAGAAGTTTTGTAAATATGACAATAATTGAACCTGAAATTCCTAAAATTGGATGGATAATATTAAATGGGTTTTTTACATGAGTCACCACCTATAATTTGTGAACATTGAAAAACTAACTAAATATAATGTCCCAGAAGGACAAATACAAGACTATTATTTTTCGGCATCATATCCCTGAAGATTGCAAGCCGAAATATGGATATAATAATAAATCCATTAAATTTGCGGAGAAATTTAAAAGATAGATTTGAACATCAGATTCAATAATATTCCCAATGACTCTATATTTAGTATAACTTTGTAATATTCAGAATCTTTTCTTAAATGTGAAAAATAAAATATTTCTCACATTTTATTTTTGCTCCTGTAGTAGCAATATCAGAAAAGAAATTCTGAATTACTATTTTCTCGTTATACATCATTCCCTGAAGTAAACGCAACTACCAGAAGTAGTTATTATGAGTATGAAATGCCCAAAATTTTTATAATTAAATCCATCATATATATTTATTTTGGAATCATGCATATTATTTTGTATTTTATTGTCATGTTCTCTTCCTTTCAATATTTTGTGTACGTTATAACTAACGTAATTTTTAAATGAAAGGAAATGGACTCCAAAATTGAAGCATTGACTTCAAAGGCTGATGAAGGAGATATGTGTTTGGTGGATAGTGCAACAACGCACACAATTCTTAAGGAAAATAAATTTTTCTTATCTTTAGCATTAATTGAAGCTAAAGTAACTACCATATCAGGATCAATTGATCTGATAGAAGGCTCCGGAAGAGCCACAATTATGTTAAACAATGAGACCAAATTAAGCATCAATGATGCATTATATTCAAGTAGATCCAAAAGAAATCTACTGAGTTTTAAAAATATAAGAAAAAATGGTTATCATCTTGAAACCATGAGTGAAAATGGTACAGAATTCATCTGTATAACTAGTAATGCCTTCGGAAGAAGGCTTATACTAGAAAAATTGTCTACTTTATCATCTGGATTGTATTATACAATCATAAAGGCAATTGAAACCTACGCAGTATCGAACCAGAAGTTCGTTGATCTAAAAGCATTTATGCTTTGACATGATCATTTAGGCCACCCAGGATCTACAATAATGCGTAGGATTATTGAAAATTCACATGGACATACATTACAGAATCATAAAATTTTATTATCCAGTAAACAATTCTACACTGCCTGTTCTCAAGGCAAATTAGTAATAAGACCATCCCCCTCCAAAATTGGAGGTGATTCCCCATCATTCCTGCAAAGGATTCAAGGGGATATATGTGGACTCATTCATCCACAAAGTGGGCCATTTTGTTATTTTATGGTCTTAATTGATGCATCTGCACGATGGTCTCATGTTTGTTTATTGCCTACCCGAAATGTTGCATTTGCTAAACTGTTAGCACAAATTATCAAATTAAAAACACATTTCGCAGATTATTTAATCAAGTCAATACGGCTAGATAATGCTGGTGAATTTACATCCAAAACATTTGATGATTATTGCATGTCTATGGGGATTGAGGTTGAACATCTAGTTTCGCATGTCCATACACAGAATGGATTAGCTGAGTCTCTTATCAAACGACTCCAGGTAATTGCATGAACTTTATTACTGAAAAGTCAATTACCTACTTCTATGTGGGGACATGTTATATTACATGTTGCAGCGTTAATTCGCTTGCGACCTTTTTCTTATCATCAATATTCTCCCCTACAATTGGTTCTTGGTCACCAACCTGATGTATCTCATTTGAGAATATTTGGTTGTACTGTATATGTCTCTATCGCGTCTCTTCAACGCATAAAAATAGGACTCCAACGTCGTTTGGGAATATATGTTGGATATAATTCACCATCCATTATCAGGTATCTAGAACCATTAACAGGTGATCTTTTTACTGCACGATTTACAGATTGTCACTTTGATGAGACAACTTTCCCATCTTTAGGGGAAAAGAAAATGCCTCATGAAGTTAGGCATGAACTTACTTGGTATGTGCCTACCATGTCTTATTTAGATCCTCGCACATCCCAAAGTGAAACTGAAGTGCAAAGGATAGTGCGATTACAAATTATTGCCAACTAAATGCCTGATGCATTTGTAAATACGGTAAAAGTGACAAGATCACATGTTCCAGCTATTAATACACTAGCAAGAATCAATGTGACTGCTGAACAGTCTATTTGAGCCGTGACTGATCCATCTACCTCACGCCAGAAGCGTGGTAGACCTGTTGGATTGAAGGACACTGTTCCTCGAAAAAGAAAGACAAATAATCAAACAAATATTCCACCAGAAGAGGTTATAGTCCCTAAAGTGGCACAAGCCCCTGAAATGGCACAAACCCCTGAAGTGGTACAAAATCCTGAAGAACAGGAAAATGAGAATATTGAAATATCTTTAAATTATGTTCATACACAAGAAATGTGGAATCGTGAAACAATTATAGTTGATGATATATTCTCATTTGCAGTAGCTACTGAAATTTTGAATGATGATGATTTTGAGCCACGTACTATGGCTGAATGCAAACAAAGACATGATTGGCCTAAATGGGAAGAAGCAATTCAAACAGAATTAGCTTCTCTAACAAAACGTCAAGTGTTTGGGCTTGTAGTTCCAACACCTCAAGACGTACAACCCGTTGGATATAAATGGGTATTTGTGAGAAAAAGAAATGAGAAAAATGAAATTGCTAGATATAAAGCCAGGCTTGTAGCCCAAGGCTTTTCCCAAAAGCCTGGTATAGACTTTGATGAAACATATGCACCTGTAATGGATATAATCACATTCAGATGTTTAATCAGTTTAACAGTCTCTGAAAGACTGGATATGCGTCTAATGGACGCAGTTACTGCTTATTTGTATGGAAATTTGGATACTGAAATTTATATGAAACTCCCTGAAGGATATAAATTACCTGAAACAAAAGGGTCAATTCAAGAGGCTTGTACTCAATTAAATTACAACGATCATTGTACAGATTAAAACAATCCAGACGTATGTGGTACAATCGCCTTAGTGAATATTTGAAAAAAAAAAGCTATGTGAATGACCCTATATGCCCATGTGTCTTTATCAAAAGGTCAGAATCGGGATTTGTTATTGTAGTAGTTTATGTTGATGACATGAATTTAATTGGGACTCCTGAAGAGCTCTCAAAAACTGTTGAATATCTGAAAAAAGAATTTGAAATGAAAGATTTGGGAAAAACAAAATATTGTCTCGGCTTACAGATCGAGCATAATTCAAATGGAATACTTATCCATCAATCATCGTATATTGAAAAATTATTAAAACGCTTTAATATGGATAAGGCTTATCCTTTGAGCACCCCAATGGTTGTTCGGTCTCTTGATCCAAAAAAGGATTCATTTCGTCCTAAAGAAGAAGATGAAAAGATACTTGGTCATGAAGTACCATATCTTAATGTCATTGGAGCCTTATTATATTTGGCCCAATGCACGAGACCGGATATATCTTTTGCAGTTAATTTATTGGCCCGATTTAGCTCTGCACCAACCCGTCGCCACTGGAACGGAATCAAACATATACTTCGTTACCTATGTGGAACTAGAGATTTGAGATTATTCTATTTTGTCAAATCCCCTAAAAATCCTAGTTTGGTTGGATATGCAGATGCTGGTTATCTTTCTGACCCCCATAAGGCCCGTTTACAGATGGGATATGTTTTCACTTATAATGACATAGCTATATCATGGCGTTCCACCAAGCAGACCTTGGTTGCAACTTCTTCAAATCATTCAGAAATTTTAGCCCTCCATGAAGCCAGCCGAGAATGTATATGGTTACGGTCTGTCATCCATCATATCTGGAATGCATGCAATCTTCCTTCTACAACAAACACTCCTTCCATATTATATGAAGACAATGCAACATGTATAGCCCAGATTAAAGGTGGATGCATCAAAGGAGACAGAACCAAACATATCTCACCGAAGTTCTTTTACATTCATGAGCTCCAGCAGAGTAAAAAGATTGATGTCAAGCAAATCAGATCCAATGAGAATCTTGCAGATTTGTTCACTAAGACACTACCGACATCAACATTTGAGAAGTTAGTGTATAACATCGGTATGCGGCGGCTTAACACGCAACCAAGTTAATCTTACTACAAAGAGGGGGAACGTTCATCAGGGGGAGCATTCATCAGGCAAAAGTATGAAGTTTATCAAATATTGGACAAAAGGTGCACTGTACTCTTTTTTCCTTCACTAGGTTTTGTCCCACTGGGTTTTCCTAGTAAGGTTTTTAATGAGGCAGTTTAAGCACGTCCAACGCCAACTTACAGGGCATTTAATAATTATGTTCTTTTGCTTTGGTTTTTATCCCACTGGATTTTTCCTTAGCAAAGTTAATATAATTATCTATAAGTGATGGAAATCCAAGGGGGAGTGTTATATATATGATGGATTTTCCATCACGTAGGCAAGTTGACAAAATAGTGTGAATGCAAGAAATTAAGCATGCATTATAGTCAAGAAAGGGGGGCAGCAGGCTTTCTATATAAAGCCTTCTCCTCTCATTTGTACAGATGCCTTTTCTCAATTAATTGCAGATTACTTTTCTTTCTTATCTTCATCCGGGAAAGCATTTTCCTTGAATAGCTTCTGCTCTTCTTCTTCTCTCTTCTCATTTTTACTTTTATCTCATTATCCTTACATACTTGATTATTATTTTATAACAAAACTTGAAATGTTCTGGATTGTTTGACTATTTTTTAATTGTTATGAAAAGACAAAAAGAAGTCAGGAAATTCAAGCGAAGCGGCCATAAAATTGAGTTGTCCTTTTGAAAACGAGTCATTACCGACTTCCATGTCACAGTGAAAACGCAAGAATCAAGATGCAAACTTCATTTTTTATTTTGAAATTATTGGCATGCTAGCCCCACCACAATACATTCGTGACCTCACATTCACAACTCACACTCTCGGTCGCCACCCCACCCTATCGAAACAACTCAGTTTGAATCTAGTTCTCTAGAGGGAGTTGATATACGAAAGGGATGGTTGTAACGTGTGAGCTTAGGCAAAATCACTTGCAAATCTAAAGAGAGTGGTACTGAAGACTGATTCATTCACAAGCATCTCTAATGTAGGTTTTATTCATATTGGCAGAGCATCGAAATTCTTGGAAGATTGACCATATAATAGAGAAGCTAGTCTTCTAAAACATTGACCAAGACTCACTGTTTTGATGCTTCTTCGTTGCTTCTTATCCAAATGTAGGAATCTGTGTGGTGCTTATTTCTCCTTTCTTGTGCACAAGGCAAACAGTGACTAATAATTTTCATTTTTATTACTCAAACTACCATTGTTAGTCCTGTAATTGAAATAAAATTTGCAAAAGATTTCTCTAAACACCCACACAGACATGGATGAGAGGTTGCAGAATGTTGCCATGGAAGGAAATGTGGATGCATTATATTCAGCACTTGCATAGGATCCTTATGTTTTAGAGCGTATTGATCAAGTACCATTTGTGACTACTCCCTTGCACACAGCTGCAAGGGAGGGAAAGATCCATTTCGCCAAGGAGATACTAAACTTAAAGCCTTCATTTGCTTGGAAGCGAGACCATCTTGGGCGTAGCCCCCTCCACTTGGCTTTGGAGGGAAAGCACCTGCAGGAAGGGCTTAGTCCCCGGGATTTGGATTTGGAGGAGAAGTACCAGGAACTCGTAACATGGTTGATAAAACATGACAGTGAGGTTGTCCGTGTTAAAGCAAAGGGGATGGTTACTCCTCTGCACTATGCAGCTCAACTAGATGATGAATCCAGTTTGGCTGACTTTTTGTATGTTTGTCCATTATCAATCGAAGACTTGACTGTTAAATCTGAAACTGTTTTACATGTCGCTGTAAAAAACGGGAGTTTAAAAGCCTTTAAAGTCTTGTTAGGATGGCTTCGACGCTTCAACAAAGAGGAGATCCTGAAGTGGAAGGACGAGGAAGGAAACAAGCCATTGCACACTGCAGTGTCTGCAGATCAACCTGAGGTAAGCATCCGATTTGCCTTGTCATTTTCTTTATATAAGCTTCTAATATTTCATTTTCTCCTCAATTAAGAAGATGGTGAAGCTGTTGATTGGATATCTGAAAGTGAATATAAAGAACAGTAAAGGTTTGACAGCTTTGGACATCTTCTACGTTCGCCGATGTCAAGGTTTGGTAGATGCAGCAGTTGGGGACATTCTACTTGCTGCTAATGCTAAAACTGCTCGTCAACTCCATCGTCCGTCTTTAAGAGATGCAAAAAGAACTTTACTAGTCGAGTACTTTTCTGGGCTTACCGTTTTCAGAAAAAATTCTGAAAAGATTCTCGCTTGGTTACCGAAGAGTTGATGAAGTTCCTCTTGAAGTCCGAAACGTATTGCTTGTGGTGGCTATATTGATAGCCACAGCCACCTATCAAGCAGCACTAAGACCCCCCGGAGGATATTGGCAAGATTACGGCAATCTGCAGCCTGCGGCCAACAACACTCGTATCAGTAACACCACCGCCGCCGCTATCAGTAACACCACCAGCACCAGCTTTAATACAGAACCTTCTGAACAACATGCTGCAGGGGAGATGATTCTGGGGTCTTCAGAACAATTATCATTTTTGACATTTAATTCTTTGGCTTTGTTTACGTCTGTGTGCTTTATTTCCACTCTTGTAAGTGGCCTCCCATTTTACAGAATCATTATCGCAATGACATCTTGGATGGAATTTTCTTATTTTTTTTCTATTCATGAAACTATTGACTTCAGCGAAAGTTTCTTTCTAGGCTCCTTGTTTTTCTTTTTTCTGCTTGTATGTTTTCTTGCAACATATTATATCCCATCTTTCTTAGCTAGACAACATTCGAAGCTCACACGGCATGGCCGCCGGAAGAACCTACGTTTGGGAAGCTTTGAACAACCGAAGATGGGAAATCAGCTGTAAATAGTAATAGTGAATTTATGTTTTGTAATTGCTTGTAATGTTACAACAACTCGCTGAATATATTTAATGGACTTGTCTCTTTCACCATTCAAATGGGATCTCAACTCCCAACTATGCACATAAATATTTTAAGTTTTTAGATATTTGACATATTACAGTAATATATTTTAAGACAGGGAAGTTAAAATGTTTATTACCTATGTATGCATGATAATCTTTTGACGTTTCATTGGTGTTTATGATTAAAGGTATTATGGTCATTTAATGACTTTTTTTAATTTCCGCAAGATTTAAGTGTTTTCGTGACTCAATTTATTTAGTGAAGTGTGATAACATTTTCCTTTTGGAGGGCAATTTTGGAAGGGTAGTTACTAGTTAATATCAAAGCAATCTTTTTAAAATCGGATCAATGATCAAACTGATTATCTCATTGGTTCATGGTTTGACTGATTTAACCAATTCAATTTAATATCAAATTATAATAAATTTATTAAATAATATCTCACATTTAACACATGTTTTAAACATAAACTATATTAAGTTTATTAAAATCAAATTTGTATAATTATCAACAACAATAAAATATATTTACTTCTTTGAAACATAAATTTTAAACTCATCATTAATTAAAAAAAATTATATTCAAAATTATTCAAATTATTCAACTATCTCTTATTATCTGATAAATTTGTTATTACTATTTTCTATTAAGTGATCTAGATTAGTGACCTTGTTCATTATAAACTTTTAAATAGTAATAAGGGCAACTCCATAATGGAAGATACAAAATTGTTTCGACACTTTCAGATTTAATACGATATTGTTATGTATCCCATTGTCATCCCTAGTTTCATTGTGTTAAGTTGATAGTCTACCTTCATGCTTATTTCTGGATCCTACTCTCAGTCTTGTTACTTGAAAAGTTTTTTATTATATGACTATTTAATTCTATGAAAATGATAAAAGGAAGTTGCTAGGGAATTCAGGTGAAGCTCCCAAGAAATAAAAATGAGTTGCACATCTTGAAAAAGAGTCATTATGCAGTGAAAACGTAAGAATTAAGATACAAGTTTTATGCTTTTTCTCTAGAATTATTGCCATGGAAGCCCCGCCATCGTACATTCACGAACTCATGTTCACAACTTCCACTACTCCATCCAATCACACCCAGCGGCAGATTTGAACTTTGTTGGAGTAGGCCTAAACCCACACTTCAATTAGAAAAAATTGAAGAAATATTATTTAAATTCATCTTCAAATAAAAAAAAAATTGAAAATAAGTCACTTGCGTCCACCCTTAATGGTAAATATGTTTGAACAAATAAATTTAAAGATATATTATTAGACTACTCTCAAATGAGTTTGAAATTAGAATTAAAGGACATGTTTGTCTTAATACAAAATAAAACTTTAAACCTAATGCAGAATTGACTTAGGTTATTACCCAAACACCACATTTTTATTGAAAAACCAAAGCACGTGTCAATTAAAATGAAGGAGGTTAATTTCAAAAACTGAATTTCTTCCTCTAAATCTGCAACTTTATTTTGGCAACCATACCTCACAATTTCATTTCAGAAGATACAGTTTCAATCTTTCGAAAAAATAGTGTTAAACTAAATAATTGATATTCAAATATTTATCAATACACAGCGATACGTGTGGATCTTCAATCTAGATGATTAAGTTTTGATTTAACGACTAGATTTAAAGTTATAAAGCCTAAAGATCGATTACTTATCTAGTAAATTTAATCAATCTTTTTATAAACTTTTGTTTTTTCTTTTTGTATTAGAATTGTGATTAAACTCTAAATTTGTATAGAATTTTTTTCATGGATTATAACTTATATAAACACGTTTAATTATATTAGACTTAAATCGATCGTTAGATCTCTATGGATTTTTTTTTCTCTTTTCATTGAAAAGGTTAATTCTACCTAAAATATTACTTATGTTATTATATTTTTTCTTTTCTATTATTTCTTTTACTTATGGATTGGTGATTTTTATTTTTTAAGTTTTCACTACCTGATTAATGAACAATGGTGGAGCTGTAAAGATAGGGTTGGATCTAAATCAAGCCGCTCTATCTCAATAGCTAACTTAACTTGCTCAGCTTGGATTGAATTCGAACAAAAAGATTTGATTCGTTATTGAAACTGAGTCAAACTCAAGTTAAAAGGTATTTAACTCAAATTCAATTCGAATTCATGACTCAAATCAGTTGTTTAAATTTGTTGTTTGCTTCAACTTGAATTTATAGTTCGAATTTATAATTTGGTTCAACTCAAATTCATGGATCGAATAAGTGGTTTTATCTATTATTTGAGTAAAATGATATTGTCCTACTAATAAATCATAAATTTAAACTATTGATTTGAGCAAAACTGAACTAAAAATTTGAAACACTTATTCAAACTATGAATTTGAATCAAACTCGAACTGAATTAAACCAAAATATTTTTTGTTCAAGCAAACATGAGCTACAGTTAATATTGGTTCAACGAACTTGAATGAAACTCAAGTGAAACTATTTTTTATTCTAATCGAACTTGAATCAAGAAACATTTCGACTTAATTTGCAATCGATTTCAAATTATGAGTTATTGAGTCATTTTAAACACTGGGTCAAAACGTGAATTTCAAGCTATTTCACCCGAACTTATATGGAGTAACTATCCTTTCTAGAAGTCACAAGTTTTGTCTGCAATCGGAGCTCATGATCATGAAGACCACTTGGCTGGTTTGTTGATATGTCCACCTCCATTTTGTTATGTTTAATCAGATGAACCAAACTCCATTTCAGTTAAAAAAAAAACATTAAATCACAATTATGTGTTTTTGAAAAAGTTATAAAGCTAGAGTATTTGATTCAATTACAAAAACCTTAATAGTCAATTGTGGTAATTTATTATTAATAAGCTAATGAATTTTTCTTAATTATAATAAATATATGTAAAAGGAAAAGGGAAATTGAAGAGTAGGTGCAAAGAGCGTGGTAGTTTGGCCAAGAGATGGAAAATATATTATAAAGTTAAACAATTCTATATTTACATACTTTTAATTATTTAATTAAATATATAAATAATATGTTATTATAAGCTTAATTATTATTTTTTTAAATTTAAAATCACCTAACCAATTATTTAACAAGATACTCATTTTTCTAAGGCCAAAGGACTATTCAGACTAGCAAAACATTTATCCATTAAATTATCGAATTTAGACTATTCAAACCTGAAACTGGATAAGATCTGTATGATTTCATGGACTGGCCTGGTCTTAGTGTTGGAAGATTCTATGATTTTTATAGAGCACTAGGTGCTTATGCTTATGTGTATCTGTTCGTTGATGATTTGCTGCTTCTGGTTGTTCATACCGAGTTGATAATGAGTATTGTCGTAGGAGATTGCAACTTCTAAGAAAGTCATGAAGAAGATTATGGAAGACAATACAGATTGTCAAGAGTACCCACCAACTTTACAATATTGGTTATAGAGAGATTGTCAAGTGTACCCACGAACCTTTGCAGTATTGGTTGGATGTAGAAAGTAGTGAAACTGAGATTAGAATCAATCTTTGGAAAAAAAAAAAGGACATAATTGTTAGGTGATATGCTCTCATTTCATAGAAACAAACTTGTTTCTCATTAATGTAGCTAAGTTCTTTGAAGATAATTTTAAGCTCCTCAAGGTCCATCTAAAGATGGCAATTCAATCCATCAAACCAAATCTTTAGTTTGCTCCTCTCTGAATGGAGAGAGGATTTGCCGATTGAAACATAGATGAGAATGAGGATAGAAATGACTAAAATCCCTAAAATCGGGGATAGAGATAGATATATCTTTGACCCATCCTCTCTCTGACTCATCTTTTCTCCGGTTTATCTCCTACCACGCATATCCTCTAAATCCTTAAATATTGAAAACCCATTAAAAGTTTTGAATTATCATAAATACACCCTAACACATAATATATATTCTAATAATTTTCTAGTAGGGATGGAAAGAAAAAGGAAAGAAATTTTCCTTGTAGGTAAGAGGATGGAGATTTCTCATCCTTTATGTATCAAGGAGGGGGATCGAGATTAGGGATTTGGCCTCTCCCCGTCCCGTGGCCATTGCTAGTTCCATTGTGTTAAGTTATTGGTCTACCTTCATGCTTAGTTTTGGAACTCCTTCATATCTACTGCCTTGAGAAAAAAGAGATGACTTCTAAATTTCTCTCTTGGTCTTGTTACTTTTAAACTTGAAATGTTTTGGATTTTTTGACTACTTAATTGTTATGAAATAACAAAAGGAAATAGTTAGGAAATTTAGGTGAAGCTAACATGAAATAAAAATGATTTCCATTTTCTGAAAACAAGTCCTTACCATCACCGAAGTGTAGGATATAGTTCAGGTTGATTTGCAGATACTGCAGTATGCAATGAATTGTTTCCTTCTTCGTCCTTCAAGTTCAGGATCTCTTCTTTGTTGAAGTATCGAAGCCATCCTAACAAGACTTTAAAGGCTTTGAACTCCGTGTTTTTAGGGGCGACATGGACAGCAGTTTCAAATTTAACAGTGAAATCTTCGATTAATAATTGTCGAAAATATATATTGGGCTTACAAGTGTGAAGATTGAAACTCATATTACATAAAACCAATTGGTTTATATAAGTGTTAAGGTCCAATCCACAACACTTATATACCACTCATTTTATTTAAGTTTATTAGATGTGAGACTTTTCTTTATTTGAGTCTTCAACACCCCCGTTTAAGTGCAAACGGTTAAGCACAAATCATCATCCACGGGGATGAGTCCAACGGAGGTGGCACTAGGACAGCAGCCGATGACACCATTGGAGGTGGCTAAGCAGAAAACGCAGGGAGAGTGCCCAGCACTGTAGCGCGCGCACGCTGGAGAGCTGGCAGAGTGGAGCAGTCTTGCGTGCAAACTAACCAACAGGTGAGCGGCAGTCTTTGCGGGCCTAGGCACTTGCAGAAAGGCTTTGGGCTTGGATGTAGAGCATCATCATGGGCTGCTGGGTTAGTTAGAATCAGTGTTTCACTAGGATTAGGACTTGGGAGGTTAACCTTGTATTATATAAACAGCATTGTTAAAAGAGGTTAAGCATGAGAGTGACTTAGGGTTTTGAGAGCACTCTTGCACCATTAGCGTCTAGGCGTCTCAAGTGTTAATAAAGAAGGGTTAGGTTTTCCCATACGTAGTGTGCATTCTTCTTATTGATTTATTATTTCCGCATTGGGTGTTTGTTTGATTGAGTGAGTAGGCCGACTAAGGTGGAGCTATTAGACCTGCCTTTCGGTTCAGTCGATTTTTGGTTGGGTCCGTTATCACTTTTATCCAGGAACACTTAGGTTATTAAACCCGCCGTTTGGCTCGCGCTCTGATACCATATCGGAAATATATATTGGGCTTATAAGTGTGAAGATTGAAACTCATATTACATAAAACCAATTGGCTTATGTTAAGGTCCAATCCATAATACTTATATACCACTCATTTTATTTAAGTTCATTAGATGTGAGACTCTTCTTTATTTGAGTCCTCAACAATAATGGACAAACATACAAGAAGTCTGTCAAATTGGATTCGTCGTCTAGTTGAGCTGCACAGTGCAAAGAAGTAACCATGCCCTTTGCTTTAACACGGACACGCTCACTGTCATGTTTTATCAACTACGTTACAAGTTCCTGGAACTTTCCTTCCATATCTGGATCTCGAGGACTAAGCCCTTCCTGCAGGTGCTTCCCCTCCAAAGCCAAATGGAGGGGGCTACGCCCAAGATGGTCTCGCTACCCAGCAAATGATGGCTTTAAGTTTAGTATTTCTTTGGCGAAATGGATCTTTCCTTGGCTTGCAGCTGTGTGTAAGGGAGTTGTCACAAATGGGATCTCATCAATATCCTCCAAAACATATGCATCATCCGCACGTATTGAAAATAATGCATCCATTTTGGTCTTGGCTTGGTTTCTCATTTTTCTGGTTATAGTTGCTTCTGCGGCATGTTGTCTTCCATTTTGGTTAGGCCAAGACCTTGGAAGGAAACTACCGCGTAAAGTGTAAATTAGGAACCTACATAGAAAAGTGAATTTACTTTTAGCTGCCACTTGTTTATATTTTGTTGTTAGAGTCAGCAATAATGTTTGTAATGTTATACCTGTTTTTAATACATTTAATGAAGTTGTTTCTCCCACCGTTACAAAATACACTTGTCCATGCCTTAACAAGACTTGTTACGCCTCGACACTAATGGTGCCTTTAGTTCATATATTATTTTATTATCAAAATAAAAAATATATTTTCATAAAAATATATACTAATAAAATTACTATATATTAATTATTATTGTATATAGGTATAAATTATTATTATTATATTTGATAAAAATTTATAAATATAAATAATTATTATGTATTATTAAACGTTTTAAAATAATACTATAATATTATTTTACTTAAATATTTTTCTTTATAATTATTAAAATATCTTTCATGTTATTTATTATATTAATTATAAATAAAAATATTTTTATCTTGAAAAGTTAATAAGAAATTATTAAACTGTAAAAAAAAAAATTATCTTGATAATATTTTAATACTTAAAATAAAAGTTATAATTAAATCACTTCTTATATTATCTGTCACATGTGTTAATAAAAAATTATCAAAATCTTTTATTATTGGATTAACTAAATAAAATAAGGGGGGTAATAATCTTTTGATACCTCAAACAAATACCCGTGAAAGGAAATTAATCAGTTATGTTAAAAAATGGGGTTAATAGTAAAATATCAAATATATCCATAATTCTAACTATAGCATGACATAATTCACTTCAGTATGTATCATATAAAAAAAAAAAAATCCTTCACCAATGAGAAAAATTGCAGTCTTCCGAGGATGTAAAATATCAAATAAGTACATTATTTGATTTAACATTCTTCATGAGTCTACCATTAGATGTACAATATCACATGAGTTCTATTTGATGTAAAATATTACATGAATCCCCTTAGATGTGAAATGTTCCATGAGACATCCTTTAGTTGTAATTTGCAAAACATCATATAAATCTTCATTCAGATGTAAAGTATGATGTAGTACTTCAATTGAACTGCATGTATCTGTAGATGGGACTCTAATTATGGTTGGTTTAGTTAGAAAATATTTTATTATCAAAATTTAAAAGATTATTATAAAAATAAATTATTTTAAATATTAATAAAGATAAATTAATAATATATTTATATAATAAACATTTATAAATAATTTTTGCATTTTATTGATAGTACTAAAAGAGATATTAATATATTATTATCTAACATATTAAATATATATAATATAAGTAATAAAAGGTATAAAAATTTATTATACCAAATACGGGAACAAGGGTTTACCCAAAGTGTCAAGCCATGTCAATTCATGGCTCAGTCGGGAATGTTGATGATCGGGCTACAAAAGGAGGGAAAACAAAGACAAACCGGAGCCACATTCAATGCAACAATCTTAATTATAGAAAATGTTTAATAAAAAAAACTTAAAAAATATGTTGATTACAAGATAAATAAAGACATGACTAACAACTCTTGACATCAGGTTATAAGCTGGTAAAAAAGAAACAACTAACTTCCTAAAAGCTTGATCTTTTCTCTGCACACTCATTCTTCATTTGCAACTTAACAACATTATCTAAAGTCCACCTCAGCTCATGTTCAAGCCCCCGTTGACCGCTTCACTGTGCTGCCAACAAGTTGAAATCCGTATTCAATTAAAAAAAATTTTAATTTTGAATTTGACATGGTCCAGCTCAAACCTGATTTGTTTATGATAAAAGTCCAATATTTAGGCTCAAACTCAATTTATTTGATCTAAACAATTATTTTAAAATCGGATCAAACTAATCGATTTAATCGGCTCTAAGTCTGATTTAGTTAATATAAAAATAAGGGTTTTTAATTGATTCGGTGAAACCCAATCAAAATTTGGGTTTGACCGATTGAACCAGTCAAAAATTAGATTTGACCAAATTTGATCAGGTTTGACTAAAATTTTGAATTTTTTCTAAATATTAATTATTTTTGAATAATTTGATTATTTTTTATTAGATTGAATGAATTTATAAAAGTTTGTAAGGAAAAATAAAATAAAAAGGAAAAAAAAAATCTCATATCTATTGAAATGTCTTCTATAAGCAATAATTTACAAAATTGTGTTTTTTTTTTTGTATCATAAGATTGAAACTTTTTTTATTTTAATTGTTTAATTGAAATCAAATGAATAATTATTACTCTTTAAAAATGATATGTTCTAATATTTATAAGTGTGAGTATTTGATTGATTTTATTTTTTACACATTTTTTAAGCAAAATCTATTTATTATAATTTGATAATAAACTGAACTGGTTGAACCATGAACCAGTGAGACAACCGGTTCGATCACCAGTTTGATTTTAAAAACAGTAGATCTAAACTCAAATTCGAACTTGAACAACTTAGATTGAATCGAACTCGTATAACCTAACATGAAGAAAAGGTTCTACATGATTCATGGAAAGCTTGGTGAATGGTAATAATAAAAGTTCAATGTGGAATATTATTCATCATGTTGCAAATTTGGTTGTGGGAAGGGAAAAAAAAACCTGAACGTAATTGAATATAATATGTGTTTTGAGGAAGAGTGATGTTAGAGTGTACTTATAATGAGTACCAATAATGTTGGTTCTTGGTAGTGGTTCCAGTAAGTTGTTTCTTAATGAAATGGTTGCACAAAGGTCCATTTCTGTGATTGCTCCTGGTTCCCCGGATGCTGCTTTGTGTTTCAGGTGTGTGCCGTTTGATGCTTCAAACTGATGGCTGGGCTTTACTTGCTGTCTTTGGCTTCCTGCCATGGCTGGATAGGCTGGGTTCATGGTTAGTTTAATTTCAGATTGTTGTCTCTAGTACGATTTCTGTTATTTAAGTGGTTTGTTTTTGGTTTGTAATTGTGTGTTTTAGCCAATAGGCTCGCGTTGACTTGTACTTTGAGTGATTTTTGGCTGTCTTGTGGGATGAACTTGGGTTGTATTTGCGGCCCGTTTTCTGATTTTTTTTAATGTATACATTTACTTACAAAAAACAAAAAAAAGGGCTGGCTAAATGGTGTGTGCAAATAGAAAAAGAAAGGTTGCTATAGGATTCTGGATTCTCACTGCAGCGATTTATCAATGACTCCAAAGTAGCCCGAAGGGACGGTTGAGTGGCATAGGGGCGTGACATTAAGGGGTAACATTACCCCACTCAAATAGAGCTCCAAAGGGGTGGTCTAAAGGCTACTTGAATGTAAAAAATGTAAAATTTTTAAGAGAAAGAGTTTGGATTTAAAATCTGTTGATGTTATATCAAGATCAAACTCTTAAATTACATGATACAATAGTTGTAAGGTGAGTCTTAGATCTAAAATTTTATTTTCAACAAAAAAAAAAAAAGATTCAATTTGAATAAAGCTACTCAGTAAAAAATAAAATAAATTTCTCTATCTTGTGACTTTTAATCTTGAAATATTTTGGATTATTTCACTATTTAATTGTTTAATAAAATTATATATAACTATTTTAAGTTTATAATTGAATATACATTTGATATGTATAATATGTGATTAAATAATTTTAAATCAATAATAAAATCATATATAATTATATAATACCATATATAAATATATATATCTATTTGTATTAAATATACATATATTTCAAGAATGAGGAAAAGAAGTTGGTGGGAAATTTAGATGAAGCTAACACGAAATAAAAAAGAGTTGCGTACTTTGAAAAGTCATTACCAATTCCCAAGTTGCAGTGAAAACACTGTACCTTCATGAGGGGAATGATACTGAAGACTGATTCGTTCACAAGCATCTCTCATTTAGGGTTTTAATCTTCTTGACGGTATGAGCACAGTCCCCCGAAATTCTTGCAAGATGGACCATATAATAGCGACGTGTCTTTCATGGCCCTGATATTTGGGAAAATGAAAGTACTCCAGAATCTGTCTAAAGCATTGGCCAACTTTCTAGGTTTTGATGCATCTTCGTTGCTTCTTATCCAAATCAAAGATAGGAATATGTGGAGCTCATTTCTCCTGTGTCCTGTGCACAAGGCAAACAGTGACTCAGAATTTTCATTCTTACAACTCAACTACCACTACTATAATTGACAGAGAATTTGCAAAAGGTTTCTTTAAACAGCTAGACAGACATGGATGAGAGGTTGCAGAATGTTGCCATGGAAGGAAATGTGGATGCATTATATTCAATACTTGTAGAGGATCCTTATGTTTCAGAGAGTATTGATAAACATTAACCTTATCTATGAAATTTAAATATGTACACTATCAAAATTTACTTTGATGTTAAAAAAAGTTGATATATCCAATAATAAATTATACAAAATTATTTTAAATAGTTAAATATTCTAATCACGGATCAAATTAGGGATGAAAAAAATATTTGAAAGTCTAATTTTGGATAGAAAAATGTGATTCACTCTAAAAAAATGAAAGATTTCCTGATTATAAAACTAGGACTTTAAACGTGTCTCTCCTGGATAAGAATCCTGATTATAATAAAATATTTAGTATTTAAAACAATAAAAATAATGATATTAATAATCTACATCAAATTAGCTTGACTCTATCTAACAAAATGTTAATTTCATAATCTAAATTAATTAATTTGACCCATGTGAACCTAAGCATTAAAGTCTACTTAGTGCCCGCAGGTACTTCATATTAAAATCTATACATTCAAATTGTTCAACATCCCTTTTATTATTAATTTTTGGCGAAATGGGTATTTCCCAACCAATGTCCTGTGAGCGTACAAATTCTCCTTAATTAAATTTTAGAAAGTTAAATTTTCATTTGTCATTCACTTATGGTAGTACAAACTTATCATTCCAATTTATGAACAGGGCATGTACACTTATATTAGATTCTTTTTTTTTTTTTTCCACTTGAATTAGAGTTTGGTTCATCTTATTGAACATAACATAATGGAGGTGGACACATTGGTTCATTTTTGTTTTGGTTACTATCAAAATGTCTGTCAACCAGATCTGTGAACTAGGTTTAACGTATTCAAGCGCAGGTCTGAAAAAAAATTTGAGCTCAAGCTTTGGGCCTTAAATTTTTTGTTCAAACCCATTTTATTAAATTTTTTCAGGTTCTGAGCCTTTCAGGCTATTAAACCTACATCTGCAGAACCAAAAAAAAAAAAAAAAAACACTTTTCCATCTTCTATAGATTTGAAAATCTGACAAATATACCCATACCCACCATCATTAAAGAATGAAATGTGATAGGGTGGAGTGACGACCGGGAGTAGAAGTTTTGAACGCTAGGTCATTAAGTCATGGTGATGGGGCATCCATGCCAATAATTCCAGAGAAAAAAACATAAAAGTTGTATCTGGATTCTTGAGCCGACATGGGAGTAGGTAATGACTCATTTTCAAGAGTGCAACTCATTTTTATTTCATGATAGCTTCACCCTAAATTTCCTAACAACTTCCTTTTGTCATTTTCATAACAATTAAACAGTCAAACAATCCAAAATATTTTAAGTTTAAAGTAACAGGACTGGGGAAGAAATTTAGGAGTTCCATAAATAAGTATGAAGGTACAGAAACAGAAACACAAAAATGTGAAAATGTCGAAACTGAAATGTTTAACGTAGTTTCTCAGAAACACAAAAGATGAAAACAAGGGAAAGAGTATAAATATAAAAAATATAGAGGGTTTCTCATATAAATGCCAACTTTTATATAAAATATACAACAAACTATATTTCTTTAAAAAAAATTGTGACAACTTTTTAATAACAATAAAGTGTGCATTCAGTTAACTTGATTTATGAACTGACAATCAAATACAGTATATATCAAATCAAACAAAGCTAATTTTTGAATGTTCATTAATAGTTTTGGTTTTATACCAGGGCATTTTGGTCATTGTACATAAATTGGGTATATTGGTTTTGCGTTAATGTATTTGGGAAATTATGTTTAATTAGATCATAATTTGGGTATTTAATTAAATTTCCTTTAAATTTATTTTTCTGTTAAAATAAATTAGATAATATATCTAATGATAAATTATATAAAATTATTTTTAATCAATTAAATAATTTGATCACCGATCAAATGGTCTAATCGACCTCTGGACCGGATCCACATATAGTCCAGCTCTGCAGGCAATGTAAGAAACATCTCCGCTAACTATATGTATATTCAGAGCAGGTGTAGCATCATAAACAATGCTAACTCTATCAACATAACATAAAAAATAGCAGCAACAGCTGAGTTCACATCTTAGGTTGTTTAAAGCTTCCCAAACGCAGGTTTCTCCGGCGGCCATGCCAAGTGACTTTCCAACGTTGGTGATTTAAAAAACGAAAAAGGAATATAATATGCTGCAAGAAAACTTACAACCAAAAAAATTAATAAACAAAGGCCCCACAAAGTAACTTTCGGTGTAGTAAAAAGGATAGATAAAAGAAATATAATATGAAATATAAAATGTTTCGGTGGTGTATGATTTATGGCAATAAAAAAAATATTAAGAGTTTATTTTGCTTATTATACATAAGTATCATTATAATATAAAATTCTCGAAATTTTTTATTTATTGAGAAATCAGAATAAAAGATAAGTTACTATATTAATTTTTATATGGCCTAACCAAGTGCGCCTGATCATTTTGTTAGATAAAGTGAAGGCAATTGGATTTGGATGTAGATTATTATTTTATATACAGTTTCATGAGTCTGCCATTAGATGTAAAATATCACAGTATACTGTTCCATGAAATGTTCCATGAGACATCCTTTAGTTGTAATTTGTAAAACATCATATAAGTCTTCATTCAAACGTAAATTATGACGTAGTACTGCAATTGAACTGCATGTATACTGTAGATAGGACTCCAATTAGGGTCCACTTAATTAAAAAATATTTTATTATCAAACTTAAAAGATTATTATAAAAATAAATTATCTTAAATATTAATAAAAATAAATTAATAATATGTTTAGGCAATGGATATTTATAAAAAAAAATTTGTATTTAATTGATAGTATTAAAAGAGATATTAGTACATTATTATTTAACGAATTGAATATAAGTAATATAAGTAATGAAAAATATAAAAATTTATTTTACCAAATGCACACTTCCGAAGTTTTTGTGAACAAGGGAAAAATTTTTTACGGTTTATCCAAAGTGTCAAGCCATGTCAATTTGTGGCTCAGTGTGGAATGTTGATGATCGGGCTACACAAGGAGGGAAAATAAAGACAAATCGGAGCCACTTCCCATTTGTTGCAACCTTTCGATCGTTTGAAATACTTTTTTTTGGTTATATTGTACAGAAACAAAACAAAAATACAGTAAAAGAATTTTAACAATAATGCAAGGATTTTTAGACTAAAGATAATGATATAATCTTGATTCAATGCAATATTCTTAATTAAAGAAAATGTTTAAATTAAAAAAAAAACCTAAAAGATATGTTGATTACAAGATAAATAAAGACATGACTAACAACTCTTGACATCAGATTATAAGCTGTTAAAAAAGAAACAACTAACTTCCTAAAAGCTTTACCTTTTCTCTGCAGATTCATTCTTCATTTGCAACATAACAACATTATCTACAGTCCACCTCGGCTCATGTTCTGGTCCTGTTGACAGCTTCACACATCAGCAGTCTATGTCTGTCTAATGCAGCGGCTTCTGAGGCATTTTGATGCAGATGTTGCAATGAATCAAGATTATATTATTATTTTTCAGACTCAAAATCCTTGTCTTTATTATTAAAATGCTTTTCGTATATTTTTGCTTCTTTTTTTTTTTTCTGCGCAAAAGAACAATAGTTTTGGTCGAAAGCTGATGACGTGGAAACCAAATGAGGTGTAGCACGACAGTTCTGATGGGATAAGCCATCGTTTGAGAGAGCCGGATAGGCATCAGAGTCACCAACTCAACGGGGTTCGTAGAAGGCACTTGGTGAATACTTATTGTGTTGTAAGGATGCAACCCGCTTCAATAAATATAGCATTGCTCTTGATTGTTATGAAAATGACGAAAGAAGTTGGTAGGAAATTTAGGTGAAGCTACCACGAAATAAAATGACCCCACCACCGTAGCTTCATGACCTCGCATTTATAACTTCCGCTCTCTATCGCCACTCCACCCTATCAGACCTCATACTTTATCAAATCAACTAAATTCCAATTTAATCCTCTTAAGAGATAATACACAAAAGGGATAATTGTTCCATGTGAGAAACAATCCGTTTGAATGAAATGGTCCAACAATTTGTTTGAAAGAAACCAACTTTTTAAAATCTGTTAAAGAAACAATATGTGATTAAATTTTATTTTATTTTTTATTTAAAATTATTATTAAAAAATTTATATATTATTTATGTATTCATTTTATATGTTTAAAATATATATACATAATTTTATTATTAGAAAAAATAAATTGATAATAAGATGACAACATAAAAGTGACAATATGACTAGGGAGCATCGAAATTCATGGAAGATTGATCAAATAATAGCGACGACAGTCTTCTATGGTTCTGATATTTGGGAAAATAAGATGGAATCCTCTAGAAGCTGTTCAAAACATTGACCAAGACTCTCAGTTTTGATGTTTCTTCGTTCCTTCTTATCCAAAGAGAGGAATCTGTGGTGCTCATTTCTCCTGTCCTGTGCACAAGGCAAACAGTGACTCCTAATTTTCATCTTATAACTCAAACTACCATTGTTACTCCTGTAGTTGAAAGAAAATTTGCAAAAAGATTTCTTTAAACACCCACACAGACATGGATGAGAGATTGCAGAATGCTGCCATGGAAGGAGATGTGGAAGCATTATTTTCAATACTTGAAGAGGATCCCAACGTTTTAGAGCGTATTGATCAAGTATCATTTGTGACTACTCCCTTGCATACAGCTGCAAGGGAGGGAAAGATCCATTTCGCCAAGGAGATACTAAACTTAAAGCCTTCATTTGCTAGGAAGCGAGATCATATTGGGCGTAGCCCCCTCCACTTGGCTTTGGAGGGAAAACACCAGAAGAAGGAGCTTAGTCCCCGTGATTTGGATTTGGAGGAGAAGTACCAGGAACTCGTAACATGGTTGATAAAACATGACAGTGAGGTTGTCCGTGTTAAAGCAAAGGGGATGGTTACTCCTCTGCACTATGCAGCTCAACTAGACGATGAATCCAGTGTGGCTGACTTTTTGTATGTTTGTCCATTATCAATCGAAGACTTGACTGTTAAATCTGAAACTGTTGTACATGTGGCTGTAAAAAACGGGAGGTTGAAAGCCTTTAAAGTCTTGTTAGGATGGCTTCGACGCTTCGACAAAGAGGAGATGCTGGAGTGGAAGGACGAGGAAGGAAACAATCCATTGCATACAGCAGTGTCTGCAGATCAACCTGAGGTAAGCATCCGATTTGCCTTGTCATTTTCTTTATATAAGCTTCTAATATTTCATTTTCTCCTCAATTATGAAGATGGTGAAGCTGTTGATTGGATATCTGAAAGTGAATATAAAGAACAGTAAAGGTTTGACAGCTTTGGACATCTTCTACCTTCGCCAATATCAAGGTTTGGTAGATGCAGCTGTTGGTAACATTCTACTTGCTGCTAAAGCTAAAACTGCATCTCAACTCATTCTTCCGTCTTTAAGAGATTCGAAAAAAACTTTACTAGCCGAGTACTTTTATGGTGGCTTAACGTGTCCAGGCAAAATTCTGAAAAGATTCTCGCTGGGTTACCGAAGAGTTGATCAAGTTCCTCTTGAAGTCCGGAACGTACTACTTGTGGTGGCTATATTGATAGCCACAGCCACCTATCAAGCAGCATTAAGCCCCCCGGAGGATATTGGCAAGATGACGGCAATCTGCAGCCTGCAGCCAACAACACTGGTATCAGTAACACCACCAGCACCATCTTTAATACAGAACAACATGCTGCAGGGGAGATGATTCGGCAGTCTTTCGGACAATTTCAATTTTTGATATATAATTCTTTGGCCTTTTTTACGTCTGTGTGCTTTATTTCCACTCTTGTAGCTGGCCTCCCATTTTACATAATCAGTATCTTAATGACATCTCTGATGGAAGTTTCTTATTTTTTTTCTATTCTTGAAAATATACGCCACAGCGGAAGTTTCTTTCGACGCTTCTTTATCCTTTTTATGTTTGTATGTTTTCTTGCAACATATTTTATCCCATTGCTCTTCGCTGGCCAACATTTGGAGCTCACACGGCATGGCCGCCGGAAGAACCTACGTATGGGAAGCTTTGAACAACCGAAGATGGGAAATCAGCTGTAAATAGTAATAGTGAATTTATATATTGCTTCTGCAACTTGTTTATGTTTTGTAATTGCTTGTAATGTTACAACAACTCTCTGGATATATTTAATGGACTCGTCTCTTTCACCATTCAAATGGGATCTCAACTCCCAACTATGCGCATAAATATTTCAAGTTTTTAGATATTTGACATGTTATAGTAATAAATTTTAAGACAAGGAAGTTCAAATGTTTATTACCTATGTATATATGATCGTCTTTTGACGATTCCTTAGTGTATGTGATTAAAGGTATTATGGTCTTTAAGACAACCTTAATTACGGTTTTTAATTACCGGAAGATTTAAGTGTTCTCATGTTTTATTTAGCTAGTTAAATAAAGGTAGATTTAAGTGTGTGTGATTCGGAGGGCATCTTTGGAAGGGTAGTTGCTAAGTAATATTAAAGTTATGTTTTTAAAATCGGATCGATAATCAAATCTATGATTTCAAATTTTAAATACGATAATTCCTACCGTGACAGTAACAGTACCTCCTCGCCGATTATCGAAAACATTACAACGTTAATAGAAAAATTAATATTTAAATATATATAATTTAATTGTTATTAAAATAATAACTCAAATATTATTCACATGACTAATCTACCATACCAATATCTAATAACTCAACCTTAAAATATCACGGCTGTATATAACTAACAGTAAATCCAATCCAAAATGTTAACTTTAATATAAATCAATTTAAACTTGAATATTTAGATAACTTTAAATAACAGTTGAATGAGGTCAATAAACTAAAGTTTAAACTTGATTAGAAAAAATTAATTTAATTTTAAATTTAATATAAATCAATTTAAACTTGAATATTTAGATTAATTTAAAGTTAACTCATATTATAAAAATGTAATCAATTTTAATAATAGTGGATATTTAGATTTTTTAAATTTCGTATGTGAGAGTTTTGAATTTTACCAAACTTTGGGTGGGAATTAGTGTTTTGGCCAAAAAGAAACAATTAACTTCCAAAACCTTGATCGTCAAACACATGCTTGGCACTAAGGACGAAAATGAAAAACATTTGAAAGTTAATGGTTTAAAGAAATTTTGTCACACGTTAGTTCGCTGAGTTTTAAATGCCCACTGCCGACATTGACCAATTTGTAAATTGAAAGAAAGCGAGTGGTGAATACGCTGGCTAAGTGGCCCATGCAGATAGAAAAAGAAAGGTCGCTGTAAGAATCAGAAGCTCACTGCAGCAAGCAAGCAATGACTGGAAACGAATCTACAAAATACTATTTTCATTTTTGGGCTCAATGTAACATTAACCACTCATATATACTGCCCAGACAAAAAAGAGATGACTTACCCTAATGGGTTGATTGAATGTCAAAAGTATGGGATTTCCTAAAGGGGAGGGTTTGGATTAAAACTTATGATATTAGATCAACATTAGACTTTTAAATTATTCGGTATAATAGTTTTAAGGCCAGTTAATAAATAAAAAATTTTACTTTCAACAAAAAAAATTTAATTTGGATAAAATTTCTTATTAAAAAAAGATAGACTTATAAAATTCTCCCCCGGTCTTGTCACTTTCAAACTTGAAATGTTTTTTATTATTTCAATATTTAATTATTCAGTAAAATCATATATATCTATTTTAAATACACAAATAAATATATATATGTTATCATATGATTAGGTGATTTTGAATTAAAAATAAAAAAACACATAATTACATGATGACACACAAATATGTCTCTATTTGTGTACTCAATACAAAACTAAAAAATGAAATAGTTTTGAAATTCAAGTGAAACTACCATGAAATAAAAATGAGTTGCCCTATTTTAAAACGAGTCATTATCAACTCCCATATCACACTGAAAACACAAGAATCAAGGTACAAGTTTTATGTTTTTACCCACCAAAAAAACATAATCACATCAAGTCATTGCTAGAAGATAGCTTGAGCATCCAAGAGAAGGTAAAGCCAACGTTGGCTTAGTCTCAAGCCAAAGAGGACATCAGAGATGGAGGGAGAGGATGCCAAATTTTTGAGTAATCTAAAGTTGAAGAGGTGGGGTTAAACTAAACTTTTCAAAAGTCTAAGGACAACTGCAAATGAGAAAAAGATAGAAACCTTAGATGGTGGGAGAAAAAGTAACTTTTTAAAAATTAAGTTAGAGAAAAATTATTAGTTTTCAAAACTAAAGTGAAAAGAGAAGGTCATTTTTTATTTTTTAAATAGAATGATTAAATAATATTTTTACTTTTTATATTAACAATAAAATTTAATAAAAATTAGATGACAGATAGATATTTAGGGTTTTAAAATTTAAAGTAATGGGAGTTTGGAAATAAACTAAACATTGGGTGGGAATAAGTCTTTTGGCGTTTAAATTTCTCTCTCTCTCTATCTTGTCACTTTCATACTTGAAATATTTTGCATTGTTTCACTATTTTTTAATTGTTAGGAAATTCAGGTGAAGCTGCCCTGAAAATGAGTTGCTCTTTTTGAAAACGAGTCATTCCCAACTCCCCCATCTCAGTGAAAACACAAGAATTACGATACAAGTTCTATGTTTTTTCTATGAAATTACTGGCATGGAAGCCCCACCACCGTACCTTCATGACCTCTCGTTCACAACTTCAACTCTCGGTCACCACTCCACCTTGTCACACCTCATTATTTACTGAATCAACTCAAATCGAATCTAGTCCTTTAGAGAAAGATGATACACATAAGCTTAGGTGTTACGCGTGAGCTTAGGCAAAATTGCTCGCAAATCTGAGAGGAATGATGTTAAAGACTGATTCGTTCACAAGCATCTCTTATCTAGGGTTTTATTCATATTGACAGTATGAGTAGAGAGCATCGAAATTCATGGAAGATTGATCATATAATAGCGACGATAGTCTTCTATGGCTCTGATATTTGAGAAAATGAGAAGGAATACTCTAGAAGCTGTTCAAAACATTGACCAAAACTCTCTGTTTCGATGTTTCTTCGTTGCTTCTTATCCAAAGAGAGGAATCTGTGGTGCTCATTTCTCCTGTCCTGTGCACAAGGCAAACAGTGACTCCTAATTTTCATTCTTATAACTCAAACTACCATTGTTACTCCTGTAATTGAAAGAAAATTTGCAAAAGATTTCTCTAAACACCCACACAGACATGGATGAGAGGTTGCAGAATGTTGCCATGGAAGGAAATGTGGATGCATTATATTCAGCACTTGCAGAGGATCCTTATGTTTTAGAGCGTATTGATCAAGTACCATTTGTGACTACTCCCTTGCACACAGCTGCGAGGGAGGGAAAGATCCATTTCGCCAAGGAGATACTAAACTTAAAGCCTTCATTTGCTTGGAAGCGAGACCACCTTGGGCGCAGTCCCCTCCACTTGGCTTTGGAGGGAAAGCACCTGCAGGAAGGGCTTAGTCTCCGTGATTTAAATTTGGAGGAGAAGTACCAGGAACTTGTAACATGGTTGATAAAACATGACAGTGAGGTTGTCCGTGTTAAAGCAAAGGGGATGGTTACTCCTCTGCACTATGCAGCTCAACTAAACGATGAAACCAGTTTGGCTGACTTTTTGTATGTTTGTCCATTATCAATCGAAGAGTTGACTGTTAAATCTGAAACTGTTATACATGTCGCTGTAAAAAACGGGAGTTTGAAAGCCTTTAAAGTGTTGTTAGGATGGCTTCGACGCTTCAACAAAGAGGAGATCCTGAAGTGGAAGGACGAGGAAGGAAACAATGCATTGCATACTGCAGTATCTACAAATCAACCTCAGGTAAGCATACGATATGCTTTTCACAGATAGCTCCTTTTGCCTTGTTATTTTCTTTACATAAGCTTCTAATATTTCCTTATCTCCTCAATTACGAAGATGGTGAAGCTGTTGATTGGATATATGAAAGTGAATATAAAGAACAGTAAAGGTTTGACAGCTTTGGATATGTTCTATGATCGCCAAGGTTCGCTAGATGCAGCTGTTGGGGACATTCTACTTGCTGCTAAAGCTAAAAAAGCATCTGAACTAATCTATCGTGGGCCTACAATACTTAAAAAAATATTTATTCATCTATTAGGTTCAGAAAAAACTTCACTAGTAGAGCACTTTTCTGGTGGCTTATCGTTTTCAGGAAGAATTCTGAAAAGATTCTCGCTAGGTTACCGAAGAGTTGATGAAGTTCCCCTTGAAGTCCGAAATGTACTACTTGTGGTTGCTATATTGATAGCCACAGCCACCTATCAAGCAGCACTAAGTCCCCCGGGAGGTTATTGGCAAGATGACAGCAATCTGCAGCCTGCAGCCAACAACACTGGTATCAGTAACTCCACCTGGATCCAAGAACATTCTGAACAACATGCTGCAGGGGAGATGATTCTGGGGTCTCAAGAACAATTATTATTTTTTACATTTAATTCTTTGGCTTTTTTTACGTCTGTGTGCTTTATTTCCACTCTCGTAACTGGCCTCCCATTTTACAGAATCATTATCACAATGACATCCTGGATGGTATTTTCGTATTATTTTTCTATTCGTGAAACTTTTAACGACACCGAATGTGGCTTTTTAGGCTTTTTGTTTATCTTTTTCCTGCCTGCAAGTTTTCTTGCAATAAATTATATCCCATTTTTCTTAGATCACCAACATTCGAAGCTCACACTGCATGGCCGCCGGAAGAACCTTCGTTGGGGAAGCTTTGAACAACCTAAGATGTGAACTCAGCTGTGATTAGTGTTGACTGAGCTGTATTTTCTATATAGGAAATAATAGTGCAGCATGAGTTATATTTTTTGTATAGGAATAACTAGTTGTATTTTGTTTCATTGTGTAAGAATATTTAGCTGCCATATAATTAGCCTAATTACTAGCTTAAGATAAAGATTTTTTCTTGATTTAGTTAACCTCTTTTTTGTGTGTGTGTGTATATATATGGTGTAATCCTTGTGTAAAGAATAAATGAATGAAAATTGCTCCAAAAACTTCTTATGTGCCTTCAATTTGTAATAGTGAATTCATATATTTTTGCTGCCAATTGTTTATGTTTTGTTGTTAGAGTCAGCATTGTTTGTAATTTTTTTTTTTGGTGAATAAATGTATATATAAACAAAAAGGCAAAGAGGCCCCAATGAAATGACTCGAGAACAGCCCAAGCACATCCAAACCACCAGGAGGATAGCAAAAAAACTCTAGGATAGAACTGAAAACAAAACATAATCCAACAACTACTCCTCTCTGAATATATTTAAGGGAATTGTTTCTTTCACCATTCAAATGGGAGTTAAAAAGTTTATTACTTATGTATTTATTGTTATCTTTTGAGGTTGCCATTAGTATTTAGGCCAAAGGACTATTTCCCACCCAAAGTATACTATTATCTCAATTTCTCTTCGTTAACTTTGAAAATTTTATTTACCCATTCATAGACAGTTAAACTTAACAAAACTCTAACCCCTTAAAACTTTATCTTTTTTTCCCTCCAAACCCTAAAAACAAACTATTTCTCTCCTAGGCCAAGTTTTTAAAAATGTTATCCCCCCTTAGGGTTTAGTTTACAATCCCTGGTGCCATCGCTTTCGAAGAGGCTTCCTAATGCATCACCATACTCTAGCAGTCTCTCTTCCCTCCTCTAGAATGCTAGTCAACGCGAATCTAGCCTAGAAAGATGAAGAGCTTCGTCAAAAGACGAAGCTCTTTATCTTCCCAAACGAAGACGGGAAGCTTCAGAGATGTCTAAAAAGACGAAAAGCTTCATCGATCCAAAGCTTTGTTGGATGTTGATCAGACGTCCAACTAAGTAGAGAGAGACCGTTGGAGGAAGAGAAAGCTTTGAGAGGGAGAGGTCGCCAGCAATGATGTCAGAGATGACACCGAAAATCTGGAAACTAAACCCTGAGGGGAACTATTATTTTTTAAAACTTGGGTTAGGAGAAAACTTTTAGTTTTTAAAGTTTAGAGGAGGAAAAGTAGATTATATTTTAATTTATTTTTAATATTATAGATAAAATAATGGTTTTACCTCTAGAACCGTTAATTTTAACTAATTATGAGTAAGTATTTCAGATTTTCAAAGTTAAAAAGGAAAAAACTTGAGAAAACAATATACTTTGGGGGTGGGGGGGTGGGTGTGGGGCGGTTGTGGGAATAAGTCCTTTGGCCTACTATTATGATTAAAAGAATTATGGTCATTTAATAGTTGTTTTAATTTCCGCAAGATTTAAGTGTTCTCATACTTCATTTAGCAAAGTGCAGTATCATTTTTATTTGGAGAGCAACAATTCTAGAGAAGTTGTTTCTAGTTGGTATTACAACATGATTTATCTGCGCTGATCATGCTCGTACACTGGTCAATTAACAATGTTACTTGCAACTTGTTTTGAGATATGTTATCATTTAATTGAGTATTATTTTATCTTTGATTTAAAATCATTTAAAATCATCATTTGATTGAGTTCAACTATAAATCGATTCTATTTAATAATTACTATAAGTTTAAACATTTATTTGAACCATATCGATCATCAAATTTAGATCAAACTGGTTTAACTAACTAGTCTAGAATATAAAGTATGGATTATGCTTAGACACGGTGGAAAATAATACAATAATGTTAAAAAATAGGTTAATTGTAAAATTTCATATTTATACATAATTCTAACTATACTATCACATAATTCACTTTAATATATATCATATCAAAAAAGTCCATCAGATATGTAATATTGCAGTTTTCCTCGATGAAAAATATTATGAGAAATGTTATATTTATTTAGTTTTGAATATCTAATTGGATATTTAAATGATATGATAATTTTAAATTAAAAATAAAATAACATCTAATCATATGATAATACATTATATAAATACCTAATTGAATAGTTAAAACTACGTGTAATGTGTATAATTTAAGGTGACTGAGTTGAAGTCCTATTGTAATTTATAATAGTAACCAAATCAAACTAGCCAATCAAATTGATTAGATTGAACTAATTTGAATTGAATTAAATTAGGTGGTTGGAATGGTTAGAGTTAAAAAAAAAAGGGGGTTTGATAATTATATTAAAAATTCAATTTTTTAAAAATTAATTTTGAAGACTTAAATTCAAATTTTATCTATCATTTTATTAATACATTACATTATTTTGATATTAAAATAATTTAGCAAATAAATTTAATAATAAATTATTTAAAATATTATTTTTAATAGTTAAACAATCTGTTGACCAGTCAAATATTAAGAATCAACCAGATTTGTGCCCTGTATTTTCTCAAATGGAAAGATGATTTTTTGATAAGAACAAGGATAGAGATAGTAATGAGGATAATTAAAATCTTTGTGACCGGAGATAAAAATAAAAATATTTTCGATCTATCACCTTTTTTATTTGCTTTGTATCTTATGTATTATTTGAATTCTAAAATATTAAAATACCTTTAAAAGTTGTTAAATTAGTATAAATACATTATAACTATTAATGAATATTTTAATATTTTTTTATGTGAGAGTGGGAAGTTGAAAATGAGAGAATTTTTTGTTAGGGGGAAGTGACGGATATTTCCTGTTATTTCTGGCTCTCCATATGTATACTTCCCTGAGAAAAAAGAGGTGGCTTTCAAATTTCTCTGCCTCGTCAATTTTAAACTTGTTATATATATGGTGGATTTTCCACCACGTAGGCAAGTTGACAAAATAGTGTGAATGCAAGAAATTAAGCATGCATTAAAGTCAAGAAAGGGGGGCAGCAGGCTTTCTATATAAAGCCTTCTCCTCTCATTTGTACAGATGCCTTTTTTCAATTAATTGCAGATTACTTTTCTTTCTTATCTTCATCCGGGAAAGCATTTTCCTTGAATAGCTTCTGCTCTTCTTCTCCTCTCTTCTCATTTTTACTTTTATCTCATTATCCTTACATACTTGATTATTATTTTATAACACGTTATCAACACCATTAGCTCAAATATATTATATCTTTCTATTATGTCATTATGTTGTTTATATATTATAAATACGAATATCTCAGTTGTGATATCTCAGTAATTTATGTTATATTTCTGTTTAATTTTATTATAATTGTACTCTATTTGCAACTCGAAGTTTACAAAATTATAAATCTGGACCTGAAGTCCTAAAACTCTTGAATCTGGACCTGAAGTCCTAAAACTCTTGAATCTAGACCTGAAGTCTGGAATACTATAAATCTGAACCTGAAGCCCTGAATATTATTTGTAACCTGAAGTTTACAAAATTATGAATCTAAACTTGAAGTCTGGAATATCATAAATTTGAACCTGAAATTCTGAATCTTATTTGTAACTTGAAGTTTACAAAATTATGAATCTGGACCTGCAGTCCTGAATATCATGAATCTAGATCTAAAATCCTGAATATCATTCGTAACCCGAAGTTTACGAAATTATAAATTTGTGACTTGAAATCATAAATATTATTTGTAACCTGAAGCTTACAAAACCAATAATCTGGACCAGAAGTCATGATATTATTTAAATATTTATTTTTATTGTATTCCATTTATTTGAATATTTATTTATTCGCATCTTTATTTATTTGAATCTTTATTTTTATTTATATCTGATTTACAACCTGAAGTTTGTAAAATCGTGAGAAAATCATATGTATGGGCCCGAAGTCCCGAATTTTATAATTTACAATTTGAAGTTTGTAAAATCAAGAGAATACATATATATGGGCCATAAGTCCCAAGTTTCATCAAAGTCTTTATTTTAGAATAATAATATCACCTTTGCAACCTGTAGTTTGCATAAAGTGTGAAAAATATGGACTTGAAGTCTAAAACATAATCAGAATACGTATTATAATATTCTGAAAACTAATTACAAAACCAGAAGTTTTGTATATATGGGATAATATATGGACCTAAAGCTTCCAAAATTGATCATAATATTTCTCCTACAAAATCAGCTGTTTTGTAAATATGAAATAATATTTGAACCTGAAGTTTCAAAGATTAACTCATATATATTGTATACAAAACTAGAAGTTTTGTAAATATGACAATAATTGAACCTGAAATTCCTAAAATTGGATGGATAATATTAAATGGGTTTTTTACATGAGTCACCACCTAGAATTTGTGAACATTGAAAAACTAACTAAATATAATGTCCCAGAAGGACAAATACAAGACTATTATTTTTCGGCATCATATCCCTGAAGATTGCAAGCCGAAATATGGATATAATAATAAATCCATTAAATTTGCGGAGAAATTTAAAAGATAGATTTGAACATCAGATTCAATAATATTCCCAATGACTCTATATTTAGTATAACTTTGTAATATTCAGAATCTTTTCTTAAATGTGAAAAATAAAATATTTCTCACATTTTATTTTTGCTCCTGTAGTAGCAATATCAGAAAAGAAATTCTGAATTACTATTTTCTCGTTATACATCATTCCCTGAAGTAAACGCAACTACCAGAAGTAGTTATTATGAGTATGAAATGCCCAAAATTTTTATAATTAAATCCATCATATATATTTATTTTGGAATCATGCATATTATTTTGTATTTTATTGTCATGTTCTCTTCCTTTCAATATTTTGTGTACGTTATAACTAACGTAATTTTTAAATGAAAGGAAATGGACTCCAAAATTGAAGCATTGACTTCAAAGGCTGATGAAGGAGATATGTGTTTGGTGGATAGTGCAACAACGCACACAATTCTTAAGGAAAATAAATTTTTCTTATCTTTAGCATTAATTGAAGCTAAAGTAACTACCATATCAGGATCAATTGATCTGATAGAAGGCTCCGGAAGAGCCACAATTATGTTAAACAATGAGACCAAATTAAGCATCAATGATGCATTATATTCAAGTAGATCCAAAAGAAATCTACTAAGTTTTAAAAATATAAGAAAAAATGGTTATCATCTTGAAACCATGAGTGAAAATGGTACAGAATTCATCTGTATAACTAGTAATGCCTTCGGAAGAAGGCTTATACTAGAAAAATTGTCTACTTTATCATCTGGATTGTATTATACAATCATAAAGGCAATTGAAACCTACGCAGTATCGAACCAGAAGTTCGTTGATCTAATAGCATTTATGCTTTGACATGATCATTTAGGCCACCCAGGATCTACAATAATGCGTAGGATTATTGAAAATTCACATGGACATACATTACAGAATCATAAAATTTTATTATCCAGTAAACAATTCTACACTGCCTGTTCTCAAGGCAAATTAGTAATAAGACCATCCCCCTCCAAAATTGGAGGTGATTCCCCATCATTCCTGCAAAGGATTCAAGGGGATATATGTGGACTCATTCATCCACAAAGTGGGCCATTTTGTTATTTTATGGTCTTAATTGATGCATCTGCACGATGGTCTCATGTTTGTTTATTGCCTACCCGAAATGTTGCATTTGCTAAACTGTTAGCACAAATTATCAAATTAAAAACACATTTCGCAGATTATTTAATCAAGTCAATACGGCTAGATAATGCTGGTGAATTTACATCCAAAACATTTGATGATTATTGCATGTCTATGGGGATTGAGGTTGAACATCTAGTTTCGCATGTCCATACACAGAATGGATTAGCTGAGTCTCTTATCAAACGACTCCAGGTAATTGCATGAACTTTATTACTGAAAAGTCAATTACCTACTTCTATGTGGGGACATGTTATATTACATGTTGCAGCGTTAATTCGCTTGCGACCTTCTTCTTATCATCAATATTCTCCCCTACAATTGGTTCTTGGTCACCAACCTGATGTATCTCATTTGAGAATATTTGGTTGTACTGTATATGTCTCTATCGCGTCTCTTCAACGCATAAAAATAGGACTCCAACGTCGTTTGGGAATATATGTTGGATATAATTCACCATCCATTATCAGGTATCTAGAACCATTAACAGGTGATCTTTTTACTGCACGATTTACAGATTGTCACTTTGATGAGACAACTTTCCCATCTTTAGGGGAAAAGAAAATGCCTCATGAAGTTAGGCATGAACTTACTTGGTATGTGCCTACCATGTCTCATTTAGATCCTCGCACATCCCAAAGTGAAACTGAAGTGCAAAGGATAGTGCGATTACAAATTATTGCCAACTAAATGCCTGATGCATTTGTAAATACGGTAAAAGTGACAAGATCACATGTTCCAGCTATTAATACACTAGCAAGAATCAATGTGACTGCTGAACAGTCTATTTGAGCCGTGACTGATCCATCTACCTCACGCCAGAAGCGTGGTAGACCTGTTGGATTGAAGGACACTGTTCCTCGAAAAAGAAAGACAAATAATCAAACAAATATTCCACCAGAAGAGGTTATAGTCCCTGAAGTGGCACAAGCCCCTGAAATGGCACAAACCCCTGAAGTGGTACAAAATCCTGAAGAACAGGAAAATGAGAATATTGAAATATCTTTAAATTATGTTCATACACAAGAAATGTGGAATCGTGAAACAATTATAGTTGATGATATATTCTCATTTGCAGTAGCTACTGAAATTTTGAATGATGATGATTTTGAGCCACGTACTATGGCTGAATGCAAACAAAGACATGATTGGCCTAAATGGGAAGAAGCAATTCAAACAGAATTAGCTTCTCTAACAAAACGTCAAGTGTTTGGGCTTGTAGTTCCAACACCTCAAGACGTACAACCCGTTGGATATAAATGGGTATTTGTGAGAAAAAGAAATGAGAAAAATGAAATTGCTAGATATAAAGCCAGACTTGTAGCCCAAGGCTTTTCCCAAAAGCCTGGTATAGACTTTGATGAAACATATGCACCTGTAATGGATATAATCACATTCAGATGTTTAATCAGTTTAACAGTCTCTGAAAGACTGGATATGCGTCTAATGGACGCAGTTACTGCTTATTTGTATGGAAATTTGGATACTGAAATTTATATGAAACTCCCTGAAGGATATAAATTACCTGAAACAAAAGGGTCAATTCAAGAGGCTTGTACTCAATTAAATTACAACGATCATTGTACAGATTAAAACAATCCAGACGTATGTGGTACAATCGCCTTAGTGAATATTTGAAAAAAAAAAGCTATGTGAATGACCCTATATGCCCATGTGTCTTTATCAAAAGGTCAGAATCGGGATTTGTTATTGTAGCAGTTTATGTTGATGACATGAATTTAATTGGGACTCCTGAAGAGCTCTCAAAAACTGTTGAATATCTGAAAAAAGAATTTGAAATGAAAGATTTGGGAAAAACAAAATATTGTCTCGGCTTACAGATCGAGCATAATTCAAATGGAATACTTATCCATCAATCATCGTATATTGAAAAATTATTAAAACGCTTTAATATGGATAAGGCTTATCCTTTGAGCACCCCAATGGTTGTTCGGTCTCTTGATCCAAAAAAGGATTCATTTCGTCCTAAAGAAGAAGATGAAAAGATACTTGGTCATGAAGTACCATATCTTAATGTCATTGGAGCCTTATTATATTTGGCCCAATGCACGAGACCGGATATATCTTTTGCAGTTAATTTATTGGCCCGATTTAGCTCTGCACCAACCCGTCGCCACTGGAACGGAATCAAACATATACTTCGTTACCTATGTGGAACTAGAGATTTGAGATTATTCTATTTTGTCAAATCCCCTAAAAATCCTAGTTTGGTTGGATATGCAGATGCTGGTTATCTTTCTGACCCCCATAAGGCCCGTTTACAGATGGGATATGTTTTCACTTATAATGACATAGCTATATCATGGCGTTCCACCAAGCAGACCTTGGTTGCAACTTCTTCAAATCATTCAGAAATTTTAGCCCTCCATGAAGCCAGCCGAGAATGTATATGGTTACGGTCTGTCATCCATCATATCCGGAATGCATGCAATCTTCCTTCTACAACAAACACTCCTTCCATATTATATGAAGACAATGCAACATGTATAGCCCAGATTAAAGGTGGATGCATCAAAGGAGACAGAACCAAACATATCTCACCGAAGTTCTTTTACATTCATGAGCTCCAGCAGAGTAAAAAGATTGATGTCAAGCAAATCAGATCCAAGGAGAATCTTGCAGATTTGTTCACTAAGACACTACCGACATCAACATTTGAGAAGTTAGTGTATAACATCGGTATGCGGCGGCTTAACACGCAACCAAGTTAATCTTACTACAAAGAGGGGGAACGTTCATCAGGGGGAGCATTCATCAGGCAAAAGTATGAAGTTTATCAAATATTGGACAAAAGGTGCACTGTACTCTTTTTTCCTTCACTAGGTTTTGTCCCACTGGGTTTTCCTAGTAAGGTTTTTAATGAGGCAGTTTAAGCACGTCCAACGCCAACTTACAGGGCATTTAATAATTATGTTCTTTTGCTTTGGTTTTTATCCCACTGGATTTTTCCTTAGCAAAGTTAATATAATTATCTATAAGTGATGGAAATCCAAGGGGGAGTGTTATATATATGATGGATTTTCCATCACGTAGGCAAGTTGACAAAATAGTGTGAATGCAAGAAATTAAGCATGCATTATAGTCAAGAAAGGGGGGCAGCAGGCTTTCTATATAAAGCCTTCTCCTCTCATTTGTACAGATGCCTTTTCTCAATTAATTGCAGATTACTTTTCTTTCTTATCTTCATCCGGGAAAGCATTTTCCTTGAATAGCTTCTGCTCTTCTTCTTCTCTCTTCTCATTTTTACTTTTATCTCATTATCCTTACATACTTGATTATTATTTTATAACAAAACTTGAAATGTTCTGGATTGTTTGACTATTTTTTAATTGTTATGAAAAGACAAAAAGAAGTCAGGAAATTCAAGCGAAGCGGCCATAAAATTGAGTTGTCCTTTTGAAAACGAGTCATTACCGACTTCCATGTCACAGTGAAAACGCAAGAATCAAGATGCAAACTTCATTTTTTATTTTGAAATTATTGGCATGCTAGCCCCACCACAATACATTCGTGACCTCACATTCACAACTCACACTCTCGGTCGCCACCCCACCCTATCGAAACAACTCAGTTTGAATCTAGTTCTCTAGAGGGAGTTGATATACGAAAGGGATGGTTGTAACGTGTGAGCTTAGGCAAAATCACTTGCAAATCTAAAGAGAGTGGTACTGAAGACTGATTCATTCACAAGCATCTCTAATGTAGGTTTTATTCATATTGGCAGAGCATCGAAATTCTTGGAAGATTGACCATATAATAGAGAAGCTAGTCTTCTAAAACATTGACCAAGACTCACTGTTTTGATGCTTCTTCGTTGCTTCTTATCCAAAGGTAGGAATCTGTGTGGTGCTTATTTCTCCTTTCTTGTGCACAAGGCAAACAGTGACTAATAATTTTCATTTTTATTACTCAAACTACCATTGTTAGTCCTGTAATTGAAATAAAATTTGCAAAAGATTTCTCTAAACACCCACACAGACATGGATGAGAGGTTGCAGAATGTTGCCATGGAAGGAAATGTGGATGCATTATATTCAGCACTTGCATAGGATCCTTATGTTTTAGAGCGTATTGATCAAGTACCATTTGTGACTACTCCCTTGCACACAGCTGCAAGGGAGGGAAAGATCCATTTCGCCAAGGAGATACTAAACTTAAAGCCTTCATTTGCTTGGAAGCGAGACCATCTTGGGCGTAGCCCCCTCCACTTGGCTTTGGAGGGAAAGCACCTGCAGGAAGGGCTTAGTCCCCGGATTTGGATTTGGAGGAGAAGTACCAGGAACTCGTAACATGGTTGATAAAACATGACAGTGAGGTTGTCCGTGTTAAAGCAAAGGGGATGGTTACTCCTCTGCACTATGCAGCTCAACTAGATGATGAATCCAGTTTGGCTGACTTTTTGTATGTTTGTCCATTATCAATCGAAGACTTGACTGTTAAATCTGAAACTGTTTTACATGTCGCTGTAAAAAACGGGAGTTTAAAAGCCTTTAAAGTCTTGTTAGGATGGCTTCGACGCTTCAACAAAGAGGAGATCCTGAAGTGGAAGGACGAGGAAGGAAACAAGCCATTGCACACTGCAGTGTCTGCAGATCAACCTGAGGTAAGCATCCGATTTGCCTTGTCATTTTCTTTATATAAGCTTCTAATATTTCATTTTCTCCTCAATTAAGAAGATGGTGAAGCTGTTGATTGGATATCTGAAAGTGAATATAAAGAACAGTAAAGGTTTGACAGCTTTGGACATCTTCTACGTTCGCCGATGTCAAGGTTTGGTAGATGCAGCAGTTGGGGACATTCTACTTGCTGCTAATGCTAAAACTGCTCGTCAACTCCATCGTCCGTCTTTAAGAGATGCAAAAAGAACTTTACTAGTCGAGTACTTTTCTGGGCTTACCGTTTTCAGAAAAAATTCTGAAAAGATTCTCGCTTGGTTACCGAAGAGTTGATGAAGTTCCTCTTGAAGTCCGAAACGTATTGCTTGTGGTGGCTATATTGATAGCCACAGCCACCTATCAAGCAGCACTAAGACCCCCCGGAGGATATTGGCAAGATTACGGCAATCTGCAGCCTGCGGCCAACAACACTCGTATCAGTAACACCACCGCCGCCGCTATCAGTAACACCACCAGCACCAGCTTTAATACAGAACCTTCTGAACAACATGCTGCAGGGGAGATGATTCTGGGGTCTTCAGAACAATTATCATTTTTGACATTTAATTCTTTGGCTTTGTTTACGTCTGTGTGCTTTATTTCCACTCTTGTAAGTGGCCTCCCATTTTACAGAATCATTATCGCAATGACATCTTGGATGGAATTTTCTTATTTTTTTTCTATTCATGAAACTATTGACTTCAGCGAAAGTTTCTTTCTAGGCTCCTTGTTTTTCTTTTTTCTGCTTGTATGTTTTCTTGCAACATATTATATCCCATCTTTCTTAGCTAGACAACATTCGAAGCTCACACGGCATGGCCGCCGGAAGAACCTACGTTTGGGAAGCTTTGAACAACCGAAGATGGGAAATCAGCTGTAAATAGTAATAGTGAATTTATGTTTTGTAATTGCTTGTAATGTTACAACAACTCGCTGAATATATTTAATGGACTTGTCTCTTTCACCATTCAAATGGGATCTCAACTCCCAACTATGCACATAAATATTTTAAGTTTTTAGATATTTGACATATTACAGTAATATATTTTAAGACAGGGAAGTTAAAATGTTTATTACCTATGTATGCATGATAATCTTTTGACGTTTCATTGGTGTTTATGATTAAAGGTATTATGGTCATTTAATGACTTTTTTTAATTTCCGCAAGATTTAAGTGTTTTCGTGACTCAATTTATTTAGTGAAGTGTGATAACATTTTCCTTTTGGAGGGCAATTTTGGAAGGGTAGTTACTAGTTAATATCAAAGCAATCTTTTTAAAATCGGATCAATGATCAAACTGATTATCTCATTGGTTCATGGTTTGACTGATTTAACCAATTCAATTTAATATCAAATTATAATAAATTTATTAAATAATATCTCACATTTAACACATGTTTTAAACATAAACTATATTAAGTTTATTAAAATCAAATTTGTATAATTATCAACAACAATAAAATATATTTACTTCTTTGAAACATAAATTTTAAACTCATCATTAATTAAAAAAAATTATATTCAAAATTATTCAAATTATTCAACTATCTCTTATTATCTGATAAATTTGTTATTACTATTTTCTATTAAGTGATCTAGATTAGTGACCTTGTTCATTATAAACTTTTAAATAGTAATAAGGGCAACTCCATAATGGAAGATACAAAATTGTTTCGACACTTTCAGATTTAATACGATATTGTTATGTATCCCATTGTCATCCCTAGTTTCATTGTGTTAAGTTGATAGTCTACCTTCATGCTTATTTCTGGATCCTACTCTCAGTCTTGTTACTTGAAAAGTTTTTTATTATATGACTATTTAATTCTATGAAAATGATAAAAGGAAGTTGCTAGGGAATTCAGGTGAAGCTCCCAAGAAATAAAAATGAGTTGCACATCTTGAAAAAGAGTCATTATGCAGTGAAAACGTAAGAATTAAGATACAAGTTTTATGCTTTTTCTCTAGAATTATTGCCATGGAAGCCCCGCCATCGTACATTCACGAACTCATGTTCACAACTTCCACTACTCCATCCAATCACACCCAGCGGCAGATTTGAACTTTGTTGGAGTAGGCCTAAACCCACACTTCAATTAGAAAAAATTGAAGAAATATTATTTAAATTCATCTTCAAATAAAAAAAAAATTGAAAATAAGTCACTTGCGTCCACCCTTAATGGTAAATATGTTTGAACAAATAAATTTAAAGATATATTATTAGACTACTCTCAAATGAGTTTGAAATTAGAATTAAAGGACATGTTTGTCTTAATACAAAATAAAACTTTAAACCTAATGCAGAATTGACTTAGGTTATTACCCAAACACCACATTTTTATTGAAAAACCAAAGCACGTGTCAATTAAAATGAAGGAGGTTAATTTCAAAAACTGAATTTCTTCCTCTAAATCTGCAACTTTATTTTGGCAACCATACCTCACAATTTCATTTCAGAAGATACAGTTTCAATCTTTCGAAAAAATAGTGTTAAACTAAATAATTGATATTCAAATATTTATCAATACACAGCGATACGTGTGGATCTTCAATCTAGATGATTAAGTTTTGATTTAACGACTAGATTTAAAGTTATAAAGCCTAAAGATCGATTACTTATCTAGTAAATTTAATCAATCTTTTTATAAACTTTTGTTTTTTCTTTTTGTATTAGAATTGTGATTAAACTCTAAATTTGTATAGAATTTTTTTCATGGATTATAACTTATATAAACACGTTTAATTATATTAGACTTAAGTCGATCGTTAGATCTCTATGGATTTTTTTTTCTCTTTTCATTGAAAAGGTTAATTCTACCTAAAATATTACTTATGTTATTATATTTTTTCTTTTCTATTATTTCTTTTACTTATGGATTGGTGATTTTTATTTTTTAAGTTTTCACTACCTGATTAATGAACAATGGTGGAGCTGTAAAGATAGGGTTGGATCTAAATCAAGCCGCTCTATCTCAATAGCTAACTTAACTTGCTCAGCTTGGATTGAATTCGAACAAAAAGATTTGATTCGTTATTGAAACTGAGTCAAACTCAAGTTAAAAGGTATTTAACTCAAATTCAATTCGAATTCATGACTCAAATCAGTTGTTTAAATTTGTTGTTTGCTTCAACTTGAATTTATAGTTCGAATTTATAATTTGGTTCAACTCAAATTCATGGATCGAATAAGTGGTTTTATCTATTATTTGAGTAAAATGATATTGTCCTACTAATAAATCATAAATTTAAACTATTGATTTGAGCAAAACTGAACTAAGAATTTGAAACACTTATTCAAACTATGAATTTGAATCAAACTCGAACTGAATTAAACCAAAATATTTTTTGTTCAAGCAAACATGAGCTACAGTTAATATTGGTTCAACGAACTTGAATGAAACTCAAGTGAAACTATTTTTTATTCTAATCGAACTTGAATCAAGAAACATTTCGACTTAATTTGCAATCGATTTCAAATTATGAGTTATTGAGTCATTTTAAACACTGGGTCAAAACGTGAATTTCAAGCTATTTCACCCGAACTTATATGGAGTAACTATCCTTTCTAGAAGTCACAAGTTTTGTCTGCAATCGGAGCTCATGATCATGAAGACCACTTGGCTGGTTTGTTGATATGTCCACCTCCATTTTGTTATGTTTAATCAGATGAACCAAACTCCATTTCAGTTAAAAAAAAAACATTAAATCACAATTATGTGTTTTTGAAAAAGTTATAAAGCTAGAGTATTTGATTCAATTACAAAAACCTTAATAGTCAATTGTGGTAATTTATTATTAATAAGCTAATGAATTTTTCTTAATTATAATAAATATATGTAAAAGGAAAAGGGAAATTGAAGAGTAGGTGCAAAGAGCGTGGTAGTTTGGCCAAGAGATGGAAAATATATTATAAAGTTAAACAATTCTATATTTACATACTTTTAATTATTTAATTAAATATATAAATAATATGTTATTATAAGCTTAATTATTATTTTTTTAAATTTAAAATCACCTAACCAATTATTTAACAAGATACTCATTTTTCTAAGGCCAAAGGACTATTCAGACTAGCAAAACATTTATCCATTAAATTATCGAATTTAGACTATTCAAACCTGAAACTGGATAAGATCTGTATGATTTCATGGACTGGCCTGGTCTTAGTGTTGGAAGATTCTATGATTTTTATAGAGCACTAGGTGCTTATGCTTATGTGTATCTGTTCGTTGATGATTTGCTGCTTCTGGTTGTTCATACCGAGTTGATAATGAGTATTGTCGTAGGAGATTGCAACTTCTAAGAAAGTCATGAAGAAGATTATGGAAGACAATACAGATTGTCAAGAGTACCCACCAACTTTACAATATTGGTTATAGAGAGATTGTCAAGTGTACCCACGAACCTTTGCAGTATTGGTTGGATGTAGAAAGTAGTGAAACTGAGATTAGAATCAATCTTTGGAAAAAAAAAAAGGACATAATTGTTAGGTGATATGCTCTCATTTCATAGAAACAAACTTGTTTCTCATTAATGTAGCTAAGTTCTTTGAAGATAATTTTAAGCTCCTCAAGGTCCATCTAAAGATGGCAATTCAATCCATCAAACCAAATCTTTAGTTTGCTCCTCTCTGAATGGAGAGAGGATTTGCCGATTGAAACATAGATGAGAATGAGGATAGAAATGACTAAAATCCCTAAAATCGGGGATAGAGATAGATATATCTTTGACCCATCCCCTCTCTGACTCATCTTTTCTCCGGTTTATCTCCTACCACGCATATCCTCTAAATCCTTAAATATTGAAAACCCATTAAAAGTTTTGAATTATCATAAATACACCCTAACACATAATATATATTCTAATAATTTTCTAGTAGGGATGGAAAGAAAAAGGAAAGAAATTTTCCTTGTAGGTAAGAGGATGGAGATTTCTCATCCTTTATGTATCAAGGAGGGGGATCGAGATTAGGGATTTGGCCTCTCCCCGTCCCGTGGCCATTGCTAGTTCCATTGTGTTAAGTTATTGGTCTACCTTCATGCTTAGTTTTGGAACTCCTTCATATCTACTGCCTTGAGAAAAAAGAGATGACTTCTAAATTTCTCTCTTGGTCTTGTTACTTTTAAACTTGAAATGTTTTGGATTTTTTGACTACTTAATTGTTATGAAATAACAAAAGGAAATAGTTAGGAAATTTAGGTGAAGCTAACATGAAATAAAAATGATTTCCATTTTCTGAAAACAAGTCCTTACCATCACCGAAGTTGCACCAAGGACTCAAGAATCAAGTTACAAGTTCTATGTTTTTTTTTTTTTTGCAGGTTTTTAAAGTTATAGGTACATACACGGAATAAGCTCAAAGCCTGAACTTCGAAAAAAATTTAATTTCTAACCGAAATAGTTAACCTTAAGCCCAAAGCCAAAATTTTATTTCTAATCTAGGCTTGAACAAGTTAGATTCGGTTCAATAGGCCCGATTGATAGGCTTATGGTTAGCAACCTGAGTTTTTGTCAATTTAGCGATGAATCCAATTATGCAGCTCAACTAGACGATGAATCCAATTTGAAAGACATTTTGTATGTTTGTCCATTATCAGTCGAAGATTTGACTGTTAGATCTGAAACTGCTGTCCATGTCGCCCTCAAAAACGGGAGTTTGAAAGCCTTTAAATTCCTGTTAGGATGGCTCCAATACTTCAAAAAAGAGGAGATCCTGAACTGGGAGGATGAAGAAGGAAACAATGCATTGCATACTGCAGTTTCTGCTAATCAACCTGAGGTAAGCATCCCATATGTTTTTAACTGCTATAGCTCAATTTGCCTTGTAATTTTCTTTGCACAAGCTTCTAATATTTCATTATCTGGTCAATAATAAAGGCGGTGAAACTGTTGATTGGTTGTATGAAAGTGAATAAAAAGAACGGTAAAGGTTTAACAGCTTTGGACATCTTCAATGATCGCCAAGGTCAAGATTTGGTAGATGCAGCGGTCCGGGACATTCTACTTGCCGCTAAAGCTAAAAGTGCATCTCAACTCCATTGTCCGTCTTTAAGAGGTTCAGAAGAAGCTTCACTATTTAAGAACTCTTCCAGGGGCTTATCATTTTCTGCAAAAGAATTCCGAAAAGCTTTGGTCTGGGTTACCGAAGCATTGATAAAGTTCCACTTGAAGTCCGAAATGTTCTACTTGTGGTGGCTATATTGATAGCCACAGCCACCTATCAAGCTGCACTAAGCCCCCCTGGAGGATTTTGGCAAGAGGACAGCAATGTGCAGCCTCCAGCCACCACCAGTGCTATCAGTAACCTCACGGCCAGCACCATCTATAATAATACAAAGCCTTTTGATCACCTTGCAGGGAACATGATTCTGGGGTCTTTAGGCCAGTTATTATTTTTGACATTTAATTCTGCAGCCTTTTTTACATCTGTGTGCTTAATTACCACCCTCGTGACTGGGCTCCCATTTTACAGAATCATTATCACATTGATATCTTTGATGGCATTTTCGTATTATGTTTCTATTCTTGAAACTTTTGACTACAACGAAAGGACCTCTGTAGGGCCTTTGTTTCTCATTTTTCTGCTTGTAAGTTTTCTTGCAGCATATTATATTCCAATATTTTTAAGTTACCAACAACTGAAGCTCACATGGCATGGCCGCCGGAGGAACTTACGTCTGGGAAGCTTTGAACAACCTAAGATGTGAATTCAGCTAGTGAATTTATTTTTCTGTCAGTTGTCTACGTTTTGTTGTTACATCTGCTCTGAAAAAACTTAATAAAGTTGCTTCTTTCACTGTTACAAATTACAACATGGGGCCGTGAAAGTCCCCAACCCCAGCTTGGTTCGGCCCTATAATTTGAAAAAGCCTGTGTTAGCTCGGAATGGATCAAAGCGAACTGTGTCAGGCCTACAACTTAATCGGCTGTGTCAGGCCTGCAAGCTTTAACGGGGTCATGAGATAAAACTTGTGGGTGGTTCATTAAAAATATTAATAAAGCATATTTTTAAAAATTGATTAAATATTAATAAAAATTAAAAAATATTATAAATTACAATTTAGTATATTGACCCATAAAAACATGGCCTACAAATGTATTTTATAATATTATAAAAAAAATTATAAATTATAAACATGTTTTTGAAATTAATGCAAACAAGCCTCATATCAATTCTTTTCCAAAACACATAATTATGATTGGGATCTGGTTTTTTTTATTTTACCTGAATTGGAGTGTGGTTCATCGAATTGAACATAACAAAATGGAGGTGGACATATCAACAAACCAATCAAATGATCTCCAAAATTGTATGGATTCTTTTATAGATTCTAAATATTTTTACAAAAGACTATCAAATCTCAACCATTGATTAATCAAACTAGAAATAACAAATTGTAACAAAACTCACCACTGGATTAAAGAGAATAGAAACCAAAACACTGTGTGGAAGGGTCAAGGCGGCAAGTCGAAGATTTACTCAATCTTGCTCAAGGGGTGTAATGAAAAACTCACTGATTTTAGCATTTGTTGACTAATATCCCCCTCAATCAAAAAGCAGTGTGTAGGGAATACAGCTTTTGACCAAAAGGAATCATTTTTGCTTGGGTTGCTATCTATAAGTTTGTTAATTGGGCCTATTGAACCGGGTGTAGCTTGTTCAAGTCCAAATTTGAAAAAAAGTTTAGGTTCAAGCTTTAGACTTGCCCATTCGGGCATCAAATTTTTTTGTTTTGTCTTGGTTCATTAAAATTTTTCAGGCTTTTGGCCTATTTCAGACCTATTTCATGCATGAACCTACAAGTTTAAAAACCTTAAAAGAAAACACTGATGTAATCCCTAGAAGTTTGAAATTTTGACAAATACACCCCTGTCCAGAATTGATAAGAAATGATCACATAATGCTTATGAAAAATTATTTTTGGAGTATACATTTACCAGATTTTTATTTTTATTAAATAAAAACATAATCAATATATGTTAACATAAAAAATTCTAACAATAAGAATGCTATGAAGAAGATTATGGAAGATAACAGAGAGTATGTCAAGGGTATACAATAACTTTTACAATATTGGTTGGATGCGTGAAGGAGTGAAGCTAAGATTAGAATCAATCCCTAAAAAAAACAAGTATATGATTGTTAGGTGATGTGCTCTCGTTTCATAGAAACAAATTCATTTCTCTTGTTTCTCATTAATGCGGCAAGTTCCTCAAATTTCATTTAGAATTGACAATTTGACCTATCAAACTAGATCCATAGCCCACTCTTCCTAATTCTTCAATAGAAATAAGGATGAGATGAGAATGGAAATGACTAAAATCTTTGTAATCAATGACTATAATAGAAATATCCTGGGCACATCTTCTCTTCAATTTGTCCCTTACCCTATATATCCATTGAATATTTAAATGTTGAAATACCTTTAAAATTTTTTAAATTATTATAAATATATTATAACATATAATAAATATTTTAATATTTTTCTAATGGAAATGAGAAGGAGAAGGAGAGAAAATTTTTTCCTAGGGGGAAGGGGATGGAGATTCCTTATTATCTCTATGTTGAGGATGCCATCTCTAATTCCATTGTGTTAAGTTGCTGGTTGGTCTACTTTCATGCTTATTTTTGGAGCTCCTTCATTTACTGCCTTGACAAAAAGGAGATGACTTTTAAATTTCTTTCTGTCTTGTCACTTTTAGACTTAGAACTGTTTTGGATTGTTTGACTATTTTTTAACTGTTATGAACCGACAAAAGGAAGTACTTAGGAAATTTCGTGAAGCTACCATGAAATAAAATTGAGTTGCCCTTTTTGAAAACGCGTCATTAACAACTTCATTATTGCAGTGAAGTCTTAAGGATCAAAATACAAGTTTTATGTTTTTTTCTCTAAAATTATTGGCATGGAAGCCTCACCAACGTATTTTCATTACCTTACGTTCACAATTTCTACTCTCGGTTGCCACTCCACCTTATCATACCTCCTTTTTAATCGAAACAAACAAATTCAGTTTGAATCAAACCATTAATTTGATTAAAGGTATTATATATAAGAGATATTATTTATTATGTGTGATTTTAGGATTTAAGATTTAGAGTACAAAGTGGTATCACACATAAGGGATAGTTATTTCGTGTGAGCCTAGGCAAAATTGCTTGCAAAATTGAAGGGAATAATACTGAAGAATGATTCGTTCACAAGCATCTATCATCTAGGGTTTTACTAATCTTGACAGTATGAGTTGAGAGCCTCAAAATTCCTGGATGATGGACCATATAATTGGGACATTAGTCTTCCATGGCTATGATATTGGGGAAAATGAGAAGGAATACTCCAAAAGCTGTCCAAAACATTGACCAAGACTCTCTGTTTCGATGTTTCTTCGTTCCTTCTTATCCAAATCAAATTACCATTAAAACACGACTTTTATATTCATAACACACACACACACACACACACACACACATATAAATATAAAATTTCCGAAAAAAATACAATTTGAGAAAAAAATAGCTAAAAGAAAACAGAAAAAACAACTGCACAATAAATGCTAAAGATATAAACCTACCATTTCTACAACCGCCCAAGGCCCATCGTAATAAATTTGATGGGAGATGATGTTTACTTGAGTGGGGCTGTGTATTCCTTACCACATGTGGCATCATGTTGTATTTTACAAATTTTTTAAAAATATAATCAAATTAGAAAAGAATACTCTTTAAGAAAACATCATAAATATTTTTTAAAATTATATTTATGAATCTATTTTCATTGTGATAATGACTGGAAATGAATCTATAAAATACTATTTTCATTTTTAGGCTCAATGTATCTACGTGCCGGTAACATTACCCACTCATATACACTGCCCAGAGAAAAAAGAGATGACTTGCCCTAATGGGTTGATTGAATGTCAAAAGTATGGGATTTCCTAAAGATTCAACAAAAAAATCTAATTTGAATAAAATTTCTTATTAGAAAAAGATGGACTTCTAAAATTCTCCCTCAGTCTTGTCACTTTCAAATTTGAAATGTTTTTTATTATTTTAATATTTAATTATTTAATAAAATCATATATATCTATTTTGAATATATAAATAAATAAATATATATTATTATGTAATTAGGTGATTTTAAATTAAAGATAAAGAAACACATAATTATATGATAACACACAAATATATATATATTTGTGTACTTAATAAAAAACTAAAAAATGTAATAGTTTTGAAATTGAGGTGAAACTACCATGAAATAAAAATGAGTTGCCCTTTTTTAAAACGAGTCATTACCAACTCCCATATCGCACTAAAAACACAAAAATCAAGATATAAGTTTTATGTTTTTACCCACCAAAAAAACATAATCACATCACGTCATCACTAGAAGATAGCTCGAGCATCTGAGAGAAGGTAAAGCTAACGTTGGCTTAGTCTCAAGCCAAAGAGGACATCAGAGATGGAGGGAGAGGATGCCAAATTTTCGAGTAATCTAAAGTTGAAGAGGTGGGGTTAAACTAAACTTTTCAAAAGTCTAGGGGCAACTACAAATGAAAAAAAGATAGAAACCTTAGATGGTGGGAGAAAAAGTAATTTTTTAAAAATTAGGTTAGAGAAAAATTATTAATTTTCAAAACTAAAGTGAAAAGAGAAGATAATTTTTTATTTTTTAAATAAAATGATTGAATGATGTTTTTATTTTTTATATTAATAATAAAATTTAATAAAAGTTAAGTGACAGATAAGTATTTAGAATTTTAAAATTTAATGTATGGGAGTTTGGGAATAAACTAAACATTGGGTGGGACTAAGTCTTTTGGCGTTTAAATTTCTCTCTATCTTATCACTTTCAAACCTGAAATATTTTGCATTGTTTATCTATTTTTTAATTGCTAGGAAATTCAGGTGAAGCTGCCCTGAAAATGAGTTGCTCTTTTTGAAAACGAGTCATTACCAGCTCTCCCATCTCAGTGAAAACACCAGAATTATGATACACGTTCTATGTTTTTTCTATGAAATTACTGGCATGGAAGCCCCACCACCGTACCTTTATGACCTCTCGTTCACAACTTCAACTCTCGGTCACTACTCCACCCTATCACACCTCATTATTTACTAAATCAACTCAATTCGAATCTAGTCCTTTGGAGAAAGGTGATACACATAAGCTTAGGTGTTACGTGTGAGCTTAGGCAAAATTGCTCGCAAATCTGAGAGGAATGATTTTAAAGCTGATTCGTTCACAAGCATCTCTTATCTAGGGTTTTATTCATATTGACAGTATGAGTAGAGAGCATCGAAATTCATGGAAGATTGATCATATAATAGCGACGATAGTCTTCTATGGCTCTGATTTTTGAGAAAATGAGAAGGAATACTCTAGAAGCTGTTCAAAACATTGACCAAAACTCTCTGTTTCGATGTTTCTTCGTTGCTTCTTATCCAAAGAGAGGAATCTGTGGTGCTCATTTCTCCTGTCCTGTGCACAAGGCAAACAGTGACTCCTAATTTTCATTCTTATAACCCAAACTACCATTGTTACTCCTGTAGTTGAAAGAAAATTTGCGAAAGATTTCTTTAAACACCCACACAGACATGGATGAGAGGTTGCAGAATGCTGCCATGGAAGGAAATGTGGATGCATTATATTCAGTACTTGCAGAGGATCCTTATGTTTTAGAGCGTATTGATCAAGTACCATTTGTGACTACTCCCTTGCACACAGCTGCAAGGGAGGGAAAGATCCATTTCGCCAAGGAGATACTAAACTTAAAGCCTTCATTTGCTTGGAAGCGAGACCATCTTGGGCGTAGCCCCCTCCACTTGGCTTTGGAGGGAAAGCACCTGCAGGAAGGGCTTAGTCCCCGGGATTTGGATTTGGAGGAGAAGTACCAGGAACTTGTAACATGGTTGATAAAACATGACAGTGAGGTTGTCCGTGTTAAAGCAAAGGGGATGGTTACTCCTCTGCACTATGCAGCTCAACTAGATGATGAATCCAGTGTGGCTGACTTTTTGTATGTTTGTCCATTATCAATCGAAGACTTGACTGTTAAATCTGAAACTGTTGTACATGTGGCTGTAAAAAACGGGAGTTTGAAAGCCCTTAAAGTCTTGTTAGGATGGCTTCGACGCTTCAACAAAGAGGAGATCCTGAAGTGGAAGGACGAGGAAGGAAACAATCCATTGCATACTGCAGTGTCTGCAGATCAACCTGAGGTAAGCATCCGATTTGCTTTTCACAGATAGCTCCTTTTGCCTTGTCATTTTCTTTACATAAGCTTCTAATATTTCCTTATCTCCTCAATTAAGAAGATGGTGAAGCTGTTGATTGGATATATGAAAGTGAATATAAAGAACAGTAAAGGTTTGACAGCTTTGGATATCTTCTATGATCGCCAAGGTTCGCTGGATGCAGCCGTTGGGGACATTCTACTTGCTGCTAAAGCTAAAAGAGCATCTGAACTAATCTATCGTGGGCCTACAATACTTAGAAAAATATTTATTCATCTATTCGGTTCAGAAAAAACTTCACTAGTAGAGCACTTTTCTGGTGGCTTATCGTTTTCAGGAAGAGTTCTGAAAAGATTCTCGCTAGGTTACCGAAGAGTTGATGAAGTTCCCCTTGAAGTCCGAAATGTACTACTAGTGGTGGCTATATTGATAGCCACAGCCACCTACCAAGCGGCACTAAGTCCCCCGGGAGGTTATTGGCAAGATGACGGCAATCTGCAGCCTGCAGCCAACAACACTGGTATCAGTAACTCCACGTGCAGCCAAGAACATTCTGAACAACATGCTGCAGGGGAGATGATTCTGGGGTCTCAAGAACAATTATTATTTTTTACATTTAATTCTTTGGCTTTTTTTACGTCTGTGTGCTTTATTTCCACTCTCGTAACTGGCCTCCCATTTTACAGAATCATTATCACAATGACATCCTGGATGGTATTTTCGTATTATTTTTCAATTCGTGAAACTTTTAACCACACCGAATGTGGCTTTTTAGGCTATTTGTTTATCTTTTTCCTGCCTGCAAGTTTTCTTGCAATAAATTATATCCCATTTTTCTTAGATCACCAACATTCGAAGCTCACACTGCATGGCCGCCGGAAGAACCTTCGTTGGGGAAGCTTTGAACAACCTAAGATGTGAACTCAGCTGTGATTAGTGTTGACTGAGCTGTATTTTCTATATAGGAAATAATAGCGTAGCATGAGTTATATTTTTTGTATAGGAATAACTAGCTGTATTTTGTATCATTGTGTAAGAATATTTAGCTGCCATATAGTTAGCCTAATTACTAGCTTAAGATAAAGATTTTTTCTTGATTTAGTTAACCTCTTTTGTGTGTGTGTGTGTGTATGGTGTAATCCTTGTGTAAAGAATAAATGAATGAAAATTGTTCCAAAAACTTCTTATGTGCCTTCAATTTGTAATAGTGAATTCATATATTTTTGCTGCCAATTGTTTATGTTTTGTTGTTAGAGTCAGCATTGTTTGTAATTCTTTTTTTTTTTTTGTGAATAAATGTATATATAAACAAAAAGGCAAAGGGACCCCTAATGAAATGACTCGAGAACAGCCTAAGCACATCCAACCCACCAGGAGGATAGCAAAAAAACTCTAGGATAGAATTGAAAACAAAACATAATCCAACAACTACTCCTCTTGAAGGCTTATCACATTCCTACCATAATAGAATATAACATTCATGTTTGTAATGTTACACCTCTCTGAATATATTTAAGGGAACTGTTTCTTTCACCATTCAAATGGGAGTTAAAAAGTTTATTACTTATGTATTTATTGTTATCTTTTGAGGTTGCCGTTAGTATTTAGGCCAAAGGACTATTTCCCACCCAAAATATACTGTTATCTCAAGTTTTTTTCTGTTAACTTTGAAAATCCTATTTATCCACCCATAAATAGTTAAACTTATCAGGATCCTAACTCCTTAGAATTTTCTCTCTTTTCTCCCCTAAACCCTAAAAACTAGCTATTTCCCTTCTAGGCCAAGTTTTAAAAAATGGCATCCCCCTTAGGGTTTAGTTTACAAACCACGACACCAAATCCAATGTCATCGTCGTCTAGAAGCTTCCCTGATACACCACCATGCTCTAGCGGTCTCTCTTCCCTTCTCTAGAACACCGGTCAACGCAAATCCAGCCTGGAAAGATGAAGAGCTTTGTTCAGAGAAAAGCTCTTTATCTTTCCAAACGAAGACAGGAAGCTTCAGAGATGTCTAGAAAGACGAAAAGCTTCATTGGTCTAAAGCTTCATTGGATGTCAATCAAGCATCCAACTAAGTGGAAAGAGATTGTCGGAGAGAGAGGAAGCTTCGAGAGAGAGAGGCCATTGGCAATGATGTCAGAGATTTGGAAACTAAACTATGAGGGAAACTATCATTTTTTAAAACTTGGGTTAGAAGGAAACTTTTAGTTTTTAAAGTTTAGGGGAGAAAAAGTAGATTATATTTTAGTTTATTTTTAGTATTACAGATAAAATAACAATTTTACCCCTAGAACTGTTAACTTTAACCAATTATAAATACATATTTGAGATTTTCAAAGTTAAAAGAAAAAAACTTGAGAAAACAATATACTTTGTAGGGGGGTGTTGGGTGAATAAGTCCTTTGGCTACTATTTATGATTAAAAGTATTATGGTCATTTAATAGTTGTTTTAATTTCCGCAAGATTTAAGTGTTCTCATACTTTATTTAGTAAAGTGCAGTAACATTTTTATTTGAAGGGCAACAATTCTCGAGAAGTTGTTTCTAGTTGGTATTACAACATGATTTATCTACGCTGATCATGCTCGTACACTGGTCACTTAGCAATGTTACTTGCAACTTGCTTTGAGATATGTCATCATTTAATTGAGTGTTATTTTATCTTTGATTCAAAATCATCTAAAATCATCATTTGATTGAATTCAACTACAAATTGATTCTATCTAATAATTAGTATAAGTTTAAACATTTATTTGAATCATATCAATCATCAAATTTAGATCAAACTGGTTTAACCGACTAGTCTAAAATATAAAGCGTGGATTATGCTTAGACACGGTGGAAAATAATACAATAATGTTAAAAATAGGTTAATTGTAAAATATCATATTTATACATAATTCTAACTATAATAACACATAATTCACTTTAATATGTATTATATCAAAAAAGTCCACCAGATATGTAATATTGCAGTTTTCCTTGATGAAAAATATTACAAAAAATGTTATATATATCTAGTTTTGAATATTTAATTAAATATTTAAATAATATGATAATTTTAAATTAAAAATAAAATAATATCTAATCATATGATGATATATTATATGAATACTCAATTAAATAGTTAAAACTACGTGTAATGTGTATAATTTAAGGTGATTGAGTTGAAGTCCCATTGTAATTTATAATGGTAACCAAATCAAACTGAGTGGATTGTCACCACCCACCCCCTCCCAAAAGTAGTAATGGTTTGCTTGAAAACCATTTTTTTGAGTAAGATTAGATTGAACTAATTTGAATTGAATTAAACTAAGTGGTTGGAATAGTTAGACTTTAAGACTTAAATCCAAATTTTATCTATCATTTTATTAATACATTACATTATTTTGATATTAAAATAATTTAGCAAATAAATTTAATAATAAATTATTTAAAATATTATTTTTGATGGTTAAACAATCTTTTGACCAGTCAAATATTAAGAATCAACCAGATTTGTACCCTGTCTTTTCTCAAATGGAAAGATGATTTTCTGATAACAACAAGAATAGGGATAGTAATGATAGTAATTAAATCCCTGTAATCGGAGATAAAAATAAAAATATTTTCAATTTATCCCCTTTTTTATTTGCTTTGTATCTTATGTATTATTTGAATTCTTAAATATTAAAATACCTTTAAACTTGAAATGTTTTGGATTGTTTGACTATTTTTTAATTGTTATGAAAAGACAAAAAGAAGTTGTTAGGAAATTCAAGCGAAACGACCATAAAATTGAGTTGTCCTTTTGAAAACGAGTCATTACCGACTTCCATGTCACAGTGAAAACACAAGAATGAAGATGCAAATTTCATGTTTTTATTTTGAAATTATTGGCATGCAAGCCCCACCACAATACATTCGTGACCTCACATTCACAACTCACACTCTCGTTCGCCCCCCTCTCGAAACAACTCAGTTTGAATCTAGTTCTCTAGGGGGAGTTGATATACGAAAGGGATGGTTGTAAAGTGTGAGCTTCGGCAAAATCACTTGCAAATCTAAAGAGAGTGGTACTGAAGACTGATTCATTCACAAGCATCTCTAATGTAGGTTTTATTCATATTGACAGTATGAGTAGAGAGCATCAAAATTCTTGGAAGATTGACATTATAATAGCGAAGCTAGTCTTCTAAAACATTGACCAAGACTCAATGTTTCGGTGCTTCTTCGTTGCTTCCTATCCAGAGAGAGGAATCTGTGGTGCTCATTTCTCCTGTCCTGTGCACAAGGCAAACAGTGACTCCTAATTTTCATTCTTATAACATAAACTACCATTGTTACTCCTGTAGTTGAAAGAAAATTTGCAAAAGATTTCTTTAAACACTCACACAGACATGGATGAGAGGTTGCAGAATGCTGCCATGGAAGGAAATGTGGATGCATTATATTCAGTACTTGCAGAGGATCCTTACGTTTTAGAGCGTATTGATCAAGTACCATTTGTGACTACTCCCTTGCATACAGCTGCAAGGGAGGGAAAGATCCATTTCGCCAAGGAGATACTAAACTTAAACCCTTCATTTGCTTGGAAGCGAGACCATCTTGGGCGTAGCCCCCTCCACTTGGCTTTGGAGGGAAAGCACCTGCAGGAAGGGCTTAGTCCCCGTGATTTGGATTTGGAAGAGAAGTACCAGGAACTTGTAACATGGTTGATAAAACATGACAGTGAGGTTGTCCGTGTTAAAGCAAAGGGGATGGTTACTCCTCTGCACTATGCAGCTCAACTAGACGATGAATCCAGTGTGGCTGACTTTTTGTATGTTTGTCCATTATCAATCGAAGAGTTGACTGTTAAATCTGAAACTGTTGTACATGTGGCTGTAAAAAACGGGAGTTTGAAAGCCTTTAAAGTCTTGTTAGGATGGCTTCGACGCTTCAACAAAGAGGAGATCCTGAAGTGGAAGGACGAGGAAGGAAACAATCCATTGCATACTGCAGTGTCTGCAGATCAACCTGAGGTAAGCATCCGATTTGCCTTGTCATTTTCTTTATATAAGCTTCTAATATTTCATTTTCTACTCAATTGTGAAGATGTTGAAGCTGTTGATTGGATATCTGAAAGTGAATATAAACAACAGTTAAGGTTTGATAGCTTTGGACATCTTCTACCTTCGCCAATGTCAAGGTTTGGTAGATGCAGCTGTTGGTAACATTCTACTTGCTGCTAAAGCTAAAACTGCATCTCAACTCCATCTTCCGTCTTTAAGAGATTCAAAAAAAACTTTACTAGTCGAGTACTTTTCTGGTGGCTTAACGTTTTCAGAAAAAATTCTGAAAAGATTCTCGCTGGGTTACCGAAGAGTTGATGAAGTTCCTCTTGAAGTCCGGAACGTACTACTTGTGGTGGCTATATTGATAGCCACAGCCACCTATCAAGCAGCACTAAGCCCCCCCGGAGGATATTGGCAAGATGACGGCAATCTGCAGCCTGCAGCCAACAACACTGGTATCAGTAACACCACCAGCACCATCTTTAATACAGAACAACATGCTGCAGGGGAGATGATTCTGCAGTCTTCAGGACAATTTTCATTTTTGACATTTAATTCTTTGGCCTTTTTTACGTCTGTGTGCTTTATTTCCACTCTTGTAGCTGGCCTCCCATTTTACATAATCATTATCGCAATGACATCTTGGATGGAATTTTCTTATTATTCTTCTATTCTTGAAACTATAGGCTACAGCGGAAGTTTCTTTCTAGGCCCCTTGTTTATCCTTTTTCTGCTTGTAAGTGTTCTTGCAACATATTATATCCCATCTATCTTAGCTCTCCAACATTCGAAGCTCACACGGCGTGGCCGCCGGGAGAACCTACGTTTGGGAAGCTTTGAACAACCGAAGACGGGAAATCCGCTGTAAATAGTAATAGTGAATTTATATATTTTTTCTGCCACTTGTTTATGTTTTGTAATTGCTTGTAATGTTACAACAACTCTCTGAACATGTTTGATGAACTTATCTCTTTCACCATTCAAATGGGATCTCAACTCCCAACCATGCACATAAATATTTTAAGATTTTAGATATTTGACATATTACAGTAATAAATTTTAAGACAAGGAAGTTAAAATGTTTATTACCTATGTATATATGATCATCTTTTGACGTTTCATTGGTGTTTATGATTAAAGGTATTATGGTCATTTAATGACTCTTTTTAATTTCCGCAAGATTTAAGTGTTCTCATGCTTCAATTTATTTAGTGAAGTGTAATAACATTTTCCTTTCGGAGGCCAATTTTGGAAGGGTAGTTACTAGTTAATATCAAAGTAATGTTTTTAAAATCGAATCGATGATCAAACCGATTTTCTCAATAATCATGGTTTGACTAGTTTGATCAATTTAATTTAATATTAAATTATAATAAATTTATTAAATAATATCATACATTTAATACATGTTTTTAACATAAACCATATTAAGTTCATTAAAATCAAATTTGTACGATTATCAATAACAATAATAACAATAAAGTATATTTACTTCTTTGAAACATAAATTTTAAACTCATCCTTAAATTAAAAAAAATTATATTCAAAATTATTCAAATTGTTCAACTATCTCTTATTATTTGATAAATTTATTATTACTATTTTTTATTAAGTGATCCAGATTAGTTAGTGACCTTGTCCGTTATAAACTTTTAAATAGTAACACGGGCAACTCCATAATGGAAGAGACAAAATTGTTTCGACAATTTCAGATTTAATACACTATTGTTATGTGTCCCATTGTCATCCCTAGTTCCATTGTGTTATGTTGATAGTCTACCTTCATGCTTATTTCTGAATCCTTCTCCGAGTCTTGTTACTTTTAAACTTGAAAAGTTTTTTATTGTATGACTATTTAATTCTATGAAAATAACAAAAGGAAGTTGTTAGGAAATTCAGGTGAAGCTACCAAGGAATAAAAAAGAGTTGCACTTGTTGAAAAAGAGTTATTATGCAGTGAAAACACAAGAATCAAGATACTGTGATACATGGTGGATTTTTCCACCATATGTATTTGACTTTGGCTAAATAGTAATGTAAAAACATTAAATGCTTTGAAACCTTGGCTTAGAAGAAAACTATTTTTGTTGACTGGAGGGATGGTAAATTTCTTATAAATACCGCCTTCCTCTCCTCGTGAAAGATATACACTTCTTTCCCTTAAGCTTTTTTCTTGCTTTTTCTTTTGCTTATTTTTTCCTTTCTGTCGTGGCTTTAGCTTAATAAAATCATAATTCTCATTTTGTAATTCAATCACTTGCCATTCATTCTATTATATTTATAACAGATACAAATTTTATGTTTTTTCTCTAGAACTATTGCCATCGTACATTCACGACCTCATGTTCACAACTTCCACTACTCCATCCAATCACACCCAGCGGCGGATTTGAACTTTGTTAGAGTAGGCCTACACCCACACTTCAATTAGAAAAAATTCAAGAAATATTATTTAAATTCATCTTCAAATAAAAAAAAAATTGAAAATAAGTTACTTGCGTCCACCCTTAATGGTAAATATGTTTGAACAAATAAATTTAAAGATATATTATTAGACTCACTCTCAAATGAGTTTGAAATTAGAATTAAAGGACATGTTTGTCTTAATACAAAATAAAACTTTAAACCTAATGTAGAATTGACTTAGGTTATTACCCAAACACCACATTTTTATTAAAAAACCAAAGCACATGTCAATTAAAATCAAGGAGGTTAATTTCAAAAACTGAATTTCTTCCTCTAAATCTGCAACTTTATTTTGGCAACCATACCTCACAATTTCATTTCCAAAGATAGAGTTTCAATCTTTCGAAAAAATAGTGTTAAACTGAATAATTGATATTCAAATATTTAAATATATTATTCTAACTTGTTTTGTTTATCAATACACAACGAGATGTATGAATCTTCAATCTAGATGATTAAATTTTGATTTAACAATTAGATTCAAAGTTATAAAGCCTAAAGATTAATTACTTATCTAGTAAATTTAATCAATATTTTTATAAACCTTTGTGTCTTTTATTTATATTAAAATTGTGACCGAACTCTAAATTTGTATGGAAACTTTTTCATAGATTATGACTTATATAAACACATTTAATTATATTAGACTTAAGTCGATGGTTAGATCTCTATGGTTTTTTTTTTTCTTTACATTGAAAAGGTTTATTCTACCTAAAATATTACTTATGTTATTATACTTTTTCTTTTCTATTATTTCTTTTACTCATGGATTGGTGATTTTTATTTTTTAAGTTTTCATTACTTGATTAATGAACAATGGTAGAGCTGTAGAGATAGGGTTGGATCTAAACCAAGCTGCTCAATCTCAATAACTGACTTAACTCGCTCAACTTGGATTGAATTCAAACAAAAAGATTTGGCTCGTTATTGAAACTGAGTTAAACTCAAGTTAGGAGGTATTCAACTCAAATTCAATTCGAATTCATGACTCAAATCAGTTGTTTAAATTTGTGGTTTGCTTCGATTTGAATTTATGTTTTAGTTCAACTTAAATTCATAGTTCGAATAAATGGTTTTATCTATTATTTGAGTAAAACGATGTTGCCCTACTAATAAGCCATAAATTCAAACTATTGATTTGAACAAAATTGAATTAAAAATTTGAAATATTGATTCAAACCATGAATTTGAATCAAACTCGAATTGAATTAAACTAAATAATTTTTTATTCGAGCAAACACAAGCTACCGTTAATATTGGTTTGACGAACTTGAATGAAACTCAAGTGAAACTATTTTTTTTTTCAAGGTGAACTTGAATCAAGAAACATTCTAACTTAATTTGCAATCGATTTCAAATTATGAGTTATTGAGTCATTTGAAACACTGGGCCGGACCATGAATTTCAAGCTATTTCACCCGAACTTATATGGAGTAACTATCCTTTCTAGCAGTCACCAGTTTTGTTTGCAATTGGAGCTTATGATCTTGAAGAGCACTTGACTGGTTTGTTGATATGTCCACCTCCATTTTGTTATGTTTTAATCAGATGAACCAAACTCCATTTCAGTTTAAAAAAAAAAAAAAATCAATCATAATTATGTGTTTTTGAAAAAGTTATAAAGCTAGAGTATTTGATTCAATCACAAAAACCTTAATCGTCAATTGTGGTAGCTAAGGTAATTTATTGTTAATAAGCTAATGGATTTTTCTTAATTATAATAAATATATGTAAAAGAAAAGGGGAAATTGAAGAGTAGGTGCAAAGAGCGTGGTAGTTGGCCAAGAGATGGAAAATATATTATAAAGTTGAGCAATTCTATATTTGCATACTTTAATTATTTAATTAGATATATAATAATATATTATTATGAGTTTGATTATTATTTTATTTTAAATTAAAATCACCTAACCAATTATTTAACAAGATAATCATTTTTTCTAAAAGGATCTGCCCATAGTTTTACTGTATATACTGTGGTTTGATGCTCCATCACTTTTGTTTTGTATAAAAGACTAGTTGGTTTAATCAAACATTGACCAGACTATGCTGCAGTTCTTATCGGAAGATAGGAATCGGCAGTGCTGATTTCTCCCATGCTGCAAAGGGCAAACAGTAACTCATAATTTTCATTCTTCTACCTTAAACTGCCACTACTGTTACTCCTATAATTCAAAGAAATTTGGCAAAAGATTCCTTTAAACACCCACATGGACGAGCGGTTGCAGAATTTTGTCAAAAAAGGAAATGTAGAAGCATTTTTTTTCAGTACTTACAGAGGATCCTTATGTTATGGAGCGTATTGATCAAGTACCATTTGAGAGAAATTTCGCCAAGGAAATTCTAAAGTTAAAGCCTCCATTTGGCTTTGGAGGGGAAGCACCTGCAGGATGGGCTTAGTCCTCGAGATCCGGACATGGAGGGAAAGTTCCACGAAGTTGTAACATGGTTGATAAAACATGACAGTGAGCTTGTCCGTGTTAAAGCGAAGGAGATGGTTACTCCTTTCCACTAGGCAGCTCAACTAGACGATGAATTCAATTTGGCTGATTTTTTGTATGTTTGTCCATCTTCAATCCACAATGTGACTGTTAAATCCGAAACCGCTGTACATGTCGCTCTTAAAAACGGGAGTTTCAAAGCCTTTAAGGTCTTGTTAGAATGGCTTCGACGCTTCAACAAAGAAGAGATGCTGTACCGGAAGGACGAAGAAGGAAACAATGCATTGCATACTGCCGTATCCGCAAATCAACGTGAGGTTAGCATTCGATATGTTTTTAACTACTAGCTGCTTTTAGGGCCGAATCCGAGCCAAACCGGCTTAACTCAGTTCCAATTTGCTTAGTTCGAATTCAAACCGACTTCAAATATGAAGAAACGGCTCATTTTTTAAACCAAGTTGGATTCGAGTTAAGGGCGTTCAACTCGGTTAGATTCAAATTCTTTGTTGAAATCAGTAGTTTAGATTTGCCTCGAATTTGTGGTTTGGATTTGTGTTTTGTCTTTGTAACTCATTTATGAAACAAATTCGTTTTCTAAAACGACACTATTTTATCAATGAGCTGCAAGACAAAATCTTTATTGACACTAATCGGATGCCTACAGCAGGTTGATATGCAGATACTGGAGTATGCAATGCATTGTTTCCTTCTTCGTCCTCGCAGTCCAGGATCTCTTCTATATTGAAGCGTCGAAGCCATTTTAACAAGACTCTTAAGAGTTTAAAATTCCTGTTTTTGAGGGCGAGATGGACAGCAGTTTCAGACTTAACAGTCAAATCTTGGATTAATGATGGACAAACATGCAAAAACCCAGCCAAACTGGATTAATTGTCTAGTTGAGCTGCATAATGCAAAGGAGTAACCACCCCCCTCGCTTTAACACGGACAAGCCCACCGTCATGGTTTATCAACCATGTTGCAAGTTCCTGTAACTTTCCCTCCAAATCTGTATGTCGAGGCCTAAGCCTTCCTGCAGGTGCTTCCCCTCCAAAGCCAAATGGAGGGGGCTACGCCCAAGATGGTCTCACTTCCAAGCAAATGATGGCTTTAAGTTTAGTATTTCCTTGGCGAAGTGGGAGTAGTCACAAATGGCACTTGATCAATACGCTCCAAAACATGAGGATCCTCTGCAACCTTCCTCCATGTCTTTATGGCTGTTTTAAGAAATCTTTTTGTAAATTATCTTTCAATTATGGAAGTTACAGTGATAGCTTGAGTTATAAGAATGAAAATTATGAGTTACTGTTTGCCTTTTGCACGAGAGAAATTTTGCAGGTGTCAATGTCTAATTAAATGAATGGTTTGAATCCTTCCATCACACATCTCTCTCATTTTTTTTTTTTAGGTTGAATGAGTGATGATAAACATGTCAATGGGTCGGGCTGACTCTAGTTTGACCCATCGAGTTAATGGGTCTGGTCTGACATGTTGTAATATTGGGTTGAGCCTTTTCGAAGTGGGCTTAAAATTTGTTTTTTGGGTCAGACCTGCAATTGTCATGTAGTGTCGATAACAAATTATTTGTGGCTGCCAATTTTGTTTTATTTTTTCAATATTTATTTTAATTATCTTATTTCGATTATGAATGTTTGGTGTGAAAATTGACAAAATTTTATATTATATTAGAAAATATTTTAGAAAGATTCACAAGCAGGGGTGGATTCGAGCCAAGCTTGTTCGAGTTCGATATCGAGCTCAGCCTATTCGAGCCTGAAACAAGCCAGGGATTTACGAGCCCACTCTCGAGCTCCATATGATAGCAAAATCGAGCCCGAGCCCAAGCTTTAAGCCGAGTAGTTCAACTCAGCTCACGAGTCATGTCTTCCTCACGCAAACGATGTCGTTTTTGGTTAGATTAAAAGAAACGAAATGTTTGTGGCTTTCTTCACTTTCATTCGCGTCTCTCTCCACGTCTCTGGTTTTCAATTCAAGACTATAGCCTTGAATCTTCTGTTCTGACGTCAGTTCTCCATTGACAAGGATTTCTCAGGTGGAATGGTTCATGTTTTTCTATTTTTTAACTTTGAATTTGTTAATTTTTAGTTTACTTGAGTTTTCCTTGTGTTTTAAAGTTTTCTAGAATGTATAACAACCTTGATAACATTAAAGTCTTTTTAATCATCCTCCTCTCTGATTTTTAGAAGCAGTCTGTAACCAATTCAGTAAACCTTTGCCCATTCTATTTTTCAAAATTTTGTTTTAATAATTAGATGAACCAAACTCTAATTCAGGTAAAAAAAAAAAAAACACCCAAATCATGATGATGTGTTTTGGGAAAGAATTGACAAGATGCTTGTTAATTGGTTGTTTACATCAATTTCAGAATTGACAAGATGCTTGTTAGTTGGTTGTTTACATCAATTTCAGAATTGACAAGATGCTTGTTAGTTGGTTGTATCAAGAAGCAAGAGTATTTACATCTAAGATGTATTTTATCTTGAATCAATCAATCAATCAATCAATCAATCAATAAAAGAATTGATATTTTTTCTCTCAATTTTTTTTGTCGTTGCTTTGACCTTGAACATCGTATTAGAGACTTAGAAGACTAACATCAATATTGTACCAATTTTTGTGAAAAATTCATGCTATCTACTTCTATTGTCAAGACTGAAACACTAGATGAAAAGTATTTGAGAACAAATCAATCTTTGGTAGCATATATTCAAGTTTTCAAGCAATTTCTTCCAAACTTACATGAAGTAACCATCCTTTCTAGAAGTCATAAGTTTTGTTTGCATTCAGAGCTCATGATCTTAAATAGGGGAGCACATAATTCGGAACAAATTACAGTTTGGTTTGGTTTGTAAAATGGTTTTGTTTGGGTTGAAAAAATTTTAAATCGTTTTTTTTCAATTTAGGCGATTTTCAAATTGAACTAAACCATAAACCGTAATTTTTTATTATATGTATATATAAAACTATGTTTAACAAAATTTTTTAATAAACAATTAGATATATAACTTTTTTTTTAATATTTATTTTGTTATTTTCTTTAAATGTATATTTTATATATATGTATATATAATATTTATTTTACATGTTTATATTTTGTTTTGAAAAAATATAATTCAATTAATTTTATTAAATTATATATATATGATTTTAAAAAGCTCAAACCATTTTAGTCGATTCGTGTATTAAATCATGTATCAAAAATCTAATTTTTTATATTATGTATCATATATGATATTGTATGATACGCCCCTAAAAAATAAAATATTAAAAAAATTATAATTAACATATCATCATATTGAAAAATATCACAAACACTCTTAAAATTTAAAAATTTTTCATAAACACTCATACTATACCATCATTTTTTTAAAAAAAGTGTATCAATTTATGTCAATAATATACATCGTATCGTATTAAACATTTATTATATCATATTAATTCAATACACTTTATAATACATAAGTTTTCTATATGTATCGTATCATATCATAAGATACGTAGCATGTATTGTATCATAGGATATTGATAACTATGATTTAAATCATACTCCAAAAGTGTGTGCATAAAATAATCTTATTTAAGTTGAGCAATCTTATTTAATATATAATTAGATATATAGATAGTGTATTATTATTTGATTGAGTATCATTTTATTTTTAATTTAAAATCATCTAATCACATGATGATATATATAATTTGTATACCTAATCATATACTCGAAAGTGTGTGCATAAAGTAATTTGGATCACAAAGAATACTCAAGAGGCTCTATCACTTGAATTTCAATAAGTCTTAATAGATTCAATCAATACCAGTTGGACTAGCATTGGACCCAAACAGAACTAGTTCAGCCTAGTTAGGTTTGAATTCATTTAATTTGAATTTAACCTAAATTTGAATTGAGAAAGTTGAGTTAATTTGTTTTTAAAACCAAACCAAACTCCAATTAGAGAGAGTTTGATTTAACTTACAAGGAATGACTCAGTTTGGTTTAAACTTGACTTATGACTCAATTCAAGTTATGTCAAATAATTTTTAAAACGAAGTTGTGTTAATTTCTAGGTTAAACGATATTGTTTTGTTAATAGAGCGTGAATATGAGCAATGAATTTAAATTGAACCAAACTAAAATTTTTTAAATTGAAGTTGAACTTAAATTATCCTTAATTTTGACTCATCAAACTCTAGCGGGCTCATCTTTTATTTGAATTGAACTTAAGATAGGGGGTGTTTGAACTTAATTCAGTTAATACCCCTTTTAGGTTAGATTAGATCAATAACATTCACATGATATAAGTGATAATTAAAAAAATATATGAGTGATATAATAAATTTTTAAATGTAAATTAAATTGAATCCAACAGAAATTTGTGTCCAACAGAAAACAAATTTCACTTAATAGCAAATTTGTCGCCCTACAAACATATTCAAATTTAATTACTATCTTAAAACAGATTAAAGCAATGGTGTCCTTGACTAAAGAATTTTGTAAACCGAATAAATTAATGATATTTTTTTTTTTTGGAAGTCTTTTAGGCTAACAATAGAGTTGAGAACTGGAGATGCTGTTTCAGCTTTAGCACCAAGTAGAATGTCCCTAACTGCTGCATCTGGCGAACCATGGCGATCATAGAAGATGTCCAAAGCTGTCAAACCTTTACTGTTCTTTTTATTCACTTTCATACATCCAATCAACAACTTCACCGCTTTTAGTATTGAGGAGATAAGGAAATATCAGAAAGTTGTGTCAAGAAAATGTCGAGGCAAAAGGAGGCGCAAGGGGTAGATACGAACTAGGTTGAATTCAAACACCTATTGATATGAATTTGATTCAAATAAAAAATTGTTAAATTTGAGATTGTTAAACCAAATTTAAGATTGGTTTGAGTTTGATTCAAATAAAAAATAATTTAACTCAAATTTAACTTAAATTTATAGTTTGAATTTGATGTTTGAATTTATGATTCAAGTTTCTTGTTTATTAACAAAATGACGACGTTTTACCCAAATAAACCCAAGGATGCAATTAGTTTCTCAACCTTGATAACCTTTCTAATTAACCCATAAACTCAAATTTTCTTCCCCTCTCTCTTTTATAATTGTCCATTTCATAACTGCCCTTGAGTGTTTTAGAAATGCTCATCCATATTATATAGGAGTAATGTTATGAGCTCATATATTTTAATATATAATTGAATATATATATGATATATTATCATATGATTAGGTGTAACTTTTTTTTAAGTTTAAAGTCACTCAATTATATATTAATATATTATTTATATACCAAATTTTGTATAAAAAAAATGTGATTATAATTATGCTTTGTAATTGATCATATTTATTTCAATAGTCCTAACACATTTATCAGATAAGAGTGATATTACAAATTCACATGTTTTAAGATGATTGGATTGGATAATAAGCTACGTCCTTACAATAATCATAGTTGAAATCCCATTGTAATCTGTAACGGTGAAAGAAACAAATTCATTGAATATATTAAAATCAGGGATGACAATCACATTACAAACAATATTGCTGGCTCTTAACAACAAAACATAAACAAGTGGCAGCTAAAATTGAATTCACTTTTCTACGAAGGCTCCTAAGTTTACACCCTACGTTGTCGCATCTTTACACCGGCTCTGCTTAAATAAAATGCAATAACATATGCTGTACAAATACCTACTGCCAGAATAATGATAGAAGCAGACTTTTCAAAGTTACTTTCGGTGGGGTGAAAAGTGTCAAAAATAGAAATAAAATACGAAGTTACCATCAGAGATATCATTAGAAAATTGATTTCAAAAAATGGGAGCTCAGCTATGATAGTCAAAATTAAGCACACCGACGTAAAAAAAGCCAAAGAATTACTTGCCAAAAATACTAATTGGTTTATAGACCCCAGAATCATATTCCCTGCACGGTGTTGTTCAGAAGGCTCTGAACTAAAGACGGCCGTGGTGGTGTTACTGATAGCGGTGGTGGTGGTGTTACTGATAGCGGTGGTGGTGTTGGTGTTACTGATAGCAGAGGTGGTGGTGTTACTGATACCAGTGTTGTTGGCTGCAGGCAGCTGATTGCCGTCATCTTGCCAATATCCTCCCGGGGGGCTCAGTGCAGCTTGATAGGTAGCTGTGGCTACCAATGTAGCTACCACAAGTAGTACATTTCGGATTTCAAGGGGAATTTTACCAACGCTTTGGTATACCTGACCAGGGCTTTTCAGAATTATTTTTGCTAGCGATAAGCGACTAGGAAACTTCATGACTGCTACTGGAATATTTAGTGAAGGACAACAGAGATCACATGCTCTTTTAGCTCTAGCAGCAAGTGGATTGTCCCTAACAGCTTCATTTTCCTCAGAGCAGATATCCAAAGCTGTCGAACCTGTACTGTTCTCTATATCCTCTCTCATATATCCAAGCAACTGCTCCACCATCTTCATTATTAAGGAGAAAATGAAATATTAGAAGCTTATGTAAAGAAAAGGACAAGGAAAATCGGATGCTTACGTCAGATTGATTTGCAGAAAATGCCGTATCCAATGCATTGTTTCCTTCCTCGTCCTTCCAGTTCAGGATCTCCTCTTTGTTGAAGAGTCGAAGCCATTGTAACAAGGCGTCAAAGACTTTCAAACTCTCGTTTTTTATGGCGACATGGACAGCAGTTTCAGATTTAACAGTCAACTCTTCGATTGATGAGGGACAAACAGACAAAAACTCATCCAAACTGGATGCATCGTCTACTTGAGCTGCATAGTGCAGAGGAGTAACCATCCCCTTTGCTTTAGCACGGACAACCTCACTGTCATGTTTTATCAACCATGTTACAAGTTCCTGGTACTTCTTCTCCAAATCCAAATCACGGGGACTAAGCCCTTTCTGCTGGTGTTTTCCCTCCAAAGCCAAGTGGAGGGGGCTACGCCCAAGATTATCTCGCTTCCTAGCAAATGAAGGCTTTAAGTTTAGTATCTCCTTGGCGAAATGGATCTTTCCCTCCCTTGCAGCTGTATGCAGGGGAGTAGTCACAAATGGTACTTGATCAATACGCTCTAAAACGTTGGGATCCTCTTCGAGTATTGAAAATAATGCTTCCACATCTCCTTCCTTGGCCAGGCTCTGTAGATTCCGCAACGTATCAAGTCTCACCATGCTGCTGGGGCCTTCCATTCTACGATTAGTGATCAATTTTGCAAATTTTTCAGCCTATCGGAGAATAAGGAGCTCATTCTTCTTTTTTATAGAGAACTTGGTATGGGTTAGTCTGGACTATAAAACTAATTAAGAGGCAAAAAAAGGGAAAAAAAAAAGGTTAAATAATATTTTACAGTTTATAAAAAATAATTTTATTATCTATTAATTAAAAAAATAATTATTTTTTTATGAAACTTAAATATGATGATTTAATTTTTTTAATATTCATTCTAATGAATTTCACTATACTAAAATTTTTTAAATAATTTTGAATTAAAGATAAAATAATATTTAATCACATAATTATATATTAATTATATATCTAAATTAAAATATATATACATAACATTACTTTTAAAATATTAATACATGTATGTATCTCTAATTGAAAGATATCCAGAATATAATAAAATATATAGTATTTAAAATAATATAACTAATGATATTAATAATCTATCCGATGTAGACTACATCCAGTTGATTCGTGAGCTTGTTCGGGTTTAAATTAACTTTTACTCAAATAAATTTGAAACAAACTTGTTGTATATGAATCCGAACAATAGTTTTACTCAAATAACTTTTACTCAAAATCCTTGTCTTTATTATTCAAATGCTTTTCATATATTTTTGCCTTTTTTTGTTTTTTCTGCGCAAAAGAACAATAGTTTTGGTCGAAGGCTGATGACGTGGAAACCAAATGCGGTGTAGCACGACAGTTCAGTCATCTTTTGAGAGAGCCGAATAGGCACCAGAGTCACCAACTCAACTGGGTTCGTGGAAGGCACTTGGTGAATAATTATTGTATTGTAAGGATGCAACTCGCTTAAATAAATATAGCATTGCTCTTAATTGTTATGAAAATGACGAAAAGAAGTTGGCAGGAAATTTAGGTGAAGCCACCACTAAATAAAAATGTTGCAGTGTAAACACAAGAATCTAGATACAAATTTTTTGTTTTTACTCTGAAATTATTGGCATGGAAACTCCACCGCCGTAGCTTTATGACCTCGCATTTACAACTTCCGCTCTGCGTCGCTACTCCACCCTATCACACCTCATTCTTTATTGAATCAAATCAATTCGAATGTAATTTTCTTAAGAGATAATACACAAAAGAGATTACCTAAGATTGTTCCATGTGAGAAACAATCTGTTTGAAAGAGATGGTCCAACAATTTGTTTGAAAATAATAACTTAAGAGATAAATTTATTATTACTATTTTTCGTTAAGTAATCCAGATTAGTTAGTGACCTTGTCTATTATAAACTTTTAAACAGTAACAAGGGCAACTCCATAATGGAAGATACAAAATTGTTTCGACAATTTCAGATTTAATACAATATTGTTATGTGTTCCATTGTCATCCCTAGTTCCATTGTGTTAAGTTGATAGTCTACCTTTATGCTTATTTCTGGATCCTTCTCTCAGTCTAGTCGCTTGAAAAGTTTTTTATTATATGACTATTTAATTCTATGAAAATGACAAAAGGAAGTTGCCAGGAAATTTAGGTGAAGCTACCAAGAAATAAAAATGAGTTGCACTTCTTGAAAAAGAGTCATTATGCAGTGAAAACATAAGAATCAAGATACAAAGTCTAATGCTTTTTCTCTAGAATTATTGCCATGGAATCCCCACCATCGTACATTCACGACTCACTCTCAAATGAGTCTGAAATTAGAATTAAAAATGTTCACAACTTCCGCTACTCCATCCAATCACACCCGGCGGCGGATTTGAACTTTGTTAGAGTAGGCCTACACCCACACTTCAATTTGACAAAATTGAAGAAATATTATTTAAATTCATCTTCAAATAAAAAAAAAAAGTTTGAAAATAAGTTACTTGCGTCCACCCTTAATGGTAAATATGTTTGAACAAATAAATTTAAAGATATATTATTAGACTCACTCTCAAATGAGTCTGAAATTAGAAATAAAGGACATGTTTGTCTTGATACAAAACAAAACTTTAAACCTATTGTAGAATTGGCTTAGGTTATTACCCAAACACCACATTTTTATTGGAAAAACCAAAGCATATGTCAATTAAAATCAAGAAGGTTAATTTCAAAAACTGAATTTCTTCCTCTAGATCTTCAACTTTATTTTGGCAACCATTCCTCAGAATTTAATTTCCAGAGATAGAGTTTCAATCTTTTGAAAAAATAGTGTTAAACTAAATAATTGATATTCAAATATTTAAATATATTATTCTAACTTGTTTGTTTTATCAATATACAACGAGACATGTGGATCTTCAATCTAGATAATTAAGTTTTGATTTAACAACTAGATTCAAAGTTATAAAACTTAAATATCAATTAATTTTCTAGTAAATTTAATCAATCTTTTTATAAACTTTTGTGTCTTTTACTTGTATTAAAATTGTGATTGAACTCTAAATTTGTATGGAATCTTTTTCATGGATTATAACTTATATAAAAACATTTAATTATATTAGATTTAAGTCTATGCCAACTTTTATATAAAATATACAATAAACTGTATTTCTTTAAAAAAAATTGTGACAACTTTTTAATAACAATAAAGTGTGCATTCAATTAACTTGATTTATGAACTGATAACCAAATAAACAGTATATATCAAATCAAACAAAGCTAATTTTTTAATGTTCACTAATAGTTGGAGAAGTTGAAGGTGGAGAGAAGATAAATTTTAACAAGTTATAGAGGAGAAGTAGCTAAATTAAAGTTAGGGTTCAAAATGGGAGAGAGAAGATGCATTTTAACAAAATTCATCCAAAACATGAAAGATTCAAGCCATTTAATCAAAAATTCATATCTCAAAACCTTAACATAAAAAACACCCAAAGTGTTCATTTCAATCGCCTAAATTTTTACATCAAATTGTAAAAATATGACTAACTTGATTTGCCATTTGCGTCTCTAGAGAAAGTCACAGGGTTGGACGGCTTGCAAATCCTTGAGCTAACGGGTTTGGTTGGTGATTTTGCAATAGTTGGGGTCTTCATTTTGTTTTGGTTTTATACCAGGGCATTTTGGTCATTGTACATAAATTGGGTATATTGGTTTTGTGTTAATGTATTTGGGAAATTATGTTTAATTAGATCATAATTTGGGTATTTAATTAAATTTCCCTTAAATTTATTTTTCTGTTAAAATAAATTAGATAATATATCTAATGATAAATTATATAAGATTATTTTTAATCAATTAAATAATTTGATCACCGATTAAATAGTCTAATCGACCTCTGGACCGGATCCACATATAGTCCAGCTCTGCAGGCAATGTAAGAAACATCATAAACAATGCTAACTCTATCAACATAACATAAAAAATAGCAGCAACAGCTGAGTTCACATCTTAGGTTGTTTAAAGCTTCCCAAACGCAGGTTTCTCCAGCGGCCATGCCAAGTGACTTTCCAACGTTGGTGATTTAAAAAACGAAAAAGGAATATAATATGCTGCAAGAAAACTTACAACCAAAAAAATTAATAAACAAAGGCCCCACAAAGTAACTTTCGGTGTAGTAAAAAGGATCAATAAAAGAAATATAATATGAAATATAAAAAGTTTCGGTGGTGTATGATTTGTGGTAATTAAAAAAAACATTAAGAGTTTATTTTACTTATTATTTATAAGTATAATTATTAAAAAATATTATCCAAGTTACATTATCATGATAATATAAAATTCTTGAAATTTTTTATTTATTGAGAAATCAGAATAAAAGATAAATTACTATATTAATTTTTATATGGCCTAACCAAGTGCGCCTAATCATTTTGTTGGATAAAGTGAAGGTAATTGGATTTGGATGTAGATTATTAATGTCGTTTTTTATTATTTTATATACAGTTTCATGAGTCTACCATTAGATGTAAAATATCAGATCAGTTCTGTTTGATGTAAAATATGATGAGTCCCCTTAGATGTGAAATGTTCCATGAGACATCCTTTAGTTGTAATTTGTAAAACATCATATAAGTCTTCATTCAAACGTAAATTATGACGTAGTACTTCAATTGAACTGCATGTATACTATAGATAGGACTCCAATTAGGGTCTACTTAATTAAAAAATATTTTATTATCAAAACTTAAAAGATTATTATAAAAATAAATTATTTTAAATATTAATAAAAATAAATTAATAATATGTTTATGTAATAAATATTTATAAATAATTTTTGTATTTGATTGATAGTATTAAAAGAGATATTAATATATTATTATTTAACGGATTAAATATAAATAATATAAGTAATAAAAAATATAAAAATTTATTATACCAAATGCACACTTCGGAGTTTTTGTGAACAAGGGAAAAAATTTTAACGGTTTATCCAAAGTGTCAAGCCATGTCAATTCGTGGCTCAGTGTGGAATGTTGTTGACCAAGACTCTCTGTTTCGATGTTTCTTCGTTCCTTCTTATCCAAAGAGAGGAATCTGTGGTGCTCATTTCTCCTGTCCTGTGCACAAGGCAAAAAGTGACTCCTAATTTTCATTCTTATAACTCAAACTACCATTGTTACTCCTGTAGTTGAAAGAAAATTTGCAAAAGATTTCTTTAAACACCCACACAGACATGGATGAGAGGTTGCAGAATGCTGCCATGGAAGGAAATGTGGATGCATTATATTCAGTACTTGCAGAGGATCCCTACGTTTTAGAGCGTATTGATCAAGTACCATTTGTGGCTACTCCCTTGCATACAGCTGCAAGGGAGGGAAAGATCCATTTCGCCAAGGAGATACTAAACTTAAAGCCTTCATTTGCTAGGAAGCGAGACCATCTTGGGCGTAGCCCCCTCCACTTGGCTTTGGAGGGAAAACACCTGCAGGAAGGGCTTAGTCCCCGGGATTTGGATTTGGAGGAGAAGTACCAGGAACTCGTAACATGGTTGATAAAACATGACAGTGAGATTGTCCGTGTTAAAGCAAAGGGGATGGTTACTGCTCTGCACTATGCAGCTCAACTAGACGATGAATCCAGTGTGGCTGACTTTTTGTATGTTTGTCCATTATCAATCGAAGAGTTGACTGTTAAATCTGAAACTGTTGTACATATCGCTGTAAAAAACGGGAGTTTGAAAGCCTTTAAAGTCTTGTTAGGATGGCTTCGACGCTTCAACAAAGAGGAGATCCTGAAGTGGAAGGACGAGGAAGGAAACAATCCACTGCATACTGCAGTGTCTGCAGATCAACCTGAGGTAAGCATCCGATTTGCCTTGTCATTTTCTTTATATAAGCTTCTAATATTTCATTTTCTACTCAATTGTGAAGATGGTGAAGCTGTTGATTGGATATCTGAAAGTGAATATAAAGAACAGTAAAGGTTTGACAGCTTTGGACATCTTCTACGTTCGCCGATGTCAAGGTTCCGTAGATGCAGCAGTTGGGGACATTCTACTTGCTGCTAATGCTAAAACTGCCTGTCAACTCCATCGTCCGTCTTTAAGAGATTCAAAAAAACCTTTACTAGTCGAGTACTTCTCTGGTGGCTCACCGTTTTCAGAAAAAATTCTGAAAAGATTCTCGCTAGGTTACCGAAGAGTTGAGGAAGTTCCTCTTGAAGTCCGGAACGTACTACTTGTGGTGGCTATATTGATAGCCACAGCCACCTATCAAGCAGCACTGAGCCCCCCCGGAGGATATTGGCAAGATGACGGCAATCTGCAGCCTGCAGCCAACAACACTGGTATCAGTAACACCACCAGCACCATCTTTAATACAGAACAACATGCTGCAGGGGAGATGATTCTGCAGTCTTCAGGACAATTATTATTTTTGACATTTAATTCTTTGGCTTTTTTTACGTCTGTGTGCTTTATTTGCACTCTTGTAGCTGGCCTCCCATTTTACGGAATCATTCTCGCAATGACATCTTGGATGGAATTTTCTTATTTTTCTTCTATTCTTGAAACTATAGAGTACGGCGAAAGTTTTTCTCTAGGCCCCTTGTTTATCATTTTTCTGTTTGTAAGTGTTCTTGCAACATATTGTATCCCATCTTTCTTAGATGGCCAACATTCGGAGCTCACACGGCATGGCCGCCGGAAGAACCTACGTATGGGAAGCTTTGAACAACCGAAGATATGAAATCAGCTGTAAATAGTAATAGTGAATTTATATATTGCTTCTGCCACTTGTTTATGTTTTGTAATTGCTTGTAATGTTACAACAAGTCTCTGGATATATTTAATGGACTCGTCTCTTTCACCATTCAAATGGGATCTCAACTCCCAACTATGGGCATAAATATTTCAAGTTTTTAGATATTTGACATGTTACAGTAATAAATTTTAAGACAAGGAAGTTCAAATGTTTATTACCTATGTATATATGATCGTCTTTTGACGATTCCTTAGTGTATGTGATTAAAGGTATTATGGTCATTTAATTACGGTTTTTAATTACCGGAAGATTTAAGTGTTCTCGTGTTTTATTTAGCTAGTTAGATTTCGAATAATAGTAATTACCGGAAATTATTGAAACTTCAAAGGTGAGGCTGAATTATATTCTTATAATTGTTTTTGAGATGGTTTAGTGTTTGAATTTATTTTGCCAACTACAAAAATAATGGCCTAGGGTGAATAATTTAAAGCTACCAATTACCATGCCCTTCTTGATTTTAATGAGGATAAATAATTTTTTTTAGTTAATGAAATCTACAATTATTGCTTGCTTAAAATTAACTTCAAATTAACAACTAAATATTTCAAATTGACATTTAGATCATACCAATACTTGCAGTTGAAGGATCCAAGTTCTGATCAGTAATAGTCAATGAGATATTTGACCATTAAATGTGAAAAAAAAAAAAAATTGGTATTAGATTTTGGTTGGAGAGAATGCCGGGAGGGAGAGAGACTAGGCTGAAGAAGGTAGTTTGTCAGCCAAATTCTAGTGGTTAGAAAATATAGAAAAGAAAAATAAATGTTAAGGGAAAAAAGTAATTTTTAAAACTTAGGTTAGAAGAAAATTGTGAATTTTTAAAATTAAGGTGATGAAATGAGATAAAATTAAGGTGATGAAATGAGATAGTAATATAACAAAAAAAAAAAGCTGTGGAAACTAGAATAAAAATTAAAATTAAAGGTTAAAGTAATAAAAGTTAATCAAACCCAATTCTACGAATTTTGATCAATTTACTGTTTTTATTGAATTTGATCAAATCATATATCAAAACAGTTAGTGAAAATTAGATTACGGTATTTGCCCATTCTCCGTCAAATTGGCCGGTCCGGTTTGCAAATTGGCAGGAAGCGAGTAGAGATTACGCTGGCTTATTGGCGCGTGAAGAGTAAAAAATTTGTGAGTGCAGTTGGAAAAAGAAACGTCACTGAGAAGAAATCAGAAGTAACTCTGCAGCAAGCAAGCGGTGGAATCTACGATTTCAAATTTTAAATACGATAATTCCTACCGTGACAGTAACAGTACCTCCTCGCCGATTATCGAAAATATTCTATTACACCGTTAATAGAAAAATTAATATTTAAATATATATAATTTAATTGTTATTAAAATGATAACTCAAATATTATTCACATGACTAATCTACCATACCAATATCTAATAACTCAACCTTAATATCACGGCTGTATATAACTAACAGTAAATCCAATCCACGTTAACTTTAAATAACAGTTGAATGAGATCAATAAACTAAAGTTTAAACTTGATTAGAAAAAAATAATTTAATTTTAAATTTAATTTAAATTAATTCAAACTTAAATATTTAGATTAATTTAAAGTTAATTCGTATTATAAAAATGTAATCAATTTTAAGAACGGTAGATATTTAAAATTTTATATGTGAGAGTTTAGAATTTTACCAAACTTTGGGGTGGGGAAAACTGTTTTGGCCAAAAAGAAACAATTAAATTCCAAAGCCTTGATCGTCAAACACATGCTTGGCACTAAGGAGAAAGGACGAAAATGAAAAACATTTGAAAGTTAATGGTTTAAAGAAATTTTGTCACATGTTAGTTCGGTGAGTTTTAAATGCCCACTGCCGACATTGACCAATTTGTAAATTGAAAGAAAGCGAGTGGTGAATACGCTGGCTAATTGGCCCATGCATGCAGATAGAAAAAGAAAGGTCGCTGTAAGAATCAGAAGCTCACTGCAGCAAGCAAGCAATGACTGGAAATGAATCTACAAAATACTATTTTCATTTTTAGGGTTAATGTATCCTACGTGCCGGTAACATTACCCACTCATATATACTGCCTAGAGAAAAAAGAGATGACTTGCCCTAATGGGTTGATTGAATGTCAAAAGTATGGGATTTCCTAAAGGGGAGGGTTTGGATTTAAAACTTATGATATTAGATCAACATTAGACTTTTAAATTATTCGGTATAATAGTTTTAAGGCCAGCTTATAAATAAAAAATTTTACTTTCAACACAAAAATCTAATTTGAATAAAATTTTTTATTAAAAAAAAGATAGACTCCTAAAATTCTCCCTCAGTCTTGTCACTTTCAAACTTGAAATGTTTTTTATTATTTCAATATTTAATTATTTAATAAAACTATATGTATCTATTTTGAATACATAAATAAATACATATATATGTTATTATGTAATTAGGTGATTTTGAGTTAAAGATAAAAAAACACATAATTAGATGATGATACACAAATTTGTATCTATTTGTGTACTCAATAAAAAACTAAAAAATAAAATAGTTTCGAAATTAAGGTGAAACTACCATGAAATAAAAATGAGTTTCCCTTTTTTAAAACAAGTCATTACCAACTCCCATATCACACTGAAAACACAAGAATCAAGATACAAGTTTTATGTTTTTACCCACCAAAAAAACATAATCACATCACATCATTGCTAGAAGATAGCTCAAGCATCTGAGAGAATGTAAAGCTAATGTTGGCTTAGTTTTAGGCCAAAGAGGACATCAAAGATGGAGGGAGAGGATGCCAAAATGTTCAAGTAATCTAAAGTTGAAGAGGTGGGGTTAAACTAAACTTTTCAAAAATCTAGGGGCAACTGCAAATGGGAAAAAGATAGAAACCTTAAATGGTGGTAGAAAAAGTAATTTTTTAAAAATTAAGTTAAAGAAAAATTATTAATTTTCAAAACTAAGATAAAAAGAGAAAAAATTTATTATTTTGCAAATAGAATGATTGAATGATGTTTTTACTTTTTATATTAATAACAAAATTTAATAAAAATTAGATGATAGATAGATATTTAGGGTTTTAAAATTTAAAATAGTGAGAGTTTAAAAAAAAATTAAACATTGAGTGGGAATTAGTCTTTTGGCGTTTAAATTTCTCTCTCTCTCTATCTTGTCACTCTTATACTTGAAATATTTTGCATTGTTTCACTATTTTTTAATTGCTAGGAAATTCAGGTGAAGCTGCCCTGAAAATGAGTTGCTCTTTTTGAAAACGAGTCATTACCAACTCCCCCATCTCAATGAAAACACAAGAATTATGATACAAGTTCTATGTTTTTTCTATGAAATTATTGGCATGGAAGCCCCACCATCGTACCTTCATGACCTCTCGTTCACAACTTCAACTCTTGGTCACCACTCCACCCTATCACACCTCATTATTTACCAAATCAACCCAGTTCGAATCTAATCCTCTAGAGAAAGATGATACACATAAGCTTAGGTGTTACGCATGAGCTTAGGCAAAATTGCTCGCAAATCTGAGAGGAATGATGTTAAAGACTGATTCGTTCACAAGCATCTCTTATCTAGGGTTTTATTCATATTGACAGTGTGAGTAGAGAGCATCGAAATTCATGGAAGATTGATCATATAATAGCGACGATAGTCTTCTATGGCTCTGATTTTTGAGAAAATGAGAAGGAATACTCTAGAAGCTGTTCAAAACATTGACCAAGACTCTCAGTTTTGATGTTTCTTCGTTCCTTCTTATCCAAAGAGAGGAATCTGTGGTGCTCATTTCTCCTGTCCTGTGCACAAGGCAAACAGTGACTCCTAATTTTCATCTTATAACTCAAACTACCATTGTTACTCCTGTAGTTGAAAGAAAATTTGCAAAAAGATTTCTTTAAACACCCACACAGACATGGATGAGAGATTGCAGAATGCTGCCATGGAAGGAGATGTGGAAGCATTATTTTCAATACTTGAAGAGGATCCCAACGTTTTAGAGCGTATTGATCAAGTATCATTTGTGACTACTCCCTTGCATACAGCTGCAAGGGAGGGAAAGATCCATTTCGCCAAGGAGATACTAAACTTAAAGCCTTCATTTGCTAGGAAGCGAGATCATCTTGGGCGTAGCCCCCTCCACTTGGCTTTGGAGGGAAAACACCAGCAGAAAGAGCTTAGTCCCCGTGATTTGGATTTGGAGGAGAAGTACCAGGAACTTGTAATATGGTTGATAAAACATGACAGTGAGCTTGTCCGTGTTAAAGCAAAGGGGATGGTTACTCCTCTGCACTATGCAGCTCAACTAGACGATGAATCCAGTGTGGCTGACTTTTTGTATGTTTGTCCATTATCAATCGAAGAGTTGACTGTTAAATCTGAAACTGTTGTACATGTGGCTGTAAAAAACGGGAGTTTGAAAGCCTTTAAAGTCTTGTTAGGATGGCTTCAACGCTTCGACAAAGAGGAGATGCTGAAGTGGAAGGACGAGGAAGGAAACAATCCATTGCATACTGCAGCAGTGTCTGTAGATCAACCTGAGGTAAGCATCCGATTTGCCTTGTCATTTTCTTTATATAAGCTTCTAATATTTCATTTTCTCCTCAATTATGAAGATGGTGAAGCTGTTGATTGGATATCTGAAAGTGAATATAAAGAACAATAAAGGTTTGACAGCTTTGGACATCTTCTACCTTCGCCAATGTCAAGGTATGGTAGATGCAGCTGTTGGTAACATTCTACTTGCTGCTAAAGCTAAAACTGCATCTCAACTCCATCTTCCGTCTTTAAGAGATTCGAAAAAAACTTTACTAGCCGAGTACTTTTCTGGTGGCTTAACGTGTTCAGAAAAAATTCTGAAAAGATTATCGCTGGGTTACCGAAGAGTTGATCAAGTTCCTCTTGAAGTCCGGAACGTACTACTTGTGGTGGCTATATTGATAGCCACAGCCACCTATCAAGCAGCATTAAGCCCCCCCGGAGGATATTGGCAAGATGACGGCAATCTGCAGCCTGCAGCCAACAACACTGGTATCAGTAACACCACCAGCACCATCTTTAATACAGAACAACATGCTGCAGGGAAGATGATTCGGCAGTCTTTCCGACAGACATTTAATTATTTGGCCTTTTTTACGTCTGTGTGCTTTATTTCCACTCTTGTAGCTGGCCTCCCATTTTACAGAATCATTCTCATAATGACAACTTGGATGGAAGGTTCTTATTGGCTTTCTATTCTTGAAAATATAGGCAACAGCGGAAGTTTCTTTCCAGTCTTCTATATCCCTTTTATAGGTGTATGTCTGCTGGCAACATATTATATCCCAGTTTTCTTAGCTTGCCAACATTTGGAGCTCACACAGCATGGCCGCCGGAAGAACCTACGTTTGGGAAGCTTTGAACAACCGAAGATGGGAAATCAGCTGTAAATAGTAATAGTGAATTTATATATTGCTTCTGCCACTTGTTTATGTTTTGTAATTGCTTGTAATGTTACAACAACTCTCTGGATATATTTAATGGACTCGTCTCTTTCACAATTCAAATGGGATCTCAACTCCCAACTATGGGCATAAATATTTCAAGTTTTTAGATATTTGACATGTTACAGTAATAAATTTTAAGACAAGGAGGTTCAAATGTTTATTACCTATGTATATATGATCGTCTTTTGACGATTCCTTAGTGTATGTGATTAAAGGTATTATGGTCATTTAATTACGGTTTTTAATTACCGAAGATTTAAGTGTTCTCATGTTTTATTTAGCTAGTTAAATAAAGGTAGATTTAAGTGTGTGTGATTCAGAGGGCATCTTTGGAAGGGTAGTTGCTAAGTAATATTAAAGTTATGTTTTTAAAATCGGATCGATAATCAAATCTATTATCTTATTGTTTTATAGTTTGATTGATTTAATCAATTTAATTTATTATTAAATTATAATAAATTTATTAAATAATACTATACATTTAACATATATTTTAAACATGAACTATATTAGGTTCATTAAAAGTAAACAATTATTAACCACAATAAAATATATTTACTTTTTTGGAACATAAATTTTAATTCATTAAAACAAAAAAAAAAAGCTGTGGAAACTAGAATAAAAATTAAAATTAAAGGTTAAAGTAATAAAAGTTAATCAAACCCAATTCTACGAATTTTGATCAATTTACTGTTTTTATTGAATTTGATCAAATCATATATCAAAACAGTTAGTGAAAATTAGATTGCGGTATTTGCCCATTCTCCGTCAAATTGGCCGGTCCGGTTTGCAAATTGGCAGGAAGCGAGTAGAGATTACGCTGGCTTATTGGTGCGTGAAGAGTAAAAAATTTGTGAGTGCAGTTGGAAAAAGAAACGTCACTGAGAAGAAATCAGAAGTAACTCTGCAGCAAGCAAGCGGTGGAATCTACGATTTCAAATTTTAAATACGATAATTCCTACCGTGACAGTAACAGTACCTCCTCGCCGATTATCGAAAATATTCTATTACACCGTTAATAGAAAAATTAATATTTAAATATATATAATTTAATTGTTATTAAAATAATAACTCAAATATTATTCACATGACTAATCTACCATACCAATATCTAATAACTCAACCTTAAAATATCACGGCTGTATATAACTAACAGTAAATCCAATCCACGTTAACTTTAAATAACAGTTGAATGAGTTTAAACTTGATTAGAAAAGATTAATTTAATTTTAAATTTAATATAAATCAATTCAAACTTAAATATTTAGATTAATTTAAAGTTAACTCGTATTATAAAAATGTAATCAATTTTAATAATAGTGGATATTTAGATTTTTTAAATTTCGTATGTGAGAGTTTTGAATTTTACCAAACTTTGGGTGGGAATTAGTGTTTTGGCAAAAAAGAAACAATTAACTTCCAAAACCTTGATCGTCAAACACTTGCTTGGCACTAAGGACGAAAATGAAAAACATTTGAAAGTTAATGGTTTAAAGAAATTTTGTCACACGTTAGTTCGGTGAGTTTTAAATGCCCACTGCCGACATTGACCAATTTGTAAATTGAAAGAAAGCGAGTGGTGAATACGCTGGCTAATTGGCCCATGCATGCAGATAGAAAAAGAAAGGTCGCTGTAAGAATCAGAAGCTCACTGCAGCAAGCAAGCAATGACTGGAAACGAATCTACAAAATACTATTTTCATTTTTGGGCTCAATGTAACCTGCGTGCCGGTAACATTACCCACTCATATACACTGCCCAGACAAAAAAGAGATGACTTACCCTAATGGGTTGATTGAATGTCAAAAGTATGGGATTTCCTAAAGGGGAGGGTTTGGATTTAAAACTTATGATATTAGATCAATATTAGACTTTTAAATTATTCGGTATAATAGTTTTAAGGCCAGCTTATAAATAAAAAATTTTACTTTCAACACAAAAATCTAATTTGAATAAAATTTTTTATTAAAAAAAAGATAGACTCCTAAAATTCTCCCTCAGTCTTGTCACTTTCAAACTTGAAATATTTTTTATTATTTCAATATTTAATTATTTAATAAAACTATATGTATCTATTTTGAACACATAAATAAATACATATATATGTTATTATGTAATTAGGTGATTTTGAGTTAAAGATAAAAAAACACATAATTAGATGATGATACACAAATTTGTATCTATTTGTGTACTCAATAAAAAACTAAAAAATAAAATAGTTTCGAAATTAAGGTGAAACTACCATGAAATAAAAATGAGTTTCCCTTTTTTAAAACAAGTCATTACCAACTCCCATATCACACTGAAAACACAAGAATCAAGATACAAGTTTTATGTTTTTACCCACCAAAAAAACATAATCACATCAAGTCATAGCACCAGCTTTAATACAGAACCTTCTGAACAACATGCTGCAGGGGACATGATTCTGGGGTCTTCAGAACAATTATCATTTTTGACATTTAATTCTTTGGCTTTTTTTACGTCTGTGTGCTTTATTTCCACTCTTGTAAGTGGCCTCCCATTTTACAGAATCATTATGGCAATGACATCTTGGATGGCATTTTCTTATTTTTTTTCTATTCATGAAACTATTGACTTCAGCGAAAGTTCCTTTCTAGGCTCCTTGTTTTTCTTTTTTCTGTTTGTAAGTTTTCTTGCACCATATTATATCCCATCTTTCTTAGCTAGCCAACATTCGAAGCTCACGCGGCATGGCCGCCGGAAGAACCTACGTTTGGGAAGCTTTGAACAACCGAAGATGGGAAATCAGCTGTAAATAGTAATAGTGAATTTATGTTTTGTAATTGCTTGTAATGTTACAACAACTCGCTGAATATATTTAAGTTTTTAGATATTTGACATATTACAGTAATATATTTTAAGACAGGGAAGTTAAAATGTTTATTACCTATGTATGTATGATCATCTTTTGACGTTTCATTGGTGTTTATGATTAAAGGTATTATGGTCATTTAATGACTGTTTTTAATTTCCGCAAGATTTAAAGTGTTTTCGTGATTCAATTTATTTAGTGAAGTGTAATAACATTGTCCTTCTTGAATGGTAGTTACTAGTTAATATCAAAACAATCTTTTTAAAATCGGATCAATGATCAAACCGATTATCTTATTGGTTCATAGTTTGATTGATTTAACCAGTTCAATTTAATATCAAATTATAATAAATTTATTAAATAAGAGCAATACTATGTGTACCCACTTTGGATACACAAATGTATACACACTCATATGTATCATCATATGATTGGTTATTATTTTATTCTTAATTCAAAATCATCCAATCACATGATGACACATATAAATGTGTATATATTTGTGTACCCAAAGTGGGTACACATAGTTTTATTAATTAAATAATATCTTACATTTAACACATGTTTTAAACATAAACCATATTAAGTTTATTAAAATCAAATTTGTACAATTATCAATAACAATAAAATATATTTACTTCTTTGAAAAATAAATTTTAAACTCATCATTAAATTAAAAAAATTTATATTCAGAATTATTCAACTATCTTTTATTATCTGATAAATTTGTTATTACTATTTTCCGTTAAGTGATCCAGATTAGTTAGTGACTTTATCCATTATAAACTTTTAAATAGTAATAAGGGCAACTCCATAATGGAAGAGACAAAATTGTTTCGACAATTTCAGATTTAATACAATATTATTATGTGTCCCATTGTCATCCCTAATTCCATTGTGTTAAGTTGATAGTCTACCTGCATGCTCATTTCTGGATCCTACTCTCAGTCTTGTTACTTGAAAAGTTTTTTATTATATGACTATTTAATTCTATGAAGATGACAAAAAGAAGTTGCTAGGAAAATCAGGTGAAGCTACCAAGAAATAAAAATGAGTTGCACTTCTTGAAAAAGAGTCATCATACAAGTTTTATGCTTTTTCTCTAGAATTATTGGCATGGAAGCCCCGCCATCGTACTTTCACGACCCCATGAACTTTGTTAGTTGGCCTAAACCCACTCTTCAATTAGAAAAAAAATTGAAGAAACATTATTTAAATTCATCCTCAAATTAAAAAAAAAAATTGAAAATAAGTTACTTGCGTCCACCCTTAATGGTAAATATGTTTGAACAAATAAATTTAAAGATATATTATTAGACTCACTCTCAAATGAGTTTGAAATTAGAATTAAAGGACATGTTTGTCTTAATACAAAATAAAACTTTAAACCAAATGTAGAATTGACTTAGGTTATTACCCAAACACCACATTTTTATAAAAAAACCAAAGCACATGTCAATTAAAATCAAGGAGGTTAATTTCAAAAATTGAATTTCTTCCTCCAAATCTGCAACTTTATTTTGGCAACCATACCTCACACAATTTCATTTCCAAAGACAGAGTTTCAATCTTTTGAAAAAATAGCGTTAAACTAAGTAATTGATATTCGAATTTTCAAATATATTATTCTAACTTGTTTTGTTTATCAATATATAAGGAGACATGTGGATCTTCAATCTAGATAATTAAGTTTTGATTTAACAACTATATTCAAAGTTAGGATGTGTTCAACTTAAATCGACTCAAATTCAATTCAAATTCATGACTTAAATCAATGGTTCAAATTTATGGCTTGCTTCAACTTAAATTAATAATTCGAATTTATGATTTGATTCAACTCAAATCCATGATTCGAATAAATGGTTTTACCTATTATTTGAGTAAAACGATATTGTTCTACTAATAAGTCATAAATTCAAACTATTGATTCAAGCAAAATTGAGCTAAGAATTTAAACACTGATTCGAACCATGAATTTGAATCAAACTCGAACTAAATTAAACCAAATAATTATTTAATCAAGCAAACACGAGCCATTGTTAATATTGGTTCGACGAACTTGAATGAACATAAAATAAAACTAGTTTTTATTAGAAACGGACTTGCATTAAGAAACGTTCTGACTTAATTGCAATCGATTTTAAATTATGAGTTATTGAGTCATTTGAAACACTGGGTCAAAACATGAATTTCAAGCTATTTCACCCGAACTTATATGGAGTAACTATCCTTTCTAGAAGTCACAAGTTTTGTCTGCAATCGGAGCTCATGATCTTGAAGACCACTTGGCTGGTTTGTTGATATGTCCACCTTCATTTTGTTATGTTTAATCAGATGAACCAAACTCCATTTCAGTTAAAAAAAAAAATCATAATTACGCATGAACCTACAAATTTAAAAACCTACAAAAAAAATATTGATGTAGTCCCTACAAGTTTGAAAATTTGACAAATACAATCCTGTCCAGAAGATAAGGAATGATCACATAATGCTTAAAAAAATTATTTTTAGATACACATTTACCCGATTTTTATTTTTATCAAATAAAAACATAATCAATATATGCTCACATAAAAAATTCTGACATTAAGAACGCCATGAAGAAGATCATGGAAGACAACAGAGAGTTTGTCAAGTGTATACAACAACTTTTGCATTACTGGTTGGATGTGTGAAAGAGTGAAACTGAGATTAGAATCAATCCCTGAAAAAAATAAGTATATGGTTGTTAGGTGATGTGCTCTCGTTTCTTAGAAACAAACTCGTTTCTCTTGTTTCTCGTTAATGTGGCCACGCTTAATGAAGATAGTTTTAAGTTCCTCAAGTTTCATTTAGAATTGACAATTGGATCTGTCAAACTGAATCTGTGGTCCACCCTTCTTAATTCTTCAATAAGAATGAGGATAAAACGAGAATAGAGATGACTAAAATCCTTGTAATCAAGGATTATAATAGAAATATCTCCAACCGATCCTCTCTTCAATTTGTCTCTTATCCTATATATTCTTTGAATCTTTAAATATTGAAATACCTTTAAAAATTTTTGAATTATTATAAATATATTCTAATATATAATAAATATTTTAATATTTTTCTAGTGGAAATGAGAAGGAGAAGGAGAGAGAATTTTTTCCCAAGGGGAAAGGGAGTGAGATTCCTTGTTATCTCTATGTTGAGGATGCCATGTCTAATTCCATTGTGGTAAGTTGCTGGATGGTCTACTTTCATGCTTATTTTTGGAGCTCCTTCATTGCCTTGAGAAAAAGGAGATGACTTTTAAATTTTTTTCAGTCTTGTTACTTTTAGACTTGAACTGTTTTGGATTGTTTGACTATTTTTTAACTATTATGAACCGACAAAAGGAAGTACTTAGGAAATTTTGTGAAGCTACCATGAAATAAAATTGAGTTGCCCTTTTTGAAAACACGTCATTAACAGCTTCCTTATTGTAGTGAAGTCTTAAGGATCAAGATACAAGTTTTATGTTTTTTTCTTTAGAATTATTGGCATGGAAGCCTCACCACCGTATTTTCATGACCTCACATTCACAATTTCCACTCTCGGTTGCCACTCCACCTTATCATACCTCCTTCTTTATCGAACCAAACCAATTCAGTTTGAATCAAATCATTAATTTGATTAGAGATATTATATATAAGAGATATTATTTATTGTGTGATTTTAGGATTTAGGATTTAGAGTGCAAGGTGGTATCACACATAAGGGATAGTTATTTCGTGTGAGCCTAGGCAAAATTGCTTGCAAAATTGAAGGGAATGATACTGAAGAATGATTCGTTCACAAGCATCTATCATCTAGGGTTTTACTAATCTTGACAGTATGAGTTGAGAGCCTCAAAATTCCTGGATGATGGACCATATAATTGGGACATTATGGAATACTCCAAAAGCTGTCCAAAACATTGACCAAGACTCTCTGTTTCGATGTTTCTTCGTTCCTTCTTATCCAAAGAGAGGAATCTGTGGTGCTCATTTCTCCTGTCCTGTGCACAAGGCAAACAGTGACTCCTAATTTTCATTCTTATAACCCAAACTACCATTGTTACTCCTGTAGTTGAAAGAAAATTTGCAAAACATTTAGGGAAATTGAAATTTTTAGCACTTTTTTATTCCGTGTATACAAAATTGTCACCTATCCTAAAACTTTCACAAATATACCACAACAGTACTCACCTTCCCCAAAATACCCCTCTTCAATCTTTCATGCATAAATTCTCTCTCCTCTCCTCTGCAACTTTTTTTTCTCTTCTTCCTCTTCTTCCAAAGTTATAAAGAAATCACTCTCTCTTCTCCCTCATCTTCAAAAACAAAAACAGGAAGGAAACAACCAAATTCTTCAAATTAAGAATTCTTCAAAGTAAGGATTTAAAAAAAAAAAAAGGGGGAAAAAAAGAGCAACCTACAAGATAAAAAATGACCATCGAAGAAATGACCATGTAAGATGATCATGTAACAGTATTTAACTGGAAAAAGAAAAAAAATTGATATTTAAGGATTTAAGTGAAACAAAAAAAACTGGGCATTTAACTTTAAAAAAAAAAAAAGGTTGGCGTGAAAGTTACTGTGTAACGCCAACCCTTAATATATGTATATAATATTAAATAATATTATTATATTAATATAATATATTATATACTATAATATTATAATATATTATAATTTATATAATTAAATTATAATATTTTATAATATAATATTACATATATAATATAAAATATATTATATATAATATATATAATTATTACAGGGGTTGGCGGCATCGCCAACCCCTGTAATATATATTATATATATAATAATATTATTATATTAAAATATTATAATTATATATTAATATTTTATATTAATATAATATATAAAATATTATAATTTATATAATTAATTTTTAATATTATTATAATATTTTATAATATTATATTATATTATATATAATATTATATATTTTATAATTATATATTATTATAATATATTACTTATTTTATATAATAAAATTTATATAATTATAAATATTATATTATAATATAATTTTATATTTTATAAAATATATGTAAAAGCAATCTGGGTTGGCGATAAGGGAAATTGGCCTGTAGCATTAATGTAAGGTGGGCCCACCTTTTATAAAGCAAAACATGATTTATATATATATATAATTATTTAATTTTATATATATATATATAATTATATTATATATTAATATATGATATATTATATTATATTTTAATTAGAATATTATAATTATATTATATAATTATATATTATATACTATAATATTATCATATAATAATATATTAATATAATATATAATATATTATAATTTAAATAATATTATTAAAATATAATATTACATATATAATATAATATATATAAAATATATTATATATAATTATTACCAGGGGTTGCCGCCAACCTTTGGCAATATATATATATATATTAATATATATATATATATATATATATTATAATATATAACCTATTGTAATATTATAATATTATATATATATATATATATAATATTTTATTATAAATATTATATATAATAAAATATATATTAATATATTATAATATATTATATATATATTATCAGTTTATATATTATATATATTAAATTATATTATATTATAATATAATATATTATATAATATAATATATATTATATTATAATTAAAATATAATTATATTATATATAATAAATAATATTAATATAATATAATATATTATATCATATTTAACATATTATAATATAAAATATTATATAATATTATAAATAATATTATAATATTATAATATATTATATATTATATTATATTATATTATATTATTATAATTATAAATATAATATAATATTATATTATAATATAATATTATTATATTATATTGCAAAGGGTTGGCGTGCGCCAACCCTTTGCCTGCCAGTTTTTTTATATTATAATGGGTTACGCCAGTTTTTTATATTAATATTGGGTTGGCGTTAGGTGCTCTGCTTTTAATGGGTTGGCGTAACGCCAACCCCCAAAAAATGTTTTTTTTTTAGTTTTTTTTTAAATTAAATATCAATCTTATTTTGAAATCTGAAATCAGCAAAATAAGGTTTCATGAGTCCATCAGCAAGTTTTTTTTTCCAGTTTCTTTTAATTAAATATCAATATAATATAATAAAAAGAGTTAGCGTCAACACCCACATTTTTATTCTGTCAATCTTTTTAACTTTTTTTTTCAGTAAAAAATTCGTAATCTGAAATCTGTTTCTTTTTTTAGTTTTTTTCCTTTCTTTTTTTGTTTTTGAAACACTTATTATATTTTCTATATGATTCTTTTATCATTTGAAAGAAGAGAAAGAAGAGGAAGAAGAGAGAAAAAAGTTGCAGAGAAGGAGAGAGAAAATATCTGCATGAAAGATTGAAGAGGGGTATTTTGGGGAAGGTGAGTACTGTTGTAGTATATTTGTGAAAGCTTTAGAATAGGTGATAATTTTGTATAGACGGAATAAAATAGTGGTAAAAATTTTAATATCCCTTTCTTTAAACACCCACACAGACATGGATGAGAGGTTGCAGAATGCTGCCATGGAAGGAAATGTGGATGCATTATATTCAGTACTTGCAGAGGATCCGTATGTTTTAGAGCGTATTGATCAAGAAACATTTGTGACTACTCCCTTGCATACAGCTGCAAGGGAGGGAAAGATCCATTTCGCCAAGGAGATACTAAACTTAAAGCCTTCATTTGCTTGGAAGCGAGACCATCTTGGGCGTAGCCCCCTCCACTTGGCTTTGGAGGGAAAGCACCTGCAGGAAGGGCTTAGTCCCCGGGATTTGGATTTGGAAGAGAAGTACCAGGAACTTGTAACATGGTTAATAAAACATGACAGTGAGGTTGTCCGTGTTAAAGCAAAGGGGATGGTTACTCCTCTGCACTATGCAGCTCAACTAGACGATGAATCCAGTGTGGCTGACTTTTTGTATGTTTGTCCATTATCAATCGAAGAGTTGACTGTTGAATCTGAAACTGTTGTACATGTCGCTGTAAAAAACGGGAGTTTGAAAGCTTTTAAAGTCTTGTTAGGATGGCTTCGACGCTTCAACAAAGAGGAGATCCTGAAGTGGAAGGACGAGGAAGGAAACAATCCATTGCATACTGCAGTGTCTGCAGATCAACCTGAGGTAAGCATCCGATTTGCCTTGTCATTTTCTTTATATAAGCTTCTAATATTTCATTTTCTACTCAATTGTGAAGATGGTGAAGCTGTTGATTGGATATCTGAAAGTGAATACAAACAACAGTAAAGGTTTGACAGCTTTGGACATCTTCTACGTTCGCCGATGTCAAGGTTCGGTAGATGCAGCAGTTGGGGACGTTCTACTTGCTGCTAATGCTAAAACTGCATCTCAACTCCATCTTCAGTCTTTAAGAGATTCAAAAAAAACTTTACTAGTCGAGTACTTCTCTGGTGGCTTACCGTTTCCAGAAAAAATTCTGAAAGGATTCTCGCTAGGTTACCGAAGAGTTCATGAAGTTCCTCTTGAAGTCCGGAACGTACTACTTGTGGTGGCTATATTGATAGCCACAGCCACCTATCAAGCAGCATTAAGCCCCCCTGGAGGAGATGACGGCAATCTGCATCCTGCCGTCAACAACGCTGGTATCAGTAACGCCACCAGCATCCTCTGTAATACAGAACCTTCTGAACAACATGATATAGGGACGATGATTCCGCGGTCTTCAGCACAATTATCATTTTTGGCAACTAATTCTTTGGTCTTTTTTACGTCTGTGTGCTTTATTTCCATTCTTGTAACTGACCTCCCATTTTGCGGAATCATTATCGCAATGACAACTGGGATGGCATTTTCTTATTATTCTTCTATTATTGAAACTACTAGCTACAACGTAAATTTCTTTCTAGGCTGCTTGTTTATCTTTTTTATATCTGTAAGTCATCTTGCAACATATTATATCCCATGGTTCTTAGCTTGGCAACATTCAAAGCTCACACAGAACGGCCACCCGAAGAACCTACATTTGGGAAGCTTTGAACAACCGAAGATGGGAAATCAGCTGTAAATAGTAATAGTGAATTTATATATTTTTTCTGCCACTTGTTTATGTTTTGTAATTGCTTGAAATGTTACAACAACTCTCTGAATATATTTGATGAACTTACCTCTTTCACCATTCAAATGGGATCTCAACTCCCAACTATGCACATAAATATTTGACATATTACAGAAATAAATTTTAAGACAGGGGAGTTAAAATGTTTATTACCTATGTATATATGATCATCTTTTGAAGTTTCATTGGTGTTTATGATTAAAGGTGTTCTGGTCATTTAATGACTGTTTTTAATTTCCGCAAGATTTTAAGTGTTCTCATGCTTCAATTTAGTTAGTGTAGTGTAATAACATTTTCCTTTTGGAGGGCAATTTTGGAAGGGCAGTTACTAGTTAATATCAAAGCAATGTTTTTAAAATTGGATTGATGATCAAACCGATTATCTCACTAGTTTACGGTTTGATTGATTCGTTCAGTTCAATTTAATATCAAATTTATTAAATAATATCTTACATTTAACACATGTTTTAAACATAAACCATATTAAGTTCATTAAAATCAAATTTGTACAATTATCAACAATAATAAAGTATATTTACTTCTTTGAAACATAAATTTTAAACTTATCCGTAAATTAAAAAAATTTATATTCAAAATTCTTTAAATTGTTTAATTATCTCTTATTATTAGATAAATATATTATTATTATTTTTCGTTAAATGATCCAGACTAGTTAGTGACCTTGTCCATTATAAGCTTTTAAATAGTAATAAGGGCAACTCTATAATAGAAGATACAAAATTGTTTCGACAATTTCAGATTTAATACAATATTGTTATGTGTCCCATTGTCATCCCTAGTTCCATTGTGTTGAGTTGATAGTCTACCTGCATGCTTATTTCTGGATCCTTCTCTCAGTCTTGTCACTTGAAAAGTTTTTTATTATATGACTATTTAATTCTATAAAAATGACAAAAGGAAGTTGCTAAGAAATTCAGGTGAAGCTACCAAGAAACATTCTTTCTAGTAGTCACCAGTTTTGTTTTATTATTTGACTATTTAATTCAAGTGACTATTTAATTCTATGAATAAAACTTTAAGTAAAATTATTTTTTATTCGAGATGAACTTGAATCAAGAAACATTCTAACTTAATTTGCAATCGAATTCAAATTATAAGTTATTGAGTCATTTGAAACACTGAGCGGGACCATGAATTTCAGGCTATTTCACCCGAACTTATATGGAGTAACTATCCTTTCTAGTAGTCACCAGTTTTGTTTGCAATTGGAGCTCATGATCTTGAAGACCACTTGACTGGTTTGTTGATATGTCCACCTCCATTTTGTTATGTTTAATAAGATGAACCAAACTCCATTTCAGGTTAAAAAAAAAAAATCAGTCATAATTATGTGTTTTTGAAAAAGTTATAAAGCTAGAGTATTTGATTCAATTACAAAAACCTTAGTGGTCAATTGTGGTAGCTAAGGTAATTTATTGTTAATAAGCTAATGGATTTCTTAATTATAATAAATATATGTAAAAGAAAAAGGGAAATTGAAGAGTAGGTGCAAAGAGCGTGGTAGTTGGCCAAGAGATGGAAAATATATTATAAAGTTGAGCAATTCTATATTTGCATACTTTAATTATTTAATTAGATATATAAATAATATGTTATTATGAGTTTGATTATTATTTTATTTTAAATAAAAATCACCTAAACAATTATTTAACAAGATAATCGTTTTACTGTATATACTGTGGTTTGATGCTCCATCACTTTTGTTTTGTATAAAAGACTAGTTGGTTTAATCAAACATTGACCAGACTATGCTGCAGTTCTTATCGGAAGATAGGAATCGGCGGTGCTGATTTCTCCCGTGCTGCAAAAGGCAAACAGTAACTCATAATTTTCATTCTTCTACCTTAAACTGCCACTACTGTTTCTCCTATAATTCAAAGAAATTTGGCAAAAGATTCCTTTAAACACCCACATGGACGAGAGGTTGCAGAATTTTGTCAAAAAAGGAAATGTAGAAGCATTTTTTTTCAGTACTTACAGAGGATCCTTATGTTATGGAGCGTATTGATCAAGTACAATTTGAGAGAAATTTCGCCAAGGAAATTCTAAAGTTAAAGCCTCCATTTGGCTTTGGAGGGGAAGCACCTGCAGGATGGGCTTAGTCCTCGAGATCCGGACATGGAGGGAAAGTTCCACGAAGTTGTAACATGGTTGATAAAACATGACAGTGAGCTTGTCCGCGTTAAAGCGAAGGAGATGGTTACTCCTTATCACTAGGCAGCTCAACTAGACGATGAATTCAATTTGGCTGATTTTTTGTATGTCTGTCCATCTTCAATCCACGATGTGACTGTTCAATCTGAAACTGCTGTACATGTCGCTCTTAAAAACGGGAGTTTCAAAGCCTTTAAAATCTTGTTAGAATGGCTTCGACGCTTCAACAATGAAGAGATGCTGTACCGGAAGGACAAAGAAGGAAACGATGCATTGCATACTGCCGTATCTGCAAATCAACCTGAGGTTAGCATTCTATTTGTTTTTAACTGCTAGCTGCTTTTAGGGCGGAACTGGCTTAACTCAGTTTCAATTTGCTTAGTTGCTCATTTTTTAAACCAAGTTGGACACGAGTTAAAGGCATTCAGCTCAATTAGGTTTAAATTCATAATTCGAATCTATAATTCAGATTTGCCTCGAATTTGTAGCTTGGATTCGTGTTTTATCTTTGTAACTCATTTACGAAACAATTTCGTTTTCTAAAATAATATCATTTTATTTATTAGCCATAAACTCAAAACATGAATCTGAGTCACAAATTCGAACAACACATTCAGACTTTACGAGGAACTTTATCAACGCTTCTGTAACAAGACAAAATCTTTTCGGAATTCTTTCTGAAAACGATAAGCCGCTAGAAAAGTTCTCGATTAGTGAGTTTTTTGTGAAGGACGATGCAGTAAAGAATTTCATGCAGTTTTACATTTAGCAGCAAGTAGAATGTCCCCAACTGCTGGATCTCGCAAACCTTGACCTTGGCGATCATAGAAGATGTCAAAAGCTGTCAAACCTTTACAGTTCTTCTTATTCACTTCCATGAATCCAATCAACACCTTCATTATTGAGTAAAAAAGGAAATATTAGAAGCTTATGTAAAGAAAAATAGCAAGCAGTTAAACACTAATCGGATGCTTACAGCAGGCTGATATGCAGATACTGGAGTATGCAATGCATTGTTTCCTTCTTCGTCCTCGCAGTCCAGGATCTCTTCTTTATTGAAGCGTCGAAGCCATTTTAAGAACACTCTTAAGGGTTTAAAATTCCTGTTTTTTAGGGCGAGATGGACAGCAGTTTCAGATTTAACAGTCAAATCTTGGATTATTGATGGACAAACATGCAAAAACCCAGCCAAACTGGATTAATCGTCTAGTTGAGCTGCATAATGCAAAGGAGTAACCACCCCCTTGCTTTAACACGGACAAGCCCACCGTCATGTTTTGTCAACCATGTTACAAGTTCCTGTAACTTTCCCTCCAAATCTGTATGTCGAGGCCTAAGCCCTTCCTGCAGGTGCTTCCCCTCCAAAGCCAAATGGTCTCACTTCCAAGCAAATGATGGCTTTAAGTTTAGTATTTCCTTGGCGAAGTGGGAGTAGTCACAAATGGTACTTGATCAATACGCTCCAAAACATAAGGATCCTCTGCAACCTTTCCTCCATGTCTTTATGGCTGTTTTAAGAAATCTTTTTGTAAATTATCTTTCAATTACAGAAGTTACAGTGATAGCTTGAGTTATAAGAATGAAAATTATGAGTTACTGTTTGCCTTTTGCACGGAAGAAATTTTGCAGATGTCAATGTCTAATTAAATGAAGGGTTTGAATCCTTCCATCACACCCCTGTCTTTTCTCTTCTTTTTTTTTTGGGTTGAATGACTGTTGGTAGACATGTCAATGGGTCGGGCCGACTCCAGTTTGACCCATCAAGCTAATGGGCTTGGTCTGACATGTTGCAATATTGGGCCAAGCCTTTTCGAAGTGGGCTTAAAATTCGTTTTTTGGGTCGGGCCTACAATTGTCATGTCTAAGTGTTGATAACAAATTATTTGTAGCTGCCAATTTTGTTTTATTTTTTCAATATTTATTTTAATTATCTTATGTCGATTATGAATGTTTGGTGTGAAAATTGACAAAATTTTATATTATATTAGAAAATATTCTAGCAAGATTCACAAGGGAATGATTTTTATCGTGATTGAACAATGCTTATGGTTGAAAAAGTTTAGTCTTGTATACCGGACTTATTTTTATGAAATGAGCCAAACTTTTAAGTTAATTTAAATATTTGAGTTTAAATTAGTATATATAAAATCTAAAATTAAATTATTTTTTAGTCAAGTGTGAGTTTTAATTTGTTAATCTTCTAATTGGTTCTTGTTTGGACTCGAGTGGCCCAAATAAATATTGACATGGGTTTAATTCGAATTTATTATTCAAATTTGTTGTTAAAATTTGTGATTCAAGTTTACAATTCATTTCTTATAGAATTATTATTAGACCAAATGACTATGTCCCACCCAAGGTTCCATGCAAACCCAATTTTTCACCCGTTAACTATCAAAAATCTAAGTACCCACCTGTTTGCTAAATTTTACTTTTATTGTTACTGTCGGAGATAAAATTATCATTTATCAAAATATTTAAAAAAACTAAAAATTTATCACATTTTCTCCTTAAGTTTAAAAATCTAACAAATTTTTTTCACCTAAACTTTGAAAAATCAACATTTCCCCTCTAGAATTTACATTTTCCCTAGGTATTGCTCCTATCGTGACTAGAGTCAATCAACCTATATACCGGTGCTCCTCTCTCTCCCAAAAGATGACGAATTATCGACACAAAGTCCCTAAAAAAGGAATCTCTGTGCGTCACACTATTCCTTGACAACTTGGTGCACTCTTTCCTTTGTGCAGCAACATTGCTTCTTCCCCCCACCTTGTGATGTCTCGTCACCCTCTTCTACTTCTACTATTGCACCAGTCCCTAATTTAGATTTGTTTCATCTTCATTGACTCACTAGAGGAGCAAGCAGCAAGTGAAAACTTCTTACAGGCAAAATCGTCACCTTCTGGGAGAGGGAGGAGTGTTGGTGTGGAGATTGGCCAACTCCAGTCACTGAAAGAGCAACAATAAGGGAAAATGCAAACCCTAGGGGGAAAATGTTGAGTTTTCAAAGTTGGGATGGGGGAAAATTTTTAAAATTTTTGAACTTAAGAAGGGGAAATGCGATAAATTTTTAGTTTTTTTTAAATATTTTGATAAATAATAATTTTATCTCTGATAGTAACAACAAAATTTAACAGATGGCTAGGTATTTACCCCTGAAACACTCAAAGGCACTTATGAAATTGACAAGTGTAAAAGAGAGAAATAAAGAAATTTGAGTTTATGCAGGTTTCTTGTGGGCAATTTTAGGGCTAGTTAGAAAGGTTATCAAGGTTGAAAAAACTTGGAGGCACTAGTTGCATGCATCCTTGGACTATTTAGGTAAAATGGTATCGATTTGTCAACAAATCGTAAACTTGAATCACAAATTCAAACATTAAATTTTAACTATAAATTCAAATCAAATTTGAGTTAAATTGAACCAAACTATTTTTTATTTGAGTCAAACTCAAATCTTAAATTTGGCTTAACAATCTTAAACTTAACCGTTTTTTATTCAAATCGAACTCAAACCAAAAAGTGTTCGGACTCAACCTAGTTCATATCCACCCCTTGCACCTCCTTTTGCCTGCCATTTTCTTTACACAAGCTTCTAATATTTCCTTATCTACTCAATAATAGAGGCTGTGAAGTTGTTGATTTGATGTATGAAAGTGAATAAAACAACAGTAAAAATTTGACAGCTTTGTACATCTTCTATGATCGCCAAGGTTCGCTAGATGCAACAATTATATAAGGACATTCTACTTGCTGTTAAAACTAAAACAACATCTCAACTCTATTGTTCGCCTATAAAACTTCCAAAAAAAAAATTAATTTATTAGGTTTACAAAATTCCTTAGTTAAGTACTTTTATGGGGCTTATCGTTTTAGAGAAAAATTCTGAAAAGTTTTGGACTAGGTTACCTAAGTGTGCATTTATGTACAATAATAGAATTACCCTTAGGGTTTAGGGAAGAACATAATGGAGAAGGATAGTCGTGCATTAAAGAGTGATGCATGCCCGTGCATAAAACCATACACACTTGTGCATCACATTTCATAAAGGGACAACTGTATACCTGATAAGTGAATGTTTGTGCTTGATAGAAAAATTATGAGAAAGCTAAGGCATGAATCTTGAGTTCAATATAAAATATTACCTAAAGAGTCTAAGATATAAGAACAATAAAGGTGTAAGTGTTATGAGCTCATAGGCAAATAGCTCAACATGCATGTGTAGTGTGATCATACCTTAGTTAGTAGTATGAGTTTTAGGGTCATTACAAGAGGATACTTGTAAGATACTCCTTATACTGTCTACAGTAAGACACTGTCTACAATAGAACATTTGGTTTATAGTAGAATCCAATCACTTGCAACAAGGTATGGTGAGCCACAATAGGCTTGAGTTAGACTACAATCTGATAATGGTGCAAGGAGTGGACTGCATAATAACAGACTCACATGGTCAAGATATCAAATTCTTATATCAACTTAGTCTGATCGACAAGTCAGTTACAGTTTAATTATGTTAAGTAAGCTTTCACTTATAACATATCAATTTGGTTAGGATCTCGAGAGATCGATAGATGCTTGACATGAGGATTAGAGGTCATGAGGCAGACTTGAGGGGCCTAGAGATCCTAAGTAATAGATAGTTACATATGAGTTCGCGTCATATAGTTAGAGTAAAAAGTATGCCTTCAATGACCAATTTAGAGTCAAGAGGTAAAATAGGGATTATAAAAAATTTTAAACTATGTTTTTTCTTATAGTGTTTATCACTTATATTGTCCTATTTTATCTGTTTTGTAAGAGACAGAACTGAGTGATGGTTGCAGTGCGAAGTCTCGACAGACATGAGTGATAGAGGGGCATTTATGTCATTTCCATGTTTCCCATATTTTTGACTCTATTACTATTATCTGTTTTTATCAATTGAATATTGTAATTGGGATCTGAATTTTATTATTACGTGTAGTAGAGACATCATTGAAACGTTTTCTGCAATATTTTAAATAAGGATATCTTGGTTTTAAACAAAATTTAGTTATAGTTTTAATTTCTTCTTATTTATTTATTATAAAGATATATGTTTTTATCATCAATAATAGTAATATTTTATTTTGAAAGATAATACTTTTAGAATGAGTGATACAAAGTAATGTTACAATTATTATATCAATAATTGGGTTGAGGGGGTAATGTTGCCCGTAGGAATTGTTGTGTTTAAAATTTGAAACAGTACCCTTCAGCTATTGCTTGCTTGTTTGTTAAAGTGAACTTCTTATCACTGAAGTATTAAAAATTGGATCAATTTGGTTGTATTTTTTGAGAAAAAACGGTTACGGTTTAATGTTTTTTAAGTTATATCGGATTGAATCAGATTAAATTGAGTGGTATAATCTATTCATATGATAATATATTATATTATGGCTTAACTACTCATACTTGATGCATATGCTTAAGAAATTGGACAATATTGAGCTTAGATCCCATTGTAACGGTGAAGGAAACAACTTCATTACATATACTCACCGCAGCTATAAAATTATAATATTAAAAACAATGCTGACTAACAATGGCAACTTAAAAATAGCTGACTTCACATACTAGGTTTTTCAAAGCTTCCCAGACATGGATTCCCCCGCCCGCCTATGTGTCTGACCTCCATTTCTTGGAATTAATTTTGGGCAGAACACCTCATCAATTACATCGCTAGAGTAAATTAATTTATGTTATACACTGAACAACTTTGTTAGAGTCAAGCCAATTAGATGTAGATAAAAAATTAAAAGCTAAAAACTCTCTCAGAGTGATTTCAGATCAATTCGGTGATGTTAAGTTAATCCAATCATAGTTAAAGTTAAGTTAAAGTTGAAAATTTTAACACAATTTTAATTTAAATTGGGTTGGGGCAAAGGTTTTGATCCAATATCCCAAATTGACACCGTCATTAACAAGCAGATAATGTAGCATCAAGAAATTAAAAAAACTTAAAATATTGGTCAGGCTGTAATGGGGAAAGAAAAACCTTCATTAAATATTTTCGAAGCTGGTATCAGGTATCAGGTATAACATTACAATCAATGCTGACTCTAACAACAAAAAATTATCAAGTGGCAGCAAAAATATATAAATTCACAGGCTGACTTTGCAATTTAGGGGGTGTTTGGTTAAAGTTTTATAAATATTACTCTGATAATCTATTTTTTATTAATTATGTTATTTTGTTTGATTTATCAATAATAAAATATTATTGATAATTTTTTATTATCAATACTGATGTAACACGTAATATATATGGTAATTTGATTACCATATTTACCTTAGACATTAAAATATTACTAAGATAATTTTAATTTTATTATAATTATATTTTTATTTATTAATTTTTTAAGATAAAAATAATTTCATTTTCAATTAATATAAAAAATAATCTAAAAATATTTTAGAATAATTATATTCAAGGATATTTAAGTAAAATAATATATTAGTATTCTTTTATTACCTTTAATCAAACACAATAATTATTTATACTTATCCATTTTATCAAATTTTATCAAACACGACATTAATTTATATTCAGTAATTTCTAAAGTAATTTATTTTCAAAGCAATCTATTAATTTTGATAATAAATTATTACCCAAATTAAACGCCCTTTTACCATTTTGAAAGTTTTCCAAACGTTGATTCCTCTGTAGGCCTTGCTGTATGAGCTCCATTTCTTGGGAATTTAAAAAAGGCCAAAACACTTTTTCCCACCCAAGGTTTAGTCTATTATCAAAACTCCTAGTAACTAAGTTTCAAAAACTTAAATGTCCACCCATCCTCTAAATTCTATTAAAATTCTCTTTTAATTGTGACGATAAATCTATATTTTATTAGTAATATTAAAAAATATATAATTTTATTTTATTTTTCCTTAAGTTTTGAAAATTAATAATTTCACTCTATCTCAACTTTTCTAACTTGACTTCTTCCCCCCATCCCTAAGGTTTTTTTTTCTTCCTCTCTACCCATTATCTCCGTATTTGACGACTTTTCTCTTCTCACCATAAATCTTTGTTAGCTCTCTCTCTCCATCAATGCATAAAGACAAGACAAATCATATCTCCTAAACATGGTAGTTGATAGTGTATCATATCATGTATCAAAAATCAAAATTTTTATATCAAGTATTGTATATTGTATTGTATAAGATACCTTTTAAAAAAATAATATAATAAAATAATAAAAAATTTTGATTAACAAGTAATCATTTTGAAAAATATCACAACAAACAACTTTAAAAATTTTATAATTTCTTATATATACCTCTATTACATTTTTATTTTCTCCAAAAAATGTATATTGATAATATGTATCATATTGTAAGATACATATCGTATTATATAATACATTCATTGTATCATATAAATTTGATATACCTTAAAATACGTATCATTTTCTATCTATATTATATCATATCGTAGTATACTAATAATTATCTCTAAAGTTAAAATTTTCAAATAACAACATAATAAAACGAAAGTGCCATGAAAGGATGTGGACATGATAATGAGTAGAGTGTAAGAATTATGGCTTATATGACATTGAAATTGTCTTTGCCATGCATTTGTCGTTTACATCTATCTTTAAACTCAAATGTACTTATTTATTTGTCATATTTAACAAATGTATACACTAATGTATAATTCTCACAAAATAATTCTAATTCATTTGTTTGTGAGATATAGGTATATCATATGTATTCTTCAAAAAAAAAAAAAACAAAGAAGAAGAAGAAGAACGAAGAAGAAGATCAATACGTCATATTTGTCTATGCAATGCCAGAACTCATTTTTTGCTTCTACACATAAATCACTATTGTTACTTTCCTATGCAATCGAACAAATTTAATTTAAACTATAAATTAAATCAATAATTTTTAATAGAAAAACATAAATTTCTAAATCATGTTCTAATACCACATGTAAGTCATAATAATTATATTAAAATAGAAATAATTAAACATTAAACTATCATTTAAGTAAATCGTAATTATATTCAAGGAGAGACAATTAAATATTAAACTATTATGCCCAAAAATCCTAAAATTTCCTGCTTTCACATAAATTAAAGATAAAAAAAATATTTTGATCCATTATATTTTGAAATGTATCAAACATAAAGATAATTCATAAAGAATTTAAAAAATGTTGATTTTTCTCACTTGACATATTGACTAAATGATGGATAAAAACAATTTAAGCTTTATCAATCTATAAATTGTTACTATTAGTTGTGTGTTAATTATGTACTAATATATTGTCAAGAGTAGAGAGATGATCAATTTTTATTTATAGTGTTAACTATGACTTCCTATCAAAAGTCACATACTTATAAAAGATATATCTTTTCATCATATAAAGTCACTTTTTTAATCATAAAGAGTCACTTCTTTTTATTATAAAAGGACACATTTTTTCATCATAAGAGTTATATCTTTATATTAGTTGATAAAATTTAGATATGAAAAATCTTATTAAATATATATTATTTTTTCAAATAAATACTAATATATCTTGATAAAATAAACTTTCAATGTGCCATGTGAGATATAATTCTTACATAGAGAAAATGGGAGAACCCAATTATGAAAATCAAAATTAAGCACACAAACATGAAAAAGCCAATGTGGTAATTGTCAAAATTATATAATTGTAATGGATCGAGACCCCAAAATCATTTCCCCTTACTCTAATTTCTTTGATTGATATCTTCACTAAAACAAAAAGAGTAATACTATATGTATAAATAAATTATACAAATTTATATGATAGCATGTAATTAGATGATTTTGAAATAAGTTAAAAATAAACAATCACAACACCTAATCATAAGTTATCATCTCAATTTATACAGATAAATTTGTATAATTTATTTGTACGCATAATTTTATTCAAATTAAAATAGTCATTATCTTGACATTCTTTAACCACATCATCATTATTTCAACATTCACCCTAACATCACAGTAGAAGAACAACATTTATCAAAAACATCTTCTCAACATTTACCACATCAACATTTATCAAAAACATGTAAATCAAATAAAGTAAAATTAATAATAAAATATTGATCTCACAACTATTATATTAAGTAAATCAAAAGTTTAATTTTTATATAATACTGATTAGTTTCGAACCTATACTCCATGCTTGACACCCCAACCTTTGCCATTTGAGGTATCTGTTGGGCTAGGGTTCTAATAATATTATTGTAAGACTTATCAAGTGGTAAAATATTGTATTAAATCTAAAATTGTTGAAACAATTTTGTCTCTTCCAAGTTCCATCTTGGATTTCCCCTTGTTACTATTTAGAAGTTTATAATGGACCAGGTCACTAACTAATCTAGGCAAATTCAACAAAAAATATTAATAATAAATTTATTAAACAATAAGAGGCAGTTGAACAATTTGAATAATTGGTAAACATAGATTTTAATATGGAGCACCCTAATATTTAGGTTCATATTTATCTTGTAATTTTCAACAATATGACACAAGAAAAATTAAGTTAAAATTGAGTTTTTTACATAAGATTTAATTTAAGATAATCCAATAAAATTTAAAATTGAATCAGATTGTATTTAAATTGACATAAAGATAATTAAAACTGACCTGAATATTTAAAGAAATGTTACTATAGTAGAATTTATTAGGGATATATTAAAGAAACGCTAAAGAATAAATATCAACAATAATGGAAATTCTTATATATTATATTTATTTGTATCTTCGTATTGTTATAATTACCCCAATTATTGTTGATTCTATTTAAAATTTTATTGATTATATGCAAAGTTGTAGAAGCACGTGATGCAATGAAATTACTCCAATTATATGCAATGAAAGAGATTATTAAAATTATGAAGATGCAATTATATGAAAATTATGATTGAGTTTTGATTTACCTTTAATTATCAATTATGTAATCACATAATGATACATTATTATTTATACACAAAAATTGTGAACATAACATTAATCTTATTTTAAATACTAAATATTTTTTAAGACTCCAAGATTAAAGTCTTCGTTTTATATATACTGCCATGTTGGATGACTATTTAAATGGAACTCTTTCATATATTTTTAAGAATGATTCACATTTTCCCACCCAAGGTTTAACCTTAAAACCCTTTTTCACCTCTAGTTGGTATTAATAACATTTTTCTACTCAAAATCAAGCATAAGTAACAATTTTCCATTCAAAATTAAATTATGTTCATAAAACAGCAGTATGAGGAAGTGATTTAATTAAATTATTTTGATACAATATTACTCCGATTATTTTTTATTTAATTTGAAATTTTATTTTGTGTTTTAAAGGATCTTTGCATGTAATTTTTTTGACTATTTGTAAATAAAACAAAGATTTTATATTGTGTGTTTTGATATCCATAGATTGAGGCAATATAGATAAAAAAAAATAATATACAAAAACCACTAAGAGAGTGATTTTAGGTCAATTCACTTATGTCAAGTTAGCTCGAACGTAGTTCAAATGGGGTTAGAATTGAAATTTTTTATACGATTCTAATTTAAATTAGCTTAGGACTGAAGGTCTCTTATCCGAAAACCAAATTAACATGGCGCAAATACAAACTGCGAGTTCTAGAATAAATTAATTTAGATTGTACACTGATCATTTTGTTAGAGTCAAGCCAATTGGATGTAGATTATTAAAATTATTATTTTTATCATTTTAGATACTAAATATTTTGCTATAATCAGGATATCTTGTAAATGAGAAAGACAAAGATGTATTATTATTTTAAATACTAATATTTGTTAAGACTTCAATATTAAAGTCTTATTTTAAATATACTGTCCATGTTGGATGACTATGTAAATGGAACTCCCTTTTCTTTTTTTTTTAGAGTGAATTACATTGTTGTACAAGGTTTGGCCTTAAAACAATTTTCTAATATTTTTTCACTCGAAATTAGACTATATTACTGAAACATGTTAATAACAAAAGAAAAGCTTATGAAAAGAATATTGGTACTGAAGATTTCGTCTTATTCAGAAATGAGAAAAACATTGGCTCTTAAATAGCCTTACATAACAGCTTGACCAAGAAATAAGCAACCCACGTCTAACAACTCCTAGAGACGTGGAAAGACTAAAACAAACAGAAAATACCACCCTTAACAATAGGGATATTATTTGACTAGATAACAGAACAACTCAACATTTTCCTCCCTTAAACTGAATGCCTTAAGCATCAGTTTATATCAGTTTCAGAACAAACTCCTAAGGCTGCTCTCAACTTTAAGAAGACATCTAACTTCAGAGGTTTGGTCATTACATCAGCTAATTGGTCTTGTGTGCTGCAATAAACTAATTCTACAGAACCAGCTTTTGTGAGCTCTCGAAGAAAATGGAAACGCACATCTATATGTTTACTACGACCGTGCATTACTGGATTTTTTGACAGCTTAATTGCAGAACTACTATCACAATAAATAGCAGTTGTCTGACCTTGACTCAAGCTCAATTTATCCAGCACTCTTTTCAACCATACTGCCTGACATGCACATGAAGCTGCAGCAATGAATTCAGCCTCAGTGGTAGATAAACTAACAACTGGTTGTTTTTTTGATAGCCAAGATACAGCTGCTGAACTCAATAAAAAAACATAACCTGATGTGCTTTTTCGATCTTCCAAATCCCCTGCATAATCGCTGTCTGTGTATGCAACAAGTTCACTATTTCCTCCCTTCTTATAGAAAATTCCAAAATCAAGCGTTCCTTTCAAATATCTCAGCACCCTTTTTGCTACTTGTTGATGAAGCTCAGTAGGATTCTCCATATACCTACTAATAAGACCCACTACGAACATCACATCCGGTCGAGTAGCTGTGAGGTACATGAGACTACCAACAATCTGTTTAAAATGAGTCTTGTCTACCTTGACACCTTCTTCATCCTTCACGAGCTTACAACCCGGAACAATCGGATTATGAATTTGTAACACCCCAGGTCCAATAACCCGGCCCACTGTTAAGATATTGTCCACTTTGGACACACAGTCCATCATGGGTTTGCTAATGGGCTTTGCAACCCAAAACGCGTCTTAACAGTTAAGGAGCTCACAGACTATTTAACCAATTCAATTCTCCCACCACTAACCAATGTGGGATCCATAGACAGAGCACACACAGACCCAGCATCTCTCCCGTGCTTTGTCGATGTGGGATTCGCCTAGGGGTGTCACATACACCCCCCCTTACGGGACTCAGCGTCCTCGCTGAGGTTTGCCCCACCATCGTTCAAGAGGACACGCGGAGTTGCTTCTATCCATTTCAAACCTTTGCAAAACCTCTAATGCATATTTCTTTTGACTAATAAACACACCATTAGATTTTTGCAACACTTCAAGACCCAGAAAATACCTCATTTTGCCAAGATCAGTCATGTCAAACTCACATTTCATAGATTTTTTAAACTCAGAGATCATCAAATCATCATTTCCAGTAAAGATGAGATCATCAACATATAAACTTATAATTAAAATTTTACCTTTTTTTGCTGCCTTGATAAAAAGAGTATGCTCATAATCACATTTCTCAAAACCTGCCTTTATGAAATAAGCTTCTATACGGCTGTACCATGCACGCGGTGCTTGCTTAAGCCCGTAAAGTGCCTTCTTTAATTTATAAACCTTGTGTTCATGTCCTTTTTGCACATAACCACAAGGTTGTTCAACAAAAATTTCTTCATTCAGCTCACCATATAGAAACGCAGATTTTACGTCAAGTTGATAGATGACCCATCCTCTTTGAGCTGCAAGAGCCACCACCAAACGAATTGTTTCCATACGTGCCACGGGTGCAAACACTTCTGTAAAATCTACACCTTGTTGTTGAGAATATCCCTTCACTACAAGCCTTGCCTTGTACTTGTCAACTTCTCCACTCTCATTAAATTTGGTCTTGTAAACCCACTTTACTCCAATTTTCTTTCCACCTTCAGGTAAATCTGTTAATTCCCATGTGTCATTCCTTTTTATTGCTTCCATTTCGACATTCATGGCTTTCCTCCATTTCTCAATTTTTACAGCATCTTCAAAACGAATAGGATCAACAGACGTAAACATAGCCAACTGAGTTTCATTTTCTTCTTCAGAAAGTCTTTCTCCTGTTTCGTAGTCTTGCATCCAAACTGGTGGTCTCCGACTCCTCCCTCTATTCGAACTAGATGAATTCTCTACAGCCAAAGAATCAGAGGAGAAATCCTCCTCTTCTTGTACATTATTATCAAGATCAGATTCACCCCTATTTCTATCAATTTCAGCTACTTCCTTCTCTTGATCACCCCATTCCAAGTCACAGACAATATTTTCCTCATACTTCGTATCCCAATCCCAGCCCTTGTCTTCTTCGAACATAACGTCTCTGCTTATTATGATCCTTTGGGAAATAGGATCATAAAGTCGATAAGCCTTCGACTCCTCACTAACTCCCAGCAAAACACAACTCAAACTTTTATCATCCAGCTTTGTTCTTTTATTATCAGGTACATGAACATGAGAAAGACAACCAAAAACTCTAAAATACTCAACTGAGGGCTTGACTCCACTCCAGGCTTCTTCCGGAGTCTTATTTTTGATGGCCAAAGTCGGACTTCGATTTAAGACATGCACCGTCCAATTGATTGCTTCAGGCCAGAAGGTTTTAGGAATCTTCTTTTCTGAAAGCATACTGCGGACCATATTCATAATGGTTCTGTTTTTTCGTTCCGCAACTCCGTTCTGCTGCGGCGTGTATGGAGCTGTCAACTGTCTCTGGATACCATTCTTATCACAAAAATTATTGAATTCTTGTGATGTAAACTCTCCTCCTCGATCAGTACGCAAGCCTTTAATTGATGCATTTGTCTCATTTTCAACACGAATTTTAAACCTTTTGAAGATATCAAAGGCTTCTGTTTTTTCTGTTAAAAAGAAAACCCATGTTTTTCTACTGAAGTCATCAGTAAAGGTAAGCAAATACCTTTTCTTGCTATTGGAGATAGGTTTGATCGGTCCGCAAATATCAGCATGTATTAATTGAAGAATTTGTGATGCTCTCCAGGTGCTTTGCTTTGGAAACGAACCTCTTTGTTGTTTTCCTACTAAACAGTCCTTGCACAGCCTTGAAGGAGACTTTAGTTGAGGTAGACCATTCACCATTTTCTTTTGTTGAAGAGTTTTTAAACCAGCGAAACCCAAGTGCCCATATCTGCAATGCCAAAGTTGTACCTTATCCTCAATAATTGAGTGAAAACAAACAGATGATAAAGGCTGAGATATTGCTTGTAGTATGAACATTCGTTTTTCAGACATCTTCGTGTCCATGATCAATCCTCTCTCATGATGAAACACTTTGCACCTTCCATGTTGAAACATAATAGAAAGCCCCTTTTCTTGCAATTGTCCTATGCTCAACAAGTTGTTTTTCAATTCCGGTACATAAAACACTTCTGTAATAATCTGTGTTGTTCCATTCACTTGTAGCCTCACGTTGCCCTTTCCCATTACAGCTAAGCTTGTGTTGTTGCCTAGCATCACCGAATCTCTGAAACTCTCATTTAGATCTGAGAAATATTCCTTCATTCCACACATATGATTGCTACATCCTGAATCAAGGTACCACACATCTTCTTTGTTGTCTTTGTTTCTATCCATGCACGCCATCAACAACATTTCTTCTTGTGTCTCTACATAATTTGCCTCATTCTCCTTACTTGGACATTCCCATTGAAAATGCCCAAGTTTATGACAATAGTAGCATTCCACTGTGGCTTTGTTAAAGTTTTGTCTACCTCTTTCTCGTCCTCGTCCTCTGCCTCTAACACTTGCACGACCTCGACCACTTCCTCTTGACTGATCTCCATGGGTGACCTTCAAAGCATGTTCTTCTTCGATGTGAGTACTCATACGTTGTTCATGTACAAGTAAGCTACTTTGCAATTCGTCAATGGTCAAAGTGTCTATATCTTTAGACTCCTCAATAGAACAAACCACATAATCAAATTTGGGAGTCATAGATCTCAAAATCTTTTCAATGACAGCAACATCTCCTTTGTTCTCACCATTTGCTTTCATCTTGTTTGCTATTGCAAGTGTACGAGCAAAATACTCATTTACAGATTCTCCTGCTTTCATGTGAAGAGCTTCAAATTCCTTTCGAAATGCTTGCAGCTGTGCACGCTTGACTCGAGTTGTTCCTTGATATTTTTGCTTCATAGAATCTCATATGTTTTTTGCTGTATCCTTATTAAGGATCGTTTCCAGGATTGAACGATCTAATGCTTGAAATAGATAGTTTTTCGCCTTTAAGTCTTTCAGCTTCTGATCTTCAATGTTCTTTCTCTGTGCATCTGTAAGCATTGCACCTTCTGCTGCTGCAGGAATTCCAGTCTCAATTAAACCCCAATACTCCTTTGAACGCAAGAAGTTTTCCATGAGCATTGCCCAATGATCGTAGTGCCCATCAAACTTTGGAATTGATGGCTGCACAAATGAACTCTCTGACGTCATTGTTGAAGATTGCTGCTTCAAATTTTAATCAGGCCCTGTGATGGAGCTCTGATACCAAATGATACGAACCTCAGGAGAACCACACCTCAAAAGCTAGCTGTTGAGATGGGAGAGCCCAAGGCCATAGAAACCCCACACTAGTTGCTCATACTTTCCAATATGGGATCCAAGTCTCATACCTTGCACTTGGGATCTTAACTTACCACCACGCTCCGCAGCCCCGGCGCCCACGCGGGCTGGCTGTGTGCTAGCTCCCTGCTAGCCCCGGGCGAACACTACAATGCCAGCGTCACCACCCGCACCGTACGATTGCAACTGAAAGACATGGTGATGGCTCTGATACCAAATGTTAATAACAAAAGAAAAGCTTATGAAAAGAATATTGGTACTGAAGATTTCGTCTTATTCAGAAATGAGAAAAACATTGGCTCTTAAATAGCCTTACATAACAGCTTGACCAAGAAATAAGCAACCCACGTCTAACAACTCCTAGAGACGTGGAAAGACTAAAACAAACAGAAAATACCACCCTTAACAATAGGGATATTATTTGACTAGATAACAGAACAACTCAACAAAACAACATTATGAAAAAATAAAATTATTATTTCATCTTTATTATTTTATTTTTGAAAAATTACCATATAACTCTAAATGGACAAAAATTAAAAAAAAAGTTTTAAATACTCAAATTGTATAAAAAGTATCTTATTTCATTTTCTTTTTCACCCACACTTTTTTTTTTTTTATAGATAGGGTGTCTTTGTCGACTTGAAATTAAATCAAATCATATTCAAATTAACATCAAGATAACTTGAACTATTTTGAATTAACCTAAATGTTAAAAGAAATATTACTGTGGCAGAATTTGTTAAGAATATACCGAATAAATGTTCAGGAACATGTATAAGCAATAGTTAAAATCCTAAGATATTGCCGATAATTGCATCTCATAAAGTTGTAGTTACTTCTATAATTCTTGATTTTAATTAAAATTTTATTTCATGTTTTAAAGGTTCTTGGCATGTAATTTTTTGAACACTTTGCAAACAAGACAGTTTTTATATGATGTGTTTTGATTATAGTAGGGGGTGGTAATTTAGAAAAAAAAATTAAAATATTAGAAACACAGTAATTTAAGGTCAATTTGGGTATGGCAAGTTAACCCGAACCATAGTTTAGATTAGATTAGAGTTACAAATTTTTTAATAATTTTAGTTCATATTGAGCTAAGATTGAAAGTCTCCAATTTGAAATTCAAATTTATATGACACAAATATAATGTGAAAATCCAAACTGCAAATTCCATGACAAGGTAATTTAGATTATACGCTGAACATTAATTTACAGTCAAGCCAATTGGATGTATTATTATTATTTTAAAACTATTATTTTTATTATTTTAAATACAAAATATTTTATTATAACGAGGATATCTTGTCAACGAGAGAGACATGGATGTATTATTATTTTAAATACTAAATATTTTTTAAGGCTGCAAGATTAAAGTCATAGTTTAATATATACTGTCCATGTTGAATGGCTATTTAATTGGAACTCTTTCAATTTGTTTTTTTGGCCAAAATGACTTGTTCTTACTCTAATCTTCAGTGAAAACTCAAGGTGATTTTAATTAACTTTTGAAAACCTAAATACCTATCAATTTATTAGTTTTGGCTATTATAATCAAAGAAAAAATTGACATTTAAAATTTTTATTTAAATAAAGAAAGAGTTATTTTTCTCCTTAGTTTTAAAAACTAATAATTTCTCCTCTAGCATAAGTTTAAAAAATTAATTTTTCATCCATACTATATATAGTTTTTAGGGTTTGATATTTTAGAATGAACAACTACCCCTCTCAAACTTTGAAACATTGCATTTACACCTCAAAAACTTTATTCCATTTTTCTGACATTCTTCTCTGGTAGTATTTCCTCCTTGGTGGTTTCTTGACGTGGAAACCACCGAAAATTTGATCGAAATGGTCAAATTTTCACAAACGAATTTGTGACACATAGATCTGTGCAACGATTTGTGTGTTGATGGACACACAGATTCATGCTAAAAATTTGACAATTTTGATCAAATTTTTGGTGGTTTCCACACCAAACAACCACCAGAGAAGGAGGGAGATGCCGTCAGAGAGGAACGTTGAGAAGAACAGTCATTGGGAAGATGGAATGAAGTTTTTGGGGGTAAATGTAATGTTTCAAAGTTTGAGGGGGGTGACTGTTCATTTTAAATAATAAAACCCTAAAAATCATATATAGTGAAGGTGAAATATTAATTTTTTAAAATTAAGACAGGGAAAATTATTAGTTTTTAAAACTAAGGAGGGAAAAAAAATAACTTTTTATTAGCTTAAATAAAAATTTTAAATGATAATTTTATTTCTAACTGTAACAACCAAAACTAACTGATGAGTTGGTATTTAAGTTTTCGAAAGTTGGTGGGGGTTACTTTGGGTTTTCATTATACCTTGGGTGGGAATAAATCTTTTGTTGTCTCACCAGCATATGACCTTAAAACACTTTTCACTCATATGCTCTATTCAATAAAACTATGTGTATTCACTTTGGATATATAAATATATACATATTTATATATGTCATCACATGGTTGACTGATTTTAAATAAGGATAAAATAATACTCAATCATATGATGACACATATAAGTGCGTATACAATTATGTACTCAAAATGGATACACATAATATTGCTCATTGACATTAATAACACTTTATCGTATAAATCCAAATGTAAATAATATTTTTTCACTTAAAATTAAATTCTATTAATGAAATAACAACATGAGAAAGTAAAGTTACCATTTTATCATGACTATATCATTTTTTCAAAATTATCATATAACCTTAAATTAACAAAGATTAAAAACAATATTTTAAATATCTAAATTATACAAGAAGCCTTTTATTTTTTTTTCTTTTTCACTCTTACCCCTTCTTCCTCTCTTCTTATAAATAAGGATATCTTTGTCATATAATCATATATAATTTTTAGAAACATTAGGGTCTTTTTATTTGGGGGTAATAGGAAATTTGGAAAAAAAGATTTGGATCTTTTGAAAATTTCAAAATATCATTTTGCCCCAATAGTTTAAAAATTGACTACACCTTAAAAAATTAAATAAAATATAACAAATTATGATTATTGAAGTTTCAAAATATATAGAGGTTTAAAAAGATTTCAAAAATTGATATGTGAGTTTTTAAACATTTTTAAGGATTAAATTATCATATTTAAAACATTTAGAATTAATTAGAAAATTATTGTTTTTTTTTTTCAAAATTATTGGATGTTAAAATTATTATTTTAACATTATACCGTTAATTTTTTCAAACAGAGTGTTATTTTATGTGAGAAAATATTATTTATGTTAAATAGGAGGGAAAAAATATTTTAAATCCAAACCTTTGTGAGAACATGTTATGTAATTTTTTTTTTTTTTGGATAGTAAGATAACATGTACCAAGTTCTCTATAAAAATGAAGAATGCGTTCCTTATTCTCTGGCACTACAATATTTGCAATATTGTTAACCACCCCGATCTGAAGAAAAATTGTAGAATGGGCATCAACAGCTTGGAAGATCAGAGGTTGAAGGGGCTGCAGGATCTGGCGGCGGTAGGAGATGTCGATAAATTATTTTCAGAACTTATGAAGGATCTATATGTTTGGCGGATATTGATAAGATACTATTTGTGACTACTCCCTTACACACAGCTGTAAGCCAAGGAAAGATCCATTTCGCCATGGAAATACTAAACTTAATGCCATCATTTGCTTGGAAGCGAGACCATCTTGGGCGTAGCCCCCTCCATTTGGCTTTGGAAGGGAAGCACCTGCAGAAAGGGCTGAATCCTTGTGATCCGGATTTGGAGTTGAAGTACCAGAAAATTGTATCATGGTTGATAAAACATGACAGTGAGCTTGTCCGTGTTAAAGCAAAGGGAATGGTTACTCCTTTGCACTATGCAGCTCAACTAGATGATGAATCCAGTTTGGCTGAGTTTTTGCATGTTTGTCCATCATCAATAAAAGATTTGACTGTTAAATCTGAAACTGCCGTCCATGTCGCCATAAAAAACGCGAGTTTGAATGCCTTTAAAGTGTTGTTGGGATGGTTTCGATACTTCAACAAAGAAGAGATGCTGTACAGTAAGGACGAGGACGGAAACAATGCATTGCATACTGCAGTATCTGCAAATCAACCTGAGGTGAGCATCCGATTTGACTTGTCATTTTCTTTACATAAACTTCTAATATTTCCTTATCTCCTCAATAATAAAGGTGGTGAAGCTGTTGATTGGATGTATGAAAGTGAATATAGAGAACAGTAATGGTTTGACAGCTTTGGACATGTTCTACGAACGCCAAGCTCAAGGTTTGGTAGATGCAGCAGTTGGGGACATTCTACTTACTGCTAAAGCTAAAACTGCATCTGAACTCCATCCGCCTTTAAGAGGTTCAGAAAAAACTTCGAAATTCAAAAAGTTTTCTGATGCCTTATCGTGTTCAGATATAATTTTGAGAAAATTATGGCTGCTTCACCTAAGCGTAAATGAAGTTCCTCTTAAAGTGCGAAATATACTACTTGTAGTGGCAATTTTGACCGCCACAGCTACATATCAAGCTGCTCTAACTCCCCCCGGAGGATATTGGCCAGATGACGGCAAACTGCAGCCTGCAGCGAACAACACTGGTATCAGTAACACCACCACCGCCGCTATCAGTAACACCAACACCACCACCGCTATCAGTAACACCACCACTACCGCTATCAGTAACACCACCACCACCATCTTTAGTACAGAGCCTTCTGAACAACACCATGCAGGGAATATGATTCTGGGGTCTACACAACAATTAGTTTTTGTGATCTGTAATTCATTGGCTTTTTTTACGTCTGTGTGCCTAATTTCGATTCTCGTAACTGGCCTCCCATTTTGCAGAATCATTCTCACATTGATTTCTCTGATGGCATTATCGTATTATACTTCTATTCTTGAAACTTTTTACTTCACCGATAGTGTCACTGTAAGGATTTCGTTTATCATTTTTATGCTTGTAAGTGTTCTTACGGCAAATTATATTCCAAATTTTTTAGATAAATTAAATGCCTACAAGGACCCAACAGCCTAAGATGTAAACGTAGGAAAGTGAACTTACTTTTAGCTGCCACTTGTTTATATTTTGTTGTTATTTGTAATGTTATATCTCCTTTTAATATATTTAATGAAGTTGTTTCTTTCACCCGTACAAATTACAATTGAGTTGTTCCACTGATACATGAGGGGTTAAACGTACAAAATAGCGTCGGTTCAAATTTTGTTCCACGATTTTTCATGATCAAATATAAAGTTTTATCTACTCGACTTTAAAAAAATAATTTAATTCGGATGAAAAATTTTGTTATCAAAACAAAAATTATAATGAGATGTATACTCAATCACCTCTAATTTATACACACTATTATATAATATATTAAATATTTAATATTTGATATATTACAATATAATAATAACGGTAAGAGAGGGAAATTTAAAAAGTTAATTACTTTTTATTTCAATTCATTATTAAAATAATTAAATAAAAGTTTTATTATGTCATTTATGTGGGTTTAAGTATATAAAGGGGGGATCAATTAGTTTTTACCTTTTTTTTTTAACAGTAATATTTTTCATTGTTTTAAAACCGCATTTAGACCCAAACCCGTTTATTTTAGCTCAGCGTAACAAGTACGTCTCGCTATTGTAATAAAGCATGTTAGGCCTATAGATTAACTTGACCTGATATGATATTGAGTCCAATATTTAAAAAAAATTAAAACTACATAAATAAATAAAATAATAATTACAATATGAAAAATTATAAATTTTTTTAAGAAAAGTAAATTTTGGACTTAAAAAAATAAGTTGAATTCTTTGGATCAATCTCATATATGTGAGATAATCAAAATTTAAATTTGATTCGAGCATAATTTAATCATTTATTTATAATTGATGAAAAAAGTGAGTAATTACATTCTTTTAGATTTGAAACACTTATAAAAATATCCAATATCTAAAAAAATTTAATCACTCACTATAAATAAAAGTTAAACAAAGTATAAAATTCAATCAAACCAAAATTTTGGATTCTATATTAATGAGATTAATCATAAGAACTTAACTCACCAATTGTAAATAAATTTCTCTTATTTTTAATTATAATTTAATTTTTTAACATATTTTCTTTTATTGAAAAATATAATTTAAAAAATTATTTTTATTAAAATTAATAGAGTGGCCAGTTAAGGGCTCAATGCGATACGAGGCTATATATAGAACCATGTCACAGGCCTAATATTTTTTACGGGTCGGTCCGATATGAAACTCACTATTGTGCCAACTTTAGGCTTAACATGGCTCACAAGCCTAACTTGTTATCGTAGCACTGTTCACTCATATTTAACTACACTTTCATATCTTTTGTTAAAATTTAAAGGTCAAATGACTTATTTCTCCTTAAGATTTAATTCATTAACAAATTTTTATGCATTAACTTAAAAAAAATTAAATACTAACTTTTTTACTGTTACTATAAGTGTATATAATCTTTATCATACAGTATTTTCATTTTCATTTAATTTCTTGCAAAGAGAAAAAAATTGTACTTTCGTGTTTTAAAAAAAAAAAAGTCCCTTTTTAAAATTCCATATGTCCATAGCCTTCTCCACACCTGCCTAAACGAAAAGACCCTGCATCCTAAGCTTCTCCCCATTTAAAAGAAACCAGCTCTGTATAAGTAAAGAGAGAACAACTGCTACTGCTTATCATTTCCTTTTCCATTCAGCCCAAAACTCCTTTATCTTTTTACTTCATAACGAAGAGAGAAGGTCGCCAACACGGTATGGTTAGGAACCTGCGGGGTGTTACCATCACACGGAACCCTAGACCCCATGCCCAGATGTTAATTAAGCTCAATGCGCCGCCGCCCCCCCCCCCCCCCCCCCCCCCGATTTCCGGGATTTTTACCAAGGTGTTGACGAAACCAAGCAATTACTCTAAGGGTACTCTAGGGGTGGAAGTCGTGTAAGAAGCCGTGCATGAGTCCGTGTACAGAATGTTACTATTACGACTCTTAGTCGGTTTGTTGTAGTTATAGTTAATGATGCAGATACAGGGGAAGAATAAGGGAACCCAAAAGCTTATCTCACGAGATTTGGTTTCGGTCTCAAATTATAAGTCGATCACTTGGAAGGTGGTGGAAGGGCGGCCTAGGGAGAATTATTCTGAGTTTTCTGCGACGGGGATATTGAGTGTCCTGGATAATATTTTAATGGAGCAATGTTGACCTCAAACAGGAACGGATGGGATCCTAGATGATGATCTTAATGAAGAGATGGCTAGTCTTACGAGTTTCTTTGATGTGGGTATGATGTTTGAGCCGGTTGAGGGAGATGAAATTTGGTGTAGGGTGGGAGAAGATATGATTGTCGATTTAAATTTATGATTGTTTTTACATATAAATAATTGATTACAATTTTATTTATAAATAATAATATTTAATTATATGATTGAATGTTATTTTATTTTTAATTTAAAATAATTTAATCATACAGAGATAAGTCAATAAATTATTGTTTATGCACGTAATACTCTTATTTTTATTATAATAAATGTTTTTGTTTTTACAGTTATTTAATGAAAAAGTAAATAGGTAATTTATAATTAAATTAAAAGAAGTTACTAATTTAGTTAGATGATTGATGGTTGTTTAAAATTTTTAAAGTTAATAAATGAAAATTTGTAATAAAGCAAACCTTAGATGGGCATAATTCTTTTGGCCAAATTTAAATGTTAGTTAAAAAAGATAGAAATGTTTCATTAATTAAAGTTACTGACTTGTGAACAAATTGCTTCTCTGTTTTAGTTCCAGATTTTTCTTCTTAAGATATCTTCTACTTTCTCCCTACCAATTGTCACCAGAGACCAATGGCTCTGAACCCAAATGCGATGTAGCAGGGCAGTTCTGGTGAGAAAAAACCATCTGTTAAAGAGTTGAATGGGCAAGAGTTTGTAGAAAGCACTTGGGGTATATGATTATTGTAAGGACTACTGAAATATATATGGACAGTAATGAAACACTCAAGGGAAGTTATGAAATGTAGACAGTTATGAAGATGAAATTTGGATGGGCAGTTTTGCAGCACTTAAGGGCATGCAGTTATGAAATTAGTAAGTATAAAAGAGAGATTTTGGAACGAGTCAGGGGAAGAAATTTTGAGTTTATGCGGCTTACCCCTGGGCAGCTCTAGGGTTGATTAAGGAGGTTTTTAACATCTCGAATTATTGGAATTGAGAGGACCCGATTTATCGAATCGCCAGTTTATCATTTGTAAATACTCTTTTTTCAGTAAAATCATTTATGTTTGTTTATTTGTTGTCTTGTTATCTTTTTTCTTTTCTTTTTTTGTGGTAAAAATTGGTTGGGTTACTAGCAAAATGTTTCTTACTTCAGCTTATCAAATATCATAATATATTTAAAATGTTTATATTCTTTTCCAGGTTCTGTTCCCTCTCCCTTAAATTTTACTTTCTAGATATGTTTCTATGCATAATTTTCTATATGCCAATTCTACCTCTGTATTTAACATATAAATGATTTAGAGTATAGGGTTTAAGCATCGTCTAACTCTATTGTCTTCATTTTTATCAACATTCAAGGAATGCGAAAATTCAGAATAACTTCAAATTTTGCTTACAACTTTGAAAGTGTAGGATAACTCTGGATTTTGTCATTGAGCAATACTATGCGTAAATAGTTTTTAGTATCCAACTGAATACTTAAATAATATATCATCACATAATTAAGTGTTACTTTATTTTAATTCAAAATCATTCAATCATATTTTGATACAATATCTGAATACACTTACACAGGAGGGATTTTTGTGGCGAAACATGCAACTTCAACTTTGTTTTTATTCTACTTTGATGTTATCAAGATATCACATTGTTTTATTCTGAGACTTACAAAGCCGGCACCATTTTCCTTGTTGCCTAAAGAACTACCTTGGTGGCCAGCTTCTGGCCATTTTCACAGTGATCGGCCACTGCACAGATGTACCAAAATCTGCTAACCTCTGATAAAACCAGCGAGTCATGGCCGCTATTGAACAATCTTGTATACTGGTGCTTTATGCATTTTTTGTATGCTGTTGAGTTCACTTGCATTACATTGTGTGCATTGTTCTTGTAGTTGAAAACTGTCACAATAAGAATGATAATTAGTTTACTTTTCTGCATTTAGCAAAGAAAATGAAAGTGAAACATTTATGTGCATAACTAATGAATGGAAAACTTCTTGATAACATTAATTATAATTTGTTTTAATAAAGTCAAAATAATTGAATAATTTAACGATCGTTTATGAATGACTTAACGTAATCAACAATGATAAACTTAATGCATTTCACATATTATGATTTGAGTAAACAACATTAATACAATCTTTAAAATTTGTTGGACTTTTTTGTTGATATTCAATAACCTATTATATATTGATTATATCTCTTATCCAAATGCATCAAGTTTGTTTATTGAAAGTCATCACTCTAACGTGAGATTTGCCACTTACATTGAAACTACGAAACTATTATTAATATTTAATTTAAATATTATATGATTAATATATTTTTATTAATTTAAAAAATTTGCTTCTTCTAACTCCTAAAAATATGAAGACTTTAATCGAGTTTAAATTAATGCATTTTTTTCAACTCTTTGAAAGTATAATATTACTTATAAAATATTAAGGTGCATATTAAAATTTTCAAAATACCCCAAAGTTTTTTGAGTTTATAAAACCCCTAAAAATTGATTTAACACTTCTAAAATTTTTAATAATTGTGATTCGACCTCAATTTGAAAAGAGAAATTATAAACAATAAGGGAAAAAGGTTAAATTAAAAAAATAAAGAAAAAAAATAAAATATAGAAAAATCTATATAAATGACCATTCTACTTTTTCAATAAATATAGTTCACTAAATATGACTTTTTTAAAATTAAATGGTAAGAATTTATAAATTTAGCAGACTTTGGGTGGGAAATAGTTCGTCGCCCATTTTTTATCATTTTGTGGTAGTGGTAGGCCGATCGGAAGGAGAATTAACGCCTACCAAATTCTCTATAAAAATGAAAAATGCATTCCTTATTTTCCTGTATACTAAAAAAATTGCAGTATTGTTCACTACCGTAATCTGAAGAAAAATTGTAGAATGGCCACCTACAGCATGGAAGATGAGAGGTTGCAGAAGTTAGAGAATTTTGCCAAGAAAGGAAATGTGGATGCATTATTTTCAGTACTTGCAGAGAATCCATATATTTTAGAGGATGTTGATAAAATACCATTTGTGACAACGCCCTTGCACACAGCTGCAAGAGAAGGGTAGATCCATTTCGCCTAGGAAATACTAAACTTAATGCCATCATTTGCTTGGAAGCGAGACCATCTTGGGCGTTGCCCCCTCCATTTGGCTTTGGAGGGGAAGCAGCAGCTGCAGGAAGGGCTTAGTCCTCTTGACTCAAATTTGGAGGGGAAGTACCAGGAACTTGTTTCATGGTCGAGAAAACATGACAGTGAGCTTTTTGAACAATCTGCAGCCTGCTTCCTGTAGCCAACAACGCTGGCATCGGTAACTCCACCACCACCACCTTCTCTAATACAGAGCCTTTTGAACACCTGGAAGAAGAAATGATTATGCAGTCTTTAAGCCAATTATTATTTTTGACATTTAATTCATTGGCTTTTTTTAAGTCTTTGTGCTTAAATTCGACTCTAGCAACTGGCCTCCCATTTTACAGAATCATTATCACATTGATATTTTTTATGGTAGTTTCGTATTATTTTTCTGTTCTTGAAACTTTCTACCTCACCAAAAGTAACTTTGTAAGGTCTTTGTTTCTCTTTTTTCTGATTGTAAGTACTTTTGCAGCATATTGTACTCCATTTTTGTTAAACAAAGGCCCTACAAAGACCTTATAACCTAGGATGTAAACTTAGGAACCTAAGTCGAAAAGTGAACTTATTTTTGCTGCTTGTTTATATTTTCTTGTTAGAGTCCGCAACATTGTATGTAATGTTTTATTAATATGTTTATTGAAGTTGTTTCTTTCACTCATTATAAATTAGAATGAAATTGTTAATGGGTAGTTTAAATGACAATGAACAAGATTGATATATAAGATAGTATAAATTAAATCTCTTTCAATAATCTTTTAAGATTAAATATAAGGGTTTTTATTTGATATGGTTGATTCGACTTTGAAAATGTCATCTCATTTAGATGAGATTTTTCGTTACTAAAAAACAAAATTACAATATGATTTTAACATAATCACTTCTGAATTATACACATAATAATATAATATTTTAAAGTTTTACTATGTCATTTATCCGGATCTTAGTGTATAAAAGGGACACTTTTATTTCTTCTGTCAAAATTCAAATATTAGTTAAAAATGATAGAAATGTTTCATTAATGAAAATCGCTGACTTACGAACAAATTGCTTCTCTTATTTTGTTCCAGATTTTTCTTCTTAAGATATCTTTAACTTCCTCTGTACCAATTGTCACCAGAAACCAATGGCTCTGAGCCCAAGTGCAATGTAGCAGGGCAGTTCTGGTGAGAAAAAGCCACTTCTGAGAGAGCTGAATAGACAAGAGTTTGTAGAAAGCACTTGGTATATGATTATATGTAAGGATGTAGCTTATTATCCAATCATCTTAAACCATGTCAGTTTGAGCCTTGCAAAATTGAAGGTAACGAAGACCGTAGAAGTTAGCAAAACTAATAGAGCATTAAAACTTTTAAGATAAAGGTCTAAGTTTAAGCGTCTGTTATATTTATAAAATTTTGACTTATTTGGTACAATAGTTGTGAGACTGGTTACTATGCCCTGATTTTACCTATCTAATAAATACAAGTGAGGTCCTAGTTATCAAAAAAAAAAAAAAAACTGAAGGTAATGATACTAAAGATTGATACATTGTTGAGACTTACAAATTTTTTCCCTTCAATAATGATACATTTTTCAATTTTCATTGCATAAGGTTAATTTTGAAAATGTATTGGCCATGAAGAACTCAATACACCCAAAGCTGGTTGAGCTTATTCAATTGACATGTGTTTTCATATTAGATAGAGGAGGAAAAATAATTTAGAAAGTTTTATCTATCTAAAGGTGATAATTTTTTAAAAACCATATGTTCTGAAAGATCCTCATAAGGGTATAACATTGTGTCTAGAGTTTTAATAACATGTTATTTTTTGTACTCAAAGGTGATTAAATTATGATGTACTAAAAATCCTTATAAGGTGTGGCTTATACAGTTTAAAACTACCTTAATTATTGTCTAATATGGTTTTGTTGTAATACTTAATTAAGATTGTCAGAGATAATTTGGTGTTATATCTCATGAAATTTTAATTTTGAAAATATTATTTAGTCTCACTCCAAATGGTATTTTTGTTAATAAAATCTTATGCTTTTTTTACGTCTTGGTGCTTAATTGCGACTCCCGCAGTTGGGCTCCCATATTGCATAGTAATTATGTCAATGATATCTTGGATGGTAGCTTCGTATTTTATTTCTGTTATTGAAACATTTCACTCCACCGAAAGTGCATTTGTAAGGACTACGTTTCTCATTTATCTGTCTGTGGGTGCTTTTGTAGCATACTGGACTCCAGTTTTTTCAAAACAAAGACCTTATGAAGCCCTACTACTACCTAGGATGTAAACTTTGGAGCCTACGTAGAAAGTGAATTTTTTTTAGCTGCCACTTGTTTATATTTTGTTGTTGGAGTCGGCAACATTGTTTGTTATGTTATACCTGCTTTTAGTAGATTTAATGAAGTGCTATATTGATTGTATTGCATATTATTCTATATGACAATTCTACTTCTGTTTTTAACATATAAATGGTTTAGAATTTAGGGTATAAGGATTGTCTGACTCCGCTGTTCTCATTTTAATCAACATTCAGTAAGTTAAAAAATTCAGAATAACTTCAATTTTGCTTACAACATACATTGTAGGAATGTTCAGGATTTTGTCTCTAGTTCCTCCACGGAGGAGGAGTTTTTTTAAAGCGAAAGATGGAACTCTAACTTTCTTATTATTATTCTACTTTGATGTTATCTAGATATCACATTGTTTTATTCTTATAATGCTGACACCATTTTCATTGTTGCCTAAAGAACTACCTTGATGGCCAGCTTCTGGCCATTTTCACAGTGATCGGCCACTGCACAGATGTGCCAAAATTTGCCGATCCCTGATAAAACCGGGGAGTCATGGCTGCAGTTGAACAATCTTGTATATGGGTCCTTTATACTTTTTCTGTATGCTGTTCAGTTCACTTGCATTACATTGTGTGCGTCGTTCTTGTAGTTGAATACTGTGACAGTAAGAATCATAATTAGTTTACTTTTCTGCATTTTGCAAAGAAAATGAATGTGAAACATTTATGTCCATAACTAATGGATGGAGAAATTCTTGATGACATTAATTATAATTAAGATAGACTAGTTGAATAGTTCAATCAAAATTTATATATGATTTAATGTAATCAACAATGATAGACCTTCATAGATTATGATTTGAGTAAACCACATTAATATATCTTTAAGGTGTATTGACTTTTGTTGATGATATTTCCTATCGGAATACATCAAGCTTGTTTATTGAAAATCATCACTTTAATGTGAGATTTGCCACTTTTATTAAAATTACGAAACTATCATTAATACTTGATTTAAATATCAAATTATCAATATATTTTTACTAATTTAAAAAATTTGTCATTTTTTGCTCTTAGAAATATCAAAATTTTAATCAAATTTAAATCATTGCTTCTTACTCTATTTTTTGAGATTGTAACTATCATTTATAAAATATTAAGGGTTATATTAAAAATTTAAAATTTTCAAGTTTTTGAATTTACAAAACCCTTTAAAATTCATTTAACTCCTTTAAAATGTTAAAAAATTGTGATTCGCCCTCAATTTGAAAATAAAAATTAGAAACAATAAGGGAAAAAGGTAAAATAAAAATAAAGGAAAAAATAAAAATAGAAACATTTTGGTAAATCTCTTTGTAACTTTTTCAATTAACATTAGTCCTGGCCACGGGTCATGAACCGGCGGTTTCGGTTTGAAACCGCTAGTTCAGGGTTCAAAAAAATAAAAACCCTAAACCGGAATCGTTACAGGATGGTTTGTAAGCGATTCGGAGCCGGCGGTTCTGGTTCATGACCCCGGTTCGAAACCGATATTGAACCATCAATTTTAATACACGACCCTAATTTATTTTTTAAATTATTAATTATAATAATTAAAAATTTTAAAAAAACTTAGATTTAATTTTTTAATTAAACTTCCTACGTATCTTCCTAAGAAAAAGATTGAATTTCAGAAAAAGAGTTTGAAAGATTAAGAGAGTATTGAGAATTGAGAATTGAGAGAATAAGAAATAGAATAAATGAAAGAGTTTAAAAGATTGAGTGAGAGAGTTGAGAGATTGAAGGAATATTTACAGGAGAAATTTTGAAAAAATAAAAAAAAAGGTGGGGAAATGAAATTGTACAATTATGTAGGGGTTGTCCCCTGCATTTTGCAAGGAACCAAACGGTCCCTGCATTTGCACGGGACCGTTTGGTTTTATTAAATTTTAAAAAATAAAAAAAATTTTTAAAAATTTAATACCGCCGGTTCACAAGGCCTTGAATCGGAGGTTTAACCGCCGGATTATAAACCAGCAGTTCGATGGTTCAAAAATAGGAAAACCAGAACCGAACCTTCAAATTTTGGTTGTGGTTCAGGTTCATGCCGGTTTCGGTTCTGGTTTAAGACGGGCCAGTTTCGGTCCGGTTCATGGGCCAAACAGCCGTGGCCAGGTCTAATTAACATAATTCACTATTGGGAGTAGATAACGAGCATAAATATGACATTTTTAGAAGGACAATGGTAAGAATTTGTTACTTTAGCACACCTCGGGGGGAAATAGTCTGCCGGCCATTTTTTTATCATTTTGTGGTAGACTGATCTGAGGGAGAAGTAACGCCTACCAAATTCTCTATAAAAACGAAAAATGCATTCCTTACTCTCCTGTATACTAAAAAAATTGCAGTATTGTTCACTACCATAATCTGAAGAAAAATTGTAGAATGGCCACCTACAGCATGGAAGATGAGAGGTTGCAGAGGCTACAGAATTTTGCCAAGGAAGGAAATGTGGATGCATTATTTTCAATACTTGCGGAGAATCCATATGTTTTAGAGGATATTAATATGATACCATTTGTGACAACTCCCTTGCGCACAGCTGCAAGCCAAGGAAAGATCCATTTCGCCAAGGAAATACTAAACTTAATGCCATCATTTGCTTGGAAGCGAGACCATCTTAGACGTTGCCCCCTCCATTTGACTTTGGAAGGGAAACAGCTGCTGCAGGAAGGGCTCAGTCCACTTGACTCAAATTTGGAGGGGAAGTACCAGGAACTTGTCTCATGGTTAAGAAAAGATGACAGTGAGCTTTTTGAACAATCTGCAGCCTGCTGCCTGTAGCCAACAACGCTAGCATCGGTAACTCCACCACCACCACCTTCTCTAATACAGAGCCTTTTGAACATCTGGAAGAAGAAATGATTATGCAGTCTTTAAGCCAATTATTATTTTTGACATTTAATTCATTGGCTTTTTTTACGTCTTTGTGCTTAATTTCGACTCTTGTAACTGGCCTCCCATTTTACAGAGCCATTATCACATTAATATTTCTTATGGTAGTTTCGTATTATTTTTCTATTCTTGAAACTTCTGATTTCACCGGAAGTAACTTTGTAAGGTATTTGTTTCTCATTTTTCTGGGTGTAAGTACTTTTGCAGCATATTGTACTCCATTTTTGTTAAACAAAGGCCCTACAACCTATGATGTAAACTTAGGAACCTACGTAGAGAAGTGAACTTATTTTTGCTGCCACTTGTTTATATTTTCTTGTTAGAGTCGGCAACATTGTTTGTAATGTTTTATTAATATGTTTAATGAAGTTGTTTCTTTCACTCAGTTATAAACAAGAATGAAATTTTTGGGGTACTTTTAATGGCAATGAACAAGATTCATAAATAAAATGGTATAAATTTAAATATCTTTTAATAATGTTTTAAGATTAAACACAAGATTTTTTATTCGATATAGTTGGTTTAACTTTAAAAACATCATCTCATTTAGATGAGATAATTTGTTACAAATAATAATAATAATAATAATAATAATAAAAATTACAACGTGATTTCAACATAATCACCTCGGAATTATATAATATTTTAAAGTTTTATTTTGTCATTTGTCGGATCTTAGTGTATAAAAGGGACACTTTTACCTCTTCTGTCAAAATTCAAATATTAGTTAAAAATGATAGAAATGTTTCATTAATGAAAATTGCTGACTTAAGAACAAATTGCTTCTCTTATGTTGTTTCAGATTTTTCTTCTTAAGATATCTTTAACTTTCTCTGTACCAATTGTCACCAGAAACCAATGGCTCTGAGCCCAAATGCGATGTAGCAGGGCAGTTCTGGTGAGAAAAAGCCACTTCTGAGAGAGCTGAATAGACAATAGTTTGTAGAAAGCACTTGGTATATGATTATTTGAAAGGATGTAGCTTATTATCCAATCATCTTAAAACATGTCAGTTTGTATCATGCAAAACTGAAGGTAACCAAGGTCCTAAAGGTTAACAAAATTAATGAAGTATTAGAACTTCTAAGGTGAAAGTCTAGATTTGAGTCTTTATCATATTTATAGAACTTTGATTTCTCTAATACAATTATTGTGGGATTGGTTTCTATGCCCCTAGTTTTCCCATCCAATAAATATGAGCAGAGTCCGAATTATTAAAAAAAAAAACTGAAGGTAATGATACTAAAGTCGGATTCATTCTCAAGCATCTCTCATCTAGGGTTTTACTCATCTTGACAGTGATAATAACAGTATGGGGGTGTTTGGTGTGATGTAGATAAAAATTTATCCGTTGATATATTTTTTATTACTTATATTATTTTATTTTATTGATAAATAATAAAAAATTTTGATAATTTTCTATTATCAATAGCGATACAACAAATAATATAGCGTGTAATCTGATTACCATTTTCATTTTAGATATTAAAATATTACAAAGATAATCTTGATTTTATTATAATTATATTTTTATTTATTAATTTTTAGGACAAAAATAATCATATTTTCAATTAGTATAACAAGTAACGTAAAAAATAATTTAAAATAATTATATATAAGACATTTAAGTAAAATAATATACTAGATAATGTACTAATCAAACATAATAATTATTTATACTTACTTATTATTATCAAATATAGTAATAATTTATATATAATATTTTTAAAAATAACCTATAATTTTTTAATTTTAATAATAAAATTACCCAAACCAAATGCACAGTAGAAAGCCTCAAAATTCTTGGCAGACTGACCATATAATGGCACTTTAGTCTTCTATGGCTGCGATAGTTGGGAAAATGATGGGTACTCCAGAAGCTATCCAAAACATTGACCAAGACTCACTGTTTTGATGCTTCTTCGCTGCTTCTTATCCAGAGATAGGAATCTGTGGTGCTCATTTCTCCTTTCCTGTGCACAACGCAAACAGTGACTCGTTATTTTGATTCTTATAACTCAAACTACCATTGTTACTCCTGTAATTGAAAGAAAATTTGCAAAAGATTTCTTTAAACACCCACACAGACATGGATGAGAGGTTGCAGAATTTTGCTAAGGAAGGAAATGAAGATGCATTTTTTTCAGTACTTGCAGAGGATCCTTATGTTTTGGATCGTATTGATCAAGTACCATTTGTGACAACTCCCTTGCACACAGCTGCAAGGGAGGGAAAGATCCATTTTGCCAAAGAGATACTAAACTTAAAGCCTTCATTTGCTTGGAAGCGAGACCATCTTGGGCGTGGCCCCCTCCGTTTGGCTTTGGAGGGGAAGCACCGGCTAGAAGGGCTCTTTCGTCGTGATTCGTATTTGGAGGAAAAGTACCACGAACTTGTAACATGGTTGATAAGACATGACAGTGGGCTTGTCCGCGTTAAAGCGAGGGGGATGGTTACTCCTTTGCACTATGCAGCTCAAGTAGACGATGAATCCAGCTTGGCTGAGTTTTTGCATGTTTGTCCATCATCAATCGAAGATTTGACTGTTAAATCTGAAACTGCTGTCCATGTCGCCCTCAAAAACGGGAGTTTGAAAGCCTTGAAAGTCTTGTTAGGATGGCTTCAAAACGTCAACAAAAAGGAGATCCTGAACAGGGAGGACGAAGAAGGAAACAATGCATTGTATACTGCAGTATCTGCAAATCAGCCTGAGGTAAGCATCCGATTTTCCTTCTCTTTTTCTTTACATAAACTTCTAATATTTCCTTATCTCCTCAATAATGAAGGCGGTGAAGCTGTTGATGGAACATATGAAAATGAATAAAAAGAACAGTAAAGGTTTGACAGCTTTGGACATCTTTTATGATCGCCAAGGTGAAGGTTTGGTGGATGCAGCAGTTGGGGACATTCTACTTGCTGCTAAAGCTAAAAGAGCATCTCAACTCCATCGTCCTTCACAAAAAACTTCACTATTCGAGATGGCCTTATCATTTTCAGGAAGAATTCAGAAAATCTATGGTCTGGATGAGCGACACATGGATAAAATTCCTGTTGAAGTCAAAAACGTACTACTTGTGGTAGCTGTATTGGTAGCCACAGCCAACTATCAAGCAGCACTAAGCCCCCCCGGAGGATATTGGCAAGATGATGGCAATCTGCAGTCTGCAGCCAACAACACTGGTACCAGTAACATTACCACCTCCGCTATCAGTAACACCAACACCACCACAGCTATCAGTAACACCACCAACACCCTCATTCGTACAGAGCCTTCTGAACACCGTGCAGGGAGAATGATTCTGGGGTCTAAACTCCAGTTAGTAGTTTTGTTATTTAATTCTGTTGCTTTTTTTACGTCTTTGTGCTTGATTTCGACTCTCGTAGTTCGGCTCCCATATGACAAATTCAGTATGGCAACGGTAAGTTGCATGGCAATTTCGTATTATATTTCTGTTCTTGAAACTTTTAACTACACCGGAAGTACCTTTGTAGAGTATTTGTTTCTCTATTATCTGACTGCAGTCGCCTTTGCAGCATATTGTTTTCCATTAGTTCTAATCAAATGGATCCCACAACGTAAGGTGTAAATTTAGGAACCTATGTAGAAAAGTGAATTTATTTTTAGCTGCCACTTGTTTACATTTTGTTTTTAGAGTGGGCAATATTGTTTGTAATGTTACACCTGCCTTTAATAGATTTAATGAAGTTGTTCTATATTGTTTGTAATGCATATTACTGTATATAGCAATTCTACTTATTTATTTAATATATAAATAAATGACTTAGAGTTTTTTGTCTCTAGTTCCTTCACACAGGAGGAATCTTTTGTAGCGAAAGATGAAACTTCACCTGTGTCTTTATTATTCTACTTTCATGTTATAAAGATATCATATTGTTTTATTCCGAGACTTAAAAGCTGGCACCATTTTCCTTGTAACCTAAAGTACCACCTTGATGGCCAGCTTCTGACCATTTTCACAGTGATCAGCCACCGCACAGATGTACCAGAATTTGCCAACCTCTGATAAAACCAGGGAGTCATGGCCACTATTGAACAATCTTGTATATGGGTTTTTTATGCATTTCCTGTATGCAGTTGAGTTCACCTGCATTACATTGTGTGCGTCGTTCTTGTAGTTGAATACTGTCACAATAAGAAAGATTATAGTTTTACTTTTCTGCATTTAGCAAACAATTTTCCTGGTAAATTTCGCTTTCAAATGCCAGCGAAACATTCATGTGTAGATCGAATGCATCATGCTGCTAGAAAAAGGGCAATACTATGTACACCCAATTTTAACTATCTAATTAGGTATCTAAATTATGTGTTATAATATGACTGATATTACATTATTTTTAATTCAAATTCAATTGGATGGCACATAATTTATATACTAAATTGGGTAATCAAAACTAAAAACTAAGTGCAAATAAGATAGTTTTATTGCTAGCTATAATTAATTTAATTTAATAAAACCAAGCAATTGAAAAATCTAATGACACTTTAATAATAACTTTAATGTAATCAATAAGAATAAATCCAATAAAACCGAGTAAATGATATTAACATAAGCTTTAAAATCGAATAGGTCTTCGATAGCACCCAATAAACTTTGAAACCTACAATTCACCAGTTATGACATGAGTTAATGACATATATATGGGCTTAAAGATTAATTGGATCTTTAATAACACCCAACAACCTTTGGTTATGTCTACTCTCCGAAACACTAATAAATCAACTTTGTTTATCGAAAGCGATTATTAAAGGAGGTTTCAAAGTGAAAAATTGGTTGGTGCAATGAAGGTGAATTCTAGTAGCTTTATAGATTCAATATTTTATAAGCAGCACGAAAATCTTGCGGGTAAGATTGAAATATGTTTAATATTACACATGCTTTTATGCATTTGTTGCACATCAATTAATACTTACCAAGAACATCACCAACATGAAATTCTTTTTCCCGACTCCAGTTGAGGGAATTTGAGAAGGAATCCCAGCCATCACTGCCGCCAACGATGTGAGTTGCTCCTCCAGCTTCGAGCACATTAAGAGATGCCACGAGAGCAAGATAGAGCATGATCATATTGCGGTACTGATAAGCTCGAGAGAGCATTTTTTTGTTTCCCCTTTTTTCCCCAATTGAAGATGTGATAGTATTTAGAAATGTTTATTTATATGAAACTGGTCAATTTTTTTCAAAAAACCACCATTAATACAAGTTAAGAGGTTCACATTGTTCTGGTGTCCTGATTAGGTAGTCATGTAAATTATGTTTGAATTCTGTTATTGCAAAAATCAGTCATGTATTAGAGTTCTTCACACAGTTCTTATAGTTCTAAACCAAGTTCTAACACATGTATGTAAATTATAGTATGAGCAATTTATTTACTACTATTTTTCACTCAAATTATATCAAAACAAGAAGTTTCCAGAAGTTAAACTATTTACATACCTATCTCATTTTATTTACTTTTACACTAAAATCTAGTGAAATTTACTAACAAAACCCAATGAAAGGTGAGAATTTGTCGTTTTTCAACCCTACAGTAGAACTTTGTTAATTTGGAATAGTTTGGGTGGGAAATAGTGATTCCCCGTGTTCATAACTTGCACAACTTCTCTCTTGTGATGCCATATTTTATGCTAGAATAAATGGCATGTTGATGACTCTACAAGTCCTCTCCACAATCTCCTTCCATAAACTAACTTCATGGCTGATATACAGAGATACTTGCCAAGCAAAAAGTTAGTTCCTTCTTTCTTACTCTACCATACTACTGACTTGAATAGCCCTTATCTTAAGGGCTACATGCATTAGCTCTACATTTATACTCAACAATTAAATTATATACACCCAATTTTAAGTATTCAATTGGATATTTAAAAAATATATCATCATATAATTGACTTATTTAGACCGAAAGATAAATAACACTCAATCATATTACAACATATCGTTTAAATACCTAATTAAGTATTCAAAATTGGATATACATAGCATTACGCTATATGCAAACATCCGACTTATAAAATTTGTGAGATATTTTGTCATAACCTGGCTTCAACAGACATGATTTCTACTTTCCTGGAAAGAAAACAGAAAATATGTAAATAGTTCATCATTAGGAATATATCAGTCTTCTAATAGAGTTGAACTTGAACATAAAGGACAAGATATAATCTTCATATAGAACATAAACTATTCATAGCTAAATAGTCTAGTGGAAGAAACTTTGCAGCAACAACTCAAGTACAACTTGGATTGAGGCCACAACTGAACAAGTCCACATTTTTCACCTTTTCCCACCACTTTGACCCCTTCTTTTCACCAGCTCCCTTCACAGAATCACTTTTCCACAAAGCACTGTTTGACTTGTTCAACTTGAGCTTATCAGGAGACTGAAAACTCCCTTCCAAAGTCACCAACTTATGACTCTTCACCTTACTGCTTTTGCTTCTGTTCATCATCTCTTTCTCTTCTTGCTGATGCTCTCTGTTGCTCAGTAGCATGTTGTAATATTCCTTGTTCCTCTTCTCCAACCCATAAATTTGCTCCTGAAGATCCTCAATCTTTTGACTCAAAATACAAACTCTATGATCCTCCCTCATTCTCAGCACAATCCGAGCAAGCTCACAGGCTTTTCTCTTCATGAACATCGCCTCCGAAGCCAAACTTCTCTTGTCCTCCTCCAAAGAATCTACTTTGTATTCCAACTTCACCTTCTCATTCATCAATATAACCCTCTCAGATTCCAGCAACTCAAGCAGCTTCTTCAACAAATCTATCTTCTTCCCTGATTCATTCCCCACTTGCTCCATCTCATTCACTTGGTTTTGCAGCATTTCATTCTCAACATTCTTCACCACAAGCTCAGCCACAATGTTGTCAATGTTAGTCCAGCTTTGAGCCGCTGGTTGTTGGAAAGAAAGGGTGCTCTCTATGTCTGATTCATACTGATCTTCCTCATCAAAAGTGCTGCATTCAGAAGCATTTTTCTGAGGTGGGTGCTTGAGTTTTGTGTTGAGCAAGATTATGTACCCTTTGTACAAGTCTTTGAGAAGAGACAGAAGCTGAGGGCGCTTCTGATAGTACCATTCAGCTCTTTCAGCAAAAGTTTCACCGGCTTTCTCTTCTTCAGAAGCGCTTATTGTCAGCAATTTTTTCATTCTTTCATCAACATCTGTCATAAACCATGAATTAAAAGAGGACTTGTGTTGCTAATGTCCTATGATATGATATTGAAGAAAATCAATATGTATCATACTATAATAAAATGTATGAAATTGATACGATATCTCTGTGTGTGTGTATATAAAATTGCTAGAATATGTTGCACCTACAAAATATTTTGTAATTAACACTCATTTATGACTTATCTTAATTGTCAATAAAAATAAAAAATCAATATTTATTTAACAAATTATATGAATTTCACACTTGGATATTACGAAAAGGTGTAGGGTTAAATTGTACCTGCAAGGCCCGGAAGAAGCCAGGGAGGATTTGTGGAGGAGATTTTCGAAGGAAGAGATTGATTTGATGCAGCTTTCTCCATACATCATGGACCTACCGTATTGAATTTGGTATCGGAATCATCAGATATTAATAATGCGTCGTCGTATTTATTATAATAAGAGTACAGAGCAAAGACAGAATAGAAGCAAAAACAGCAGGCTTTGTGCCGAAGAAGAAAAAGAAGAAGAAGACACCGTATCAAATAATTACAGCGCAGATCTCGGGAAAAGTTGGAGGGGACCACTTCCCTGAAAATTACAGGGGGTCCCCTGTATTTTTTCTCTGAAAATTACAGGGGGTCCCCTGAACTTCTCTGAAAATTACAGGGGGTCTCTTGGAAATTTCCCTCCAAAGTTTCAGCAAGCCAACGGTTCCCTGCGCAGGGAACCGTTGGCTGCTTAAATAAAATTTTAAAAAATTCAAAAAAAATTCAAATTTTTTTGGTTCAGCAAAGTAAACCTCCGATTTATATGTCGGTTCATAAATCAGATGTGAACCGACGGTTTTACGGTTCCAATTTATGTAAACCAAATCTGAACCGTAGAACCCCGGTTTTGATTCCGGTTCCAGGTCTTCTGGTTCCGGTTTTATCCGGGCAGTTTTTGGTCCGGTTCATAGGCCAAACCGCCCGTGGCCAGGTCTACGTACCATGTTCTCTATAAAAATGAAGAATGCGTTCCTTATTCTCTGGCACTTCAATATTTGCAATATTGTTAACCTCCCTAATCTGAAGAAAAATTGTAGAATGGGCATCAACAGCTTCGATGATCAGAGGTTGAAGGGGCTGCAGGATCTGGCGACAGTAGGAGATGTCGATAAATTATTTTCAGAACTTATGAAGGATCTAAATGTTTTGGGGGATATTGATAAGATACTATTTGTGACTACTCCCTTACACACAGCTGTAAGCCAAGGAAAGATCAATTTCGCCAAGGAAATACTAAACTTAATGCCATCATTTGCTCTGAAGCGAGACCATCTTGGGCGTAGCCCCCTCCATTTGGCTTTGGAAGGGAAGCAGCAGCTGCAGGAAGGGCTGAATCCTTGTGATCCGGATTTGGAGTTGCAGTACCAGAAAATTGTATCATGGTTGATAAAACATGACAGTGAGCTTGTCCGTGTTAAAGCAAAGGGAATGGTTACTCCTTTGCACTATGCAGCTCAACTAGATGATGAATCCAGTTTGGATGAGTTTTTGCGTGTTTGTCCATCATCAATAGAAGATTTGACTGTTAAATCTGAAACTGCTATCCATGTCGCCATCAAAAACAAGAGTTTGAATGCCTTTAAAGTGTTGTTAGGATGGCTTCGATACTTCAACAAAGAAGAGATGCTGCACAGTAAGGACGAGGAAGGAAACAATGCATTGCATACAGCAGTATCTGCAAATCAACCTGAGGTAAGCGTCCGATTTGCCTTGTCATTTTCTTTACATAAACTTCTAATATTTCCTCATCTTCTCAATAATAAAGGTGGTGAAGCTGTTGATTGGATGTATGAAAGTGAATATAGAGAACAGTAATGGTTTGACAGCTTTGGACATGTTCAAGGAACGCCACGCTGAAGGTTTGGTAGATGCAGCAGTTGGGGACATTCTACTTACTGCTAAAGCGAAAACTGCATCTGAACTCCATGAGATTGAGGGGATCAGTTACTGTGCCCCTGCTTTTCCCATCCAATAAATATGAGCAGAGTCCCAATTATTTAAAAAAAAAAAACTGAAGGTAATGATACTAAAATCATTCTCAAGCATCTCTCATCTAGGATTTTACTCATCTTGACAGTGATAATAACAGTATGGGGGTGTTTGGTGTGCTGTAGATAAAAATTTCTCTGTTAATACATTTTTTATTATCTATATTATTTTATTTTATTGATAAATAATAAAAAATTTTAATAATTTTTATTATCAATAACAATATAACAAATAATATAAGGTGTAATCTAATTACTATTTTTATTTTAGATATTAAAATATTATCAAGATAGTCTTGATTTTATTATAATTATATTTTTATTTATTATTTTTTAAAATAAAAATAATCTTATTTTTACTTAGTATAACAAATAACATAAAAAATAATTTAAAATAATTATATATAAGACATTTAAGTAAAATAATATATTAGATAATATACTAATCAAATACAATAATTATTTATACTTATTCATTATTATCAAATTTTATCAAATATAATAATAATTTATATATAATAATTTATATATAATAATTTTAAAAATAACCTATAATTTTTTAATTTTGATAATAAAATTACCCAAACCAAATACACAGTAAAAAGCCTCAAAATTCTTGGCAGACTGACCATATAATGGCACTTTAGTCTTCTATGGCTGCGATAGTTGGGAAAATGATGGGTACTCCAGAAGCTTCCAAAACATTGACCAAGACTCACTGTTTTGACGTTCTTGGCAGACTGACCATATAATGGCACTTTAGTCTTCTATGGCTGAGCTAGTTGGGAAAATGATGGGTACTCCAGAAGCAATCCAAAACATTGACCAAGACTCACTGTTTTGACGCTTCTTCGTTGCTTCTTATCCAGAGATAGGAATCTGTGGTTCTCATTTCTCCTTTCCTGTGCACAAGGCAAACAGTGACTCATTATTTTGATTCTTATAACTCAAACTACCATTGTTACTCCTGTAATTGAAAGAAAATTTGCAAAAGATTTCTTTAAACACCCACACAGACATGGATGAGAGGTTGCAGAATTTTGCTAAGGAAGGAAACGCAGATGCATTTTTTTCAGTACTTGCAGAGGATCCTTATGTTTTGGATATTATTGATAAAGTACCATTTGTGACAACTCCCTTGCACACAGCTGCAAGGGAGGGAAAGATCCATTTCGCCAAGGAAATACTAAACTTAATGCCATCATTTGCTCGGAAGCGAGACCATCTTGGGCGTAGCCCCCTCCATTTGGCTTTGGAAGGGAAGCAGCAGCTGCAGGAAGGGCTGAATCCTTGTGATCCGGATTTGGAGTTGCAGTACCAGAAAATTGTATCATGGTTGATAAAACATGACAGTGAGCTTGTCCGTGTTAAAGCAAAGGGAATGGTTACTCCTTTGCACTATGCAGCTCAACTAGATGATGAATCCAGTTTGGATGAGTTTTTGCGTGTTTGTCCATCATCAATAGAAGATTTGACTGTTAAATCTGAAACTGCCATCCATGTCGCCATCAAAAACAAGAGTTTGAATGCCTTTAAAGTGTTGTTAGGATGGCTTCGATACTTCAACAAAGAAGAGATGCTGCACAGTAAGGACGAGGAAGGAAACAATGCATTGCATACAGCAGTATCTGCAAATCAACCTGAGGTAAGCGTCCGATTTGCCTTGTCATTTTCTTTACATAAACTTCTAATATTTCCTCATCTTCTCAATAATAAAGGTGGTGAAGCTGTTGATTGGATGTATGAAAGTGAATATAGAGAACAGTAATGGTTTGACAGCTTTGGACATGTTCAAGGAACGCCAAGCTCAAGGTTTGGTAGATGCAGCAGTTGGGGACATTCTACTTACTGCTAAAGCGAAAACTGCATCTGAACTCCATCCGCCTTTAAGAGGTTCAGAAAAAACTTTGAAATTCAAGAAGTTTTCTGATGTCTTATCGTGTTCAGATAGAATTAGGGGAAAATTTTTGTGGTTTCACCTAAGCGTAAATGAAGTTCCTCTTGAAGTCCGAAATACGCTACTTGTAGTGGCAATTTTGATCGCCACAGCCACATACCAAGCTGCACTAGCTCCCCCCGGAGGATTTTGGCAAGATGACGGCAAACTGCAGCCTGCAGCGAACAACACTGGTATCAGTAACACCACCACCTCCGCTATCAGTAACGCCAACACCACCACTGCTATCAGTAACACCACCACTACCGCTATCAGTAACACCACCACCACCATCTTTAGTACAGAGCCTTCTGAACAACACTTTGCAGGGCGTATGATTCTGGCGGGGTCTCTATACCAATTAATGTTTGTGATCTGTAATTCATTGGCTTTTTTTACGTCTGTGTGCCTAATTTCGATTCTCGTAACTGGCCTCCGATTTTCCATAATCATTCTCCTATTGATTTATTTGATGGAACTTCCGTATTATATTTCTATTCTTGAAACTTTTGGCTTCACCGGTATTGCCTCTGTGAAGATGTCTTTTGTGATTTTTATGGCTGTAGGTGCTTTGACGGCAATTTATATTCCTGCTATAAAACAAGGAATTGCCTACAAAGACCTACAAAAGATGTAAACGAGAGAAAGTGAACTTGTTTTTAGCTGCTACTTGTTTATATTTTGTTGTTACTTGTAATGTTATATCTCCTTTTAATATAATTAATGAGGTTGTTTCTTTGACCCGTGCAAATTACAATTGAGTTGTTCCAGTGATACATGAGGGGTTCAATGTACAAAATGGCCTTGGTTCAAATTTTGTTCCACAATTTTTCATAGTTAAATATAAAGTTTATCTATTTGCTCTTAAAAAAAATCCAATTTAGATAAAATTTCTCGATATCAAAAAAAAAAAAAAAATCCAAGTTTTATCTATACTCAATCACCTCTAAAGTATACACACAATTGTAAAATATATTAAATATTTAATATTTAATATATTACAATATAATAATAATGGTAAGAGAGGGAAATTTAAAAAATTAATTACTTTTTATTCCAATTCATAACTAAAATAATTAAGTAAAAGTTTTATTATGTCATTTATGTGGGTCTGAGTGTATAAAGAGGAGATCAACTGGTTTCTATCCTTTTTCTAACAGTAATCTTTTTCATTGTTTTAAAACTACACTTATGACCCAAACCCCTTTATTTTAGCTTAGGGTAGCAAGTACATCTCGCTACTGTAATAAATCTTGTTAAACTCGTAGATTAACTTGGCCCGAGATGATATTGAGACCAGTATTTAAAAAAAATTAAAAATATATAGATAAAATAATAATTATAATATAAACAAATTACAAATTTTATAAGAAACGTAAATTTTAGACTTAAAAAATAAGTGTAGTTCTTTGGATTAATCTCACATATATAAGACAATCAAAATTTAAATTTGATTAGCACATGATATTAATTATTTATTTATAGTAAATGAAACAATTGAGTAGTTATATTTTTTTTAAATTTGTAACACTTTTGTAAAAGTTCAAAATACAAAAGTGTAAGTACAAAAATATCTCATATTTAAAAAAATACACTCACTATAAATACAAATTAAACAAAGTATAAGTTCTAACTAAATCCAAGTTTTAGATTTCATATAAATGAAATTGAACATAAAAACGTAAGTCATTTATTATAAATAAATTTGCCTTATTTTAAATCATACTTCAAAATTTTAACATATTTTTTATATTAGACAATATAATATAAAAAAATTATTTTTATTAAAATAGATGGAATACTAATTAAGGATTCAACATGATACGAGTGTTATATATAAGGTTGTGTCACAAGTCTAATAATTTTTACTAGGTCGGCCCAATATGAAATCCACTACTGTGTCAACCTAAACCCAACATGACTCATAAGTCTGATAGGGCTTACCAAAGCCAACTTAGCGTAGCACTACTCACTATTATATCTAATTATATTTCTATATCTTTTGTCAAAATTTAAAGGTCAAATGACTTATTCCTACCTAAGATTTAATTCATTAATAAATTTTCAAACATTAATTTTAAAAAATTTAAATACTTACCCTTGTTTTCCTGTTACTATTAGCTTTTATAATCTTTATTACTCGGTATTTTCATTTTTATTTAATTTCTTGCCAAGAGAAAAAAATTGTGCTTTCGTATTAAAAAATAATAATAATAAGAGTCCCCTTTTTCAATTCCATATATCCTTATCTTGCTCCAAACCTACCCAAACGAAAGGACCCTGCATCCTAAGCTTCTCCCCATTGACAAGAAACCAGCTCTGTATAAATAAAGAAAGCACAACTGCTACTGCTCATCATTTCCTTTTCCATTCAGCCCAAAACTCCTTTATCTTTTTACTTCGTAACGAACAGAGAAGGTCGCCAACACGGCATGTTTAGGAACCTGCGGGGTGTTACCGTCGCATGGAACCCTAGACGATGTTAAACAAGCTCGATGCCCCACACCACACATTCCCTCCCCCCCGGGATTTCCGGGATTTCTACCAAGGTGTTGACGAAACCAAGCAATAACTCTAAGGGTGGAAGTCGTGTAAGAAGCCGTGTGGGAGTCCGTGTACAGAAGGTTACTATTACGACTAATAGTCGGTTCGTTGTAGTTATAGTTAAAGATGCAGGTACAGAGGAATAATAAGGGAACCCAAAAGCTTATTTCACAAGATTTGGTTTCGGTTTCAAATTATAAGTCGATAACTTGGAAGGTGGTGGAGGGGCGGCCCAGGGAGAATTATTCTGGGTTTTTCTACGACGGGGATATTGAGTGTCCTGGATAATATTTTAATGGAGCAAGGTTGGCCTCAAACAGGAAGGGATGGGATCCTAGATGATGATCTTAATGAAGGGAAGGCTGGTCTTATGAGTTTGTTTTTACGATAAAATTATATCATAAATAATGTGTCTAATTTTATATATGAATAAAAATATATAATTATATAATTATATATTATTTTATTTTTAATTTAAAATAATTCAATCATATGAAAATAAAACAATGAGTTATTGTTTATGCATGTGCCATTCTTATTTTTATTATAATAAATGTTTTTGTTATTACACTTATTTAATGAAAAAGTAAATCGGCAATTTATAATTAAATAAAAAGAAGTCATTAATATAATTGGATGGTGGGTGGCTATTTAAATTTTTTAAAGTTAATAGGTGAGAACTGCAATGAAGCAAACCTTAGATGGGAAAAAGTCCTTTGGCCAAATTCAAATGTTAGTTAAAAAAGATAGAAATGTTTCATTAATGAAAGTTACTTACTTGTGAACAAATTGCTTCTCTGTTTTAGTTCCAGATTTTTCTTCTTAAGATATCTTCCACTATCTCTCTACCAATTGTCACCAGAGACCAATGGCTCTGAACCCAAATGCGATGAAGCAGGGCAGTTCTGGTGAGAATCTGTTAAAGAGCTGAATAGGCAAGAGTTTGTGGAAAGCACTTGGTATATGATTATTGTAAGAACTACTGAAATAGATAAATGGACAGTAATGAAACACTCAAGGGAAGTTATGAAATATGGACAATTATGAAGATGAAATTTGGATGGGCAGTTTTGCAGCACTTAAGGGCATGCAGTTATGAAATTAGTAAGCATAAAAGAGAGATTTTGGAATGAGTCAGGGGAGGAAATTTTGAGTTTATGCGGCTTAGCTGTGGGCAGCTTTAGGGTTGATTAAAGAGGTTTCTAGCATCTTGAATTATTGGAATTGAGAGGACCCGATTTATCGAATCACTGGTTTATCCTTTGTAAATACTCATTTATCAGTAAAATCATTTATGTTTGTTTATTTGTTGTCTTGTTAGCTTTTTTCTTTTTCGTTTTTTTTTGGGTAAAAATTGGTTGGGTTACTAGCAAAATGTTTCTTACTTCTGCTTATCAAATATCATACTAAATTTAAAATGTTTATATTCTTTTCCAGGTTCTGCTCCCTCTCCCTTAAATTTTACTTTCTAGATATGTTTCTATGCATATTATTCTATATGCCAATTCTACTTCTGTTTTTAACATATAAATAACTTAGGATAGGGTTTAAGCATCGTCTAACCCTATTGTCGTCATTTTTATCAACATTCAAGGAATGCAAAAATTCAGAATAATTTCAAATTTTGCTTACAACTTGAAAGTGTAGGATAGCTCAGGATTTTGCAATGCTATGTGTAACTAATTTTTAGTATTCAACTGAATATTGAAATGATATGTCATCACATAATTAAGTTTTATTTTATTTTAATTCAAAATCATTTAATTATATTTTGACACAATAGTTGAATACACTTACACAGGAGGGATTTTTGTGGCAAAACATACAACTTCAACTTTGTTTTCATTCTACTTTGATGTTATCAAGATATCACATTGTTTTATTCGGAGACTTACAAAGCCGGCATCATTTTCCTTGTTGCCTAAAGAACTACCTTGGTGGCCAGCTTGTGGCCATTTTCACAGTGATCGGCCACTGCACAGATGTACCAAAATCTGCTAACCTCTGATAAAACCAGCGAGTCATGGCCGCTATTGAACAATCTTGTGTACTGGTGCTTTATGCATTTTTTGTATGCTGCTGAGTTCACTTGCATTACATTGTGTGCATTGTTCTTGTAGTTGAAAACTGTCACAATAAGAATGATAATTAGTTTACTTTTCTGCATTTAGCGAAGAAAATGAAAGTGAAACATTTATGTGCATAACTAATGAATGGAAAACTTCTTGATAACATTAATTATAATTTGTTTTAATAAAGTTTGAATGATTGAATAATTTAACGATCGTTTAAGAATGACTTAACGTAATCAATAATGATAAACCCAATACATTTCACAGATTATGATTTAAGCAAACAATATTAATATAATTTTTGAAATTTTTTGGACTTTTGTTGATATTAAATAACCTATTATATATTGATTATATCTCTTATCTGATTGCATCAAGTTTGTTTATTGAAAGTCATTACTCTAATGTGAGATTTGCTACTTATATTGACACTACGAAACTATTATTAATATTTAATTATTAATATATTTTTATTAATTTAAAAAATTTGCCACTTCTAACTCCTAAAAATATCAAAACTTTAATCAACTTTAAATTAATGCATTTTTTTCAACTCTTTGAAAGTATAATTATTATTTATAAAATATTAAGGCACATATTAAAATTTTAAAAATACCCCAAAGTTTTTGAATTTACAAAACCCCTAAAAATTCATTTAACACTTCTAAAATTTTTAATAATTGTGATTCGTCCTCAATTTGAAAAGAGAAATTAGAAACAATAAGGGAAAAAGGTTAAATTAAAAAAATAAAGAAAATAAAATAAAATATAGAAAAATCTATATAAATGACCATTTTACTTTTTCAATAAATATAGTTTACTAAATATGACTTTTTTAAAATTAAATGGTAAGAATTTATTATTTTAGTGGACTTTGGGTGGGAAATAGTTTGTCGCCCATTTTTTTATGAGTAATACTATGTGTACCCACTTTTGGTACATAAATGTATACACACTCATATGTGTCATCATATGATTGGTTATTATTTTATTCTTAATTCAAAATCATTCAATCACATGATGACACATATAAATGTGTATATATTTGTGTACCCAAAGTGGGTACACATAGTTTTATTGTTTTTTTATCATTTTGTGGTAGGCCGATCAGAGGGAGAATTAACGTCTACCAAATTCTCTATAAAAATGAAAAATGCATTCCTTATTTTCCTGTATACTAAAAAAATTGCAGTATTGTTCACTACCGTAATCTGAAGAAAAATTGTAGAATGGCCACCTACAGCATGGAAGATGAGAGGTTGCAGAGGCTACAGAATTTTGCCAAGGAAGGAAATGTGGATGCATTATTTTCAATACTTGCGGAGAATCCATATATTTTAGAGGATGTTGATAAAATACCATTTGTGACAACGCCCTTGCACACAGCTGCAAGCCAAGGGAAGATCCATTTCGCCTAGGAAATACTAAACTTAATGCCATCATTTGCTTGGAAGCGAGACCATCTTGGGCGTTGCCTCCTCCAGTTGGCTTTGGAAGGAAACCAGCAGCTGCAGGAAGGGCTCAGTCCTCTTGACTCAAATTTGGAGGGGAAGTACCAGGAACTTGTTTCATGGTGGAGAAAACATGACAGTGAGCTTTTTGAACAATCTGCAGCCTGCTGCCTGTAGCCAACAACGCGGGCATCGGTAACTCCACCACCACCACCTTCTCTAATACAGAGCCTTTTGAACACCTGGAATAAGAAATGATTTTGCAGTCTTTAAGCCAATTATTATTTTTGACATTTAATTCATTGGCTTTTTTTACGTCTTTGTGCTTAAATTCGATTCTCGTAACTGGCCTCCCATTTTACAGAATCATTATCACATTGATATTTTTTATGGTTTTTTCGTATTATTTTTCTATTCTTGAAACTTTCTACCTCACCGAAAGTAACTTTGTAAGGTCTTTGTTTCTCTTTTTTCTGGGTGTAAGTACTTTTGCAGCATATTGTACTCCATTTTTGTTAAACAAAGGCCCTACAAAGACCTTACAACCTAGGATGTAAACTTAGGAACCTAAGTCGAAAAGTGGACTTATTTTTGCTGCTTATTTATATTTTCTTATTAGAGTCCGCAACATTGTTTGTAATGTTTTGTTAATATGTTTATTGAAGTTGTTTCTTTCACTCATTATAAATTAGAATGAAATTGTTAATGAGTAGTTTAAAAGACAAAGAACGAGATTGACATATAAGATAATATAAATTTAAATCTCTTTCAATAATCTTTTAAGATTAAATGTAGAGTTTTTTATTTGATATGGTTGGTTCAAATTTGAAAGTGTCACCTCATTTTGATGAGATTTTTTGTTACTAAAAAAAAAATTACAATATGATTTTAACATAATCACTTCTGAATTATACACATAATAATATGATATTTTAAAGTTTTACTGTGTCATTTATCCGGATCTTAGTGTATAAAAGGGACACTTTTACTTCTTCTGCCAAAATTCAAATATTAGTTAAAAATGACAGAAATGTTTCATTAATGAAAATCGCTGACTTACGAACAAATTGCTTCTCTTATTTTGTTCCAGATTTTTCTTCTTAAGATATCTTTAACTTCCTCTGTACCAATTGTCACCAGAAACCAATGGCTCTGAGCCCAAGTGCGATGTAGCAGGGCAGTTCTGGTGAGAAAAAGCCACTTCTGAGAGAGCTGAATGGACGAGTTTGTAGAAAGCACTTGGTATATGATTATTTGTAAGGATGCAGCTTATTATCCAATTATCTTAAAACATGTCAGTTTGAACCTTGCAAAACTGAAGGTAACAAAGACTGTAAAAGTTAGTAAAACTAATAAAGTATTAGAACTTTTAAGATAAAGGTCTGGATTTCAGTCTCTGTTATACTTATGAAATCTTGAGTTATCTGGTACAATGGTTATGAGACTGGTTACTATACCCTGATTTTACCTATCCAATAAATACAAGCGAGATCCCAGTTATAAAAAAAAAAAATGAAGGTAATGATACTAAAGATTGATACATTGTTAAGACTTACAAAATTTTTTCCTTCAATAATGATACATTATTCAATTTTCATTGCATAAGGTTAATTTTGGAAATGCATTGATCATGAAGAACTCAATACACCCAAAGCTGGTTGAGCTTATTCAATTGACATGTGCTTTCATATTAGATAGAGGAGAAAAAATGGTTTAGAAAGTTTTATCTGCCCAAAGGTGACAATTCTTTTAAAAACCATATGTTCTGAAGATCCTCGTAAGATTGTAACATTGTGTCTAGAGTTTTAATAGCATGTTATTTTTTGTACTCAAAGGTGGTTGAATTATGATGTACTAGAAATCCTTATAAGGTGTGGTTTATACAGTTTAAAACTATCTTAATTATTGTTCAATATGATTTTATTGTAATATTTAATTAAAATTGTTAGAGATAATTTGGTGTTATATCTCATGAAATTTTAATTTTGAAAATATTATTTAGTCTCATTCTAAATGGTATTTTTGTTAATAAATTCTTATGCTTTTTTTACGTCTTGGTGCTTAATCGCGACTCCCGCGGTTGGGCTCCCATATTGCATAGTCATTATGTCAATGATATCTTGGATGGTAGCTTCGTATTTTATTTCTGTTATTGAAACATTTCACTCCACCGAAAGTGCATTTGTAAGGACTACGTTTCTCATTTATCTGTCTGTGGGTGCTTTTGTATGTAAACTTTGGAGCCTACGTAGAAAGTGAATTTTTTTTAGCTGCCACTTGTTTATATTTTGTTGTTGGAGTCGGCAACATTGTTTGTTATGTTATACCTGCTTTTAGTAGATTTAATGAAGTGCTATATTGATTGTATTGCATATTATTCTATATGACAATTCTACTTCTGCTTTTAACATATAAATGGTTTAGAATTTAGGGTATAAGGATTGTCTGACTCCGCTGTTCTCATTTTAATCAACATTCAGTAAGTTAAAAAATTCAGAATAACTTCAATTTTGCTTACAACATACATTGTAGGAATGTTCAGGATTTTGTCTCTAGTTCCTCCACAGAGGAGGAGTTTTTTTTAAAGAGAAAGATGGAACTTCAACTTTCTTATTATTATTCTACTTTGATGTTATCTAGATATCACATTGTTTTATTCTTATAATGCTGGCACCATTTTCATTTTTGCCTAAAGAACTACCTTGATGACCAGCTTCTGGCCATTTTCACAGTGATCGGCCACTGCACAGATGTGCCAAAATTTGCCGATCTCTGATAAAGCCGGGGAGTCATGACTGCAGTTGAACAATCTTGTATATGGGTGCTTTATGCTTTTTCTGTATGCTGTTCAGTTCACTTGCAGTACATTGTGTGCGTCGTTCTTGTAGTTGAATACTGTCACAGTAAGAATCATAATTAGTTTACTGTTCTGCATTTTGCAAAGAAAATGAACGTGAAACATTCATGTGCATAACTAATGGATGGAGAAATTCTTGATGACAATAATTATAATTAAGATAGAGTAGTTGAATAGTTCAATCAAAATTTATATATGATTTAATGTAATCAACAATGATAGACCTTCATAGATTATGATTTGAATAAACCACATTAATATATCTTTGAGGTGTGTTGACTTTGGTGATGATACTTCCTATTCGAATACATCAAGCTTGTTTATTTAAAATCATCACTTTAATGTGGGATTTGCCACTTTTATTTAAATTACGAAACTTGATTTGTTTAAATTGATATCAAATGATCAATTTAATTTAAATTAATACTTGATTTAAATATCAAATGATCAATATATTCTTATTAATTTAAAAAATTTATCTTTTTTTTCCTTAGAAATATCAAAATTTTAATGAAATTTAAATTATTGTTTTTTATTCTATTTTTTGAGAGTGTAATTATCATTTATAAAATATTAAGGGTTATATTAAAAATTTCAAAATTTCAAGCTTTTGAATTTACAAAACACTTTAAAATTCATTTAACTCCTTTAAAATTTTGAAAAATTGTGATTTTGCCCTCAATTTGAAAAGAAAAATTAGAAACAATAAGGGAAAAAGGTAAAATAAAAATAAGGGAAAAAATAAAAATAGAAAAATTTTGGTAAATGTCTTTTGTAACCTTTTCAATTAACATAATTCACTATTAGGAGTATGAAGTGCAATGGTAAGAATTTGTTACTTTAGCACACCTTGGGGGGGGAATAGTCTGCCGGCCATTTTTTTATCATTTTGAGGTAGACTGATCTGAGGGAGAAGTACTGCCTACCAAATTCTCTATAAAAATGAAAAATGCATTCCTTACTCTCCTGTATACTGAAAAAATTGAAGTATTGTTCACTACCATAATCTGAAGAAAAATTGTAGAATGGCCACCTACAGCAGCTGGCTACCTCCATTTGGCTTTGGAAGGGAAGCAGCAGCTGCAGGAAGGGCTCAGTCTTCTTGACTCAAATTTGGAGGGGAAGTACCAGGAACTTGTAGCATGGTTGATAAAACATGCAGTGAGCTTGTCCGTGTTAACGCAAGGGGGATGGTTCGGTTCAACTAGACAATGGATCCGTTTGGCCGGGTTTTTGTATGTTTGTCCATCATCAATAGAAGATTTGACTGTTAAATCTGAAACTGCTGTCCAAATCACCCTCAAAAACAGGAGTTTCAAAGCTTTAAAAGAGTCTCGTTGTATTTTTATTATTTTATTTTATTGATAAGTATTAAAAAATTTTACCTTTATTTTAGATATTAAAATATTATCAAGATAATTTTAATTTTATTATAATTATATTTTAATTTATTAATTTTTTAAGATAAAAATAATCTCATTTTTAATTAATATAATAAGTAACGTAAAAAATAATTTAGAATAATTATACATAAAATATTTATGTAAAATAATATACTAGATAATTTACTAATCAAACATAATAATTATTTATACTTATTCATTATTATCAAATTTTATCAAATACAATAATAATTTATATAGAATAATTTAAAAAAAATCTATAATTTTTTCATTTTGATAATAAAATTACCCAAACCAAATACACAGTAGAAAGCCTCAAAATTCTTGGCAGACTGACCATATGATGGCACTTTAGTCTTCTATGGCTGCGATATTTGGGAAAATGATGGGTACTCCAGAAGCTATCCAAAACATTGATCAAGACTCACTGTTTTGACGCTTCTTCGTTGCGTCTTATCCAAAGATAAGAATCTGTGGTGATCATTTCTCCTTTCCTGCGCACAAGGCAAACAGTTACTCATTATTTTGATTCTTATAACTCAAACTACCATTGTTAATCCTGTAATTGAAAGAAAATTTGCAAAAGATTTCTTTAAACACCCACACAGACATGGATGATAGGTTGCAGAATGCTGCCATGGAAGGAAATGTGGATGCATTATATTCAGTACTTGCAGAGGATCCTTACGTTTTAGAGAGTATTGATCTAGTACCATTTGTGACTACTCCCTTGCATACAGCTGCAAGGGAGGGAAAGATCCATTTCGCCTAGGAGATACTAAACTTAAAGCCTTCATTTGCTTGGAAGCGAGACCATCTTGGGCGTAGCCCCCTCCACTTGGCTTTGGAGGGAAAGCACCTGCAGGAAGGGCTTAGTCCCCTTGATTTGGATTAGAAGGAGAAGTACCAGGAACTTGTAACATGGTTGATAAAACATGACAGTGAGCTTGTCCGTGTTAAAGAAAAGGGGATGGTTACTCCTCTGCACCATGCAGCTCAACTAGACGATGAATCCAGTGTGGCTGACTTTTTGTATGTTTGTCCATTATCAATCGAAGAGTTGACTGTTGAATCTGAAACTGTTGTACATGGGGCTGTAAAAAAGGGGAGTTTGAAAGCCTTTAAAGTCTTGTTAGGATGGCTTCGACGCTTCAACAAAGAGGAGATCCTGAAGTGGAAGGACGAGGAAGGAAACAATCCATTGCATACTGCAGTGTCTGCAGATCAACCTGAGGTAAGCATCCGATTTGCCTTGTCATTTTCTTTATATAAGCTTCTAATTTTTCATTTTATCCTCAATTATGAAGATGGTGAAGCTGTTGATTGGATATCTGAAAGTGAATATAAACAACAGTAAAGGTTTGACAGCTTTGGACATCTTCTACTTTCGCCGATGTCAAGGTTTGGTAGATGCAGCAGTTGGGGACATTCTACTTGCTGCTAATGCTAAAACTGCTTGTCAACTCCATCGTCCGTCTTTAAGAGATGCAAAAAGAACTTTATTAGTCGAGTACTTTTCTGGTGGCTTAATGTTTTCAGAAAAAATTCTGAAAAGATTCTCGCTGGGTTACCGAAGAGTTGATGAAGTTCCTCTTGAAGTCCGGAATGTACTACTTGTGGTGGCTATATTGATAGCCACAGCCACCTATCAAGCAGCACTAACCCCCCCTTCAGATTCTCGCTGGGTTACCGAAGAGTTGATGAAGTTCCTCTTGAAGTCCGGAATGTACTACTTGTGGTGGCTATATTGATAGCCACAGCCACCTATCAAGCAGCACTAACCCCCCCCCCCCCTCCCCCCGGCGGATATTGGCAAGATAACGGCGATCCGGAGCTGCAGCCAACAATACTGGTATCAGCAACACCACCGCCGCCGCTATCAGTAACACCACCAGCACCATCTTTAATACAAAACCTTCTGAACAACATGATGCAGGGACGATGATTCTGCAGTCTTCAAGACAATTATCATTTTTGACATTTAATTCTTTGGCCTTTTTTACGTCTGTGTGCTTTATTTCCACTCTTGTAGTTGGCCTCCCATTTTACAGAATCATTATCGCAATGACATCTTGGATGGAATTTTCTTATTATTCTTCTATTCTTGAAACTATAGGCTACAGCGGAAGTTTCTTTCCAGGCTTCTTTATCTTTTTTCTGGTTGTAAGTTTTCTTGCAACATATTGTATCCCAGTTTTCTTAGCTCACCAACATTGGAAGCTCACACGGCATGGCCTCCGGAAGAACCTACGCTTGGGAAGCTTTGAGCAACCTAAGTTATGAAATCAGCTGTAAATAGTAATAGTGAATTTATATATTGCTTCTGCCACTTGTTTATGTTTTGTAATTGCTTGTAATGTTACAACAACTCTCTGGATGTATTTAATGGACTCGTCTCTTTCACCATTCAAATGGGATCTCAACTCCCAACTATGCGCATAAATATTTCAAGTTTTTAGATATTTGACATGTTACAGTTTGCAAATTGGCAGGAAGCGAGTGGAGATTACGCTGGCTTTTTGGCGCGTGCAGAGTAGCAAAATTTGTCAGTGCAGCAACCGATGGAATCTACGATTTCAAATTTTAGATACGATAATTGCCACCGTGCCAGTAACAGTACCTCCTTGCCGATTATTGAAAATATTCTATTACACCGTTAATAGAAAAATTAATATTTAAATATATATAATTTTATTATTATTAAAATAATAACTCAGATATTATTCACATGATTAATCTACCGTACCAATATCTAATAACTCAACCTTAAAATATCACCGCTGTATATAACTAACGGTAAATTGAGTCCATGTTAACTTTAAATAACGATTGAATGAGATTAACAAACTAAAGTTTAAACTTAAGTAGAAAAAAATTAATTTAATTTTAAATTTGATCTAAATCAATTCAAACTTAAATATTTAGATTAATTTAAAGTTAACTCATATTATAAAAATGTAATTAATTTTTCACTCAAACTTGGCTCATTCAATTGCAATTTAAAATTGAGATCGAATAGTTTAAATCAAATCTAACCCTATATAAAACAACCACATTACTACATGTCAAATAATCTAATAGTCAACATATCGTTAACTATATATAATTACAATTAGATTTAACTAGATTTGATTTGAACCGAATCAAAATAACACCCAATCAGAAAGATCAATTAGCTAAAACTTTATTTGGCAAAGTGCAACAACATTTTTGTTTGGAGGGCAACAATTCTAGAGAAGTTGTTTCTAGTTGGTATTACAACATGATTTATGTACGCTCATCGTGCTCGTGCACTGGCCACTTAGCAATGTTACTTGCAACTTGTTTTGAGATATGTCATTATTTGATTAAAATTTTATTTTTAATTCAAAATTATTCACAATCATCGTTTAATTGAGTTTAATTATGAATCGATTCTATCTAATAATTAGTATAAGTTTGAACATTTATTTGAATCATACTGATCATCAAATTCTAATCAAACTGATTTAACTTATTGGTATAAGAATATAAAGCATGGATTATGCTTAGGCATGGTGGAAAATAATACAATAATGTTAAAAAATAGGTTAATTGTAAATTATCATATTTATCCATAATTCTAACTATAATATTACATAATTCACTTTAATATTTGTCATATCAAAAAAATCCATCAGATAAGTAATATTGCAGTTTTCCTTGAAGAAAAATATTATAAGAAATATTATTTATATCTAGTTTTGAATATTTAAATGATATATGATCATATGATTTGATAATTTTGAATTAAAAATAAAATAATATCTAAATTTCATGATGATAGATTATATGAATACTCAATTAAACAGTTAAAACTATGTGTAATGTGTATAATTTAAGTAGACTGAGTTGAAGTTCCACTGTAATTTATAATGGTAACCAAATCAGACTAGCCAATTAAATTGATTAGACTGTCATCCGCAAACAAAAATAGTTGTGGTTCACTTGAAAACTATTTTTTGAGTTAAACCTCCGTAAATTAATTTGAATCAAATTAAATTAAGTGGTTGGAATGGTTATACCTAACAAAAATAAGAGGGGGGGGGGGGGGTATTCAATTTTTTTAAATTTAATTTTTAAGACTTAAGTCCAAATTTTATCTATCATTTTATTAATACATTACATTATTTTGATATTAAAATAATTTAGAAAATAAATTTAATAATAAATTATTTAAAATATTATTTTTAATAATTAAACAATCTGATGACCAATCAAATATTAAAAATCAATTTTGTGCCCCATCTTTTCTCAAATGAAAAGGTGACTTTCTAATAAGAATAAAAATAAGGATAGTAACGAAGATGATTAAAATTTTTGTCATTGGAGATAAAAATGAAAATATTTTTGATATATAATAAATATTATAAATATATTATAACATATAATAAATATTTTAATATTTTTTTAATGGAAATGAGGAGGGAAGGAGAGAAATTTTTTCCTAGGGGGAAGGGGATGGAGAATTCTTGTTATCCCTATGTTGAGGCTGCCATCTCTAATTCCATTGTGTTAAGTTGTTGGATGGTCTACTTTCATGCTTATTTTTGGAGCTCCTTCATTTACTGCCTTGAAAAAAAGGAGATGATTTTTAAATTTCTCTCTGTCTTGTCACTTTTAGACTTGAACTGTTTGACTATTTTTTAATTGTTATAAACCGACAAAAGAAAGTTCTTAGGAAATTTCGTGAGGCTACCATGAAACAAAATTGATTTTCCCTTTTTTTAAAAACGCGTCATTAACAGCTTCCTTATTGCAGTAAAGTCTTAAGGATCAAGATACAAGTTTTATGTTTTTTTCTCTGAAATTATTGGCATGGAAACCCCACCACCATATTTTCAGGACCTCACGTTCACAATTTCCGCTCTCGATTGCCACTCCACTTTATCGTACCTCTTTTCTTATCAAACTAATACAGTTTGAATCAAACTTTTAACTTAATTAGAGGAATTACATATAAGGATTATTATTTATTATGTGTGATTTTAAGATTTAAAATTTAGAGTTCGTGTGAGCCTAGGAAAAATTGCTTGCAAAATTGAAGGTAATGATACTGAAGAATGATTCGTTCACAAGCATCTATCATCTAGGGTTTTACTAATCTTGACAGTATGAGTTGAGAGCCTCAAAATTCCTGGATGATGGACCATATAATTGGACGTTAGTCTTCTATGGCTATGATATTTGGGAAAATGAGAAAGGAATACTCCAGAAGCTGTCCAAAACATTGACCAAGACTCACTGTTTCGGTGCTTCTTCGTTGCTTCCTATCCAAAAAGAGGAATCTAAGTGCTCATTTCTCCTGTCCTGTGCACAAGGCAAACAGTGACTCCTAATTTTCATTCTTATAACCAAAACTACCATTGTTACTCCTGTAGTTGAAAGAAAATTTGTAAAAGATTTCTTTAAACACCCACACAGACATGGATGAGAGGTTGCAGAATGCTGCCATGGAAGGAAATGTGGATGCATTATATTCAGTACTTGCAGAGGATCCTTATGTTTTAGAGCGTATTGATAAAGTACCATTTGTGACTACTCCCTTGCATACAGCTGCAAGGGAGGGAATGACCTATTTTGCCAAGGAAATACTAAACTTAAGGCCTTCATTTGCTTGGAAGCGAGATCATATTGGGCGTAGCCCTCTACATTTGGCTTTGGAGGGGAAGCACTTGCAGGAACGGCTTAGTCCTCATGATTTGAATTTGGAGGGGAAGTACCAGGAAGTTGTTACGTGGTTGATAAAACATGACAGTGGGCTTGTCCATGTTAAAGCAAGGGGGATGGTTACTCCTTTGCATTATGCAGCTCAACTAGACGATGAATCCAATTTGACAGACTTTTTGTATGTTTGTCCATTATCAGTCGAAGATTTGACTGTTAGATCTGAAACTGCTGTCCATCTCGCCCTCATAAACGGAAGTTTGAAAGCCTTTAAAGTCCTGTTAGGATGGCTCCAATACGTCAACAAAGAGGAGATCCTGAACTGGGAGGATGAAGAAGGAAACAATGCATTGCATACAGCAGTTTCTGCAAATCAACCAGAGGTAAGCATCCCAGATGTTTTTTACTGCTAGCTCAGTTTGCCTTGCAATTTTCTTTGCATAAGCTTCTAATATTTCATTATCTGGTCAATAATAAAGGCGGTGAAACTGTTGATTGGATGTATGAAAGTGAATAAAAAGAACGGTAAAGGTTTAACAGCTTTGGACATCTTCAATGATCGCCAAGGTCAAGATTTGGTAGATGCAGCAGTTGGGGACATTCTACTTGCTGCTAAAGCTAAAAGTGCATCTCAACTCCATTGTCCGTCTTTAAGAGGTTCAGAAGAAGCTTCACTATTTGAGAACTCTTCCAGGGGCTTATCATTTTCTGCAAGAATTCTGAAAAGCTTTGGTCTGGGTTACCGAAGCGTTGATAAAGTTCCACTTGAAGTCCGAAATGTTCTACTTGTGGTGGCTATATTGATAGCCACAGCCACCTATCAAGCTGCATTAAGCCCTCGTGGAGGATTTTGGCAAGAGGACAGCAATCTGCAGCCTCCAGCCACCATCAGCGCTATCAGTAACACGACGGCCAGTACCATCTATAATACAAAGCCTTTTGATCACCTTGCAGGGAACATGATTCTGGGGTCTTTAGGCCAATTATTATTTTTGACATTTAATTCTTCAGCCTTTTTTACGTCTTTGTGCTTAATTGCCACCCTCGTGACTGGGCTCCCATTTTACAGAATCATTATCCCATTGATATCTTTGATGGTATTTTCGTATTATGTTTCTATTCTTGAAACTTTTGACTACAACGAAAGGACCTCTGTAGGGCCTTTGCTTCTCATTTTTCTGCTTGTAAGTTTTCTTGCAGCATATTATATTCCAGTATTTTTAAATTACCAACAACTGAAGCTCACATGGCATGGCCGCCGGAGGAACCTATGTCTGGGAAGCTTTGAACAACCCAAGATGTGAATTCAGCTAGTGAATTTATTTTTCTGTGTCACTTGTTTATGTTTTGTTTTTGGAGTAAGCATTGTTTGAAATGTTACATCTGCTCTGAAAAAACCTAATAAAGGTGTTTCTTTCACTTTTGCAAATGATAATATAGGGCTGTCAAAGTCGCCAACCCCAGCTTGCTTTGGCCCTGCAATTTTGAAAAAGCTTGTCAGGCCTACAAGCTTGGTAGGCTGTGTTAGGCTTGCAAGCTTAACGGGTAAAACCTGTGGGTGGGTTTTTTAAAAATATTAATAAATTATATTTTTAAAAATTAATTAAATATTAATAAATATTATAAATTATAATTGAATAGGTTGACCCATAAAAAGACGGCCTACAAATGTATTTTATAATATTATAAAAAATATTATCATATCAATTCTTTTCCAAAGCACATAATTATGATTGGGATCTGGTTTTTTTATTTTACCTAAATTAGAGTGTGGTTCATCGAATTGAACGTGACAAAATGGAAGTGGACATATCAACAAACCAATGAAATGATCTTCAAAAATATATGAATTCTTTTTTTGATTCTAAAATACAAGACATCTTAGATATCTTTACAAAAGACTATCAAATCTCAACCATTGATTGATTAAACTAGAAACAACAAATTGTAACAAAACTCACCACCGGATTAAAGAGAATAGAAACCAAAACACTAAGAACGCCATGAAGAAGATTATGGAAGATAACAGAGAGTTTGTCAAGTGCATACAACAACCTTTACAATATTGGTTGGATGCGTGAAGGAGTGAAACTGAGATTAGAATTAATCCCTGAAAAAAACAAGTATATGATTGTTAAGTGATATGCTCTTGTTTCTCTTGTTTCTTGTTAATGTGGTCAAGTTAAATGAAGATAGTTTTAAGTTCCTCAAGTTTCATTTAGAATTGACAATTTGATCTATTAAACTAGATCTGTGGCCCATCATTCCTAGTTTTTCAATAGGAATGAGGATGATACAAGGATAAAAATGACTAAAATTTCTGTAATTAAGAACTATAATAGAAATATTTTTGACTCATCCTCTCTTCAATTTGTCTCTTATTCTACATATCTTTTGAATTATTATAAATATATGTTAACACATAATAAAATTTTAATTTTTTTTAGTGGAGATAAAGAAGGAGAAGGAGAGAGAATTTTTTTCTTAGGGGGAAGGGGATGGAGATTCCTTATTATCTCTATGTTGAGGATGCCATCTCTAATTCCATTGTGTTAAGTTGCTGGATGGTCTACTTTCATGCTTATTTTAGAGCTCTTTCATTTTACTGCCTTGAAGAACAAGGAGATGACTTTCAAATTTCTCTCTGTCTTGTCACTTTTAGACTTGAACTGTTTTGGATTGTTTGACTATTATTTAATTGTTATGAACCGACAAAAGGATCAAGATACAACTTCCTTATTGCAATGAAGTCTTAAGGATCAAGATACAAGTTTTATGTTTTTTTCTCTTAAATTATTGGCATGGAGGCCCCACCACCGTATTTTCATGACCTCACGTTCACAATTTCCACTCCACCTTATCATAACTCCTTTTTTATCCAACCAAACCAATTTATTTTGAACCAAACCTTTAATTTCATTAGAGGTAATATCTATAAGGGATATTTTTTATTAGGTGTGATTTTAAGATTTAGGATTTATAGTACAAAGTGGTATCACGCATAAGGGATAGTTATTTCGCGTGAGCCTAGGCAAAATTGCCTGCAAAATTGAAGGGAATGATACTGAAGAATGATTCGTTCACAAATCTTGACAGTATGAGTCGAAAGCCTTGAAATTTCTGGATGATGGACCATATAATTGGGACTTTAGTCTTCCATGGCTATGATATTTGGGAAAATGAGAAAGGAATACTCCAGAAGCTGTCCAAAACATTGACCAAGACTCACTGTTTCGGTGCTTCTTCGTTGCTTCCTATCCAAAGAGAGGAATCTGTGGTGCTCATTTCTCCTGTCCTGTGCACAAGGCAAACAGTGACTCCTAATTTTCATTCTTATAACCCAAACTACCATTGTTACTCCTGTAGTTGAAAGAAAATTTGCAAAAGATTTCTTTAAACACCCACACAGACATGGATGAGAGGTTGCAGAATGCTGCCATGGAAGGAAATGTGGATGCATTATATTCAGTACTTGCAGAGGATCCTTACGTTTTAGAGCGTATTGATAAAGTACCATTTGTGACTACTCCCTTGCATACAGCTGCAAGGGAGGGAAAGATCCATTTCGCCAAGGAGATACTAAACTTAAAGCCTTCATTTGCTTGGAAGCGAGACCATCTTGGGCGTAGCCCCCTCCACTTGGCTTTGGAGGGAAAGCACCTGCAGGAAGGGCTTAGTCCCCGTGATTCGGATTTGGAAGAGAAGTACCAGGAACTTGTAACATGGTTGATAAAACATGACAGTGAGGTTGTCCGTGTTAAAGCAAAGGGGATGGTTACTCCTCTGCACTATGCAGCTCAACTAGACGATGAATCCAGTGTGGCTGACTTTTTGTATGTATTTGACTTTGGCCAAATGGTAATATAAAGGCATTAAATGTCTTGGAAACTTGGCTTGGAAGAAAGCCATTTTTGTTTATTGGAGGGGCGGCAAATTTCCTATAAATACCGCCTTCCTCTCTTCGTGAAAGATATACACTTCTTTCCTTGAAGCTTTCTTCTTGTTTTTTCCTTTTGCTTTTTTCTTTTTTTCTGTCGTGGCTTTGGTTTAATAAAATCATAATTCTCATTTTGTAATTTAATCACTTGTCATTTATTCTATTATATTTATAACAGATACAAGTTTTATGCTTTTTCTTTAGAATTATTGCCATGGAAGCCCCACCATCGTACATTCACGACCTCATGTTCACAACTTCCACTACTCCATCCAATCACACCCAGCGGCGGATTTGAACTTTGTTAGAGTAGGCCTACACCCACACTTCAATTAGAAAAAATTGAAGAAATATTATTTAAATTCATCTTCAAATAAAAAAAAAAATTGAAAATAAGTTACTTGCGTCCACCCTTAATGGTAAATATGTTTGAACAAATAAATTTAAAGATATATTATTAGACTCACTCTCAAATGAGTTTGAAATTAGAATTAAAGGAAATGTTTGTCTTAATACAAAATAAAACTTTAAACCAAATGTAGAATTGGTTATTACCCAAACACCACATTTTTATAAAGAAACCAAAGCACATGTCAATTAAAATCAAGGAGGTTAATTTCAAAGACTGAATTTCTTCCTCTAAATCTGCAACTTTATTTTGGCAACCATACCTCACAATTTCATTTCCAAAGATAGAGTTTCACTCTTTTGAAAAAATAGTGTTAAACTAAATAATTGATATTCAAATATTTATATATATTATTCTAATTTGTTTTGTTTATCAATACCCAATGAGATGTATGAATCTTCAATCTAGATGATTAAGTTTTGATTTAACAATTAGATTCAAAGTTATAAAGCCTAAAGATTAACTACTTATCTAGTAAATTTAATCAATCTTTTTATAAACCTTTGTGTCTTTTATTTATATTAGAATTGTGATTGAACTCTAAATTTGTATGGGAACTTTTTCATGGATTATAACTTATATAAACATATTTAATTATATTAGACTTAACTCTAAAGCAATGGTTTGTCTTTTTTTTACATTGAAAAGGTTTATTCTACCTAAAATATTACTTATGTTATTATATTTTTTCTTTTCTATTATTTCTTTTACTCATGGATTGGTGATTTTTATTTTTTAAGTTTTCATTACTTGATTAATGAACAATGGTGGAGCCATAGAGACAGGGTTGGATCTAAACCAAGCTGCTTGATCTCAATAGCTGACTTAACTTGCTTAGTTTGAATTGAATTTGAACAAAAAGATTTGACTTGTTATTGAAATTAAGTCAAACTCAAGTTAGGAGGTATTCAATTCAAATTCAATTCAAATTCATGACTCAAATCAGTTGTTTAAATTTGTGATTTGCTTCGATTTGAATTTATAGTTTGATTCAACTCAAATTCATAGCTCGAATAAGTTGTTTTATCGATTATTTGAGTAAAACAATGTTGTCCTAGTAATAAACTATAAATTTAAACTATTAATTCGAGCATAACTGAACTAAGAATTTGAAACACTAATTCAAACTATGAATTTGAATCAAACTCGAACTGAATTAAACCAAATATTTTTTTATTCAAGCAAACACGAGCTACCGTTAATATTGGTTCAACGAACTTGAATGAAACTCAAGTGAAGCTATTTTTTATTCTAATCGAACTTGAATCAAGAAACATTTCGACTTAATTTGCAATCGATTTCAAATTATGAGTTATTGAGTCATTTTAAACACTGGGTCAAAACGTGAATTTCAAGCTATTTCACCCGAACTTATATGGAGTAACTATCCTTTCTAGAAGTCACAAGTTTTGTCTGCAATCGGAGCTCATGATCATGAAGACCACTTGGCTGGTTTGTTGATATGTCCACCTCCATTTTGTTATGTTTAATCAGATGAACCAAACTCCATTTCAGTTAGAAAAAACATTAAATCAAAATTATGTGTTTTTGAAAAAGTTATAAAGCTAGAGTATTTGATTCAATTACAAAAACCTTAATAGTCAATTGTGGTAATTTATTATTAATAAGCTAATGAATTTTTCTTAATTATAATAAATATATGTAAAAGGAAAAGGGAAATTGAAGAGTAGGTGCAAAGAGCGTGGTAGTTTGGCCAAGAGATGGAAAATATATTATAAAGTCAAACAATTCTATATTTACATACTTTTAATTATTTAATTAAATATATAAATAATATGTTATTATAAGCTTGATTATTTTTTTAAATTTAAAATCACCTAACCAATTATTTAACAAGATACTCATTTTTCTAAGGCCAAAGGACTGTTCAGACTAGCAAAAAATTTATCCATTAAATTATTGAATTTAGACTATTCAAACCTGAAACTGGATAAGATCTGTATGATTTCATGGACTGGCCTGGTCTTAGTGTTGGAAGATTCTATGATTTTTATAGAGCACTAGGTGCTTATGCTTATGTGTATCTGTTCGTTGATGATTTGCTGCTTCTGGTTGTTCATACCGAGTTGAAAATGAGTATTGTCGTAGGAGATTGCAACTTCTAATGAAGTCATGAAAAAGATTATGGAAGACAATAGAGATTGTCAAGAGTACCCACCAACTTTACAATATTGGTTATAGAGAGATTGTCAAGTGTACCCACCAACCTTTGCAGTATTGGTTGGATGTAGAAAGTAGTGAAACTGAGATTAGAATCAATCTTTGGAAAAAAAAAATGGACATGATTGTTAGGTGATATGCTCTCATTTCATAGAAACAAACTTGTTTCTCGTTAATGTAGCTAAGTTCTTTGAAAATAATTTTAAGCTCCTCAAGGTCCATCTAAAGATGGCAATTCAATCCATTAAACCAAATCTCTAGTTCGCTCCTCTCCGAATGGAGAGAGAATTTGCCGATTGAAACATAGATGAGAATGAGGACAGGAATGACTAAAATCCCTAAAATCAGGGATAGAGATAGATATATTTTTGACCCATCTCCTCTTTGACTTATCCTTTCTCCGGTCTGTCTCCTACCACGCATATCCTTTAAATCTTTAAATATTGAAAACCCATTAAAAGTTTTGAATTATTATAAATATACCCTAACACATAATATATATTCTAATAATTTTTTAGTAGGGATGGAAGGAAAAAGGAAAGAAATTTTTCTTGTAGGTAAGAGGATGAAGATTTCTCATCTTTTATGTATCAAGGAGGGGGATCGATATTAGGGATTTGGCCTCTCCCCGTCCCGTGGCCATTTCTAGTTCCATTGTGTTAAGTTACTGGTCTACCTTCATGCTTAGTTTTGGAACTCCTTCATATCTACTGCCTTGAAAAAAAAGAGATAACTTCTAAATTTCTCTCTTGGTCTTGTTACTTTTAAACTTAAAATGTTTTGGATTTTTTGACGATTTAATTGTTATGAAATAACAAAAGGAAATAGTTAGGAAATTTAGGTGAAGCTGACATGAAATAAAAATGATTTCCATTTTCTGAAAACAAGTCCTTACCATCACCGAAGTTGCACCAAGGACTCAAGAATCAAGTTACAAGTTCTATGTTTTTTTTTTTTTTTGGAGGTTTTTAAAGTTGTAGGTTCATACAGGGAATAAGCTCAAAGCCTGAACTTCGAAAAAAATTTAATTTCTAACCGAAATAGTTAAACTTAAGCCCAAACCCAAAATTTTATTTCTAATCTAGGCTTGAACAAGTTAGATTCGGTTCAATATGCCCGATTGATAGGCTTATGGTTAGCAACCTGAGTTTTTGTCAATTTGGCGATGAATCCAATTATGCAGCTCAACTAGACGATGAATCCAATTTGACAGACTTTTTGTATGTTTGTCCATTATCAGTCGAAGATTTGACTGTTAGATCTGAAACTGCTGTCCATGTCGCCCTCAAAAACGGGAGTTTGAAAGCCTTTAAAGTCCTGTTAGGATGGCTCCAATACTTCAAAAATGAGGAGATCCTGAACTGAGAGGATGAAGAAGGAAACAATGCATTGCATACTGCAGTTTCTGCAAATCAACCTGAGGTAAGCATCCCATATGTTTTTTACTGCTAGCTCAATTTGCCTTGTAATTTTCTTTGCATAAGCTTCTAATATTTCATTATCTGGTCAATAATAAAGGCGGTGAAACTGTTGATTGGTTGTATGAAAGTGAATAAAAAGAACGGTAAAGGTTTAACAGCTTTGGACATCTTCAATGATCGCCAAGTTCAAGATTTGGTAGATGCAGCAGTTGGGGACATTCTACTTGCCGCTAAAGCTAAAAGTGCATCTCAACTCCATTGTCCGTCTTTAAGAGGTTCAGAAGAAGCTTCACTATTTGAGAACTCTTCCAGGGGCTTATCATTTTCTGCAAAAGAATTCCGAAAAGCTTTGGTCTGGGTTACCGAAGCATTGATAAAGTTCCACTTGAAGTCCGAAATGTTCTACTTGTGGTGGCCATATTGATAGCCACAGCCACCTATCAAGCTGCACTAAGCCCCCCTGGAGGATTTTGGCAAGAGGACAGCAATCTGCAGCCTCCAGCCACCACCAGCGCTATCAGTAACCTCACGGCCAGCACCATCTATAATAATACAAAGCCTTTTGATCACCTTGCAGGGAACATGATTCTGGGGTCTTTAGGCCAGTTAATATTTTTGACATTTAATTCTGCAGCCTTTTTTACATCTGTGTGCTTAATTACCACCCTCGTGACTGGGCTCCTATTTTACAGAATCATTATCACATTGATATCTTTGATGGCATTTTCGTATTATGTTTCTATTCTTGAAACTTTTGACTACAACGAAAGGACCTCTGTAGGGCCTTTGTTTCTCATTTTTCTGCTTGTAAGTTTTCTTGCAGCATATTATATTCCAATATTTTTAAATTACCAACAACTGAAGCTCACATGGCATGGCCGCCGGAGGAACCTACGTCTGGGAAGCTTTGAACAACCTAAGATGTGAATTCAGCTAGTGAATTTATTTTTCTGTCAGTTGTCTACGTTTTGTTGTTACATCTGCTATGAAAAAACTTAATAAAGTTGCTTCTTTCACTGTTACAAATTACAACATGGGGCCGTCAAAGTCCCCAACCCCAGCTTGGTTCGGCCCAATAATTTGAAAAAGCCTGTGTTAGCTCGGAATGGATCAAAGCGAACTGTGTCAGGCCTACAACTTAATCGGCTGTGTCAGGCCTGCAAGCTTAACGGGTCATGAGATAAAACTTGTGGGTGGGTTCATTAAAAATATTAATAAATCATATTTTTAAAAATTGATTAAATATTAATAAAAATTAAAAAATATTATAAATTATAATTTAGTAGATTGACCCATAAAAACATGGCCTGCAAATGTATATTATATAATATAAAAAAAATTATAAATATTATAAATTATAAACATGTTTTTGAAATTAATGCAAACAAGCCCCATATCAATTCTTTTCCAAAACACATAATTATGATTGGGATCTGGTTTTTTTTATTTTACCTGAGTTGAAGTTTGGTTCATCGAATTGAACATAACAAAATGGAGGTGGACATATCAACAAACCAATCAAATGATCTCCAAAAATGTATGGATTCTTTTATTGATTCTAAAATACAAGACATCTTAGATATTTTTACAAAAGACTATCAAATCTCAACCCTTGATTGATCAAACTAGAAATAACAAATTGTAACAAAACTCACCATTGGATTAAAGAGAATAGAAACCAAAACACTGTGTGGAAGGGTCAAGGAGGCAAGTCGAAGATTCACAACAATAAGTGGAATCAATCTTGCTCAAGTTGATGTAATGAAAAACTCACTGTTTTAGCATATGTTGACTAATATCACCTTAACCAAAAAGCAGTGTGTAGGGAATACACCTTTGACCAAAAGGAACCATTTTTGCTCAGGTTGCTATCTATAAGTTTGTTAATTGGGCCTATTGAACCGAGTGTAGCTTGTACAAGTCCAAATTTGAAAAAAAGTTCAGGTTCAAGCTTTAGACTTGCCCATTGGGGCATCAAATTTTTTTGTTTTGTCTTGGTTCATTAAATTTTTTCAGGCTTTAGGCCTATTTCAGACCTATTTCATGCATGAACCTATAATTTAAAACACCCATAAAAAAAAAAATACTGCTATAATCCCTAGAAGTTTGAAAATTTGACAAATACACCCCTGTCAGAACTGATAAGAAATTATCATATAATGCTTATGAAAAATTATTTTTGGAGTATACATTTACCAGATTTTTATTTTTATTAAATAAAAACATAATCAATATATGTTCACATAAAAAATTCTAACAATAAGAACACCATGAAGAAGATTATGGAAGATAACAGAGAGTATGTCAAGTGTATACAACAACTTTTACAATATTGGTTGGATGTGTGAAAGAGTGAAACTGAGATTAGAATCAATCCCTCAAAAAAAAAAAAGTATATGATTGTTAGATGATATGCTCTCGTTTCATAGAAACAAACTCATTTCTCTTGTTTCTCATTAATGTGGCAAAGTTCAATAAAGATAGTTTTAAGTTCCTCAAGTTTCATTTAGAATTGACAATTTGACCTATCAAACTGGATCTGTGGTCGACCCTTCCTAATTTTTTAATAGAAATGAGGATGGAGATGACTAAAATCCCTATAATCAAGGATTATAATAGAAATATTTCCGACCCAGCCTCTTTTCAATTTGTCTCTTACCCTATATATCTATTGAATATTTAAATGTTGAAATACCTTTAAAAAATTTTAAATTATTATAAATATATTATAACATATAATAAATATTTTAATATTTTTCTAGTAGAAATGAAAACGAGAAGGAGAGAATATTTTCCTAGGGGGATGGGGATGGGGATGGAGATTCCTTATTATCTCTATGTTGAGGATGTTGAAATAAGTGGCTCTTTATGTCTCACATCTATTAATTTAATCTCTTTGTATTTTACCAAAGGCTATAAATAAAGGCCTTGGTTTTAGTTCAAAATCATCCCTAAGACAGTTTTAGTCAGATACAATTGTATTGAGAGAATCCTATTATTTAGGGATCTCTAATAGTTTATGTTTCCTTTGTAACTATTCTTTGGAGATAGTGAAAGTAGTTAGCGGCGCCGAGGACGTAGGTACATTTACCGAACCTCGTAAATTCTTGTGTTCTCTTTATTTTATTTTTCTGTATTTTATTTTCTACTTTAATTATTTATTATTTTCAATAGCATAGAAGTTGTGTTTTGTATTTCCGCTGCATAACAAGTGGTATCAGAGCCTAGGTTTAGGACAGTGAGTAGCTATTTATATGGTTATGTGCATGTCTAGGAAAATGCTGTCTAAGGAGGCTAGTTTTTAAGGAGGCTTTGTCCCCACCAATCTTTCCTGGGTACTTTCCTGGTGCATATATTATCATTTTTTTGGCACTTACTATTATCCTGGGTTATAGTAATTGTGTTTTAGCTATTGAATATAAAATTGTGAAACTTGGTTATTTGAAAAAACTATCTACCAAGTAAATCATAGTCAGCAGAAAATGGCATCGACATCAACAAAGACAATTGTGACAACCGCAAAAATTGATGTGAAAAAATTTGATGGCCACAACAATTTTGGGTTATGGCAATGTGAGGTGATGGACGCCCTGTGTCAAGAAAATCTTGATATAGCTCTGGAGGAGGAAAAACCAGAGAAGATGGATGAGAAAGAATGGGTGAGGATCAACAGTCAAGCTTGTGGTACAATTCGTACGTGTCTTTGTAGAGAGCAGAAATATCCATTCATGAAAGAGACGTCTGCAAGTAAAATGTGGAAGACGTTAGAAAACAAGTATATGAAGAAGAGCAATAAGAATAGACTTTATTTGAAGAAGAGACTATTCCGTCTTCAATTGAAACCTGGTACAAGTATAAGTGATCATATTGATACTTTTAACCAGTTGATAGCTGATCTACTGAACCTGGATGAAACTTTCAAAGATGAAGATAAAGCAATGCTTCTACTAGGATCTCTTCCTGAAGAATTAGATCATTTGAGCATAACATTACTTCATGGAAAGGAGAAAGTGACTTACGATGAGGTATGTGCTGCTTTGAATAATAACGAAATTCGAAAGAAAGATCAACAAGAGAATAGAAAGTCAGTTATTGAAGCCCTTACTGCAGGAGGATGAAGTCAAAGTCACAAGCAAGAAAGAAGGGGTAGATCTCAGTCGAAGAAAAGACCTAGTAAAGATGAATGTGCTTTCTGTCGAGAGAAGGGATATTGGAAGAAAGACTGTTCGAAGTTACAAAGGAAAGATAAAGGGAGGACCAAAGTTGTTTCATGTGTAGTTGAAATTGAAGAAGATGAGTCAGATTTTGCTCTAGTAAGTCTACCAACAATATCTCAGTATGATGAATGGCTTCTAGATTCAGGTTGCACTTATCATATGTGTCTACACAAAGAATGGTTCTTCAATTATGAAAAACTAAATGGTGGAGTTGTTTTCATGGGCAATGATAGTCATTGTAAAACTGAGGGGATAGGTTCAATCCGTTTGAAGAATAATGATGGGTCAACTAGAGTTCTGACAGACATTCAACATGTACCACAGTTGAAGAAAAATCTCATTTCTTTAGGAGTTTTGGAATCCAAAGGCTTCAAGGTGTTAATGCAAGATGGAGTCTTGAAAGTTATTTTCGATGCTCTTGTTGTGATGAAAGGTACAAGAAGAAACAACTTGTATTATTATAATGGTGGTACAGTTTTTGGATCAGCAGCTACAGTATCTGGAAAAGATGTAGATGATGAAACAACCAGACTTTGGCATATGCGTTTGGGACATGCAGGGGAAAAAACCTTATTTAGTTTGGTGAAACAAAGCTTATTGAAAGGAGCAAAAACCTGCAAGTTGGATTTTTGTGAGCATTGTGTCTTGGGAAAACAGACAAAAGTAAGATTTGATACTACAATTCATAATACTGAAGGTATTTTGGATTATGTTCACTCTGATGTATGGGGACCTACTAAAACAGCTTCTTTGGGAGGTAGACACTACTTTGTTACTTTTGTTGATGACTTTTCTAGAAGAACATGGGTGTACACTTTAAAGAAGAAGAATGACGTATTAGGTGTTTTCCTGAAATGGAAAAAGATGGTTGAAACTCAGACTGACAGAAAGATCAAACGACTAAGAACTGATAATGGTGGTAAGTATACTAGTGATCCGTTTTTTGAAGTTTGTCAGGCTGAAGGTATTGTACATCATTTCTCAGTCAAAGGAACACCACAACAAAATGGGGTGGTTGAACGCATGAATCGAACCTTGCTGGAGAAGGTTAGATGTATGTTGTCCAATGCTGGGTTGGGCAAACCATTTTGGGCTGAGGCTGTTATATATACATGTCATCTCATTAATCATTTACCATCTACTGCAATTGAAGGGAAAACACCCCTTGAGGTATGGTCTGGAAAACCTGCTAATGACTATGATTCCTTACGTGTGTTTGGTTCGACTGCCTATTATCATACAAGGGAGTCTAAATTAGATCCAAGAGCTAAGAAAGCAATCTTTATGGGGATTAGTTCTGGAGTGAGGATATCGTCTTTGGTGTCCAAAGTTGAAGAAAATCATTCACAGTAAGAATGTTACCTTTGATGAATCTGCCATGTTAAAGAAGGTAATAAAGAAGATTGATGATACTCAACAGTAGGTGGAGTGTATTCCGTAACAGGTAGAGTTTGAGACAATCACAACAATAAACCCAGTTAGAGTTGTTGAAAATGATAGTGATACTCTAATGGCAGAGGAGGAAAGTGAAGATGAAGAGGTTTCAACCCAAGAACCTCAACAGCAACAAAAATCAATTGCATCATATAGGCCAAAACGAGAAATACATAAGCCTGCTCGATTTGCTGATATGGTGGCCTATGCACTTCCAATTGTAGATGATGATATTTCTTCCACTTATAAAGAAACAGTCAAAAGTCTAGAAGCTGAAAAGTGGAAGAAAACCATGGATAAGGAATTACAATCCCTTCAAAAGAATGAAACTTGGCAGTTAGTTCAATTGCCAAAACACAAGAAGACAATTGGGTGCAAGTGGGTGTATGCAAGAAAAGATGGATTTCCTAACAAAGAAGATATTCGCTACAAGGCAAGGTTGGTAGCAAGAGGCTATGCTCAAAAGGAAGGGATTGATGAGGTATTTTCTCCAGTTGTTAAGCATTCCTCTATTAGAATTTTGTTGGTCTTGGTAGCACAAATGAATCTTGAACTAGTTCAACTTGATGTGAAAACTGCATATCTACATGGTAATTTGGAAGAGGAAATCTACATGACTCAACCTGAAGGATTTAAGGTTGCTGATAAAGAGAATTGGGTTTGCAAATTGAAGAGATCGCTTTATGGACTGAAACAGTCATCAAGACAGTGGTACAATCGATTTGATCAATTTATGATGGAGCATAGGTACACAAGAAGCAAGTATGATAATTGTGTATATTTTCGCAGGCTACAAGATGGGTTTTTCATTTATCTATTATTGTATGTTGAGACTGCTGAGAATTCTATAGATATGATGACCAAGGTGGTAACAATGATCAAGTTCAATCATTGTTTGAACTTGATCAACATCCTGCAAGCTTAAATTGCGCCGAAAGGCGCATTTGAAGTCGTCGCTGAAGAAGAAAGTATAAAGGAAATTTGGTGGGACTCGCTAAATCACCAAGGTGGAGATTGTTGAAATAAGTGGCTCTTTATGTCCCACATCTATTAATTTAATCTCTTTGTATTTTACCAAAGGCTATAAATAGAGGTCTTGGTTTTAGTTCAAAATCATCCCTAAGACGGTTGTAGTCAGATACAATTGTATTGAGAGAATCTTATTATTTAGGGATTTCTAATAGTTTATGTTTCCTTTGTAACTATTCTTTGGAGATAGGGAAAGTAGTCAGCGGCGCCGAGGACGTAGGTACATTTACCGAACCTTGTAAATTCTTGTGTTCTCTTTCTTTTATTTTTCTGTATTTTATTTTCTACTTTAATTATTTATTATATTCAATAGCATAGAAGTTGTGTTTTGTATTTCCGCTGCACAACAGAGGATGCCATCTCTAATTCCATTGTGTTAAGTTGCTGGATGGTCTACTTTCATACTTATTTTTGGAGCTCCTTCATTTACTGCCTTGACGAAAAGGAGATGACTTTTAAATTTCTTTCTGTCTTGTCACTTTTAGACTTAGAACTGTTTTGGATTGTTTGACTATTTTTTAACTGTTATGAACCGATAAAAGGAAGTGCTTAGGAAATTTCGTGAAGCTACCATGAAATAAAATTGAGTTGCCCTTTTTGAAAACGCGTCATTAACAACTTCGTTATTGTAGTGAAGTCTTAAGGATCAAGATACAAGTTTTATGTTTTTTTCTCTAAAATTATTGGCATGGAAGCCTCACCAGCGTATTTTCATGACCTCACGTTCACAATTTCTACTCTCGGTTGCCACTCCACCTTATCATACCTTCTTTTTTGTCGAACTAAACAAAGTCAGTTTGAATCAAACTATTAATTTGATTAAAGGTATTACATATAAGAGATATTATTTATTATGTGTGATTTTAGGATTTAAGATTTAGAGTACAAGGTGGTATCACACATAAGGGATAGTTATTTGGTGTGAGCCTAGGCAAAATTGCTTGCAAAATGGAAGGGAATAATACTGAAGAATGATTCGTTCACAAGCATCTATCATCTAGGGTTTTACTAATCTTGACAGTATGAGTTGAGAGCCTCAAAATTCCATGATGATGGACCATATAATTGGGACATTAGTCTTCCATGGCTATGATATTGGGGAAAATGAGAAGGAATACTCCAAAAGCTGTCCAAAACATTGACCAAGACTCTCTATTTCGATGTTTCTTCGTTCCTTCTTATCCAAAGAGAGGAATCTGTGGTGCTCATTTCTCCTGTCCTGTGCACAAGGCAAACAGTGACTCCTAATTTTCGTTCATATAACCCAAACTACCATTGTTACTCCTGTAGTTGAAAGAAAATTTGCGAAAGATTTCTTTAAACACCCACACAGACATGGATGAGAGGTTGCAGAATGCTGCCATGGAAGGAAATGTGGATGCATTATATTCAGTACTTGCAGAGGATCCTTACGTTTTAGAGCGTATTGATCAAGTACCATTTGTGACTACTCCCTTGCATACAGCTGCAAGGGAGGGAAAGATCCATTTCGCCAAGCAGATATTAAACTTAAAGCCTTCATTTTCTTGGAAGCGAGACCATCTTGGGCGTAGCCCCCTCCACTTGGCTTTGGAGGGAAAGCACCTGCAGGAAGGGCTTAGTCCCCGTGATTTGGATTTGGAAGAGAAGTACCAGGAACTTGTAACATGGTTGATAAAACATGACAGTGAGCTTGCCCGTGTTAAAGCAAAGGGGATGGTTACTTCTCTGCCCTATGCAGCTCAACTAGACGATGAATCCAGTGTGGCTGACTTTTTGTATGTTTGTCCATTATCAATCGAAGAGGTGACTGTTAAATCTGAAACTGTTGTACATGTCGCTGTAAAATACGGGAGTTTGAAAGCCTTTAAAGTCTTGTTAGGATGGCTTCGACGCTTCAACAAAGAGGAGATCCTGAAGTGGGAGGACGAGGAAGGAAACAATGCATTGCATACTGCAGTGTCTGCAGATCAACCTGAGGTATGCACCCGATTTGCCTTGTCATTTTCTTTATATAAGCTTCTAATATTTCATTTTCTCCTCAATTATGAAGATGGTGAAGCTGTTGATTGGATTTCTGAAAGTGAATATAAACAACAGTAAAGGTTTGACAGCTTTGGACATCTTCTACTTTCGCCAACGTCAAGGTTTTGTAGATGCAGCTGTTGGTAACATTCTACTTGCTGCTAAAGCTAAAACTGCATCTCAACTCCATCTTCCGTCTTTAAGAGATTCAAAAAAAACTTTACTAGTCGAGCACTTTTCTGGTGGCTTACCGTTTTCAGAAAAATTTCCGAAAAGATTCTGGCTAGGTTACCGAAGAGTTGATGAAGTTCCTCTTAAAGTTCGGAACGTACTGCTTGTGGTGGCTCCTTGTAGTAAAAACTTCACCAACAACAAATACATATAACTGAGGTGTAATCTTCCGCAAACAATCAAGAGCACAATAATAATAATAATAATAATAATAATGCTAAAAGGTTTGGCTTATAGATAGGAAGCCAACGTTTTTTTGACTGATTAATAGTATAAGACACAAAATGCCGCCCATTTGCCTTAATACAATCTTGTATTTATAAGCCAAGAGAAGCAGATAATTTGCATAATTATGTATGAAGATAAACCCAAATCCTAGAACATTAAATCTAAATGTTTAAATGGAATCTACTAATCTATGTTATCTCATTAAAATAAAAGATAATTACGTATTTCATAATGGTAAGAGATAATTAGTATCATACAAATAATAAAACTGTCAAAATTCATCATTCTCTTTGTTTTAGAGTAAAATAACTTCTATCTACACTTTAAATCATTTTACGTATAGATAACATGTCTAATTAATGGCTAAATGTCTGCTTGGTATAGTTTTCGTACATTTTACTAAAGGATAGTTTGACCGTAGAACATGGACAAAGTAGGAAATATATTTAAATTTTATTCAAATATTAAGTCAGCGAGTATAAACACTATCACGTACACTAACCTAATCACATTTTCGGCGTCAATACCAGCAGAATTGTGAAGTATAACATATTAAAATTTGTTGAATATACTGATTAAAGAGGAGGACAAGTGAAATGGAAATATGATTTTCAAGAAAGTGAAGTTAAAGTTACAAAGATTGTGCAAACTGGGGAGCTTCAAAATCAAGCTCTTGCCTCATTATACAATTCATCAACCACTCACTGCTGAAAGTAAAACAATTCATCAATCAAGCTCTTGACTAGTTTCCGGTTGAATTGGTTTGTACATTTCAGTTTCAAAATAATTGTATTAAAGCATGATTTCCCTAAACTGACCGTATTTGTAGACCGACCATTTAAGTTTAAAGTTGCATATGATTGCTTTTAACCCTTTTCTGGATATGTTTTTAGGCATATTATTCTATATGGCAATTCTACTTCTGTCTTTAACAATATAGTTCAAATTCAGCATTATGGTCCTTCTAATGGATTTTAGGATGGCCTGACTCTACTGTTCTCATTTTTATCAACATTATGGTCAGCAAAAATTCAGAATAACTTCAAATTTTGTTTGCAACCTGAAAGTGTAGGATATAGTTCAGGTTGATTTGCAGATACTGCAGTATGCAATGAATTGTTTCCTTCTTCGTCCTTCAAGTTCTGGATCTCTTCTTTGTTGAAGTATCGAAGCCATCCTAACAAGACTTTAAAGGCTTTGAACTCCGGTTTTTAAGGGCGACATGGACAGCAGTTTCAAATTTAACAGTGAAATCTTCGATTAATAATTGTCGGAAATATATATTGGACTTACAAGTGTGAAGATTGAAATTCATATTACATAAAACCAATTGACCTATGTTAAGGTCCAATCCATAACACTTATATACCACTCATTTTATTTAAGTTTATTAGATGTGGGACTCTTCTTTATTTGAGTCCTCAACACCCCCGCTTAAGTGCAAGCACCTAAGCTATTAGACCTGTCTTTCGGCTCAGCCGATTTTTGGTTGGGTGCATTATCACTTATATCCATGAACACTTAGGCTGTTAAACCCGCCGTTTGGCTCGCGCTCTGATACCATATCGGAAATATATATTGGGCTTACAAGTGTGAAGATTGAAACTCATATTACATAAAACTAATTAGCTTATGTTAAGGTCCAATCCACAACACTTATATACCACTCATTTTATTTAAGTTTATTAGATGTGAGACTCTTCTTTATTTGAATCCTCAACAATAATGGACAAACATACAAGAAGTCTGTTAAATTGGATTCGCCGTCTAGTTGAGCTGCACAGTGCAAAGAAGTAACCATCCCCTTTGCTTTAACACGGACAAGCTCACTGTCATGTTTTATCAACTACGTTACAACTTCCTGGAACTTTCCTTCCATATCTGGATCTCGAGGACTAAGCCCTTCCTGCAGGTGCTTCCCCTCCAAAGCCAAATGGAGGGGGCTACGCCCAAGATGGTCTCGCTACCCAGCAAATGATGGCTTTAAGTTTAGTATTTCTTTGGCGAAATGGATCTTTCCTTGGCTTGCAGCTGTGTGTAAGGGAGTTGTCACAAATGGGATCTCATCAATATCCTCCAAAACATATGCATCATCCGCACGTATTGAAAATAATGCATCCATTTTGGTCTTGGCTTGGTTTCTCATTTTTCTGGTTATAGTTGCTTCTGCGGCATGTTGTCTTCCATTTTGGTTAGGCCAAGACCTTGGAAGGAAACTACCGCGTAAAGTGTAAATTAGGAACCTACATAGAAAAGTGAATTTACTTTTAGCTGCCACTTGTTTATATTTTGTTGTTAGAGTCAGCAATAATGTTTGTAATTTATACCTGTTTTTTAATACATTTAATGAAGTTGTTTCTTTCACCGTTACAAAATACACTTGTCCATGCCTTGACAACACTTGATACGCCTAGACGCTAATGGTGCCTTTGCTTCACATCATATTTTATTATCAAAATAAAAAATATATTTTCATAAAAATATATACTTATAAAATTACTATATATTAATTATTATTGTATATAGGTATAAATTATTATTATATTTGATAAAAATTTATAAATATAAATAATTATTATGTATTATTAAACGTTTTAAAATAATGCTATAATATTATTTTACTTAAATATTTTTCTTTATAATTATTAAAATATTTTTCATGTTATTTATTATATTAATTATACATAAAAATATTTTTATCTTGAAAAGTTAATAAAAAATGATTAAACTGTAAAAAAAAAAAAAATTATCTTGATAATATTTTAATACTTAAAATAGAAGTTATAATTAAATCACTTCTTATATTATCTGTCACATGTGTTAATAAAAAATTATCAAAATCTTTTATTACTAGATTAACTAAATAAAATAAGGGGGGTAATAATCTTTTGATACCTCAAACAAATACCCGTGAAAGGAAATTAATCAGTTACGTTAAAAAATGGGGTTAATAGTAAAATATCAAATATATCCATAATTCTAACTATAACATGACATAATTCACTTCAATATGTATCATATAAAAAAAAAATATCCTTCACCAATGAGAAAAATTGCAGTCTTCCGAGGATGTAAAATATCAAATAAGTACATTATTTGATTTAACATTCTTCACGAGTCTACCATTAGATGTACAATATCACATGAGTTCTATTTGATGTAAAATATCACATGAATCCCCTTAGATGTGAAATGTTCCATGAGACAGCCTTTAGTTGTAATTTGCAAAACATCATATAAATCTTCATTCAGATGTAAAGTATGATGTAGTACTTCAATTGAACTGCATGTATCTGTAGATGGGACTCTAATTATGGTTGGTTTAGTTAGAAAATATTTTATTATCAAAATTTAAAAGATTATTATAAAAATAAATTATTTTAAATATTAATAAAGATAAATTAATAATATATTTATATAATAAACATTTATAAATAATTTTTGCATTTGATTGATAGTACTAAAAGAGATATTAATATATTATTATTTAACGTATTAAATATATATAATATAAGTAATAAAAGATATAAAAATTTATTATACCAAATGCGGGAACAAGGGTTTACCCAAAGTGTCAAGCCATGTCAATTCATGGCTTAGTCGGGAATGTTGATGATCGGGCTACAAAAGGAGGGAAAACAAAGACAAACCGGAGCCACATTCAATGCAACAATCTTAATTATAGAAAATGTTTAATAAAAAAAACTTAAAATATATGTTGATTACAAGATAAATAAAGACATGACTAACAACTCTTGACATCAGGTTATAAGCTGGTAAAAAAGAAACAACAAACTTCCTAAAAGCTTGATCTTTTCTCTGCACACTCATTCTTCATTTGCAACTTAACAACATTATCTAAAGTCCACCTCAGCTCATGTTCAAGCCCCCGTTGACAGCTTCACTGTGCTGCCAACAAGTTGAAATCCGCATTCAATTAAAAAAAATTTTAATTTTGAATTTGATATGGTCCAGCTCAAACCTGATTTGTTTATGATAAAAGTCCAATATTTAGGCTCAAACTCAATTTATTTGATCTAAACAATTATTTTAAAATCGGATCAAACTAATCGGTTTAACCGGCACTAAGTCTGATTTAGTTAATATAAAAATGAGGGGTTTTAATTGATTCGGTGAAACCCAATCAAAATTTGGGTTTGACCGATTGAACCAGTCAAAAATTAGATTTGACCAAATTTGATCAGGTTTGACTAAAATTTTGAATTTTTTCTAAATATTAATTATTTTTGAATAATTTGATTATTTTTTATTAGATTGAATAAATTTATAAAAGTTTGTAAGGAAAAATAAAATAAAAAGGAAAAAAAATATCTCATATCCATTGAAATGTCTTCTATAAACAATAATTTACAAAATTGTGTTTTTTTTCTGTATCATAAGATTGAAACTTTTTTTATTTTAATTATTTAATTGAAATCAAATGAATAATTATTACTCATTAAAAATGATATGTTCTAATCTTTATAAGTGTGAGTATTTGATTAATTTTATTTTTTACACATTTTTTAAGCAAAATCTATTCATTATAATTTGATAATAAACTGAACTGGTTGAACCATGAACCAGTGAGACAACCGATTCGATCACCAGTTCGATTTTAAAAACAGTGGATCTAAACTCAAATTCGAACTTGAACAACTTAGATTGAATCAAACTTGTATAACCTAACATGAAGAAAAGGTTCTACATGATTCATGGAAAGCTCGGTGAATGGTAATAATAAAAATTCAATGTGGAATATTATTCAACAAGTTGCAAATTTGGTTGTGGGAAGTGAAAAAAAAAACTGAACGTAATTGAATATAATATGTGTTTTGAGGAAGAGTGATGTTAGAGTGTACTTGTAATGAGTACCAATAATGTTGGTTCTTGGTAGTGGTTCCAGTAAGTTGTTTCTTAATGAAATGGTTGCACAAAGGTCCATTTCTGTGATTGCTCCTGGTTCCCGGGACGCTGCTTTGTGTTTCAGGTGTGTGCCGTTTGATGCTTCAAACTGATGGCTGGGCTTTACCTGCTGTCTTTGGCTTCCTGCCATGGCTGGATGGGCTGGGTTCATGGTTAGTTTAATTTCAGATTGTTGTCTCTAGTACGATTTCTGTTATTTAAGTGGTTCGTTTTTGGTTTGTAATTGTGTGTTTCAACCAATAGGCTCGCGTTGACTTGTACTTTGAGTGATTTTTGGCTCTCTTGTGGGATGAGCTCAGGTTGTATTTGTGGCCCGTTTTCTTATTTTTTTAATGTATAAATTTACTTAAAAAAAAAAGGGGCTGGCTAAATGGTGCGTGCAAACAGAAAAAGAAAGGTTGCCATAGGATTCTGGAAGCTCACTGCAGCAAGTTAGCAATGACTCCAAAGTAGCCCGGAGGGACGGTTGAGTGGCATAGGGCGTGGCGCAGGGGCATAACATTAAGGGGTAACTTGAACGTAAAAAATGTGAAATTTTCAAGAAAGAGTGTTTGGATTTAAGATTTATTGATATTATATTAAAATCAAACTCTTATATTATATGAAACAATGATTATAAGGTGAATCTCTAGATTTAAAATTTTACTTTCAACAAAAGAAAAAACGATTCAGTTTGAATAAAACTACTCAGTAAAAAATAAAATAAATTTTTCTATCTTGTCACTTTTAAACTTGAAATATTTTGGATTATTTCACTATTTAATTATTTAATAAAATTATATATAATTATTTTAAGTTTACAATTGAATATATATTTGATGTGTGTGATATGTGATTAAATATTTTTAAATCAAAAATAAAATTATACATAATTATATAATATCACATATAAATATATATCTATTTATATTAAATACACGTTTATTTCAAAAATGAGGAAAAGAAGTTTGTGGGAAATTTAGGTGAAGCTACGACGAAATAAAAATGAGTTGCCTACTGTGAAAAGTCATTACCAATTCCCAAGTTGCAGTGAAAACAGAACGATAAAGATACAAAGTTTTTGTTTTCACTCTGAAATTATTGCCATGGAAGCCCCACCACCGTACCTTCATGACTTTGCATTCACAACTTCCACTCTCCATCGCCACTCCAACCTATCACACGTCGTTTTTTAATGAATCAATTCAGTTCGAATTTAATCTTTTAAAGAGAGATGATACATAAGGGATAGTTGTTCCATGTGAACTTAGGCAAAATTGCTTGCAAATCTGAGGGAATGATACTGAAGACTGATTCGTTCACAAGCACGTCTCATTTAGGGTTTTAATCTTCTTGACGGTATGAGTAGTGTGCCTCGAAATTCCTGCAAGATGGACCATATAATAGCGACGTGTCTTTCATGGCCCTGATATTTGGGAAAATGAAAGTACTCCAGAATCTGTCAAAAGCATTGGCCAATATTCTAGGTTTTGATGCATCTTCGTTGCTTCTTATCCAAAGATAGGAATCTGTGGTGCTCATTTCTCCTGTGTCCTGTGCACAAGGCAAACAGTGACTCAGAATTTTCATTCTTACAACTCAAGTACCACTACTATAATTGACACAGAATTTGCAAAAGATATCTTTAAACAGCTACACAGACATGGATGAGATCATGAGAGGTTGCAGAATGTTGCCATGGAAGGAAATGTGGATGCATTATATTCAATATTTGTAGAGGATCCTTATGTTTTAGAGAGTATTGATAAACATAAACCTTATCTATCAAATTTAAATATGTACACTATCAAAATTTACTTTGATGTTAAAAAAAAGTTGATATATTCAATAATAAATTATACAAAATTATTTTAAATATTATTTTTAAATAGTTAAATATTCTAATCACGGATCAAATTAGGGATGAAAAAAATATTTGAAGGTCTAATTTTGGATAGAAAAATGTGATTCACTCTAAAAAAATGAAAGATTTCCTGATTATAAAACTAGGACTTTAAATGTGTCTCTTGTGGACAAGAATCCTGATTATAATAAAATATTTAGTATTTAAAACAATAAAAATAATGATATTAATAATCTACATCAAATTAGCTTGACTCTATCTAACAAAATGTTAATTTCATAATCTAAATTAATTAATTTGACCCATGTGAACCTAAGCATTAAAGTGTACTTAGTGCCCGCAGGTACTTCATATTAAAATCTATACATTCAAATTGTTCAACATCCCTTTTATTATTAATTAAATTTATTATTAATTTTTGACCAAATGGGTATTTCCCAATCAAAGTCCTGTGAGCGTACAAATTCTCCTTAATTAAATTTTAGAAACTTAAATTTTCATTTGTCATTCACTTATAGTAGTGCAAACTTATCATTCCAATTTATGAACAGGGCATGTACACTTATATTAGATTTTTTTTTTTTTTTTACTTGAATTAGAGTTTGGTTCATCTTATTGAACATAACATAATGGGGTGGACACATTGGTTCTTTTTTTTTTTTGGTTTCTATCAAAATGTCTGTCAACCAGATCTGTGAACTAGGTTTAACGTATTCAAGCGCAGGTCTGAAAAAAAATTTGGGCTCAAGCTTTGGGCCTTAAATTTTTTGTTCAAACCCATTTTATTAAATTTTTTCAGGTTCTGAGCCTTTCAGGCTATTAAACCTACATCTGCAGTACCAAAAAAAAAAAAAAAACACTTTTCCATCTTCTATAGATTTGAAAATCTGACAAATATACCCATACCCACCATCATTAAAGAATGAAATGTGATAGGGTGGAGTGACGACCGGGAGTGGAAGTTGTGAACGCTAGGTCATTAAGTCATGGTGATGGGGCATCCATGCCAATAATTCCAGAGAAAAAAACATAAAAGTTGTATCTGGATTCTTGAGCCGACATGGGAGTAGGTAATGACTCATTTTCAATGAGTGCAACTCATTTTTATGTCATGATAGCTTCACCCTAAATTTCCTAACAACTTCCTTTTGTCATTTTCATAACAATTAAACAGTCAAAAAATCCAAAATATTTTAAGTTTAAAGTAACAAGACTGGGGAAGAAATTTAGGAGTTCCAAAAATAAGCATGAAGGTACAGAAACGGAAACACAAAAATGTGAAAATGTTGAAACTGAAATGTTTAACATAGTTTCTCAGAAATACAAAAGATGAAAATAAGGGAAAAAAGTATAAATATAAAAAACATAGAGGGTTTCTGATAAAATGCCAACTTTTAAATAAAATATACAACAAACCATATTTCTTTAAAAAAAATTGTGACAACTTTTTGATAATAATAAAAGTATGCACTCAATTAACTTGATTTATCAACTAATAATCAAATAAACAGTATATATAAAATCTAACAGAGCTAATTTTTTGAATATTCATTGATAGTTGGAGAAACTGAAGGTGGAGAGAAGATAAATTTTAACGCGTTAAAGAGGAGAAGTAACTAAATTCATCCAAAACATGAAAGATTCAAGCCGTTTAATCAAAAATTCATATCTCGAAACCTTAACATAAAAAACACCCAAAGTGTTCATCCAATCGCCTAAATTTCTACACCAAATTGTAAAAATATGACCAACTTGATTTGCCATTTGCGTCTCTAGAGAAAGTCATGGGGTTGGACGGCTTGCAAATTCTTGAGGTAATGGGTTTGGTTTGTGATTTTGCAATAATTGGGGTCTTGATTTTGTTTTGGTTTTATACCAGGGCATTTTGGTCATTGTACATAAATTGAGTATATTGGTTTTGTCTTAATGTATTTGGGAAATTATGTTTAATTAGACTATAATTTGATTAAACATAATTTGGGTATTTAATTAAATTTCCCTTAAATTTTATTTTTCTGTTAAAATAAATTAGATAATATATCTAATGATAAATTATATAAGATTATTTTTAATCAATTAAATAATTTGATCACCGATCAAATAGTCTAATCGACCTTTGGACCGGATAGACATATAGGCCAGCTCTGCAAGCATTGTAAGAAACATCTCCGTTAACTATATATATATATATATATTCAGAGCAGGTGTAGCATCATAAACAATGCTAACTCTATCAACATAACATAAAAAATAGCAGCAACAGCTGAGTTCACATCTTAGGTTGTTTAACCAAGTGCGCCTGATCATTTTGTTAGATAAAGTGAAGGCAATTGGATTTGGATGTAGATTATTAATATCGTTTTTTATTATTTTATATACAAAATATTTTTTAAGGACTCCGAGATTGAAGTCTACAACAAAATATACAAAATATTGTTCACGACCATAATCTGAAGAAAAATTGTAGAATGGCCATGGAAGCTGGGAGGTTACAGAGGCTACAGAATCTTGGCGCAGTAGGAGATGTGGATGCATTATTTTCAATACTTGTGGAGGATCCGTATGTTTTGGAGGACATTGATAAGATCCCATTTGTGACAACTCCCTTACACACAGCTGCAAGTGAAGGAAAGATCCATTTCGCCAAGGAGATACTAAATGCCATCATTTGCTAGGAAGCAGGACCATCTTGGGCGTATTCCCCTCCATTTGGCTTTGGAGGGAAGCACCGGCAGGAAGGGCTTCGTCCCCGTAATTTGGATTTAGAGGAGAAGTACCCGGGAGTTGTAACATGGTTGATAAAACATGACAATGAGCTTGTCCTGGCCCTGTTCTCTGCAGACTCATTCTTCATTTGCAACTTAACAACATTATCTACAGTTCACCTCAGCTCATGTTCTGGGCCCGTTGACAGCTTCACACATCAGCAGCCTAGGTCAGTATAATGCAGCGGCTTCCGAGGCATTTTGATGCAGATGTTGCAATGAATCAAGATTATATTATTATTTTTCAGACTCAAAATCCTTTGTCTTTATTATTAAAATGCTTTTCGTATATTTTCGCTTTTTTTTTTTTTTCTGGGCAAAAGAACAATAGTTTTGGTCGAAAGCTGATGACGTGGAAACCAAATGAGGTGTAGCACGACAGTTCTGATGGGATAAGCCATCGTTTGAGAGAGCCGAACAGGCATCAGAGTCACCAACTCAACTGGGTTCGTAGAAGGCACTTGGTGAATACTTATTGTGTTGTAAGGATGCAACTCGCTTCAATAAATATAGCCTTGCTCTTAATTGTTATGAAAATGACGAAAAGAAGTTGGTAGGAAATTGAGGTGAAGCTACCACGAAATAAAATGAGTTGCCCATTTTTAAAACAAGTCATTGCCAACTCCAATGTTGCAGTGTAAACACAAGAATCTAGAAACAAATTTTTTGTTTTTACTCTGAAATTATTGGCATAGAAACCCCACCACCGTAGCTTCATGACCTCGCATTTACAACTTTCGCTCTCTATCGCCACTCCATCCTATCACACCTCATCCTTTATTGAATTAACTTAATTCGAATTTAATCCTCTTAAGAGATAATACACACTAGGGATAGTTGTTCCATATGAGAAACAATCTGTTTGAAAAAAATGGTTTAACAATTTGATATGAAAGAAACAACTTTTTTAAATCTATTAAAAAAACATGTGATTGAGTTTTATTTTATTTTTTATTTAAAATTATTATTAAAAAATTTACATATTATTTATATATTTATTTTATATATTTAAAATATATATACAAAATTTTATTGTTAAAAAAAATAAATTGATAATAAGAAGACAACTTAAAAGTGACAATATGACTAGGGAGCATCGAAATTCATGGAAGATTGATCAAATAATAGCGACGATAGTCTTCTATGGTTCTGATATTTGCGAAAATAAGACGGAATCCTCTAGAAGCTATTCAAAACATTGCCCAAGACTCTCTGTTTCGATGTTTCTTCGTTCCTTCTTATCCAAAGAGAGGAATCTGTGGTGCTCATTTCTCCTGTCCTGTGCACAAGGCAAAAAGTGACTCCTAATTTTCATTCTTATAACTCAAACTACCATTGTTACTCCTGTAGTTGAAAGAAAATTTGCAAAAGATTTCTTTAAACACCCACACAGACATGGATGAGAGGTTGCAGAATGCTGCCATGGAAGGAAATGTGGATGCATTATATTCAGTACTTGCAGAGGATCCCTACGTTTTAGAGCGTATTGATCAAGTACCGTTTGTGACTACTCCCTTGCATACAGCTGCAAGGGAGGGAAAGATCCATTTCGCCAAGGAGATACTAAACTTAAAGCCTTCATTTGCTAGGAAGCGAGACCATCTTGGGCGTAGCCCCCTCCACTTGGCTTTGGAGGGAAAACACCTGCAGGAAGGGCTTAGTCCCCGGGATTTGGATTTGGAGGAGAAGTACCAGGAACTCGTAACATGGTTGATAAAACATGACAGTGAGATTGTCCGTGTTAAAGCAAAGGGGATGGTTACTCCTCTGCACTATGCAGCTCAACTGGACGATGAATCCAGTGTGGCTGACTTTTTGTATGTTTGTCCATTATCAATCGAAGAGTTGACTGTTAAATCTGAAACTGTTGTACATGTGGCTGTAAAAAACGGGAGTTTGAAAGCCTTTAAAGTCTTGTTAGGATGGCTTCGACGCTTCAACAAAGAGGAGATCCTGAAGTGGAAGGACGAGGAAGGAAACAATCCACTGCATACTGCAGTGTCTGCAGATCAACCTGAGGTAAGCATCCGATTTGCCTTGTCATTTTCTTTATATAAGCTTCTAATATTTCATTTTCTACTCAATTGTGAAGATGGTGAAGCTGTTGATTGGATATCTGAAAGTGAATATAAACAACAGTAAAGGTTTGACAGCTTTGGACATCTTCTACCTTCGCCAATGTCAAGGTTTGGTAGATGCAGCTGTTGGTAACATTCTACTTGCTGCTAAAGCTAAAACTGCATCTCAACTCCATCTTCCGTCTTTAAGAGATTCAAAAAAAACTTTACTAGTCGAGTACTTTTCTGGTGGCTTAGCGTGTTCAGAAAAAATTCTGAAAAGATTCTCGCTGGGTTACCGAAGAGTTGATGAAGTTCCTCTTGAAGTCCGGAACGTACTACTTGTGGTGGCTATATTGATAGCCACAGCCACCTATCAAGCAGCACTAAGCCCCCCCGGAGGATATTGGCAAGATGACGGCAATCTGCAGCCTGCAGCCAACAACACTGGTATCAGTAACACCACCAGCACCATCTTTAATACAGAACAACATGCTGCAGGGGAGATGATTCTGCAGTCTTCAGGACAATTATCATTTTTGACATTTAATTCTTTGGCTTTTTTTACGTCTGTGTGCTTTATTACCACTCTTGTAGCTGGCCTCCCATTTTACAGAATCATTCTCGCAATGACATCTTGGATGGAATTTTCTTATTTTTCTTCTATTCTTGAAACTATAGACTACAGCGGAAGTTTCTCTCAAGGCCTCTTGTTTTTCTATTTTCTGCTTGTAAGTGTTCTTGCAACATATTATATCCCAACTTTCTTAGCTCGCCAACATTCGAAGCTCACACGGCATGGCCGCCGGAAGAACCTACGTTTGGGAAGCTTTGAACAACCGAAGATGGGAAATCAGCTGTAAATAGTAATAGTGAATTTATGTTTTGTAATTGCTTGTAATGTTACAACAACTCTCTGAATATATTTAATGGACTTGTCTCTTTCACCATTCAAATGGGATGTCAACTGCCAACTATTTAAATATTTCAAGTTTTTAGATATTCGACATATTACAGTAATAAATTTTAAGACAAGGGAGTTAAAATGTTTATTACCTATGTATATATGATCATCTTCTGACGTTTCATTGGTGTTTATGATTAAAGGTATTATGGTCATTTAATGACTGTTTTTAATTTCCGCAAGATTTTAAGTGTTCTCATGCTTCAATTTAGTTAGTGAAGTGTAATAACATTTTCCTTTTGGAGGGCAATTTTGGAAGGGCAGTTACTAGTTAATATCAAAACAATGTTTTTAAAATTGGATCGATGATCAAACCGATTATCTCACTAGTTTATGGTTTGACTGGTTCGATCAATTCAATTTAATATCAAATTTATTAAATAATATCTTACATTTAACATATGTTTTAAACATAAACCATATTAAGTTCATTAAAATCAAATTTGTACAATTATCAACAACAATAAAATATATTTACTTCTTTGAAACATAAATTTTAAACTCATTATTAAATTAAAAAAATTTACATTCAAAATTGTTCAAATTGTTCAACTATCTCTTATTGTCTGATAAATTTATTATTATTATTTTCCGTTAAGTATTCCAGATTAGTTAGTGATCTTGTCCATTACAAACTTTTAAATAGTAACAAGGGCAACTCCATAATGGAAGATACAAAATTGTTTCGACAATTTCAGATTTAATACAATATTGTTATGTATCCCATTGTCATCCCTAGTTCCATTGTGTTAAGTTGATAGTCTACCTTCATGCTTATTTCTGGATCCTTCTCTCAGTCTTGTTACTTGAAAAGTTTTTTATTATATGACCGTTTAATTCTATGAAAATGACAAAAGGAAGTTGCTAGGAAATTCAGATGAAGCTACCAAGAAACATTCTTTCTAGTAGTCACCAGTTTTGTTTTATTATATGACTATTTAATTCAAGTGACTATTTAATTCTATGAATAAAACTTTAAGTAAAATTATTTTTTATTCGAGATGAACTTGAATCAAGAAACATTCTAACTTAATTTGCAATCGATTTCAAATTATGAGTTATTGAGTCATTTGAAACACTGGGCGGGATCATGAATTTCAAGCTATTTCACCCGAACTTATATGGAGTAACTATCCTTTCTAGTAGTCACCAGTTTTGTTTGCAATTGGAGCTCATGATCTTGAAGACCACTTGACTGGTTTGTTGATATGTCCACCTCTATTTTGTTATGTTTAATCAGATGAACCAAACTCCATTTCAGGTTTAAAAAAAAAAAATCAGTCATAATAATGTGTTTTTGAAAAAGTTATAAAGCTAGAGTATTTGATTCAATTACAAAAACCTTAGTGGTCAATTGTGGTAGCTAAGGTAATTTATTATTAATAAGCTAATGGATTTTTCTTAATTATAATAAATATATGTAAAAGAAAAAGGGAAATTGAAGAGTATGTGCAAAGAGCGTGGTAGTTGGCCAAGAGATGGAAAATATATATTTGCATACTTTAATTATTTAATTAGATATATAAATAATATGTTATTATGAGTTTGATTATTATCTTATTTTAAGTAAAAATCACCTAACCAATTATTTAACAAGATAATCGTTTTACTGTATATACTGTGGTTTGATGCTCCATCACTTTTGTTTTGTATAAAAGACTAGTTGGTTTAATCAAACATTGACCAGACTATGCTGCAGTTCTTATCGGAAGATAGGAATCGGCGGTGCTGATTTCTCCCGTGCTGCAAAAGGCAAACAGCAACTCATAATTTTCATTCTTCTACCTTAAACTGCCACTACTGTTACTCCTATAATTCAAAGAAATTTGGCAAAAGATTCCTTTAAACACCCACATGGACGAGAGGTTGCAGAATTTTGTCAAAAAAGGAAATGTAGAAGCGTTTTTTTTCAGTACTTACAGAGGATCCTTATGTTATGGAGCGTATTGATCAGGTACCATTTGAGAGAAATTTCGTCAAGGAAATTCTAAAGTTAAAGCCTCCATTTGGCTTTGGAGGGGAAGCACCTGCAGGATGGGCTTAGTCCTCGAGATCCGGACATGGAGGGAAAGTTCCACGAAGTTGTAACATGGTTGATAAAACATGACAGTGAGCTTGTCCGTGCTAAAGCGAAGGAGATGGTTACTCCTTATCACTAGCAGCTCAACTAGACGATGAATTCAATTTGGCTGATTTTTTGTATGTCTGTCCATCTTCAATCCACGATGTGACTGTTAAATCTGAAACTGCCGTACATGTCGCTCTTAAAAACGGGAGATTCAAAGCCTTTAAAATCTCGTTAGAATGGCTTCGACGCTTCAACAATGAAGAGATGCTGTACCGGAAGGACAAAGAAGGAAACGATGCATTGCATACTGCCGTATCTGCAAATCAACCTGAGGTTAGCATTCTATTTGTTTTTAACTGCTAGCTGCTTTTAGGGCTGAACTGGCTTAACTCAGTTTCAATTTGCTTAGTTGCTCATTTTTTAAACCAAGTTGGACTTGAGTTAAGGGCATTCAGCTCGATTAGGTTCAAATTCATTATTCGAATGCGTAGTTCAGATTTGCCTTGAATTTGTAGCTTGGATTCGTGTTTTGTCTTTGTAACTCATTTATGAAACAATTTTGTTTTCTAAAACAAAGTCATTTTATTAATTAGCTATAAATTCAAAACATGAATCTAAGCCACGAATTCTAACAACACATTCAGAGTTTAAGAGGAACTTTATCAACGCTTCTGTAACAAGACAAAATCTTTTCGGAATTCTTTCTAAAAACGATAAGCCGCTAGAAAAGTTCTCGATTAGTGAGTTTTTTGTGAAGGACGATGGAGTAAAGAATTTCATGCAGTTTTAGATTTAGCAGCAAGTAGAATGTCCCCAACTGCTGACCTTGGCGATCATAGAAGATGTCAAAAGCTGCCAAACCTTTGCCGTTCTTCTTATTCACTTCCATGAGTCCAATCAACACCTTCATTATTGAGTAAAAAAGGAAATATTAGAAGCTTATGTAAAGAAAAATAGCAAGCAGTTAAACACTAATCGGATGCTTACAGCAGGCTGATATGCAGATACTGGAGTATACAATGCATTGTTTCCTTCTTCGTCCTCGAAGTCCAGGATCTCTTCTTTATTGAAGCGTCGAAGCCATTTTAAGAACACTCTTAAGGGTTTAAAATTCCTGTTTTTGAGGGCGAGATGGACAGCAGTTTCAGATTTAACAGTCAAATCTTGGATTATTGATGGACAAACATGCAAAAACCCAGCCAAACTGGATTAATCGTCTAGTTGAGCTGCATAATGCAAAGGAGTAACCACCCCCTTGCTTTAACACGGACAAGCCCACCGTCATGTTTTGTCAACCATGTTACAAGTTCCTGTAACTTTCCCTCCAAATCTGTATGTCGAGGCCTAAGCCCTTCCTGCAGGTGCTTCCCCTCCAAAGCCAAATGGTCTCACTTCCAAGCAAATGATGGCTTTAAGTTTAGTATTTCCTTGGCGAAGTGGGAGTAGTCACAAATGGTACTTGATCAATACGCTCCAAAACATAAGGATCCTCTGCAACCTTTCCTCCATGTCTTTATGGCTGTTTTAAGAAATCTTTTTGTAAATTATCTTTCAATTACAGAAGTTACAGTGATAGCTTGAGTTATAAGAATGAAAATTATGAGTTACTGTTTGCCTTTTGCACGGGAGAAATTTTGCAGATGTCAATGTCTAATTAAATGAAGGGTTTGAATCCTTCCATCACACTTTTCTCTCTCTTTTTTTTTTTTTTCCGGTTGAATGAGTGTTGTGACATGTCAATGGCCCAGGCACGCTACCGTATCAAGCCAAGTCTTTTTTATCAGGATTAAAATTTGTATATTAGGTCGGGCCTCTGTTTGGCCTGACCCAATTAATGTGTTGATAACAAATTATTTGTAGCCGCCAATTTTGTTTTATTTTTTCAATATTTATTTTAATTATCTTATGTAGATTATGAATGTTTGGTGTAAAAACTGACAAAATTTTATATTATATTAGAAAATATTCTATCAAGATTCACAAGGGAACGATTATTATAGTGATTGAACAATGCTTATAGTTGAAAAAGTTTATCTCGTTTATCGGGCTTACTTTTATGAAATGTGTCAAACTTTTAAGTTAATTTAAATATTTGAGTTAAAATTAGTATACATCTAATCTAAAATTAAATTATTTTTTAATTGAATGTGAATTTTAGCTTGTTATTTATCTAATTCATTCTTATTTAGACTCAAGTGACCCAAATAAATAATGGTATAAGTTCAGTTTGAATTTATAATTCGAATTAGTTGTTAGAATTTGTGATTCAAATTTATTCATTTCTTATAGAATTATTATTAGGCCAAATGACTATTTGCCGCCCAAGGTTCCATACAAACCTAATTTCTCACATGCTAATTATTAAAAATCTAAATACTCACCCGTTTGTTAAATTTTGTTTTTGTTTTTACTGTTATGGGTAAAATTATCATTTATCAAAATATTTAAAAAATAAAAAATTATCACATTTCACCCATAAATTTAAAATTTTAACAAATTTTCCCCCATTTAAACTTTAAAAAATCAACATTTTCCCCCTGGGGTTTGCATTTCCCTTGCTACTGCTTCTACCTTGACTAGAGTGGGCCAACCTCTATATCGGCTCTCCTCTCTCTCCCGAAAGATGATGAATCGTCTGAGCAAAGTCCCTAAGGAAGGAATCTCCATGGTTACTCTGATTATTGTTGATTCTATTTAAAATTTTATTGATTATAGGCAAAGTTGTAGAATCACATGATGCAATGAAAGAGATTATTAAAATTATGAAGATGGAATTATATGTAAATTATGATTGGATGTTGGTTTATCTTTAATTATCAACTGTTCAATTATATAATAACAAATTATTGTTTATGCAAAAAAATTGTACACATAACTATTTAAAGTCTTATTTAAATACTACATATTTTAAATACTGCCATATTGGATGACTATTTAAATGGAACTCTTTCATATTTTTTAAGACTGATTCACATTGTCCCACCGAAGCTTTAATGAAATTTTTGGTCATCAAAACAAAAATTATAATGAGATTTATACTCAATTACCTCTAAATTATATGCACAATTATATAATATATATATTTAATATTTAATATTTGATATATTACAGTATAATAATAATGGTAAGAGAGGGAAATTTAGAAAGTTAATTACTTTTTATTTCAATTCATAACTAAAATAATTAAATAAAGTTTTATTATGTGGGTCTAAGTGTATAAAGCGAAGATCAACTAGTTTTTACCCTTTTTCCAACGGTAATCTTTTTCATTGTTTTAAAACTATACTTAAACCCAAACCCCTTTATTTTAACCCAACGTAGCAAGTACGTCTTGTTAGCATAGCGAGTATGTCTCGTAACCATAATAAATCGTGTTAGGGCCGTAGATTAACTTGACCCGATATGATGTGGACTCCAATATTTAAACAAAATTAAAAATAAATAAATAAAATAATATTTATAATACAAAAATTATAAATTTTTATAAGAATGTAAATTTTGAACTTAAAAAAATAAGTTTAATTTTCTGGATTAATCTCACATATTAATTTGATTAGTGCATGATATTAATAATTTATTTATAGTGAGTGAAAGAAGTGAGTGGTTATATTTTTTAAAATTTGTGACACTTTTATAAGAGTGTAAAGTACAAAAGTATAAGTACAAAAATATCTCACATTTAAAAAAATACAATTACCCACTATAAATACAAGTTAAACAAAGTATAAGTTTTAACTAAGTCCAAGTTTTGGATTTCATATTAATGAGATTGATCATAAGAACTCAATTTACCTATTATAAATAAATTTGTTTTATTTTAAATTATAATTCAAATTTTTAACATATTTTTTATATTAGAAAATATAATTTGAAAAAATTATTTAATAAAAAATAATTTTTTATTATAACGAATGGACTAGCCAATTAAGGGCTCAGCGTGACACGAGTGCTCTATATAAAGTCGTAACACAAGCCTAATAATTTTTATTAGGTCGGCTCGCCATGAAATTCAATACTGTGTTAGTATTAGGTCCAACATAACCCACAAGCTTGACAAGGCACGTCGAAGCCAACTTGGTGTAGCACTGCTCACTGTAATATCTAACGACATTTTTATATCTTTTGTCAAAATTCAAAGGTCAAATAACTTATTCCTACATAAGATTTAATTCATTAATAAATTCTCAAATATTAATTTAGAAAAATTTAAATAATTAATCTTTTTTTACTGTTACTATTAGCGCATATAATCTTTATTACTCAGTATTTTCATTTTCATTTAATTTCTTGCCAAGAGCAAAAAATTGTGCTTTCGTATTAAAAAAATAATAATAGTAAGAGTCCGCCCTTTTAAGTCCATATATCCTCATCTTGCTCTACACCTACCTAAACGAAAAGACCCCTGCATCCTAAGCTTCTCTCCATTTACAAGAAACCAGCTCTGTATAAATAAAGAAAGCACAACTGCTACTGCTTATCATTTCCTTTTACATTCAGCCCAAAACTCCTTTATCTTTTTACTTCATAACGAAGAGAGAAGGTCGCCAACACGGTATGGTTAGGAACCTGCGGGGTGTTACCATCACCCCATGCCCAGATGTTAAACAAGCTCAATGTCCTCCCGATTTCCAGGATTTTTACCAAGGTGTTGACGAAACCAAGCAATTACTCTAAGGGTGGAAGTAGTGTAAGAAGACGTGCGAGAGTCCGTGTACAGAATGTTACTATTACGACTCTTAGTCGGTTTGTTGTAGATATAGTTTAAGATGCAGATACAGGGGAATAATACGGGAACCCAAAAGCTTATCTCACGAGATTTGGTTTTGGTTTCAAATTATAAGTCGATCACTTGGAAGGTGGTGGAGGGGAGGCCAAGGGAGAATTATTATAGGTTTTTCTACGACGGGGATATTGAGTGTCCTGGATAATATTTTAATGGAGCAAGGTTGGCCTCAAACAGGAAGGGATGGGATCCTAGATGATGATCTTAATGAAGGGAAGGCTAGTCTTATGAGTTTCTTTGATGTGGGTATGATGTTTGAGCCGGTTGAGGGAGATGAACGTTGGTGTATGGTGGGAGAAGATATGATTGTTGATTGTCGATTTATGATTGTTTTTACAATAAAATTCTATTATAAATTATGTGTTTAATTTTATATATAAATATAATTATGTGTTATTTTACCTCTTATTTAAAATTATTTAATCATATAAAAATAAATTAATGAGTCATTGTTTATCCACATACCATTCTTATTTTTATTAGAATAAATGTTTTTGTTGTTACACTTATTTAATGAAAAAGTAATTCGGTAATTTATAATCGAATTAAAAGAAGTCATTAATATAATTGAATGGTGGGTGGCTATTTAAATTTTTCAAAATTAATAGGTGAGAATTGTCCGGAAGCAAAGCTTAGATGGGCATAAGTGTTTTGGCCAAATTCAAATGTTAGTTAAAGAAGATAGAAATGTTTCATTAATGAAAGTTACTGACTTGTGAACAAATTGCTTCTCTGTTTTAGTTCCAGATTTTTCTTCTTAAGATATCTTCTACTTTCTCTCAACCAGAGACTAATGGCTCTGAACCCAAATGCGATGTAACAGGGCCGTTCTGGTGAGAAAGAACCCAAACAGCTGAATAGGCAAGAGTTTGTGGAAAGCAGTTGGTATATGATTATTGTAAGAATGCGGTTCGTTTGTCTATAAAATATCATTTGATCTGATACAATAAATGTCTAAGGACTGCTGAAGTACATATATGGACAGTAATGAAACACTCAAGGGAAGTTATGAAATGTAGACAGTTATGAAGATGAAATTTGGATGGGCAGTTTTGCAGCACTTAAGGGCATGCAGTTATGAAATTAGTAAGTATAAAAGAGAGAAGAAATTTTGAGTTTATGTGGCTTACCTGTGGGCGGCTTTAGGGTTGATTAAGGAGGTTTCTAGCATATCGAATCATTGAAATTGAGAGGACCCGATTTATCAAATCACCAGTTTATCCTTCGTAAATACTCATTTATCAATAAAATCATTTATGTTTGTTTATTTGTTGTCTTGTTAGCTTTTTTTTAAAGTAAAAATTGGTTGGGTTACTAGCAAAATGTTTCTTACTTCTGCTAATCAAATATCATACTATATTTAAAATGTTTCTATTCTTTTTCAGGTTCTGCTCCCTCTCCCTTAAATTTTACTTTCTAGATATGTTTCTATGCATAGTATTCTATATGCCAATTCTACTTCTGTTTTTAACATATAAATGACTTAGGATAGGGTTTAAGCATCGTCTAACTCTATTGTCTTCATTTTTATCAACATTCAAAGAACGCAAAAATTCAGAATAACTTCAAATTTTGCTTACAACTTGAAAGTTTAGGATAGCTCAGGATTTTGCCATTGAGCAATGCTATATGTAACTAATTTTTAGTATTCAACTGAATACTGAAATGATATGTCATCACATAGTTAAGTGTTATTTTATTTTAATTCAAAATTATTTAATCATATTTTGACACAATAGCTGAATACACTTACACGGGGGGGATTTTTGTGGCAAAGCATACAACTTCAACTTTGTTTTTATTCTACTTTGATGTTATCAAGATATCACATTGTTTTATTATGAGACTTACAAAGCTGGCATCATTTTCCTTGTTGCCTAAAGAACTACCTTGGTGGCCAGCTTCTGGCCATTTTCACAGTGATCGGCCACTGCACAGATGTACCAAAATCTGCTAACCTCTGATAAAACCAGCGAGTCATGGCCGCTATTGAACAATCTTGTGTGCTGGTGCTTTATGCATTTTTTGTATGCTGCTGAGTTCACTTGCATTACATTGTGTGCATTGTTCTTGTAGTTGAAAACTGTCACAATAAGAATGATAATTAGTTTACTTTTCTGCATTTAGCAAAGAAAATGAAAGTGAAACATTTATGTGCATGACTAATGAATAGAAAACTTCTTGATAACATTAATTATAATTTGTTTTAATAAAGTTAAAATAATTGAATAATTTAACGATCGTTTAGGAATAACTTAACGTAATCAACAATGATAGAGCCGATACATTTCACAGATTATGATTTGAGCAAACAACATTTATATAATCTTTGAAATTTATTAGACTTTTATTGATATTCAATAACCTATTATATATTAATTATATCTCTTATCCGAACACATCAAGTCTGTTTATTGAAACCCATCACTTCAATGTGAGATTTGCCACTTTTATTGAAACTATAAAACTATTATTAATATTTAATTTAAATATTAAATTATCAATATATTTTTATTAATTTAAAAAGTTTATCACTTCTTACTTTCTAAAAATGGCAAAACTTTAATCAACTTTAAATTGATGCATTTTGTTCCATTCTTTGAAAATATAATTATTACTTATAAAATATTAAGAGGTGTATTAAAATTCTAAAAATATCCCAAAGTTTTTGAATTTACAAAACCCCTAAAAATTCAATTAACACCTCTAAAATTTTTAATAATTGTGATTCGCCCTCTATTTGAAAAGAGAAATTAGAAACAATAAGGGAAAAAGGTAAAATTAAAAAAAAAAAAAAAGAGGAAAAAAATAAAAATAGAAAAATCTATATAAATGACCATTTTACTTTTTCAATTAATATAATTCACTAAATATGATTTTTTTTAATTAAATGGTAAGAATTTATTAATTTAGCAGACTTTGGGTGTGGAATAGTATGTCGCCCATTTTTTATCATTTTGTGGTAGGCCGATCGGAAGGAGAATTAACGCCTACCAAATTCTCTATAAAAATGAAAAATGCATTCCTTATTTTCCTGTATATTAAAAAAATTGCAGTATTGTTCACTACCGTAATCTCAAGAAAAATTGTAGAATGGCCACCTACAGCATGGAAGATGAGAGGTTGCAGAAGTTAGAGAATTTTGCCAAGAAAGGAAATGTGGATGCCTTATTTTCAGTACTTGCAGAGAATCCATATATTTTAGAGGATGTTGATAAAATACCATTTGTGACAACGCCCTTGCACACAGCTGCAAGCCAAGGGAAGATCCATTTCGCGCTCACTGTCATGTTTTCTAATACAGAGCCTTTCGAACACCTGGAAGAAGAAATGATTATGCAGTCTTCAAGCCAATTATTATTTTTGACATTTAATTCATTGGCTTTTTTTAAGTCTTTGTGCTTAAATTCGACTCTAGTAACTGGCCTCCCATTTTACAGAATCATTATCACATTGATATTTTTTATGGTAGTTTCGTATTATTTTTCTATTCTTGAAACTTTCTACTTCACCGAAAGTAACTTTGAAAGGTCTTTGTTTCTCTTTTTTCTGGGTGTAAGTACTTGGTATATGATTATTTGAAAGGATGTAGCTTATTATCCAATCATCTTAAAACATGTCAGTTTGTGTCTTGCAAAACTGAAGGTAACGAAGATCCTAAAGGTTAACAAAATTAATAGAGTATTAGAACTTTTAAGGTGAGTGTCTGAATTTGAGTTTTATCAAAGCTATAAAACCTTAATTTATTATATATATATTGATCAAAACGACGTCGTTTTGTATAAAAATTTTTTTTTAAAAATATACCGAGCCAACTCGGGCTCGGCTCGAGCTCGATCGAGCCGAGCTAAGCCCGGCTCGTTTCGGGCTCGAACCGAGCCGAGCCGAGCTCGAGCTTGAGCTGGCTCGGCTCGAATCCAGCCCTACTGAAGGGAATGATACTAAAGTCTGATTCATTCTCAAGCATCTCTCATCTCGGATTTTACTCATCTTGATAGTGATAATAACAGTATGGGGGTGTTTAGTGTGATGTAGATAAAAATTTCTCTGTTAATACATTTTTTATTATCTATATTATTTTATTTTATTGATAAATAATAAAAAATTTTGATAATTTTTATTATCAATAGCAATATAATAAATAATATAGGGTGTAATCTAATTACCATTTTTATTTTAGATATTAAAATATTATCAAGATAGTCTTGATTTTATTATAATTATATTTTTATTTATTATTTTTTAAAACAAAAATAATCTTATTTTTAATTAGTATAACAAATAACATAAAAAATAATTTAAAATAATCATATATACGACATTTAAGTAAAATAATATATTAGATAATATACTAATTAAATACAATAATTATTTATACTTACTTATTATTATCAAATTTTATCAAATATAATAATAATTTATATATAATAATTTTAAAATTACCCAAACCAAATACACAGATTTTAATTTTGATTTTAATTTTAAAATAATCATAAACCTATAATTTTTTAATTTTGATAATAAAATTACCCAAACCAAATACACAGTAAAAAGCCTCAAAATTCTTGGCAGACTGACCATAAAATGGCACTTTAGTCTTCTATGGCTGCGACAGTTGGGAAAATGATGGGTACTCCAGAAGCTTCCAAAACATTGACCAAGACTCACTGTTTTGACGCTTCTTCGTTGCTTCTTATCCAGAGATAGGAATCTGTGGTTCTCATTTCTCCTTTCCTGTGCACAAGGCAAACAGTGACTCATTATTTTGATTCTTATAACTCAAACTACCATTGTTACTCCTGTAATTGAAAGAAAATTTGCAAAAGATTTCTTTAAACACCCACACAGGCATGGATGAAAGGTTGCAGAATTTTGCTAAGGAAGGAAACGCAGATGCATTTTTTTCAGTACTTGCAGAGGATCCTTATGTTTTGGATCGTATTGATCAAGTACCATTTGTGACAACTCCCTTGCACACAGCTGCAAGGGAGGGAAAGATCCATTTTGCCAAAGAGATACTAAACTTAAAGCCTTCATTTGCTTGGAAGCGAGACCATCTTGGGCGTGGCCCCCTCCATTTGGCTTTGGAGGGGAAGCACCTGCTGGAAGGGCTCAGTCCTCGCGATTCGTATTTGGATGAAAAGTACCAGGAACTTGTAACATGGTTGATAAGACATGACAGTGGGCATGTCCGCGTTAAAGCGAGGGGGATGGTTACGCCTTTGCACTATGCAGCTCAAGTAGACGATGAATCCAGCTTGGCTGAGTTTTTGCATGTTTGTCCATCATCAATCGAAGATTTGACTGTTAAATCTGAAACTGCTGTCCATGTCGCCCTCAAAAACGGGAGTTTGAAAGCCTTGAAAGTCTTGTTAGGATGGCTTCAAAACGTCAACAAAAAGGAGATCCTGAACAGGGAGGACGAAGAAGGAAACAATGCATTGTATACTGCAGTATCTGCAAATCAACCTGAGGTAAGCATCCGATTTTCCTTCTCTTTTTCTTTACATAAACTTCTAATATTTCCTTATCTCCTCATTAATGAAGGCGGTGAAGCTGTTGATGGAACATATGAAAGTGAATAAAAAGAACAGTAAAGGTTTGACAGCTTTGGACATCTTTTATGATCGCCAAGGTGAAGGTTTGGGGGATGCAGCAGTTAGGGACATTCTACTTGCTGCTAAAGCTAAAAGAGCATCTCAACTCCATCGTCCTTCACAAAAAACTTCACTAGTCGAGAAGGCCTTATCATTTTCAGGAAGAATTCAGAAAATCTATGGTCTGGATGACCTACACATGGATAAAATTCCTGTTGAAGTCAAAAACGTACTACTTGTGGTAGCTGTATTGGTAGCCACAGCCACCTATCAAGCAGCGCTAAGCCCCCCCGGAGGATATTGGCAAGATGATGGCAATCTGCAGTCTGCAGCCAACAATATCAGTAACATTACCACCTCCGCTGTCAGTAACACCAACACCACCACAGCTATCAGTAACACCACCACCACCCTCATTCGTACAGAGCCTTCTGAACACCGTGCAGGGAAAATGATTCTGGGGTCTGACCTCCAGTTAGTAGCTTTGTTATTTAATTCTGTTGCTTTTTTTACGTCTTTGTGCTTGATTTCGACTCTCGTAGTTGGGCTCCCACTTGACAAATTAAGTATGGCACCGATAACTTACATGGCAATTTCGTATTATGTTTCTATTCTTGAAACTTTTCACTACACCGGAAATACCTATGTAGGGTATTTCTTTCTCTATTATCTGACTGCAGGTGCTTTTGCAGTATTTTATATTCCATTTGTTTTAATCAAATGGATCCGACCACGTAAGGTGTAAAGTTAGGAACCTATGTAGAAAAGTGAATTTATTTTTTAGCTGCCACTTGTTTACATTTTGTTTTTAGAGTCGGCAATATTGTTTGTAATGTTACACCTGCCTTTAATAGATTTAATGAAGTTGTTCTATGTTGTTTGTAATGCATATTATTCTATATAGCAATTCTACTTATTTATTTAATATATACATAGATGATTTAGAGTTTTTTGTCTCTAATTCCTTCACACATGAGGAGTTTTTTGTGGCGAAAGATGAAACTTCACCTTTGTCTTTATTATTCTACTTTCATGTTATAAAGATATCATATTGTTTTATTCCGAGACTTAAAAGCTGGCACCATTTTCCTTGTTACCTAAAGTACCACCTTGATGGCCAGCTTCTGCCCATTTTCACAGTGATCAGCCACTGCACAGATGTACCAGAATTTGCCAACCTCTGATAAAACCAGGGAGTCATGGCCACTATTGAACAATCTTGTATATGGGTTTTTTATGCATTTCCTGTAGGCAGTTGAGTTCACCTGCATTACATTGTGTGCGTCGTTCTTGTAGTTGAATACTGTCACAATAAGAAAGATTATAGTTTTACTTTTCTGCATTTAGCAAACAATTTTCCTGGTAAATTTCGCTTTCAAATGCAAGCGAAACATTCATGTGTAGAACGAATACATCATGCTGCTAGAAAAAAAGAAATACTATATACACCCAGTTTTAACTATCTAATTAGGTATTTAAATAATGTGTTATAATATGATTGATATTACATTAATTTTAATTCAAATTCAATCGGATGACATATAACTTATATATTCAACTGGGTGATCAAAACTAAAAACAAGATACAAATAAGATAGTTTTATTGCTAGTTATAATTAATTTAGTTTAATAAAACCGAGTAATCGAAAAATCTAATGACACTTTAATAATAACATTAATGTAATCAATAAGAATAAATCCAATAAACCTCATTGGTTATGATCTAAATAAATGATATTAATATGAGCTTTAAAATTGATTAGATCTTCGATAGCACCCAATAACCTTTGAAATGTATAATTCACTAGTTATGACATGAGTTAATGACATAGATATGGGCTTTATGATTAATTGGATCTTTAATAACACCCAACAACCTTTGGTTATGTCTACTCTCCGAAACACTAATAAATCAACTTTGTCTATCGAAAGCCATTATTAAAGGAGGTTTCAAAAGTGAAAATTTGGTTGGTGCAATGACGGTGAATTCTAGTAGCTTTACAGATTCAGTATTTTATAAGCAGTACGGAAATCTTGCGGGTAAGATTGAAATATGTTCAATATTACACATGCTTTTAGGCATATATTGCACATCAATTAATACTTACCAAGAACATCACCAACATGAAATTCTTTTTCCCGACTCCAGTTGAGGGAATTTGAGAAGGAATCCCAGCCATCACTGCCGCCAACGATGTGAGTTGCTCCTCCAGCTTCGAGCACATTAAGAGATGCCGCGAGAGCAAGATAGAGCATGATCATATTGCAGTACTGATAAGCTCGAGAGAGCATTTTGTTTTTCCCCAATTGAAGATGTGATAGTATTTAGAAATGTTTATTGATATGAAACTGGTCAATTTTTTTCAGAAAACCACCATTAATACAAGTTAAGAGGTTCACATTGTTCTGGTGTCCTGATTAGGTAGTCATGAAAATTATGTTTGAATTCTGTTATTGCAAAAATCAGTCATGTGTTAGAGTTCTTCACACAGTTCTTATAGTTCTAAACCAAGTTCTAACATATGTTGGTAAATTATAGCATGAGCAATTTATTTATTACTATTTTTCACTCGAATTATATCAAAACAAGAAGTTTTCAGAAGTTAAACTATTTATGTACCTATCCTTTTTTATTTACTTTTACACTAAAATCTAGTGAAATTTACCAACAAAACCCAATGAAATGTGAGAATTTGTCGTTTTTCAACCTTACAATAGAACTTTGTTATTTTGTAATAGTTAGGGTGGGAATAGTCATTCGCCGTGTTTATAACTTACATAACTTCTCTCTTGTGATGCCATATTTTATGCTAGAATAAATGGCATGTTGATGACTCTACAAGTCCTCTCCACAATCTCCTTCCATAAACTAACTTCATGGCTGATATACAGAGATACTTGCCAAGCAAAAAGTTAGTTCCTTCTTTCTTACTCTACCGTACTACTGACTTGAATAGCCCTTATCTTAAGGGCTACATGCATTAGCTCTATATTTATACTCAACAATTAAATTATGTACACCTAATTTTAAATATTCAATTGAATATTTAAAAATATATCATCATATAATTGACTTATTTTGACTGAAAGATAAATAACACTCAATCACATTACGATATATCATTTAAATACCTAATTAAATATTAAAAATTTTAATATACATAACATTACTCTATATGCAAACATCGAACTTATATAATTTGTGAGATATTTTGTCATAAACTGGCTTCAACAGACATGATTTCTACTTTCCTGGAAAGAAAACAGAAAATATGTAAATAGTTCATCATTAGGAATATATCAGTCTTCTAATAGAGTTGAACTTGAACATAAAGGACAAGATATAATCTTCATATAGAACATAAACTATTCATAGCCAAATAGTCTAGTGGAAGAAACTTTGCAGCAACAACTCAAGTACAACTTGGATTGAGGCCACAACTGAACAAGTCCACATTTTTCACCTTTTCCCACCACTTTGACCCCTTCTTTCCACCAGCTCCCTTCACAGAATCACTTTTCCACAAAGCACTTTTTGACTTGTTCAACTTGAGCTTATCAGGAGACTGAAAACTCCCTTCCAAAGTCACCACCTTACTGCTTTTGCTTCTGTTCATCATCTCTTTCTCTTCTTGCTGATGCTTTCTGTTGTTCAGTAGCATGTTGTAATATTCCTTGTTCCTCTTCTCCAACCCATAAATTTGCTCCTGAAGATCCTCAATCTTTTGACTCAAAATACAAACTCTATGATCCTCCCTCATTCTCAGCACAATCCGAGCAAGCTCACAGGCTTTTCTCTTCATGAACATCGCCTCCGAAGCCAAACTTCTCTTGTCCTCCTCCAAAGAATCTACTTTGTATTCCAACTTCACCTTCTCATTCATCAATATAACCCTCTCAGATTCCAACAACTCAAGCAGCTTCTTCAACAACTCTATCTTCTTCCCTGATTCATTCCCCACTTGCTCCATCTCATTCACTTGGTTTTGCAGCATTTCATTCTCAACATTCTTCACCACAAGCTCAGCCACAATGTTGTCAATGTTAGTCCAGCTTTGAGCCGCTGGTTGTTGGAAAGAAACGGTGCTCTCTATGTCTGATTCATACTGATCTTCCTCATCAAAAGTGCTGCATTCAGAAGCATTTTTCTGAGGTGGGTGCTTGAGTTTTGTGTTGAGCAAGATTATGTACCCTTTGTATAAGTCTTTGAGAAGAGACAGAAGCTGAGGGCGCTTCTGATAGTACCATTCAGCTCTTTCAGCAAAAGTTTCACCGGCTTTCTCTTCTTCAGAAGCGCTTATTGTCAGCAACTTTTTCATTCTTTCATCAACATCTGTCATAAACCATGAATTAAAAGAGGACTTGTGTTGCTAATATCCTATGATAAGATATTGAAGAAAATCAATATGTATCATACTATAATAAATTGTATGAAATTGATACGATATAATACATATTACTATTTTGGATCGATACATTTTTTTTAAAAGTGATAATACAATAAAAATGTATTTGAGAAATTTTAAAATTTTAGAAAATGTTTATGATATTTTTTAAGATGAAGATATAATCTTTATAATTTTTTATTATTATTTTTTATAAAAATTGTATCCTGTATTATGATAAATAATACAAAAAATTATGTTTTTTTATACATAATATAATATATAAGTCGACCACTATAATTTGAATTTTGAAACATGCAATTTAAGGGGAAAAGGACGAACATGCAAGGAATTTGAAAGTTGAATGTTTGAAAAATTCTCTCTTGTAAGTTAGGCGAGTTGAAATGCCCACTGCCGACATGGACCACTTGGTTAATTGGCAGAAAGCGAGTGGTGAATACGCTGGCTTATTGGCGCGTGCAGAGTAGAAAAATTTGTGAGTGCAGTTAGAAAAAGAAAGGTCACTGAGAAGAAATCAGAAGCTAACTCCGCAGCAAGCAAGCGATGACTGAAAAGTGACGTGATGGAATCTACCATTTCAAATTTTAAAATACAATAATTCCTACAGTGCCGGTAACAGTACCCCCTTGACTGATTATTGAAAATATTCTAACCCATCCTTAATATCTAAATTAATATTTAAGTATATATAATTTTATTTTTATTAAAATAATAACTCTAGTATTATTCTTATGGCAATTTATCATATTGATATTTAATAATTCAACCTTAAAATATCACTAGATAAATTCGATCCACGTAAGCTTTAAACAAAGGTTCAATGAGATTGATAAAATAATTTAACTTCCAATTTGATGTAAATTAATTCAAATTTAAATATTTAAATCAATTTAAAGTTAACTCGTGTTATAAAAATATGATTAATTTTTCACTCAAATTTGACTTATTCAATTACATTTTAAATATGAGGTCATACCGTTTAAATCAAATCTAACCTTACATAAAACAACGACATTACTACGTGTTAGATAATCTAATAGTAAACATATCATTGACTATATATAATTATGACTAAATTTGATTTCAACCTAAGTCCAAACAACGCCCAATCAGAAAGATTGACAAGTTGAAACCATTTATGATTTAATTTATCATATCTTTGTGTGTGTGTGTGTGTGTATATATATATATATATATAATTGCTAGAATATGTTGCACCTACAAAATATTTTGTAATAAACACTCATTTATGATTTATCTTAATTATCAATAAAAATAAAAAATCAATATTTATTTAACAAATTATATGAATTTCACACGTGGATATTATGAAAAGGTGTAGGGTTAAATTGTACCTGCAAGGCCCGGAAGAAGCCAGGGAGGATTTGTGGAGGAGATTTTCGAAGGAGGAGATTGATTTGATGCAGCTTTCTCCATCGTCTGATCGCCCTCCGACATCATGGACCTACCGTATTGAATTTGGTATCGGAATCAGCAGATATTAAAAATGCGTCGTCGTATTTATTATAATAAGAGTACAGAGCAAAGACAAAGAATAGAAGCAAAAACAGCAGGCTTTGTGCCGAAGAAGAAGAAGAAGAAGAAGAAGACACCGTATCAAATAATTACAGCGCAGATCTCGAGAAATAATCTACAAGACATCAAATCAAGCGTATTAAAAGCTCCATATCATTAATTTATGAAAATGTTTTTACAGAACAGTCTGGAAATTGATGGTGCATACCCTTGCCAATGCCAATCCCCATGCAAAATGTTGTCGTTTTAAACTAGTAAACAACCCGTTTGGTTGCCGAGAAAATGCAGGAAAGTTTTTCAAAAACAGTTCAAACTAAAAGGTTGATATCTCAAGTGAATATAAAGAAAGAAAAAGTTTCACTTTCTTCACAGAAAACCGGGAAAAGAAAAACGAGGGCGAAGCTAAAAAAACTGAAAAGTTAGTAAGTTTACCTGCGAGTGACTTCGTTGGGAGATGAAAGGAAGAGCCCTAATTGAAGAGAGAACAAAGAAGGCTGCAAAGAGGAAGGAGGGAAGAATTTGAAAGAGAGTTTGGGTTGGAGTTTGGGGAGTGGAGAGATTGAAGCAAGTATTTGGAAGAAAATGGAGATTTTATGTATGTAGAGAAAGAGAGGGGGACAAGCCCCAAAAAAATAAGGCGAAATAGTATTTGAGAGTGACGGGTCAGGCTGACACGTGCTGTGCCAGTGGATTCAAATAAGGAACCACTCTAAAAACCCCTATATTTAGTCGAAATTACAGAAAACATTTATATATAAGTAGCGTAATGATGCACACCCAGTTTTGAGCCCCCTTTCGATACAAAGATAATATGTTATTATATAATTAAATATTATTTTATTTTTAATTTAAAATTATTTATTTATATAATAATATATTATTTAAATACTTAAATAATATAATATTAAAATTAAATATAAAACTATTATTCAATCGTATGATAATATATTATTTATATACTCAATTAAATATTTAAAATTGAATACACATAATATTATTATAACATAATTACCTTATTATATCTTAGAGGCAATGCTTGAAAATTTTGATTAAGCATTCCCGATAAAGAGGCAAGTCTGGGTTTTTAATTCTAATCATTAAATAGAAAGGTTGAATTAGTTGGCCATACTAATGAATCTTTTAAACAAATATTATAATAGCATTCCTAATAATTTTATATAGGGAAATTAAAATAATTACCCCAAAGATAAGGGGGTAAAACAAAATTATCCTTACATTTTACATTAAATGAATCTGCTCCAAAATTGTGAAGAGACGAAAATACCCCTCCAATCAAAATCAGCTATAACCACGTGCATCACCGTCAAACACATGAAAATAGAAATTTGATATTAGTTTTTCAGAGTTATCCTCCACGTGATTTCGTGTGGTTGGAATTAGGGGGGCAGAGGTGATTATATATAATTTTAGGGCTTGTTTGACATTTTCCATATGAAAGGCAAATTTTTGTCCATCTTAAGGTTTTTTGACATGTAGAATTCGAATTTGATATCTGTTTTTTTTTTAATAATGTCTCTATGTATAGAATTGAATAATTTATAATATAAAATTGATATAAATTTAATATAATTGTAATTTAATTTTTATACAGAGAGCTAGACAAAAGAGAAAAGGGGACAAAGGCAGGGATGAAATGCGATTTTCCCCCGAAAAACACTTCAAGGCTCAAGTTACTACACGTAGATATAGAAATGTGGGAGTCATGATAAAAAAATTATTAACAGAGAGGCAATTATAAATTTTTCGATGTACTTGTTTCGGACACTTCGTAGACTTGAAGGATAGTCGATTTGGTGAGGTTCTAATACATTCATTCATCCTTCGAGCGGTAAATAAGGTGACCTTGCGAGAAGAGTTATGATTTCGAGTTAATGATGTGGATATCAGATTCAATGCATATGAGTTTGCTATTATGACAGGCCTTTGATTCAGTCATATAGTAGATATCGACATTTATATTCCATCAAAGGCCACAGATCGGATCCTCCAAACATATTTTCACAGGGTGTAAATGTGGCCACCGAATCCCGTGCCTATGCCCCCTACCATTGAGCATATATTAGATGATCCTCCTATCACTAGACCAGATTTCTCCATTCATTACTTCGATGTTGCATTGGCTCGATGGGGAAATCTTATCTTAGATCGACTTACTAGGTTAAAGGCTAAAATGGAGGATCAGTTTAGTTGTATTGAGGGTAGGATGACTCTTATGAAGGATAGACTAAGTCGTATAGTGGATATGACGACTCGTACGGAGGCCGGATGATCTCATCACCATACAGATACTATCGGACAGGTAAATAATACGATTGAAAATACTCTTTACAGATATCTATTGCATAATTATACTTATTCCATAATTCAATTATATATTGTGACTATTTAAATATTTTAATTAATGTTATACTAATTTGTGAAAATATCACTTTACCTTTACATTGTATAATATCATGTTTTGGTATTACCCTTAAAAAAAAAAATTTAATTTATAAGGGTAGTTTTGGTATTTAAGGGGATATTTGGGGCATTTTCATTTAAATACTTTAATATAAGGGTATTTTTGCTTAAACCCCAAAATTTAGGGTAAATTTGTATATTGCCCAAATAAAATATATAATCAGCATAAATAATACGACTGAAAATACTATTTACAGATGTCTATTACATAATTATACCTATTCCATAATTCAATTTGACAGAATAATATTATTAAATATAGTCTATCTAATTTTTATTATTTTACTTATTACACACAACTATAATTTATTATATAAAATATCACATATAATTGCATTATTAATAAAAATAATAATGATTGAAGTAATGATAAGAATAAATATCTCGAAATGACGAACTTTTCTCTTCTCGCCCGAAATCCTGAACACGAACTTCTTTTTTCTCTTCAGAAATCTCTCTCATATATGTTAAAAATGAAAGAAGATATGTGGTTTATATATAAATAGAGGAAGGGTAGTTTTGGTATTATTTTGGGGCATTTTGTTTAAATGTCTTAAATTAAGGATATTTTATTTAAACCCCAATATTAGGGGTAAATTTTTTATTACCCTTAAAAAAATAATAATTTAATTTAGAAGGGTAGTTTTGATATTTAAGGAGATATTTTGGGTATTTTTGTTTAAACACTTTAATATAAGAGTATTTTCGCTTAAACTTTAAAATTTGGGATAAATTTGAATATTGTCCCAATAAAAAGGGTAATAATTTTAATTTTCCTTTTATATATCTGATCATTAAATATAAAATTTAATAATTATATATAATAATTATATTTAGAAGGATGGTTAACAGGATATCCATGTCCATGTTCATTTGTAGGGTGTTCGGTTCTTACAATTACTAGGACTCGAGTTCCATTAAAATATTTTACATTGAAGTCCATGTCATAATTTAAAAGGGATTCCAAACATCTTAAAATTTAAAATTTTTTTATATACTTTTCTTAAAAATATATATTAATTAATATCAATAATATATATTATATAATAAAATATATATTATATTATATTATATTATATATTTATTATATTATATTAATTTAATATATTTTATGGTAATTATTATTTTTATTTATATTATAATATATTAATAACTATAACGTGGAGTGGTGGTGAAATTGTTTACAAAGCCAGGTTATCACCAGGGATATAGCCAGTGAAAAAGAGTTGATAAGCGAAATAAGGACATTGACAAAGACAAGGCATCCAAAAATTGTGAAATTTTTTTGTTTTTGTGCACATTCTCGGCACTCTGCTAATATCAAGAAAGGAGCAGCTCGGCTGCAATTCTGTGCACAAATGGACACGTTGCACAAGGTAAACAGCTCCTTCACTCTCATTTTACAGTATATATTATTGAATAATCCATAATACAAGGTAATGTTTTCAATAAAATTAAGGTTGATATAATCTCTTGACTTATGTTTATTGAGTTAATATTAAATGTGATTTGAATTTGATTTGAATAAAAATAATTCGGTTTGAGTTTAGTTTGAATTTTTTCAAATTCATAGTTTAAATTCATGACTCAAATTTATAACTTAAATTTATTATTTAAATTCGTGATTTATTAATAAAATAACATTATTTAACAATTATTTAATATAATTTAAACTAAGTCATGAGTTAAGTTCGAATCGAATCGAGTCATTTACTTAACTCGCGAGTCAAACTAAGCTGAACTCTTTCTAGCTCGAATTTAATTCGATTTCAAAATAAACCGAACCTCTTAAATCGAACTTGATTTAAATTTGAACTAAACGAATTTAAACCGAACCGAATTGAGTCAAACCAACCTTCGAGCCTACATCAACTTGGTTCGGGTCCAGCACTAAATAAAACTACATTAAGTTATGTGTATTTAGTTCGATACTTAAATAATTGTAATTGGGTGATTTTTAATTAAGTATAAAGTAACACTCAATCATATATAAGACATCATCTTAGTATTCAATTGAATACTTAAAATTGAATACACATAACATTGCTTCAATACATTTCTTTCACTTTCTAGAGCTTGCTTACACAATGAAGGTCACCAAGAAATGTGATGTGTATAACTTTTGAGTGTTGACACTAGAAGTTTTCCAAGGGAAGCATCCCAAGATATCCTCCCCTGATTTTCAAGTTCATCTGCAACACATGAAAAAAAAGCTTGATGATGTGTTGCATCTATGGGTTCCATTTTCATCCCTTGAAGTTCAGAATAACCTGACTTCCATCATTGATGCGGCCTTTTTATGCTTAGATGCAAATCTACAGTCCCAACATCTTTCTCTCATGTTTTGTTGACAAAGGATTTGCCTATGGGTATTACATTCATTCCCACATCGAACACATGAAATGATTCTGTAACCGTTGATAGCATTGTGGTCCAAATGGCCCAGTTCATTGTCTTTTCTTTTGGGCTTTACAACCCAAAAAACTTCTTGACAAAGATGTCATGTTTCTGAAATTCAGCATCATCGAACCTTGAGAGTGATTGGCCTCAAAAGTTCTCCATTAGTTGTTGAAACAGTGCAATTGGCATTTGTCACAAAAACCAGCTGCTGATTCATACATAGAAATGTTGGCTTTCCTTGGGATAGCTTTCCAATCCAAGCACCATAGAGTTGACTTTGCTAATGATTAAAGACTTTGAGATAATAAATTTCCAGGGAAACAATAATCTTTCAATAATTTCTCTGAAATCAGTTTTCATTAATTAATTGACGCATTGTTAGGCCATTAAAACTAATTGATTCTACTTTGATTACTTGTGTAATTTGAAATATTTGCTTCCAAGCTGGTGGATTTCCAAATATTTTGTGTTTGGTATCTTTTACCATTATGCAATACCTAGTTTTAGTTACTATTATAAACGAAAATGGAAGTTGAAAGGATCCTAAGACTATATCTTATGGGTGTTTGACAATTATTGTTTAGTTTCCAATAATCTGGGGAACATATAGTAAATATCTAAATATCAGAATTGTTTGATTGAAATGTTTATTAATTTTGCTTTCATTATATGGGAGAAAATTTTTTATCTTTATAATGATACCCATTACTAGCAATAGAAGGTCTACAATATGTGATTCTACCTCAGACAGAGTTTAAAAATATAAGTGTAACTTTAAAATTTAAGTAAAATTTACTTGTAATAACTTTTTAATTTTGATTAGAGGGAAAAATTATTATAATAGAAAATTTACAGTTTTTTTTCTTATTTTGTATGATTGTGGATCGGATGGAAATTAACAAAGCGCATAAGTAAAATTAGGACCAAGATGGTGCAAAACTTAAGAGTGATTGGTCACAAAAATGGGTGGCCTTCTAATTCAAGCCAATTCAAGCACCATATAGTTGACTTTCCTTTCGAAGAATTTCACTTTCAGATAATAAATTTCCAGGGAAATAATCTTTAGCCAATAAATGGCAGAGAAAATTCTAGCAGAAGCATATCAGTCAAAGAGAACCTACCTCTTTGACATCATCAAAATACTTTGAAAAAGCATTTGAGAAAGGATCCAATAAAACTGAAAGACTTTGACTTGGGAACTTTGATTTTCAATTAATAGAAAAATTTAGTATTTTTGTGACAGTGAAATGGCTACCAAAGTCTTCCTTGGTTTAATTTATAAATGTGGTCGTTGAAATTTTTCCCGGAGGGTCATTGAAAATTTTCCCGGAGTGTCATTTTCTTTTGATAACAGTTAGTACCAAAATATCACTGCCAAGACTTCTGCAAAGTCTTCATGGCTGCCCCCGATTTCATGAATTTTTTATATATATGAGTTCTGAAGGAGCTTTACATTGCAGAAATTGAAAAAACAATGGCCTTGTCCAGCTTTGAAAGAGCAATCTCAATTGTCTGCATGTTTCTGTTTGTTGTGCCCCAATTTTCTCATAATGTTGCTTCTGATTCTACTGAAGAAGCAGAAGCTCTTCTGAAATGGAAAGCCAGCCTGCCAAACCAGAACAACTCTCTCCTGTCTTCCTGGACTCTTTCTCCTGCTAATGCCACAAACAATTCTACTCAGTGCGCCTATTGGTCTGGGATCTCTTGCAACCAGGATGGAAGAATCAGCAAATTCAACCTGTCCCTTTCAGGTTTAAAAGGTACTCTTGATGAATTTCCATTCTTATCATTTCCCTTTCTTGAATTTATCGATTTTGGTGCAAATGATCTCTTTGGTGTTATCCCGGCACAAATATATAATATCTCAAAATTGAAGTACCTTGACTTATCAGTCAATCTGTTTCATGGGAAAATTCCGAAGGAAATTGGCCTGTTGAGAAATCTAGAGACCCTCCACCTGAATAATAATAAGTTAAATGGCTCAATTCCACAGGAATTAGGTCAATTGACTTCCCTCGATGATCTTATCTTGTCAAGTAACTATTTGGATGGCTCCATTCCAGCTTCTTTGGGTAATTTGAGCAACTTAGGTCGATTATATCTTTATAATAATTCACTTTTTGATTCAATTCCTCCAGAGATTGGAAACCTCTCTAATCTAGTTAAACTTGATGTGAGTACCAATAGTTTATCCGGTCCAATCTCTTTAGGTTTCAAAAGCTTGAGAAACCTGAATTTCCTGTACATGTATGAAAACAAACTTTCTGGTGGCATTCCCGAAGAATTAGGGAACATTGAATCTCTTTATGAATTAAGTCTTTATTCTAATAATTTTTCAGGTTCAATTCCAGAGTCAATAGGTAGTCTGAAAAAACTAAACTGGCTTCAATTGTATAATAATAAACTTTCTGGATCAATTCCTTATAAAATAGGAAACCTGAAGTCTCTTATGTATCTAGAGTTGAGTGAAAATCAGCTTAGTGGCCATATTCCTCCTACTTTTGCTAATTTGAGCAATTTGAAAACCCTCTATCTCCGAAACAACTATCTTTCTGGTTCAATTCCAGAAGAAATTGGAAATTTGAAGTTGGTTCTTCTGTCACTGGAGTACAACCACTTCACTGGTTCTTTACCCCATAATATTTGTCAAAGCGGTTTCCTTGAGAATTTTGCAGTGCACGGCAATGAATTCAATGGTCGAATTCCGAAAGGCTTGAGAAATTGCACAAGCCTGCTGAGACTCCACCTGGAAAATAATGAATTTGTTGGTAATATATCAGAAGATTTCGGCATCTACCCAAAACTGCAATACTTAGATCTCAGTCATAATAAATTCCAGGGTGAAATCTCATCTAACTGGGCAAAGTGTCCAAAATTAGGCGGCCTAAAGATTGCAGCTAATGAGATCACCGGCAGCATACCAGCTGAGCTTGGTAACTTGACTCAACTTGGTAGACTTGATCTTTCTTCAAATCTGCTGGTTGGAGAGATTCCGAAAGAACTTGGAAATTTGAGTCTGCTGGAGGAGCTGATTTTGAATGGAAACAAACTATCTGGCAGTATACCTCTGGAAATTGGATCCCTCTCAGACATTACCCGCCTTGACTTGTCGGCAAACAGGTTCGGCAATTCAATCCCTGAAAATATAGGGAACTTGTTGAAAATCTATTACTTGAATTTGAGCAAGAATCAACTTAGCCAAGAGATTCCAACTCAGTTGGGCAATCTACATCAACTTTTAGAGCTAGATTTGAGTCAGAACTTACTCAGGGGAAACATACCCTCTCAATTGTCTGATTTGGAAATTTTGCAGAAGCTGAATCTCTCGCACAATAACCTCTCTGGGTTCATTCCAGGAGGATTTGAAAATATGCTAGCACTGTCTAGCATTGACATTTCCTACAATGACCTAGAGGGTCCAATTCCAAACTCCACAGCATTTCGAAATGCTTCCATAGAAGAACTACAAGGGAACAAAGATTTGTGCGGTGATGTTATCGGATTGAAACGTTGCAAAGGCTCGGAAGCTTTTAACACAGGCAAACACGGATTGAGAAAGGGATTGGTGATACTCCTGGCAATTTTGTTCCCAGTTTTAGCAGTGCTTGTTTTTTCAGTTGTGCTGATCCGAATTCTCAGAACTTCCTGGAGAAGCAAGAGAGACTCACAAGAAGTAGAAAGTGGTAAAAACTATGGAGAGGTCTTTTCAATTTCGAATTTTGATGGGAAAAAGATGTATGAAGAAATTGTGAAAGGAACAAATGATTTCAACTCAGAATATTGCATTGGGAAAGGAGGTCAAGGAAGTGTTTATAAAGCAGAACTATCAGGAAACACTGTAGCAGTCAAGAAAATTCATGCTTTGTATACCAGTATTGCAGTTCAAAAGGAGTTCTTAAGCGAAATACAAGCTCTAACAGTAATAAGGCACCGAAATATCGTGAAATTTTTTGGCTTTTGTTCACATTCCAGACACTCATTCTTGGTCTACAAGTACCTGGAAGGGGGCAACTTGGCCTCAATCCTGAGCAATGAAAACGCAGCAGTTGACCTAGACTGGAGCAAGAGACTGAAAGTGATAAAAGGAGTAGCCAATGCCTTATCTTACCTGCATAACGACTGCTTCCCACCAATCATCCATCGCGACATATCAAGCAAGAACATCCTGCTGGATTCAGAATACGAAGCTCATGTTTCAGACTTCGGAACAGCCAAGCTTCTTTACCCAGACTCCTCCAATTGGACCGAGCTTGCAGGCACATATGGATACATTGCACCAGGTATTTATTATGTAAGATTTATTTTACATGAACTAAATGAAACTGACTCAATCTTAATACCACAAGATGTACACACAGGGAATAAAATATTGAATTAAATTTTTTATGATTATAGGAATACCTAGAACATGCAATTTGAGAATCTGAATCCGTAAAGTTGTCGAGATTACCTACATTATAATAATTGATCTTTTACTTTTGAATCCTCCCTGAGTTACAACTTTTACAGATGTGTTGTTTCGAAATGGGAATCTAACCTATATATCGTAAGTTAATATCTTATAAACCTTAAGATTCACACTAATGTGCTTATTCTGATCACAACATTTTATTATATTAGGTTATATTGATAAGTTAAACCTATCTATAAACTATTCCCTCCCTCCATCTTCACCTATGTTAAACTTAACACAAATAGTAGTAGACGGTGATACATATTTCTTGTTTTGCAGAGCTTGCTTATACAATGAAGGTGACAGAGAAATGTGACGTCTATAGCTTTGGGGTGTTGGCAATGGAAGTGATCCAAGGGAAGCATCCGAGAGATTTTCTCTCCCAATCTTCAGGTTCATCTGCCAACATGAAGATAGACCTTGGGAATATATTGGATCCCAGGCTTCCATTTCCGTCCCTACAAGTTCAGAACAAACTGGTTTCCATCAAGGAGATGGCCCTATTATGCTTAGATGTGAATCCAAATTCAAGACCCACCATGCATATTGTGGTTCAATCACTGTGCCGGTAAATCAGTGCCTCCAGTGTCGCACTAGATTAATTCCTAGTAGAGAAAGCTCAGTCAAATATAGTTTTTTTACAAATAAACTATGTGTACATACTTTTAGTACATAATTTATGTATACAAATTATGTGTATAACACTTAATCACATAATGACACATCTGTATATTTAAATTGTATTTAAAAGTATGTATACATAACATTACTCTTTTTTGTATGCATTATCTTCAGAATTTTGTATTGTTGCAATATTATTATTTGGTAAATTAAAAGCATTGAGACTTGAAAGGGGTACATAAATGTAATAATAATTCATGCATTAACAATAAGTATAAATATGAGTACAAACGTGTATTTGCAATTATATGATTATAGTTTTAAATTAAAAATAAAATAACACTTATTGTTATATTAATGTTTACACTCGTGTTTGCTCTCAATATTAGTACATAAAGTACTTTACGTAAATATTACAGAATTCCTTGTTACTTAGCCACAATAAAGGACCACAAAGCTCTTGATTTACATGATTGATTGACCCTTATAATTTATTTGTCCTTAAAATTTTTAGAAACTTGTAAAAAATTTCTGGGAACTCCAAATAACATCTCTATGTATAGAGATGGAGCAAGGAATGAAATGTACGGGGATCATGGTAAACTTACAAAAAAATATAGGAGGGTAAAGAAGAATAACAATAGAATAGGGGGGCAAAACATCAATGATTGTATTAATATTTTTTATACACCATCAAAGCAATTAGGCTTGTTAATTGGATCGGACAAGCCCAAAGCATAATTGTTTGACCCAAAAAATTAAGTTTCTAATTGAATATAATTCATGTCATGAGTGGATCTAGACATTAAATTGTTTATCAAGTTACTTGGCTTGAGCTTAAATGGAGGTTGTTTAAGCCTGGGACTCGATAAAACCTAAAAATTTTTATAGGTAGAGATATATTTGTTACGATTTCAAACTCGTAGAGGATTATCGGAGTGTTTTTACAAGTTTTTAAAGTTATAGAATAAGCTCAAAATAAGGTTGAAGCCAAAAAATATTAATAAATGAAGTTTGAACAAAAAATATTAGTCCCTAATAGGCAAGCCTGAAATCCAGATCCAAAATTTTTTTATACACTCGAGCTTGAACAAGTTGGACTTGAACTTGAACAAGTCGATCCCCATTCAATAAGACCAATTGACAACTCTAAAAGCAATTTTTCAAAGTTACTAAGGGTTAATCGACCCTCCTTGACCATGCCTTTACTATGAGAAAATTAATAGGAGGAAAAAGGGATGTAGAAGATTTGCATCTTCTTTTTTCCTTTTGGTTTTGGGAGTGATTGTTTAGAGGTGGATTTGAGATACAAGTCGCTTGACTTGAATCGAGAATGACCATCTTATGCTTAGATGCAAATCCTAAGTCTAGACCAACCATTCAGAATGTGTGTCATCATTGTTCATGCATCAAAATCTTATCATTAAAGGACATTTCTAAATATATTGTTTGGATGCTTTGCCCCTCTGTACTAGCTAAAACCAGGCAAGTCTTTTTTTTGTTTTTATGCAGTTTACTCAGTTACATATTTAATAAAAGTTATCATATTTTGGAAATTTGGCAACATCGAAACTTGTGACACCCTTATGAAATCTAACATCAGCAAAGCACAAAAGATATTAGATTTGTATATGAATTTCGCATTGTTTGAGTTAACCAAGGTAAGACTGGTTAATTAGCACGAGTTCTTTTAGTTTTTACGATGCGTTTTGGTTTAAAAAACGCAAAAGTAAAATTAGGACCAGGATGGTACAAAACTTTAGGGTGATTGGTCACAAAAATGTGTAGCCTTCCAGTTCAAGCACCATATAGTTGACTTTGCTTATTATTAAAGACTTTCAAAGAATTTCACTTTCAGATAATAAATTTCCAGAGACATAATCGTTCGCCAATAAATGGCAGAGAAAATTCTTGCAGAAGCATATCAGTCAAAGAGGACCTACCTCTATACCATCATCAAAATACTTTGAAAAAGCATCCAGCAAAGCAGAAAGACTTTGACTGGGGAACTTTGATTTTCAATGAATAGAAAAATTAAGTATTTTTGAGACAGTGAAGTGGGAACCAAAGTCTTCCTTTGTTTAATTACAAATATGGTCATAGAAAATTGTCCAGGAGTACAAAAATAGCACTGCCAAGACAAACTGCAAAGTCTTCCTCGCTGCCCCCGATTTCTTGAATTATTTTTGTATTGGAGTTCTGAAGTAGCCTTACTCTGCAGAAATTGAATAAACAATGGCCTTGTCGAGCTTGGAGAGAGCAATCTCATTTGTCTGCATGATTCTGTTTGTTGTGTTTCAGTTTTCTCAGAATGTTGCTTCAGATTCTGCTGAAGAAGCAGAAGCTCTTCTGAAATGGAAAGCAAGTCTGCCAAACCAGAACAACTCTCTCCTGTCTTCCTGGACTGGTTCTCCTGCTAATACCGCCAACTATTCTACTCATTGCACCGATTGGTCTGGAATTTTTTGCAACCAGGATGGAAGAATCGATAAATTCAACCTGTCTCTCTCAGATTTAAAAGGTACTCTTGATGAATTATCCTTCTTATCATTTCCCTTTCTTGAATTCATCGATTTTGGTGTAAATCAACTGTTTGGTCTTATCCCAGCACAAATATGTAATCTTTCAAAATTAAAGTACCTTGATTTGTCAGTGAATCTGTTTCATGGGAAAATTCCCCAGGAAATTGGCCTATTAAGAAATCTAGAGACCCTCCACTTGAACAATAATCAGTTAAATGGCTCAATCCCACAGGAATTAGGCCAATTGACTACCCTTAAGGATCTTACCATGTCTAGTAACCATTTGGATGGTTCAATTCCTGCTTCTTTGGGTAATTTGAGCAACTTAGGTAGATTCTATCTTTATAATAATTCACTTTCAGGTTCAATTCCTCCAGAGATTGGAAACCTCTCTAATCTAGTTGAACTTGATGTGAGTACCAATAGTTTATCCGGTTCAATCTCTTCACGTTTTGAAAATCTAAGAAACCTGAGTCACCTCTACATGTACGAAAACAAGCTTTCTGGTGTCATTCCTAGAGAAATAGGGAACATTGAATCTCTTTATGAATTAAGCCTTTATTCTAATCATTTTTTGGGTTCAATTCCAAGGTCAATAGGTGGTCTGAAAAACCTAATCTGGCTTCAGTTGTATAATAATAAACTTTCTGGATCAATTCCTTATGAAATAGGAAATCTAAAGTCTCTTATGTATCTTGAGTTGAGTGAAAATCAGCTTAGTGGCCATATTCCTCCTACTTTTGCTAATTTGAGTAATTTAGAAACTCTGTATCTTCGAAACAACTCTCTTTCTGGTCCAATTCCTGAAGAAATTGGAAATTTAAAGAAGTTGGTTCTTTTGTCACTGGATAACAACCACTTCACTGGTTCTTTACCCCATAATATTTGTCAAAGTGGTTCACTTGAGAACTTTGCAGTAAATGGTAACAACTTTGAAGGTCCGATTCCGAAAGGCTTGAGAAATTGCACAAGCCTGAAGAGACTCCGCCTGGAAAAAAATGAATTTGTTGGTAATATATCAGAAGATTTTGGGATCTACCCACAACTGCAATACATAGATCTCAGTCAAAATAAATTCCACGGTGAAATCTCATCTAACTGGGCAAAGTGTGCAAAATTAGGCACCCTAAAGATTGCTGCTAATGATATCAGTGGCAGCATACCAGCTAAGCTAGGTAACTTGACTCAACTAGGTAGACTAGATCTTTCTTCGAATCTGCTGGTTGGAGAGATGCCGAAAGAACTTGGAAATTTGAGTCTGCTAGAGGAGCTGATTTTGAATGGGAATAAACTTTCTGGCAGCATACCTCTGGAAATTGGATCTCTTTCAGATATTACCCGTCTTGACTTGTCGGCAAACAGGTTGAGCAATTCAATCCCTGGAAATATAGGGAACTTGTTGAAAGTCTATTACTTGAATTTGAGCAACAATCAGCTTAGCCAAGAAATTCCAACTCAGTTGGGCAAGCTAAGTCAACTTTCAGAGCTAGATTTGAGTCAGAACTTACTCAGGGGAAACATACCTTCTCAATTATCTGATTTGGAAGTTTTGCAGAAGCTGAATCTCTCCCACAATAACCTCTCTGGGTTCATTCCAGGAGAATTTGAAAACATGCTAGCCCTGACTAGTATTGACATTTCCTACAACGACTTGGAGGGTCCAATTCCAAACTCCACAGCCTTTCGAAATGCTTCCATAGGAGCATTACAAGGGAACAAATATTTGTGCGGTGATTTTATCGGATTGCAACCTTGCAAAAGTTCAAGAGCTTTCAACTCAGGCAAACACAGATTGAGCAAAAGATTGTTGACCATCCTGGCAATTCTGTTCCCAGTTTTAGCAGCACTTGTTTTTTCAGTTGTGCTGATCCAAATTCTCAGAACTTCCTGGAGAAGGAAGAGAGACTCCAAAGAAGTAGAAAGCGGTGAAAACTACGGAGAGGTCTTGTCAATTTCAATTTTTGATGGGAAAAAGATGTATGAAGAAGTCGTGAAAGGAACAAATGATTTCAGTTCAGAATATTGCATTGGGAAAGGAGGTCAAGGAAGAGTTTATAAAGCAGAACTTTCGGGAAACACTGTAGCAGTCAAGAAAATTCATGTTTTGCATACCAGTATTGCAGATCAGAAAGAGTTCTTAAACGAAATTCAAGCTCTAACAGCGATAAGGCATCAAAATATTGTAAAATTTTTTGGTTTTTGTTCACATCCTAGACACTCATTCTTAGTCTACAAGTACCTGGAAAGGGGCAACTTGGCCTCAATCCTGAGCAATGAAAACACAGCGGTTGAGCTAGACTGGAGCAAGAGACTGAAAGTCATAAAAGGAGTGGCTGATGGGTTATCTTACTTGCACAACAACTGCTACCCACCAATCGTCCATCGCAACATATCGAGCAAGAACATCCTGTTGGATTCGGAATATGAAGCTCAGATTGCAGACTTTGGAACAGCCAAGCTTCTTAACCCAGACTCATCCAATTGGACCGAGCTTGCAGGCACATGTGGATATGTTGCACCAGGTATTTATTATGTAAGATTTATTTTATGTGAACTAAATGAAATTGATTCAATCTTAATACCACAAACAGTAGTAGATGTTGATACATATTTCTTGTTTTTGTAGAGCTTGCTTATACAATGAAGGTGACAGAGAAATGTGACGTCTATAGCTTTGGTGTGTTGGCAATGGAAGTGATCCAGGGGAAGCATCCAAGTGATTTTCTCTCCCATTCTTTAGGTTCATCTGCCAAGTTGAAAATGGAGCTTGGTGATATGTTGGATCCGAGGCTTCCATTTCCACTCCTGGAAGTTCAGAACAAACTGGTTTCCATCAAGGAGATGACCCTATTATGCTTGAATGTAAATCCAGAGTCTAGACCCACCATGCATACTGTGGCTCAATTACTCTGCAGCTAAATCAATTCCTTCCTCCAGTATCACACCAGGTTAATTCTTAGTGGATAAAAGCTAGAAATGTTAAAGGGTTTGGCCGGTTGGCCCAACAAATAAAATTATTAATCTTTTTTAAATTAAAAATTTTAAAAAAAGTATAATATAACAAGTGGATGTGTTAAAGGTCCACAGAGATGATCCAGAGGCTCTGAGTTGTAAGCTGGGCTTTGCCATACTGCAGGCTGGTACGACTGTCATTTTGGGGCCATAATCCCACACGGCCTGTGAACACTTGGTATTTAAACAATTATAGTCTGTCTGGCTTTATTCTAACAGAAGTAGGAAACCTTAACAAAAAAAAAATCCTGAAAATCCCTGTTGATTTAGAGTTGAGCCAAAATCAACTCAGTGGTTCTGTTCCTCATTCCTTCAAAAATCTGAGCAGTTTAAAGGTCTGCTCCTTCCTAATAACAATCTTTCCGGTACCATTCACCAGGAAATTGGATATAGACCATAACCGCTTCACTGGTTCTTTACCCTATTATATTTGTCAAAGTGGTTCACTTGAAAACTTTACAGTGAATGGCAACCACTTCGAAGGCTGTTAGAGCTCAGGTATACGTAAAGAAAATTAGGAGCAAAAACACCAATCCAAATGAACAAGCTGTGAAAATGCTAAATAGCTCTAGCAATGGGAGTACAGGTGGCAAAGGTGAGGATTCAACAAGTGGCAGCTTTTTAGAAATGATACAAATAGCAGATCAAGGCGGAAAACCTACAGGTGACAGCATTTCAGAAATGACACAAGCTGCAGTACATCAGCAAGAAAAGAGGGATGTGCAGAAAAAAGAGGGAACCACGGTTATATTGGCTGATGAGCCGGCAAATCAAGATTGGAGGAGCAACAGTGGGGAGAAAGAAAAGAAAAAGGGCCTGGAGAGTATGGAGAAGGCAGAGAAGTCATTTGTAGAAGAAGAAGAAGATTGGGGAGAGAACCAGCCTCTCGGAAGCTGGAAATGGATCTGGGTTATTTATGTTGGTTTTAGTTTGTCTTTTGTAATCGTTCTGACTTATGTTCTGTGAAAAATGATGTTGAAGATACCAGTTATGAGTTGTGTTCTTGGTATAATGTCTGTTTTGTTTTGGATTTAGCATGAGAAATGCTCAAGTATGATGTTACTCTTTTATTCACATAACGTCATCAGTACAAGTAGTTATTATCTATAATATTATTTCAAAGAATGTTACATTTACAGTCGCCAATATCACTGAAGTTCCAAGCAATTAAACAGTAGTATTGTGAAGATCTGTGGCAAAGACAGGGTTGAACAGTACAGTTAGCCTCTGCATGCTCCAGGTTCTTATCAAAGGCCTGCCATGCACCTTGCAGAGCTTTATTACGACATAGCCCTCACAAAGATCAGATAATCATTTTTTTAGCTTTTTTCCCTCTTCTAGGAGCTCTTGTATTTTCGGTTATGGTGTTCAGTATACTCTTTAGCTCCAGAGAATGAAGAGACTCTCAGGATCAAGAAAGTGGTATGAACAATGACGAATTTATTTCAGTTTCAACTTTTAATGGAAGAAAGATGTTGGGAAAGGCGGTCATGGAAGTGTTTACAAAGCTTTGTTATTACCAGAGAATATTATAGCAATTAAGAAAATCCACTCTATGCATACAGATACAGGTGATATAGCCAATCAAAAGGAGTTCAAGAGTGAAAGAAGAGCATTGACAGAGATAAGGCATGTAAGCATTGTGAAATTTTTTTGCTTTTGTGCACATTCTCGACACTAATTCTTAGTCTACGAATATCTTGAAAGGAGGCAGCTTGGCTGTAATTCTGAGCACATATGGATATGTGGGACCAGGTAAAGGACTCCTTCGCTCTTGTAGTATTTTTGGACATTCGATAAGCCTCCAAAGATAGTTTGAGCGACAAAATTGAAATGTACCCAAAACATAAGCGTGAGAGCATGGATTCAAAACCCGTCACCCTTGCCCCGGTGGTTGTGAGGCAGTGTCCTTTTATTCTTAAAAGAACAAAATTCCCTTACCAAAAAAATAAACAATCAATAATACAAGGTAATATTTTTCTTTCACTTTGTACAGCTTGCTTACACAATAAATGTAACCAAGAAATACAATGTGTATAGCTTCGGCTAGACATGTTCCAAGGGAAGCATCCTAAGATATCGAACTTGAACTAAGTTGGTTTAGTCTCGAAAATTAACTCAATTCGAATTAAATTCAAATTGAATTTAAACTAAAATGGTCAATTTAATTTTAAAATTAAGTTGAACTCAAAATAAAGAGTTAGGCTCAGTCTTCCTTGTGAGCCGAAGGATGATTCAATTCGGTTCGAACATAGTTTGCAACTCGATTCATGGGATGACAATTGTTAAAACGACATCATTTGATCAATTATTAAATAAAACGATATCATTTTGTTAATAAAAAGTGAACTCGAATTTGAACGACTAAATAACTATTAAATAATTTTTGTTATATTTACCGAATTCTCGCAATTGTGTTGTGTTGAATGTCACAATTAGAGACCCTTTAATTGCGTCTTGAGCATCATGGATATCCTACAACTTATTGTTTATACACTATTATAAAGTAAGAGTAATGTTGTATGCACAGAAAAATTACACAAACTCATATAACAATTATTTAGTAATAATGATGTAACAGTATTGACATGTGGCGAATGAAAAGAAATTGTCACATTGCTGTTACAATGCTCTTCTATATAATGCCTCTTCACTAAAAAAGAATACAGTGGATTTGAAAAAGAAAGATTTAAAGCTAATATTGGATTTGAATAATGCCTCTTCACTGAAAAGTAAATTCGATGGTTGCTGGAGTAACGCCTTTCCGCCTCGTTTTAGAGTGACAGAGAAAATATGAGAGACAAAAAAAATCTGCTTCACTGCTCTTCTTTTAATAAAAAATATCTACAGTCTTCTTGCGCCTCATTTTATAAACTCTGGTTCGGGCCTTTGCATATGAGTTATATTCATATATCATGTATAATGAAAAATATCTGCAAATTCAATAGTTTTATTTCTTTGAATAAAAAATATCGGCATCTTCCTGACATGAATTAATTGATTCTATAAATGTTATGTGATTTGAATTTTATAGATTATGATAAGATCTTGTCTCCTTTGTCTCTGAATAGTTTTATTTATTGATGGAATTTGACTTCGTTTTTTCATTTCCTTTGTGATCTTCTCACTTCTCTCAACTCCTTTCTTTAATGTACTGAACTGTTTAACCATCCAAAGAATTGATGCCAATAATCTTTCAATAATTTCATTTTTTTTAAATAACCGAGAACCCTATTCTTATTTATTAGACAGATAAACTTAAGACACAATGATCGGATTTATAATCATTATACTAAGTAAATCAAGGTTTCACAAGCGTGACAGAGACTTTAACTTAAGCCTTTATATTGAAAATTCTAATGTTCCACCAGTTCTGCTAACTTTTAAAGTTAATTTTTCAATAATTTCTCAGAATTCACTTTTCATTAATTGATTGATGTATTGTTAGACCATTAAAACTAATTAATTCTTCTTTGATTAATTGTGTAATTTGAAATATTTGCCAACTTGAAATTTTTGCAAAACGATGTTTAAAAGCTAGATAACATGAAAGCATTTTGGCAACTTTTTTGTTAGATAGGTATGATATTCTTAAATCTCCTATATGATAATTAGCAATTTTGGTTGTGTCTTGTTTTTTTCTTTCTTGAAATTAAACTCAATTTCTTCTTGTTTGACTAGGTCCCCACATGGTTAATTTATTGCTTATTAAAGCTAATTGATGAGTATTGTTTGGCTTTCCCATTTTTTGGGTCAGTTTTGGTTGTGGAAAGATTTGATACAATTAGCATCTAACATTTGGTATTAACAAGGGGTTCTTTTTGTCTGTTTGTGTACTTTTGTTGTGCTTCCAAGCTGGTGGATTTCCAAATATTTTGTGCTAGGTATCTGTTGCCATTATGCAGTACCTAGTTTTAGTTAATATAATCAATGAAAATGGTAGTTGAAATGATCCTAAAATAATCAGTATATAACAGCGTAATCCAATGCAGTGACATGCAAAGTACCTATATACATTTTTACAAAAAAATCAACTTTATGGAGTAGATCCTTTTAATTGCGGGAGATTTGATGTTGTCTTTGAAGAAATTATTGTTTGTAAATGGAAAGAAAAGTGATTTTAGAGTACTACGATTGGACTATTTTAGAGTGATTTTAGTATTAGAAGGTTATATCTCATGGTTGTTTGATAATTGTTGTTTAGTTTTCAATAATTTAAGGAATATATAGTAAATATTTAGATAATATATGTAGCAGAGTTGTTTGATTGAAATCTTTATTGATTTTGCTGAGAGTAAAATTCTTATCTTCAGAAAGATACCCACTACTAACAACAAAAGGTGTGGAATATGTGATTCTTCTTTAGACAAAGTTTGAAAATCTGAGTGTAACAACTTTAAAATCTGAGTAAAATCTGCTTGTAATCACTTTTTAATTTTAATTATAGGGAGAGATTACTATAACAAGAAATTTACAGTTTCTCTTCTTATTTTTTATGATTGTGGATCCTATGGAGACTTTGAAATAATTGTGATTAGAACATAATTAATGCCAATGATGATATTTTGATAATCAAATTTTTATTATCAGTATGGTTATAACGATGCGAATATATTCATTATTGATATTATGTTTAGTGGCGGGAAATATTGTTAGAACGATGAAGATATTTATTGTTGATATTATGTTTGGTGATAAGCAAATATTGTTAGTACGATAGGATATTCATCATTAATATTAAGTTTAGTGACGGATAAATATTGTTATAATGATGGAGATATTCATCATTAATATTATGTATAATGATGAATAAGTATTGTTTTAATGACTTAGATATTTATTGTTGAAATTACTATTTTTAATAATGGGGCTTACATCTCTCATTAATATTTTTAGCGACGGAGACTATAACAACAAGTCACAACAAGTTTTTTACGGTCGTTAAAACTTTTTAATGACGAAAAATAGATTTGTAGTGACTAATTTTCCTCTCATTATAATCTTTTTTTTTTTTTGATAGTGTCTGACTTCCATTGATGATGATAGATTACGAAATCACTCTGAGAACCAAGTGTAAGCCTAAATCTTGGTATCCACATGGAGCACAAACAAGATTGGAGATTGAAACCATGCTTAAAAGTTGCTAGGATTTTGAGGATGGTTTATGTGGTTTTTAGATGAATAGTCATGGGAAGAAATATTCATCTTTTTGCGGCTAGGTTTTGATCACACATAATAAAGTGTGTGGCCTTTGTTTATCCGTGAGGAAGTGCATAAAATGCGCCACACTTATCTCCGTGAGAAAACATGTGTGCCACGACGGCTTTTTGTTTCGTGAGAAACATGTAGTGCGCACTTGTATTTTTCATGTGAGAATTGTGTGTGTAGTATCTATGTACACAGTTGCTAATTATTAAAGACAACTTCACTTTTGGAAAATAAATTTCCAGGGAAATAGTTTTTAGCCAATAAATGGCAGAGAAAATTCGTGCTGAAGCATATTAGTCAAAGAGGACCTACCTCTTTACAATCATCAAAATACTTTGAAAAAGCATCCAACAAAAGAAATTACGATTTTGGGCAGCCTTGACTTGGGAAGGTTGATTTTTTACCTGAAAAGAAATTAAGATTTTGGACAGTGAATGGGAACCAAAGTCTTCTTTGGTTTAATTTAAAAATATGGTTGTTGAAAATTGTCCAGAGATTCCAACAAAAGAAACTAAGATTTTGGACAACCTTGACTTGGGAAGGTTGATTTTTTACCTGAAAAGAAATTAAGATTTTGGACAGTGAATGGGAACCAAAGTCTTCTTTGGTTTAATTTAAAAATATGGTTATTGAAAATTGTCCGGAGTTTCATTTTATTTTGATAACATTTAGTACCAAAATATCACTGCCAAGACTTCTGCAAAGTCTTCATGGCTGCCCTGAATTTCTTCAGTGTTTTATATATACGGGTTCTAAGGTAGCTTTACATTACAGAAATTGAAAAACAATGGCTTTGTCAAGCTTGGAGAGAGCAATCTCAATTGCCTTTATGATTCTGTTTGTTGTGTTTCAATTTTCTCATAATGTTGCTTCTGATTCTACTGAAGAAGCAGAAGCTCTTCTGAAATGGAAAGCCAGCCTGCCAAACCAGAACAACTCTCTCCTGTCTTCCTGGACTCTTTCTCCTGCTAATGCCACAAACAATTCTACTCATTGCGCCTATTGGTCTGGGATTTCTTGCAACCAGGATGGAAGAATCAGTAAATTCAACCTATCCCTTTCAGGTTTAAAAGGTACTCTTGATGAATTTCCATTCTTATCATTTCCCTTTCTTGAATTCATTGATTTTGGTGCAAATGATCTCTTTGGTGTTATCCCGGCACAAATATATAACCTCTCAAAACTAAAGTACCTTGACTTGTCAGTCAATCTGTTTCATGGGAAAATTCCGAAGGAAATTGGCCTGTTAAGAAATCTAGAGACCCTCCACCTAAATAATAATCAGTTAAATGGCTCAATTCCACAGGAATTAGGCCAATTGACTTCCCTCAATGATCTCGTCTTGTCAAGTAACCATTTGGGTGGCTCGATTCCAACTTCTTTGGGTAATTTGAGCAGCTTGGGCCGTTTGTATCTTTATAATAATTCACTTTCTAGTTCAATTCCTCCAGAGATTGGAAACCTTTCTAATATGATTGCACTTGATGTGAGTACCAATAGTTTATCCAGTCGAATCCCTTCACGTTTAGAAAACTTGAGAAACCTGAGTTTTCTGTACATGCACGAAAACAAACTTTCTGGTGTCATTCCTGAAGAATTAGGGAACATTGAATCTCTTTGTGAAATAAGTCTTTATTCTAATAATTTTTCAGGTTCAATTCCAGAGTCAATAGGTAGTCTGAAAAAACTAAACTGGCTTCAATTGTATAATAATCAACTTTCTGGATCAATTCCTTATAAAATAGGAAACTTGAAGTCTCTTATGTATCTAGAGTTGAGTGAAAATCAGCTTAGTGGACATATTCCTCCTACTTTTGCTAATTTGAGCAACTTGAAAACCCTCTATCTCCGAAACAACTATCTTTCTGGTTCAATTCCCGAAGAAATTGGAAATTTGAAGTTGGCTCTTCTGTCACTGGAGTACAACCGCTTCAGTGGTTCTTTACCACATAATATTTGTCAAAGTGGTTTCCTTGAGAATTTTGCAGTGCACGGCAATGAATTCAATGGTCCAATTCTGAAAGGCTTGAGAAATTGCACAAGCCTGCTGAGACTCCAACTGGGAAATAATGAATTTGTTGGTAATATATCAGAAGATTTCGGCATCTACCCACAACTGCAATACTTAGATCTCAGTCATAATAAATTCCAGGGTGAAATCTCATCATCAAACTGGGCAAAGTGTCCAAAATTAGGCTCCCTAAAGATTGCAGCTAATGAGATCACCGGCAGCATACCAGCTGAGCTTGGTAACTTGACTCAGCTTGGTAGACTTGATCTTTCTTCAAATCTGCTGGTTGGAGAGATTCCGAAAGCACTTGGCAATTTGAGTCTGCTGGAGGAGCTGATTTTGAATGGAAACAAACTTTCTGGCAGTATACCTCTGGAAATTGGATCCCTCTCAGACATTACCCGCCTTGACTTGTCTGCAAACAGGTTCAGCAATTCAATCCCTGAAAATATAGGGAACTTGTTGAAAATCTATTACTTGAATTTGAGCAAGAATCAACTTAGCCAAGAGATTCCAACTCAGTTGGGCAATCTACATCAACTTTTAGAGCTAGATTTGAGTCAGAACTTACTCAGGGGAAACATGCCTTCTCAATTATCTGATTTGGAAACTTTGCAGAGGCTGAATCTCTCGCACAATAACCTCTCTGGGTTCATTCCAGGAGGATTTGAAAATATGCAAGCACTGTCTAGCATTGACGTTTCCTACAATGACCTAGAGGGTCCAATTCCAAACTCCACAGCATTTCGAAATGCTTCCATAGAAGAACTACAAGGGAACAAAGATTTGTGCGGTGATGTTATCGGATTGAAACGTTGCAAAGGCTCGGAAGCTTTTAACACAGGCAAACACGGATTGAGCAAGGGATTGGTGATCCTCCTGGCAATTTTGTTCCCAGTTTTAGCAGTGCTTGTTTTTTCGGTTGTGCTGATCCGAATTCTCAGAACTTCCTGGAGAAGAAAGAGAGACTCACAAGAAGTAGAAAGTGGTAAAAACTATGGAGAGGTCTTTTCAATTACGAATTTTGATGGGAAAAAGATGTACGAAGACATTGTGAGAGGAACAAATGATTTCAACTCAGAATATTGCATTGGGAAAGGAGGTCAAGGAAGTGTTTATAAAGCAGAACTATCAGGAAGCACCGTAGCAGTCAAGAAAATTCATGCTTTGTATACCAGTATTGCAGTTCAAAAGGACTTCTTAAGCGAAATAAAAGCTCTAACAGTAATACGGCACCGAAATATTGTGAAATTTTTTGGCTTTTGTTCACATTCCAGACACTCATTCTTGGTCTACAAGTACCTGGAAGGGGGCAACTTGGCCTCAATCCTGATCAATGAAAACACAGCAGTTGAGCTAGACTGGAGCAAGAGAGTGAAAGTGATAAAAGGAGTCGCCAATGCCTTATCTTACCTGCATAACGACTGCTTCCCACCAATCATCCATCGCGACATATCAAGCAAGAACATCCTGCTGGATTCAGAATATGAAGCTCATGTTTCAGACTTCGGAACAGCCAAGCTTCTTTACCCAGACTCCTCCAATTGGACCGAGCTTGCAGGCACATATGGATACGTTGCACCAGGTATTTATTATGTAAGATTTATTTTACAAGAACTAAATGAAACTGACTCAATCTTAATACCACAGGATGTACACATAGGGAACAAAATATTGAATTAAATTTTTTATGATTATAGGAATACCTAGAACATGCAATTTGAGAATCTGAATCCGTAAAGTTGTCAAGATTACCTACATTATAATGATTGATCTTTTACTTCTGAATCCTCCCTAAGTTACAACTTTTACATATATGTTGTTTCGAAATGGGAATCTTACCTATATATAGTATGTTAATATTCAATAAACTTTAAGATTCATACTAATATAACTATTCTGATCACAACATTTTACTATATTGGGCTATATTGATCAGTTAAACCCATATATAAACTATTCCCTCCCTCCATCTTCACCTATGTTAAACATAACACAAACAGTAGTAGACAGTGATACATATTTCTTGTTTTGCAGAGCTTGCTTATACAATGAAGGTGACCGAGAAATGTGACGTCTATAGCTTTGGGGTGTTGGCAATGGAAGTGATCCAAGGGAAGCATCCGAGAGATTTTCTCTCCCAATCTTCAGGTTCATCTGCCAACATGAAGATAGACCTTGGGAATATATTGGATCCCAGGCTTCCATTTCCGTCCCTAGAAGTTCAGAACAAACTGGTTTCCATCAAGGAGATGGCCCTATTATGCTTAGATGTGAATCCAATTTCTAGACCCACCATGCATACTGTGGTTCAATCACTGTGCAGGTAAATCAGTGCCTCCAGTATCGCACTAGATTAATTTCTAGTAGAGAAATAAACTATGTGTACACACTTTTAGTACATAATCTGTATAACACTTAATCACATAACGACACATTTGTATATTTAAATTATGTTTAAAAAGTATATACACATAACATTGCTCTTTTTTGTATGCATTATCTTCATAATTTTATATTGTGGCAATATTATTATTTGGTAAATTAAAAGCATTGAGACTTGAAAGGGGTACGTAAATGTAATAATAATTCATGCATTAACAACAAGTATAAATATGAGTGCAAACGTGTATTTGTAATTATTATTTGGTAAATTAAAAGCATTGAGACTTGAAAGGGGTACATAATTGTAATAATAATTCAAGCATTAACAGTAAGTATAAATATGAGTACAAACGTGTATTTGCAATTATATGATTATAGTTTTGAATTAAAAATAAAATAACACTTATTGTTATATTAATGTTTACACTCGTGTTTGCTCTCAATATTAGTACATAAAGTACTTTATGTAAATATTACAGAATTCCTTGTTACTTAGCCATAGAGATGTCGATGGGCCGGGCCGGGCTGGCTCCGACTCGGCCCATCGGGCTAATGGGTCGTGTCGGGCCTAAGGCCCAAACAGTAACGGGCCTTCGGGCCGGATCAGCCCATTAAAATATAAAGGCCCAAGGCTCGGCCCATATAATAATGAGCCTTAATTGGGCCGGGCCGTGCTTTAATAGGGCCGGGCCGGGTTGGGCTTTAATCGGGCCAGCCCGGCCCATTTAATCAATTTTTTTTTTAAATTTAATTAACATTTTTTAACATAAATTTTTTTCAATTATTAAAACCGATAACAGTATCCCGAATATTTTATTTATAATCCCTCACTTGTGACGGAGGAATACCGTAGTTATATAATGAAAAATATTATAAATTGATAACATAGTACAAATAAATTAATTTATATACGGTATAAATTACAAAACATAAATAAAATATATCTACTATATAATATTTATCTATTCATCTTTTATACTTAAATCTCTAAATTCTTCAAAAATAAATAATTATTATTTACGAATTTAGATATTTTTTGAAAGAGAGTTAATGAAATTGAAAATATAACGAAATAATTGAAATTGAATGATTAAAAGATTTATAAATAAAAGTGAAAATAAAAAGAAATAAAATAAATTTATTTAAAATTTTTTTTTTTTAAAAAATTATGTAGAGGCTTCTGCCTGGCAGAAGCATGGCAGCCGCAAGGCAGCTTCTACTGCCAGCAGAAGCTGCTGCCCAGGAAAAAATATATATATATATATAAATATAAACAGTACTGGGTCAGGCCGGGCCAGCCCATGGGCCTAATATTAAAGCCCTAGGCCCGGTCCGGTAGGCCCATGGGACCGGCCCGACACTCTACAGTGCCGGGCCGGGCTTTATCGTGCCCAGGCCTTTATTCGTGCTTTGGGCCGGGCCTCCATTTGGCCCGGCCCAATTGACGTGTCTACTTAGCCACAATAAAGGACCACAAAGTTCTTGATTTACATGATTGATTGACAATTATAATTTATTTGTCCTTAAAATTTTTAGAAACTTGTAAAAAATTTCTGGGAACTCCAAATAACATCTCTATGTATAGAGATGGAGCAAGGAATGAAATGTACGGGGATCATGGTAAACTTACAAAAAAATATAGGAGGGTAAAGAAGAATAACAATAGAATAGGGGGGCAAAAACAATGATTGTATTAATATTTTTTATACACCATCAAACCAATTAGGCTTGTTAATTGGATCGGACAAGCCCAAGGCATAATTGTTTGACCCAAAAAATTAAGTTTCTAATTGAACATAATTCATGTCAGGAGTGGATCTAGACATTAAATTGTCTATCAAGTTACTTAGCTTGAGCTTAAACGGAGGTTGTTCAAACCCGAGACTCGATAAAACCTAAAAAATTTTATAGGTAGAGATATATTTGTTACGATTTCAAACTCGTAAAGGATTATAGGAGTGTTTTTGCAAGTTTTTAAAGTTATAGAATAAGCTCAAAACAGACTTGAAGCCAAAAAATATTAATAAATGAAGTTTGAACAAAAAATATTAGTCCCTAATAGGCAAGCCTGAAGTCCAGATCCAAAATTTTTTTATACACTCGAGCTTGAACAAGTTGGACTTGAACTTGAACAAGTCGATCCTCATTCAATAAAATCAATTGACAACTCTAAAAGCAATTTTTCAAGGTTACTAAGGGTTAATCGACCCTCCTTGACCCTGCCTTTACTATGAGAAAATTAATAGGAGGGAAAAGGGATGTAGAAGATTTGCATCTTCTTTTTTCCTTTTGGTTTTGGAAGTGATTGTTTAGAGGTGGATTTGAGATACAAGTCAAAGGCAAATTCAAGCTTGACTTGAATCGAGAATGACCATCTTATGCTTAGATGCAAATCCTAAGTCTAGACCAACCATTCAGAATGTGTGTCATCATTGTTCATGCATCAAAATCTTATCATTAAAGGATATTTCTAAATATATTGTTTGGATGCTTTGCCCCTCTGTACTAGCTAAAACCAGGCAAGTCTTTTTTTTGTTTTTATGCAGTTTACTCAGTTACATATTTAATAAAAGTTATCAAATTTTGGAAATTTGGCAACATCGAAACTTGTGACAACCTTATAAAATCTAACATCAGCAAAGCACAAAAGATATTAGATTTGTATATGAATTTCACATTGTTTGAGTTAACCAAGGTAAGACTGGTTAAATAGCACGAGTTCTTTTAGCTGTTACGATGCGTTTTGGTTTAAAAAACGCAAAAGTAAAATTAGGACCAGGATGGTACAAAACTTTAGGGTGATTGGTCACAAAAATGTGTAGCCTTCCAGTTCAAGCACCATATAGTTGACTTTGCTTATTATTAAAGACTTTCAAAGAATTTCACTTTCAGATAATAAATTTCCAGAGACATAATCGTTAGCCAATAAATGGCAGAGAAAATTCTTGCAGAAGCATATCAGTCAAAGAGGACCTACCTCTATACCATCATCAAAATACTTTGAAAAAGCATCCAGCAAGGCAGAAAGACTTTGACTGGGGAACTTTGATTTTCAATGAATAGAAAAATCAAGTATTTTTGAGACAGTGAAATGGGAACCAAAATCTTCCTTTGTTTAATTACAAATATGGTCATAGAAAATTGTCCAGGAGTACAAAAATAGCACTGCCAGGACAAACTGCAAAGTCTTCCTCGCTGCCCCCGATTTCTTGAATTTTTTTTATATTGGAGTTCTGAAGTAGCCTTACTCTGCAGAAATTGAATAAACAATGGCCTTGTCGAGCCTGGAGAGAGCAATCTCATTTGTCTGCATGATTCTGTTTGTTGTGTTTCAGTTTTCTCAGAATGTTGCTTCAGATTCTGCTGATGAAGCAGAAGCTCTTCTGAAATGGAAAGCAAGCCTGCCAAACCAGAACAACTCTCTCCTGTCTTCCTGGACTCGTTCTCCTGCTAATACCACCAACTATTCTACTCATTGCACCGATTGGTCTGGAATTTCTTGCAACCAGGATGGAAGAATCGATAAAATCAACCTGTCTCTTTCAGATTTAAAAGGTACTCTTGATGAATTATCCTTCTTATCATTTCCCTTTCTTGAATTCATCGATTTTGGTGTAAATCATCTGTTTGGTTTTATCCCAGCACAAATATGTAATCTTTCAAAACTAAAGTACCTTGATTTGTCAGTCAATCTGTTTCATGGGAAAATTCCCAAGGAAATTGGCCTGTTAAGAAATCTAGAGACCCTCCACCTGAACAATAATCAGTTAAATGGCTCAATTCCACAGGAATTAGCCCAATTGACTACCCTTAAGGATCTTACCATGTCTAGCAACCATTTGGATGGTTCAATTCCTGCTTCTTTGGGTAATTTGAGCAACTTAGGTCGATTCTATCTTTATAATAATTCACTTTCTGGTTCAATTCCTCCAGAGATTGGAAACCTCTCTAATCTAGTTGAACTTGATGTGAGTACCAATAGTTTATCCGGTTCAATCCCTTCACGTTTTGAAAATCTGAGAAACCTGAGTCTCCTCTACATGTACGAAAACAAGCTTTCTGGTGTCATTCCGGGAGAAATAGGGAACATTGAATCTCTTTATGAATTAAGCCTTTATTCTAATCATTTTTTGGGTTCAATTCCAGGGTCAATAGGTGGTCTGAAAAACCTAATCTGGCTTCAGTTGTATAATAATAAACTTTCTGGATCAATTCCTTATGAAATAGGAAATCTAAAGTCTCTTATGTATCTTGAGTTGAGTGAAAATCAGCTTAGTGGTCATATTCCTCCTACTTTTGCTAATTTGAGTAATTTAGAAACTCTGTATCTTCGAAACAACTCTCTTTCTGGTCCAATTCCTGAAGAAATTGGAAATTTAAAGAAGTTGGTTCTTCTCTCACTGGATAACAACCACTTCACTGGTTCTTTACCCCATAATATTTGTCAAAGTGGTTCACTTGAGAACTTTGCAGTAAATGGTAACAACTTTGAAGGTCCGATTCCAAAAGGCTTGAGAAATTGCACAAGCCTGAAGAGACTCCGCCTGGAAAAAAATGAATTTGTTGGTAATATATCAGAAGATTTTGGGATCTACCCACAACTGCAATACATAGATCTAAGTCAAAATAAATTCCACGGTGAAATCTCATCTAACTGGGCAAAGTGTGCAAAATTAGGCACCCTAAAGATTGCTGCTAATGATATCAGTGGCAGCATACCAGCTAAGCTAGGTAACTTGACTCAACTAGGTAGACTAGATCTTTCTTCGAATCTGCTGGTTGGAGAGATGCCGAAAGAACTTGGAAATTTGAGTCTGCTAGAGGAGCTGATTTTGAATGGAAATAAACTTTCCGGCAGCATACCTCTGGAAATTGGATCTCTTTCAGATATTACCCGTCTCGACTTGTCGGCAAACAGGTTGAGCAATTCAATCCCTGGAAATATAGGGAACTTGTTGAAAGTCTATTACTTGAATTTGAGCAACAATCAGCTTAGCCAAGAAATTCCAACTCAGTTGGGCAAGCTAAGTCAACTTTCAGAGCTAGATTTGAGTCAGAACTTACTCAGGGGGAACATACCTTCTCAATTATCTGATGTGGAAGTTTTGCAGAAGCTGAATCTCTCCCACAATAACCTCTCTGGGTTCATTCCAGGAGGATTTGAAAACATGCTAGCCCTGACTAGTATTGACATTTCCTACAACGACTTGGAGGGTCCAATTCCAAATTCCACAGCCTTTCGAAATGCTTCCATAGGAGCATTACAAGGGAACAAATATTTGTGCGGTGATTTTATCGGATTGCAACCTTGCAAAAGTTCAAGAGCTTTGAACTCAGGCAAACACAGATTGAGCAAAAGATTGTTGACCATCCTGGCAATTCTGTTCCCAGTTTTAGCAGCCCTTGTTTTTTCAGTTGTGCTGATCCAAATTCTCAGAACTTCCTGGAGAAGAAAGAGAGACTCCAAAGAAGTAGAAAGTGGTGAAAACTATGGAGAGGTCTTGTCAATTTCAATTTTTGATGGGAAAAAGATGTATGAAGAAGTCGTGAAAGGAACAAATGATTTCAGTTCAGAATATTGCATTGGGAAAGGAGGTCAAGGAAGTGTTTATAAAGCAGAACTTTCGGGAAACACTGTAGCAGTTAAGAAAATTCATGCTTCGTATACCAGTATTGCAGATCAGAAAGAGTTCTTAAACGAAATTCAAGCTCTAACAGCGATAAGGCATCAAAATATTGTAAAATTTTTTGGTTTTTGTTCACATCCTAGACACTCATTCTTAGTCTACAAGTACCTGGAAAGGGGCAACTTGGCCTCAATCCTGAGCAATGAAAACACAGCGGTTGAGCTAGACTGGAGCAAGAGACTGAAAGTCATAAAAGGAGTGGCTGATGGGTTATCTTACTTGCACAACAACTGCTTCCCACCAATCGTCCATCGCAACATATCAAGCAAGAACATCCTGTTGGATTCGGAATATGAAGCGCAGATTTCAGACTTTGGAACAGCCAAGCTTCTTAACCCAGACTCATCCAATTGGACCGAGCTTGCAGGCACATGTGGATATGTTGCACCAGGTATTTATTAAGTAAGATTTATTTTATGTGAACTAAATGAAATTGATTCAATCTTAATACCACAAACAGTAGTAGATGTTGATACATATTTCTTGTTTTTGCAGAGCTTGCTTATACAATGAAGGTGACAGAGAAATGTGACGTCTATAGCTTTGGTGTGTTGGCAATGGAAGTGATCCAGGGGAAGAATCCGAGTGATTTTCTCTCCCATTCTTTAGGTTCATCTGCCAAGTTGAAAATGGAGCTTGGTGATATGTTGGATCCGAGGCTTCCATTTCCACTCCTGGAAGTTCAGAACAAACTGGTTTCCATCAAGGAGATGACCCTATTATGCTTGAATGTAAATCCAGAGTCAAGACCCACCATGCATACTGTGGTTCAATTACTCTGCAGCTAAATCAATTCCTTCCTCCAGTATCACACAAGGTTAATTCTTAGTGGATAAAAGCTAGACATGTTAAAGGGTTTGGCCGGTTGGCCCAACAAATAAAATTATTAATCTTTTTTAAATTAAAAATTTTAAAAAAAGTATAATATAACAAGTGGATGTGTTAAAGGTCCACAGAGATGATCCAGAGGCTCTGAGTTGTAACCCGGGCTTTGCCATACTGCAGGCTGGTACGACTGTCATTTTGGGGCCATAATCCCACACGGCCTGTGAACACTTGGTATTTAAACAATTATGGTCTGTCTGGCTTTATTCTAACAGAAATAGGAAACCTTAAAAAAAAAAAAAAATCCTGAAAATCCCTGTTGATTTAGAGTTGAGCCAAAATCAACTCAGTGGTTCTGTTCCTGATTCCTTCAAAAATCTGAGCAGTTTAAAGGTCTGCTCCTTCCTAATAACAATCTTTCCGGTACCATTCACCAGGAAATTGGATATAGACCATAACCGCTTCACTGGTTCTTTACCCTAATATATTTGTCAAAGTGGTTCACTTGAAAACTTTACAGTGAATGGCAACTACTTCGAAGGCTGTTAGAGCTCAGGTATACGTAAAGAAAATTAGGAGCCAAAACACCAATCCAAATGAACAAGCTGTGAAAATGCTAAATAGCTCTAGCAATGGAAGTACAGGTGGCAAAGGTGAGGATTCAACAAGTGGCAGCATTTTAGAAATGATACAAATAGCAGATCAAGGCAGAAAACCGACAGGTGACAGCATTTCAGAAATAACACAAGCTGCAGTACATCAGCAAGAAAAGAGGGATGTGCAGAAAAAAGAGGGAACCACGGTTATATTGGCTGATGAGCTGGCAAATCAAGATTGGAGGAGCAACAGTGGGGAGAAAGAAAAGAAAAAGGGCCTGTAGGGTATGGAGAAGGCAGAGAAGTCATTTGTAGAAGAAGAAGAAGATTGAGGAGAGAACCAGCCTCTCGGAAGCTGGAAATGGATCTGGGTTATTTATGTTGGTTTTAGTTTGTCTTTTGTAATTGTTCTGACTTATGTTCTGTGAACAATGATGTTGAAGATACCAGTTATGAGTTGTGTTCTTGGTATAATGTCTCTTTTGTTTTGGATTTAGCATGAGAAATGCTCAAGTATGATGTTACTCTTTTATTCACATGACGTGATCAGTACAAGTAGTTATTATCTATAATATTATTTCAAAGAATGTTACATTTACAGTCGCCAATATCACTGAAGTTCCAAGCAATTAAACAGTAGTCTTGTGAAGATCTGTGGCAAAGACAGGGTTGAACAGTACAGTTAGCCTCTGCATGCTCCAGGTTCTTATCAAAGGCCTGCCATGCACCTTGCAGAGCTTTGTTACGACATCGCCCTCACAAAGATCAGATAATCATTTTTTTAGCTTTTTTCCCTCTTCTAGGAGCTCTTGTATTTCGGTTATGGTGTTCAGTATACTCTTTAGCTCCAGAGAATGAAGAGACTCTCAGGATCAAGAAAGTGGTATGAACAATGACGAATTTATTTCAGTTTCAACTTTTAATGGAAGAAAGATGTTGGGAAAGGCGGTCATGGAAGTGTTTACAAAGCTTTGTTATTACCAGAGAATATTATAGCAATTAAGAAAATCCACTCTATGCATACAGATACAGGTGATATAGCCAATCAAAAGGAGTTCAAGAGTGAAAGAAGAGCATTGACAGAGATAAGGCATGTAAGCATTGTGAAATTTTTTTGCTTTTGTGCACATTCTCGACACTAATTCTTAGTCTACGAATATCTTGAAAGGAGGCAGCTTGGCTGTAATTCTGAGCACATATGGATACGTGGCACCAGGTAAAGGACTCCTTCGCTCTTGTAGTATTATTGGACAATTGATAAGCCTCCAAAGATAGTTTGAGCGACAAAATTGAAATGTACCCAAAACATAAGCGTGAGAGCATGGATTCAAAACCCGTCACCCTTGCCCCAGTGGTTGTGATGCAGTGCTCTTTTATTCTTAAAAGAACAATCCAACTCAAGTAAAATTCCCTTTCCAAAAAAATAAACAATCAATAATACAAGGTAATATATTTCTTTCACTTTGTACAGCTTGCTTACACAATAAATGTAACCAAGAAATACCATGTGTATAGCTTCCGCTAGATGTGTTCCAAGGGAAGCATCCTAAGATATCGAACTTGAACCAAGTTGGTTTGGTCTCGAAAGTTGACTTAATTCGAATCAAATTCAAATAGAATTTATACCAAGATGGTCGATTTAATTTTAAAATAAAGTTGAACTCAAAATAGAGAGTTAAGCTCGGTCTTCCTTGTGAGCCGAAGGATGATTCAATTCAGTTCGAACATAGTTTGCAACTTGATTCATGGGATGACAATTGATAAAACGACATCATTTGATCCATTATTAAATAAAACGATATCATTTGTTAATAAAAAATGAACTCGAATTTGAATGACTAAATAACTATTAAATAATTTTCGTTATATTTACCGAATTCTCGCAATTGTGTTGTGATGAATGTCACAATTAGAGACCTTTTAATTGCGTCTTGAGCATCGTGGATATCCTACAACCTATTGTTTATATAGTATTATAAAATAAGAGTAATGTTATATACATAGAAAAATTACACAAACTCATATGACAATTATTTAGTAGTAATGATGTAACAGTATTGACATGTGGCGAATGAAAAGAAAATGTCACATTGCTGTTACAATGCTCTTCTATATAATGCCTCTTCACTAAAAAAGAATACAGTGGATTTGAAAAAGAAAGATTTAAAGCTAATATTGGATTTGAATAATGCCTCTTCACTGAAAAGTAAATTCGATGGTTGCTGGAGTAACGCCTTTCCGCCTCGTTTTAGTGTGACACAGAAATATGAGAGACAAAAAAAATCTGCTCCACTGCTCCTCTTTTAATAAAATATATCTACAGTCTTCTTGTGCCTCATTTTATAAACTCTGGTTTGGGCCTTTGCATAAGAGTCATATTCATATATCATGTATAATGAAAAATAACAGTAAATTCAATAGTTTTATTTCTTTTAATGAAAAATATCTGCATCTTCCTGACATGAATTAATTGATTCTATAAATGTTATGTGACTTGAATTTTATAGATTATGATAAGATCTTGTCTCCTTTGTCTCTATTTATTGATGGAATTTGACTTCGTTTTTTCATTTCCTTTGTGATCTTCTTACTTTTCTCAACTCCTTTCTTTAATGTACTGAACTGTTTAACCATCAAAAGAATTGATGCCATTGATCTTTCAATAATTTCTTTTTTTTTTTAATAACTGAAAACCTGTTCGTATTTATTGAATAGATAAACTCAAGACATAATGACCAGACTCACAATCATTGTACCAAATAAATTAAGGTTTCACAAGTGTAACAGAAACTTTAATCTAAGCTTTCATATTAAAAGTTTTAATATTCCACCAGTTTTGCTAACCCTTGAAGTTAATCTTTCAATAATTTCTCTGAATTTAGTTTTCATTAATTGATTGATGTATTGTTAGACCATTAAAACTAATTAATTCTACTTTGATTAATTGTGTAATTTGAAATATTTGCCAATTTAATTTTTTTGCAAAAAGATGTTTAAAAGCTAGACAACATAAAAGCATTTTGGCAATTTTTTTATTGGATAGGTATGATATTCTTCAATCTCCTATATGATCATTAGTAATTTTGGTTGTGTCTTGTTTTTTTCTTTATTGAAATTAAACTCGATTTCTTCTTGTTTGACTTAGTCCCCACATGGTTAAATTATTGCTTATTAAAGCTAATTGATGATTATTGTTTGGCTCTCCCATTTTTTGGGTCAGTTTTGGTTGTGGAAAGATTTGATACAATTAGCCTCTAACATTTGGTATTAACAATGGGTTCTTTTTGTCTGTTTGTGTAATTTTGTTGTGCTTCCAAGCTGGTGGATTTCGAAATATTTTGTGCTAGGTATCTTTTACTATTATGCAGTATCTAGTTTTAGTTAATATTATCAATGAAAATGGAAGTTGAAAGGATCCAAAAATAATCAGTAAATAACAGCGTAATCCTATGCAGTGACATGCAAAGTACCTATATACATATCCTGCAGATTTACGCTTTTATGGATATCTAAGTCTGTCTTTTGGGGTTGACATTTTTACAAAAAAATAAAAGAAATCAACTTTATGGAGTAGATCCTTTTAATTGCGGGAGATTTGATGTTGTCTTTGAAGAAATTATTGTTCATAAATGGAAAGAAAAGTGATTATGAAAAAAAATGAAGAGATTTTAGAATACTACGATTGGATTATTTTAAAGTGATTTTAATATTAGAAGATTATATCTCATTGTTGTTTGATAATTGTTGTTTAGTTTTCAATAATTTAAGGAACATATAGTAAATATTTAGAAAATATACGTATCAGAGTTGTTTGATTGAAATCTTTACTGATTTTGCTGAAAGCAAAATTCTTAACTTTAGAAAGATACCCATTGCTAACAACAGAAAGTGTGGAATATGTTATTCTTCTCTAAACAAAGCTTGAAAATCTGAGTAAAATCTGTTTGTAATCACTTTTTAATTTTAATTATAAGGAGAGATTACTATAACAAGAAATTTATAGTTTCTCTAACGTGCGCCACACTTATTTCCGTGAGAAAACATGTGTGCCACCACTGCTTTTTGTTTCGTGAGAATTGTGTGTAGTATATGTGTACACACTTGCTAATTCTTAAAGACAACTTCACTTTTGGAAAATAAATTTCCAGGGAAATAATCTTAAGCCAATAAATGGCAGAGACTGAAGCATATCAGTCAAAGAGGACCTACCTCTTTACAATCATCAAAATACTTTGGAAAAACATCCAACAAAACAGAAAGACCTTGACTTTTGAAGGTTGATTTTTTACGTGAAAAGAAATTAAGATTTTGGACCGTGAATGGGAACCAGAGTCTTCTTTGGTTTAATTTAAAAATATGGTTATTGAAAATTGTCCAGAGTGCCTTTTATTTTGATAACATTTAGTACCAAAATATCACTGCCAAGACTTCTGCAAAGTCTTCATGGCTGCCCTGAATTTCTTGAGTTTTTTTATATATACGGGTTCTAAGGTAGCTTTACATTACAGAAATTGAATAAACAATGGCTTTGTCAAGCTTGGAGAGAGCAATCTCAATTGCCTTTATGATTCTGTTTGTTGTGTTTCAATTTTCTCACAATGTTGCTTCTGATTCTACTGAAGAAGCAGAAGCTCTTCTGAAATGGAAAGCCAGCCTGCAGAACCAGAACAGCTCTCTCCTGCCTTCCTGGATTCTTTCTCCTGCTAATGCCACCAACAATTCCACTCATTGTGCCGATTGGTCTGGAATTTCTTGCAACCAGGATGGAAGAATCAACAAACTCAACCTGTCTGTATCAGGTTTAAAAGGTACTCTTGATGGATTGCCATTCTTATCATTTCTCTTTCTTGAATACGTCGATTTTGGCAAAAACAATCTCTTTGGTGTTATCCCGGTGCAAATATGTAATCTCTCAAAACTGAAGTATCTTGACTTGTCAGTCAATGTATTTAGTGGGAAAATTCCTGAGGACATTGGCCTGTTAAGAAATCTAGAGACCCTCCACTTGAATAATAATCAGTTAAATGGCTCGATTCCAAGGGAATTAGGCCAATTGACTTCCCTTAATGATCTTACCTTGTCAAATAACCATTTGGACGGCTCAATTCCAACTTCTTTGGGTAATTTGAGCAACTTGGGTCGTTTGTATCTTTATAATAATTCACTTTCTAGTTCAATTCCTCCAGAGATAGGAAACCTGTCTAATTTGGTTACACTTGATTTGAGTATCAATAGCTTATCCGATCAAATCCCTTCAGGTTTTTTTGAAAACTTGAGAAACCTGAGTCTCTTGTACATGCATAAAAACAAACTTTTTGGATCAATTCCTTATGAAATAGGAAACATGAAGTCTCTTCTGATTCTAAGTTTGCATGGTAATCAGCTTAGTGGCCATATACCTAATTCATTTGCTAATTTAAGCAATTTAGTAGGTCTTTCTCTCGGTGACAATGCTTTTTTTGGATCAATTCCTTATGAAATTGGAAACCTGAAGTCTCTTAGGAATCTAAGTTTACATGATAATCAGCTTAGTGGCCATATACCTAATACATTTGCTAATTTGAGCAATTTAGTACATCTCTCTCTCCGTAACAATGCTCTTTTTGGTCCAATTCTTCAATAAATTGGAAATTTCAAGAAGTTGGTGTTACAGTAGTGCTTTAGAACCAATAGTTACTGATGTACTTTTATGTAATTTGTAATCATTATTTATAGTTAATAATATATGGCATTTCATTATCTCATATTGTTTATACAATCAGATTATTGTCTTTTGAATGGTTGAACTGTGATGTAGAGCTCAGTACATGGCAACTGATTGTAAAGATCTTATGTTCACATTAAGTGGTCGTTCTTAAAGTGTTTGTAGTTTTAATATTACTATAACCAATGATATGGGTAATAATGATAAAACTATTATAGTATTAAACGACCTCATTAAAAGATGGTGACAGATATCGCATTTCAAAATTGTATATTAACGATTTAGTACAATACATAAGTGTACGTTATAGACATGTTCATTAGATATACCCATTAAGAGGATTTTTTATGAATAGTTGTTTTAGTGCCTACTTGTAGCACCCCTTCTAGAAATATTGTCTTCCAGAGGGAAAAATTATTAACATTGATTACAAGAGCATTCATTTTAAACAAACAAAAGGAAATTAAAACCATAACTGAATTTTGTTAAAAGATTGAAATACCCTTATTTAACACTTATTGAAAAACATACAAAGGATGTCTTTGATACATATAAATGAAGTTAAGTTCTCATATACAATAATAAAATACTTATAGTTTAATACATCAAATATATGAGTACAAACTGATAATGTTGTTAATTATCGTTATTTTGATTTCTAATTCTTTTGTGTTATGTGAAAATTTAATTCAATCTAATAGAATTATTTATCTTTTTGCACTTAAAAAACTTTGAATATTTTTAGAGTGAAGTTTAGGCCAAAAAGACTAAAATTGAAGCAAGTTTACCAGTTAAAAAAATATGTGATACTGACTAGGCATAAGCACGTGAAATAATGAGAGCAGAATTCAAAATTTAAATTTGGACATCCAGATCAACTGAAATATTCCAAAAAAATTAAGATTTGCTTCCTAGAAAAGATTGGTTATTAGCTAGAAAAGTTGATTATTTTAAATAGATAAAGAAGGATATATATTTTTTCCTTTCTTTTTGGAAAGATACATATTATTTTTGTTAGCCTGGATTAGGAGATTATTATTGACTTTTATTTCCAGATTTGAGTGAAGGAAAATATATATATATTTATTTTTATTTTGTTGGGAATCATGATTGTAATTAGAGGATTAGAACGCTAAATATGGTTTACAGTGACTGAATATTTTCTCTTGGTTGAAAGGATCTGAAACCATGGAACTATAAGAATTGTGAAATTAATTTTTGTTCTTTAATACATCTTTTAATTATTCAAGTATTTATTATTTTCTTGGATTATTTATTATGATTGTATTAGTTGATTACTAAAACGCGCGATTAGTTTATTGATTAATACGATCTACTGCTAATTTAGATGCTGAATTCGCAATTGTTCAATCCATCTAATTGAAGTGGCAACTGGGATTTATTGTTTGCTTCTTCAAAAATTGTAATTCCTATGGAAAATATTCAACTAGATTAAATGCAAAGTTGTACGCTTGTGTTGTCTTGTTTTGTTGGTCTTTCTAATTCTTAATGTTATTATTTAATTAAATTCGAAATCATATCCAAGTTGTTAATCAATAAGAGTTAACTGAAATACATATTTTTGGTTAACTAATCATAAAGAAAGACAGATAATTAATACCACAACGAATATTTGAATAATTAATTTAATATTTTTTGGTTATCGATAATCAATCGTAGTTTTAATGGTAAAGGTGACCGTAGACCAAGGTTTGTTCAATTGAATATTTATTTTAGATTATTTTGTTGAATTTTATTTACTATTTTTAACTATAATTCGCATTGAATTCAAAACCCCTCTTATTTCTTTGTTTTGATTGATTTATGACGACGTACTAATTGGAATTCTTTGAAGGAACAATCTCTATTTTTCTTTTACTACATTTTTGTTGTAGGAATTTAAAATTTTAATTTAAGTATCGACAACAACACTTATCACAAACGTGTATTTATGATTATATAATTAAATAATTTTAAATTAATAATAAAATAACACTTATTATTATATTAACATTTACACTTGTGTTTACACTCAACATTAATACATAAAGTACTCTATAAATATTACACAATTCTCGTTACTTGGCCACAATAAAGGACCACAAGGTTCCTGATTTACATGATTGATTAATCACAATAATTTATATGTTTTTAAATGTTTAGAAACTTCTAAAAAATTTCTTTTAACTCCAAATAACATCTCTATGTATAGAGATGGAGCAAGCAATGAAATATATGGGGATCAAGGTAAACTTACAAAAAAATATAGGAGGGTAAAGGAGAGTAACAATAAAGTAAGTGGGTCAAAAAATCAATGATTTTATTCATATTTTTTATCAATAAAAGTATATATACATATTTTTAATACATAATTTAGATATACAAATGATATGTCATTATATAATTGAATGAATTTGAATTAAAGATAAACAACCACCCAATCACATGATCTCACATCATATATGTATCTAAATTTTATAATAAAAATATATACACATAACATTATTATCAAAGTAATTAGACTTATTAATTGGGTCAGGCAAGCGTAAGGGTTGATTGTTTGACCCAAAAAATTAAGTTTCAGATTTAATATAATTCAAGTCTCGATTGGATCTACACATAAAATAGTCTATTGAGTTATGTTTTTTTATGGGTAGAAATGTATTTGTTATGTTTTTAAACTTGTAAGAAATTATAAGGGTGTTTTCACAGGTTTTTAAAGTTACAGGACAGGCGAAAAATTGACTCAAAACATGCGTGAAGCCCAAAAAGTTTTAATGAACTGGGTTGGAAAAAAAAAAAAAAAACTTAGATCCAAATAGGCAAACCTAAAGTCCAAACCTGAAATTTTTTTGTAGGCTCACGCTTGAACAAGTTGGACCTGAACTTGAACAAGTCAAGCCCCACTCAGTAAGCCCAATTGACAGCAAAGCAAATTTTCAAGGTTACAGACTACGGAAGGATAATGGACCCTCTGCCTTCATTGTGAGGAAATTTATGCTCAAAATTGGTGTAAAAATTAATAAGAGGGAAAAGGAAAGTAGAAGATTTGCATTTTATTTTTTCTTTTGGTTTTAGAAGTGATTATTTAGAAGTGGATTTGAGATCCAAGTCAAAGGCAAATTCAAGCTTGATTTGAATCGAAAATGACCATCTTATACTTAAATGCAAATCCACTGTTTAGACCAACATGAAGAATGAGTATCATCCTTTTTTATACAACTAAATCTTATCGTTCAATGACACTTTGTAAACTTTTGAATCTATTGTTTGTATGCATTGTCTCCTCTAATTTCTTTAAAACTGGATCGATAATTGAACTGATTATCTTAATAGTTCACAGTTTGATTAATTCAACTGGTTTAATCGATCAATTTCAATCTAAACCACAATAATTGAATAAATGATATGAACAACTAAATTAATATTTTTATAATATTATACCATTATTCCATTAATTAAAATGAGTTTCATCTATTAAATATTTTTAAAGTTATCACTACATTTAAACATATTTATTTATACTAATAATATAAAACACAACATTAAAGTAAAAATTATTCACATAAATTTCATTTGATTCATAATTAATTCTTAACTTCAAATTTCAATAGCACAAATTCTTCAACATTTAAAACAAAGTATTAAAAAAAAATTATAAACCAAATTTTTTATATTACTCACACAACAAATTTATATAAATTATACAAAGTTCATTTTTACCAAATTATTTAACTAAATTAATAAAAAATTATACTTAATACCTAACCTACCTTCTATTTACTGCAAAAAATTATTGAAGTTGTTATCTTTGAACATTGAGATTTGAAGTTTAGTGGAAACATATAAGAGATTTTTTAGTTTTGTGTTTGACTTTTAAAATAAATCTAGCTGTAGAGTAGTATTATGCCTTAACTTATCTACTTTTTAATTTAAAATTTTAATATTAAAATATTAGTACATTTAATGGAAATAGAAACTTGCAAACCAGGTTTTATTGGGGTTTTTTTTTTAAAATCCCCTCTGTACTAGCTAAGACCAGGAAAAACTTTTCTGTTTTTCTTTTTTTTATTTAGTTTACTGAGTTACATATTTAATTAAAGTTATCAGATTTCGTAAATTTAGCAACATCCAAACTTGTAACATCTTTACAAAAATCTTATATCGATAAAATGTGAGAGATATTAAGTTTGTATATAAATCTTATATCGTTGGAGTCAACTAAAATAAATCTAATTAAATATAATATAAATTTTTTTAATTGACTCAAAAATAAAATCATGATGATTATGTATTTAAAGTAAACAATATCGTATTGTAAGACGAGGATGGTGCAAAACATAGAGTGGTCAGACACAAAAACGGGTAGCTTTCCAAACCAAGCACCATATAGTTGACTTTTCTAATTATTAAAGACTTTCAAAGAAATTCACTTTCTAATGATAAAAGTTCCAGGGAAATAATCTTTAGCCAATAAATGGCACAGAAATTCAAGCACAAGCACGTCAGTCAACCAGGACCTACTTCTGTACCACCAACCACCATATAGTTGACTTTTCTAATTATTAAAGACTTTCAAAGAAATTCACTTTCTAATAATAAAGTTCCAGGGAAATAATCTTTAGCCAATAAATGGCAGAGAAATTCATGCACAAGCACATCAGTCAACGAGGACCGACCTACCTCTTTACCATCATCAATATACTTTGAAAAACCATCCAATAAAACAGAGAGACCTTGACTTGGGAAGGTTGATTTTTCAAATGAATAGAAATTAAGATTTTTGAGACAGTGAAATAAGCACCAAAGTCTTCCTTGATTTAATTTATAAATATGGTCATTGAAAATTGTCCAGGAGTGTTATTTCCTTTTCATAACATCTAGTACCAAACTATCACAGCCAAGACTTCTGCAAAGTCTTCATGGCTGCCCCCGATTTCATGAATTTTTATATATACGAGTTCTGATGTAGCTTTACATTGCTGAAATTGAAAAAACAATGGCCTTGTCAAGCTTGAAGAGGGCAATCTCAATGGTCTGCATGATTCTGTTGGTTGTGTTTCAATTTTCTCAGAATGTTGCTTCTGATTCTACTGAAGAAGCAGAAGCTCTTCTGAAATGGAAAGCCAGCCTGCCAAACCAGAACAACTCTCTCCTGTCTTCCTGGACTCGTTCTCCTGCTAATGCCACCAACTATTCTACTCATTGCACCGATTGGTCTGGAATTTCTTGCAACCAGGATGGAAGAATCAATAAATTCAACCTGTCTCTTTCAGATTTAAAAGGTACTCTTGATGAATTATCCTTCTTATTATTTCCTTTTCTTGAATTCATCGATTTTGGTGTAAATCATCTCTTCGGTGTTATCCCAACACAAATATGTAATCTTTCAAAACTGAAATACCTTGACTTGTCAGTCAATCTGTTTCATGGGAAAATTCCCAAGGAAATTGGCCTGCTAAGAAATCTAGAGACCCTCCACCTGAATAATAATCAGTTAAATGGCTCAATTCCACAGGAATTAGGCCAATTGACTACCCTTAATGATCTTACCTTGTCTAGTAACTATTTGGATGGTTCAATTCCTGCTTCCTTGGGTAATTTGAGCAACTTGGGTCGATTCTATCTTTATAATAATTCACTTTCTGGTTCAATTCCTCCAGAGATTGGAAACCTCTCTAATCTAATTGAACTTGATGTGAGTACCAATAGCTTATTTGGTCCAATCCCTTCAAGTTTTGAAACCTTGAGAAACATGAATTACCTATACATGTACAAAAACAAACTTTCTGGTGTTATTCCTAGAGAAATTGGGAACATTGAATCTCTCCGTGCATTAAGCCTTTATTCTAATAATTTTTCTGGTTCAATTCCAGGGTCAATAGGTGGTCTAAAAAACCTAACCGGTCTTCAATTGTATAATAATCAACTTTCTGGACCAATTCCTTATGAAATAGGAAACCTGAAGTCTCTTATGTATCTAGAGTTGAGTGAAAATCAGCTTAGCGGCCATATTCCTCCAACTTTTGCTAATTTGAGTAATTTAGAAGCTCTCTATCTCCGAAACAACTCTCTTTCTGGTCCAATTCCAGAAGAAATAGGAAATTTAAAGAAGTTGGGTCTTCTGTCACTGGATAACAACTACTTCACTGGTTCTTTACCCCATAATATTTGTCAAAGTGGTTCACTTGTGAACTTCACAGTGAATGGCAACAACTTCGAAGGTCCGATCCCGAAGGGCTTGAGAAATTGCACAAGCCTGATGAGACTCCGCTTGGAAAAAAATGAATTTGTTGGTAATATATCAGAAGATTTTGGGATCTATCCACAACTGCAATACATAGATCTCAGTCAAAATAAATTCCATGGCGAAATCTCATCTAACTGGGCAAAGTGTGCAAAATTAGGCACCCTAAAGATTGCTGCTAATAATATCACGGGCAGCATACCAGCTGAGCTAGGTAACTTGACTCAACTTGGAAGACTAAATCTTTCTTCAAATCTCCTGGTTGGAGAGATTCCGAAAGAACTTGGAAATTTGAGTCTGCTAGAGGAGCTGATTTTGAATGGTAACCAAATTTCTGGCAGTATACCTCTGGAAATTGGATCTCTCTCAGATATTACCCGTCTAGACTTGTCGGCAAACAGGTTAAGCAATTCAATCCCTAGAAATATAGGGAACTTGTTGAAAGTCTATTACTTGAATTTGAGCAACAATCAGTTTAGCCAAGAGATTCCAAGTCAGTTGGGCAAGCTAAGTCAACTTTCAGTGCTAGATTTAAGTCAGAACTTACTCAGGGGAAACATACCTTCTCAATTATCTGATTTGGAAGTTTTGCAGAAGCTGAATCTCTCCCACAATAACCTCTCTGGCTTCATTCCAGGAGGATTTGAAAACTTGCTAGCCCTGACTAGCATTGACATTTCCTTTAACGACTTGGAGGGTCCAATTCCAAATTCCACAGCCTTTCGAAATGCTTCCATAGGAGCATTACAAGGGAACAAAGATTTGTGCGGTGATGTTATCGGATTGCAACCTTGCAAAAGTTCGAAATCTTTCAACTCAGGCAAACACGGATTGAGCAGAAGATCGTTGATCATCCTGGCAATTCTGCTCCCAGTTTTGGCAGTCCTTGTTTTTTCAGCTGTGCTGATCCGAATTCTCAGAACTTCCTGGAGAAGGAAGAGAGACTCCCAAGAAGTAGAAAGTGATGAAAACTATGGAGAGGTCTTTTCAATTTCAATTTTTGATGGGAAAAAGATGTATGAAGAAATTTTGAAAGGAACAAATGATTTCAGTTCAGAATATTGCATTGGGAAAGGAGGTCAAGGAAGTGTTTATAAAGCGGAACTATCAGGCAACACTGTAGCAGTCAAGAAAATTCATGCTTTGTATGCCAGTATTGCAGATCAGAAAGAGTTCCTAAGCGAAATACAAGCTTTAACAGTAATAAGGCATCGAAATATTGTGAAATTTTTTGGCTTTTGTTCACATTCCAGACACTCATTCTTGGTCTACAAGTACCTGGAAAGGGGCAGCTTGGCCTCAATCCTGAGCAATGAAAACACAGCAGTTGAGCTAGACTGGAGCAAGAGACTGAAAGTCATAAAAGGAGTGGCCGATGCCTTATCTTACCTGCATAACGACTGCTTCCCACCAATCATCCATCGCGACATATCAAGCAAGAACATCCTGCTGGATTCAGAATATGAAGCTCATGTTTCAGACTTTGGAACAGCCAAGCTTCTTAACCCAGACTCCTCCAATTGGACTGAACTGGCAGGCACATATGGATACGTTGCACCAGGTATTTATTATGTAAGATTTATTTTACATGAACTAAATGAAATTAATTCAATCTTAGAACCACATGATTTATGCATACTGAATTAAATTCTTTAAGAGTATAGAAATACTTGAAACATATCATCTGAGAATTTGAATCTGTATAATTGTCGAGATAACTTGTATTCAAGTAACTGTCTTTTAATCTTAATATATAGTATGTTAATGTCCACTAATGATTTCTATTCTAATCATAACTTTTAACTAAATTGGGTTTTATTTATTACTTAAGCCATTTGTAAATTGTTCCCTCCCTCCAGCTTCAGCTATGTCAAACAAAACACAAACAGTACTAGATGGTGATACATATTCCATGTTTTTGCAGAGCTTGCCTATACAATGAAGGTGACAGAGAAATGTGACGTTTATAGCTTTGGGGTGTTGGCCATGGAAGTGATCCAGGGGAAGCATCCGAGAGATTTTCTCTCCCAATCTTCAGGTTCTTCTGCCAACATGAAGATGGAGCTTGGTGATATGTTGGATCCGAGGCTTCCATTTCCCTCCCTGGAAGTTCAGAACAAACTGATTTCCATCAAGGAGATGGCCCTTTTATGCATAGATGGAAATCCACAATCTAGACCCACCATGCATACTGTGGCTCAAACACTCTGCAGCTAAGTCAATTCCTTCCTCCACTATCACACCTATTCATCCCCAGTGGAGGAGGATCAGTCAAATACAGTTTTTTTTTTTTTTTTAGGCTCTGAATTATATATTGTTGCAACATTATTATTTGGAAAATTAAAAACACCGAGACTAGAGAAGGATATGCAAACCCAGTTGCGAATCCAAGAATAAAACTAAAATATGTCAAAGTTGAATAAAAGAAAAATATAAATGGTCAATGAAAAAATAATTAAATCTAAACATAGTAAATAAAATTTTAGAGGTTATATTGCTATTTCTTTTTTTTTAATAGTTAACGGATGGCTAACCCTTCTTTAGGTTATAGATAAAATCAATAATAATTCAAATAATAATATGTTATCATATAATTAATTGATTTTGAATTAGCAATTATTACTTTAACATTTATGCTCATGTTTGTACATATTGTTAAGACATATAGTAGGACTTTGTGTAAATATTACAAATAAAATTATATATACGTATTTTTGGTACATAATTTATGTATATAGATGATATGTCATCATCTAATTAGATGGTTTTAAATTAAAGAAAAAATAATATTTAATCGTATGATAATATATCATCTGTATACTCAAATTATATACCAAAATTATGTATTTATAGTATTGTTCAAATATTACACAAATTATGGTAAATGCGCCACTTGGAAGGACTACAAAGTTTTTCATTTACATGATTGATTGATCATTATAATTTATTTATTTTTAAAAATTTTGGAAACTTTTAGAAAATCTCTTAGAACTCTAAATGACATCTCTATGCATAGGGGTGGAGCATGAAATGAAATGTATGAGAATCAAGATAATCTAACACCATTAAGAGATAGTTTGAGTAAACAAGAGAGCATGGGCTCGAAACTCATTGATAACATATCAAAATTAATTTTTTTATTAATCTAGTATAATAGTTGTATGTTAGGTCATTAGATTCTAAGTATTTTGTCTCCGACAATTCAATTCAAGTTAAAGTTTTTCGTTAATTAAAAGAATTCAAGATTAAGGGCTTTACCCCTATCTTTGTCTATGCCTATGTACTTTATTATGAGAAAATTTATGTTTGAAAATGGTGTAAAAATCGATGGGAGGAAACGGAATGCAGAAGATCTACATTTGTCTTAGCTTAGGAGTGGGGTTGGATGGTGATCCGTAATATGTGAGCTCAAATCGTTTTTCAATTTTGCTCAAGATTTACATTTGTCTTTTGCTTCTTCTTAGTTATTCTTTTTCTTCTTCTCTTAATTTAAGTGTTTCTTTTTATTCAATTTAACAATTCAAACAATCTAAATTCGATCTTGATCTAACTATTTTGTATTCAAATCGGACTTGAAATAATCAAGTTTAGCTTAAATCCATCTTGAACTTATGCTCTTTTAATGAAGGTCTTGGGTCGAAAGAGTTGGCCCAAAATGTTTTTTTTTAATATTCAAACCAAATTTTAATTTATAATTAGAAAATAAAACATTACAATTTCATTTCGAGACTAAAATGAAGTTGACAATTATATATATTAATTTATTTAATATGAATTTATGCTATTTTATTTCCTTCAATAATACTACTACCACAGAAAATAATTTTTAAAAATATTTAATATAATTAAAAATAAAAAATTGTTTAAATTCCAATAATTAATAATTTATTACTCTACATACAAACTGTATGGCCATATTATTTGTCACTGGATAACAACCACCTCACTGGTTCTTTACCCCATAATATTTGTCAAAGTGATTCACTTGAGAACTTCACAGTCAATGGCAACAACTTCGAACGTCCGATTCCGAAAGGCTTGAGAAATTGCACAAGCCTGATGAGACTCCGCCTGGAAAATAATGAATTTGTTGGTAATATATCAGAAGATTTTGGGATCTACCCACAACTGCAATACTTAGATCTCAGTCAAAATAAATTCCATGGTGAAATCTCATCTAAATGGGAAAAGCGTGCAAAATTAGGCACCCTAAAGATTGCTGCTAATGATATCACTATCAGCATACCAGCTGAGCTAGGTAACTTGACTCAACTTGGTAGACTAGACTCGATCTTTCTTCGAATCTGCTGGTTGGAGAGATTCCGAAATAACTTGGAAATTTGAACGATTCTGAGTGTGTCTCGTCGTTTATGCAACTAAATCTTATCATTCAAGGACACTTGTTAAATTTCTGAATCTATTGTTTGTGACCTTTTGTCCCCTTCGTACTAGATAAAACCAGTGAAGTCTTTTTTTTTTTTTTTTCCTCTAGTTTACTGGATTCCATATGTAATAAAAGTTATCACATATCAGAAATATAGAAACATCGAAACTATCTAAATTTATATATATATTTTATATTATTTAAAAATATTAAGATAATACTAATTAAATAACTTATAAATTTCTTAAATTGTATAAACATGTTTTAAGTTAAAAACTCTCAAAGACTTGATAGTCTGAAAATGAACTATGTGTCCAAATAAAAGATATCCACGTAAACTTCTGTTAGACCATTAATGTTACAAAACCTAGTGATTGGTCAAGAAAATGGGTAGTTTTTCAATCCAAGCACCATAGAGTTGACTTTTCTTATTTTGATAGAATTTCAAAGAACGTCACTGTCGGATAATAAATTTCCAGGGAAATAATCTTTCGCCAATAAATGGCAGAGAAAATTCATGCTGAAGCATATCAATCAAAGGGGACCTACCTCTTCACAAGACCTTGACTTGGGAAAGTTGATTTTCAATTAATAAAAAAATTAAGTACTTTTGAGACAGTGAAACGGGGAACAAAGACTTCCTTGGTTTAATTTATAAATATCGCCATAAAGATTGACCAGGAGTGTCATTTTCTTTGATAATATTTATGATGTATTTGGTTTAGGTAATATTTTATTATCAAAATTATAAAATTATTTTAAATATAAATTATATAAAAAAATATTGAGTATAAATAATTAATATATTTGATAAATTTTGATAAATTTTGAATTATATTTTATTTAAGGTAATAAAAGAATACTAGTTTATTATTTTACTTAAACATTTTTAAATATAATTATTTAAAAATATTTTTTATGTTAATTGTTATATTAATTGAAAATAAGGTTATTTTTAGCCTAAAAAATTAATAAAAAATAATATAATTATAATGAAATCAAGATTAACTAGTAATTTTTTAGTATCTAAGATGCAATTGACAATAAAATTATCTCATATATTACTTTTCACATCACCAATATTAATAAAAGATTATTGAAATTTTTTACTTATAAATCAAATAAAGTAATACAAATAATAAAATATAGATTACCAGTGTGATCTTTATCTGCACCAACCAAATGCCCCCTTATTACCGAAATATCACTGGGAAGACTTCTGCAAAGTCTTCATGGCTGCCCTGAATTTCTTCAGTTTTTTATATATATGGGTTCTAAAGTAGCTTTACATTGCAGCAACTGAAAAAACAATGGCGTTGTCAAGCTTGGAGAGAGCAATCTCATTTGTCTGCATGATTCTGTTGGTTGTGTTTCAATTTTCTCAGAATGTTGCTTCTGATTCTACTGAAGAAGCAGAAGCTCTTCTGAAATGGAAAGCAAGCCTGCCAAACCAGAACAACTCTCTCCTGTCTTCCTGGACTCGTTCTCCTGCTAATGCCACCAACTATTCTACTCATTGCACAGATTGGTCTGGAATTTCTTGCAACCAGGATGGAAGAATCAATAAATTCAACCTGTCTCTTTCAGGTTTAAAAGGTACTCTTGATGAATTATCCTTCTTATCATTTCCCTTTCTTGAATTCATTGATTTTGGTGTAAATCATCTCTTCGGTGTTATCCCAACACAAATATGCAACCTTTCAAAACTAAAGTACCTTGACTTGTCAGCCAATCTATTTCATGGGAAAATTCCTAAGGAAATTGGCCTGTTAAGAAATCTAGAGACCCTCCACCTGAATAATAATCAGTTAAATGGCTCAATTCCACAGGAATTAGGCCAATTGACTACCCTTAATGATCTTACCTTGTCTAGTAACTATTTGGATGGTTCAATTCCTGCTTCCTTGGGTAATTTGAGCAACTTGGGTCGATTTTATCTTTATAATAATTCACTTTCTGGTTCAATTCCTCCAGAGATTGGAAACCTATCTAATCTGGTTACACTTGATGTGAGTACCAATAGCTTATCCGGACCAATCCCTTCAAGTTTTGAAAACTTGAGAAACCTGAATTTCCTGTACATGTTTGAAAACAAACTTTCTAGTGTCATTCCTGGAGAAATAGGGAACATTAAATCCCTTTATGAATTAAGCCTTTATTCTAATAATTTTTCTGGTTCAATTCCAAGGACAATAGGTGGTCTGAAAAACCTAACTAGTCTTCAATTGTATGATAATCAACTTTCTGGATTAATTCCTTATGAAATAGGAAACCTGAAGTCTCTTATTTATCTAGAGTTGAGTGAAAATCAGCTTAGTGGTCATATTCCTCCTACTTTTGCTAATTTGAGCAATTTGGAAACTCTCTATCTCCGAAACAACAATCTTTCTGGTCCAATTCCTGAAGAAATTGGAAATTTCAAGTTAGCTCTCCTGTCACTGGATAGCAACCACTTCACTGGTTCTTTGCCCCATAATATTTGTCAAAGTGGTTCACTTGAGAACTTCACAGTGAATGGCAACAACTTGAAAGGTCCGATTCCGAAAGGCTTGAGAAATTGCACAAGCCTGAAGAGACTCCGCCTGGAAAAAAATGAATTTGTTGGTAATATATCAGAAGATTTTGGGATCTACCCACAACTGCAATACATAGATCTCAGTCAAAATAAATTCCACGGTGAAATCTCATCTAACTGGGCAAAGTGTGCAAAATTAGGCACCCTAAAGATTTCTGCTAATGATATCAGTGGCAGCATACCAGCTGAGCTAGGTAACTTGACTCAACTAGGTAGACTAGATCTTTCTTCGAATCTCCTGGTTGGAGAGATTCCGAAAGAACTTGGAAATTTGAATCTGCTAGAGGAGCTGATTTTGAATGGGAATAAACTTTCCGGCAGTATACCTCTGGAAATTGGATCTCTTTCAGATATTACCCGTCTCGACTTGTCGGCAAACAGGTTGAGCAATTCAATCCCTGGAAATACAGGGAACTTGTTGAAAGTCTATTACTTGAATTTGAGCAACAATCAGCTTAGCCAAGAAATTCCAACTCAGTTGGGCAAGCTAAGTCAACTTTCAGAGCTAGATTTGAGTCAGAACTTACTCAGGGGAAACATACCTTCTCAATTATCTGATTTGGAAGTTTTGCAGAAGCTGAATCTCTCCCACAATAACCTCTCTGGGTTCATTCCAGGAGGATTTGAAAACATGCTAGCCCTGACTAGTATTGACATTTCCTACAACGACTTGGAGGGTCAAATTCCAAATTCCCCAGCCTTTCGAAATGCTTCCATAGGAGCATTACAAGGGAACAAATATTTGTGCGGTGATGTTATCGGATTGCAACCTTGCAAAAGTTCGAAAGCTTCCGACTCAGGCAAATACGGATTGAGCAAAAGATCGTCGATCATCCTTGCAATTCTGTTCCCAGTTTTAGCAGTCCTTGTTTTTTCAGCTGTGCTGATCCGAATTCTCAGAACTTCCCGGAGAAGGAAGAGAGACTCCCAAGAAGTAGAAAGTGATGAAAACTATGGAGAGGTCTTTTCAATTTCAATTTTTGATGGGAAAAAGATGTATGAAGAAATTTTGAAAGGAACAAATGATTTCAGTTCAGAATATTGCATTGGGAGAGGAGGTCAAGGAAGTGTTTATAAAGCGGAACTATCAGGCAACACTGTAGCAGTCAAGAAAATTCATGCTTTGTATTCCAGTATTGCAGATCAGAAAGAGTTCTTAAGCGAAATACAAGCTTTAACAGTAATAAGGCATCGAAATATTGTGAAATTTTTTGGCTTTTGTTCACATTCCAGACACTCATTCTTGGTCTACAAGTACCTGGAAAGGGGCAGCCTGGCCTCAATCCTGGGCAATGAAAACACAGCAGTTGAGCTAGACTGGAGCAAGAGACTGAAAGTCATAAAAGGAGTGGCCGATGCCCTATCTTACCTGCATAACGACTGCTTCCCACCAATCATCCATCGCGACATATCAAGCAAGAACATCCTGCTGGATTCAGAATACGAAGCTCATGTTTCAGACTTTGGAACAGCCAAGCTTCTTAACCCAGACTCCTCCAATTGGACTGAACTTGCAGGCACATATGGATACGTTGCACCAGGTATTTATTATGTAAGATTTATTTTACATGAACTAAATGAAATTAATTCAATCTTAGAACCACATGATTTATGCATACTGAATTAAATTCTTTCAGATTATAGAAATACTTAAAACATACCATTTGAGAATTTGAATCCGTATAATTGTCAAGATTACTTATATTTGAACAACTGTCTTTTAATCTTAATATATAGTATGTTAATGTCCACTAATGATTTCTATTCTAATCATAACTTTTAACTAAATTGGGTTTTATTGATTACTTAAGCCATTTGTAAACTGTTCCCTCCCTCCAGCTTCGGCTATGTTAAACAAAACACAAACAGTACTAGATGGTGATACATATTCCTTGTTTTTGCAGAGCTTGCCTATACAATGAAGGTGACAGAGAAATGTGACGTTTATAGCTTTGGGGTGTTGGCCATGGAAGTAATCCAGGGGAAACATCCGAGAGATTTTCTCTCCCAATCTTCAGGTTCTTCTGCCAACATGAAGATGGAGCTTGGTGATATGTTGGATCCGAGGCTTCCATTTCCCTCCCTGAAAGTTCAGAACAAACTGGTTTCCATCAAGGAGATGGCCCTTTTATGCATAGATGGAAATCCACAATCTAGACCCACCATGCATACTGTGGCTCAAACACTCTGCAGCTAAGTCAATTCCTTCCTCCACTATCACACCTGGAGGAGGATCAGTCAAATACAGTTTTTTTTTTTTTTCTAAGTTCTGAATTTTATATTGTTGCAACATTATTATTTGGAAAATTAAAAACACCAAGACTTGAGAAGGATATGCAAACCCAGCTGCGAATCCAAGAATAAAACGTAAATATGTCAAAGTTGAATAAAAGAAAAATATAAATGGCCGATGAAAAAATAATTAAATCTAAACATAGTAAATAAAATTTTAGAAGTTATATTGCTATTTCTTTTTTTTTAATAGTTAACAGATGGCTAACCTGTCTTTAGGTTATAGAAACAATGATATATTATTATATAATTAATTGATTTTAAATTAATAATTATTACTTTAACATTTATAATCATGTTTGTACATATTGTTAATACATATAATAAGACTTTATGTAAATTTTACCAATAAAACTATATATACGTATTTTTTATACACAATTTACATATATAGATGATGTGTCATTATCTAATTAAATGGTTTTGAATTAAAGATAAAGTAATATTTAATCGTATGATGACATATTTTATGTATACTCAAATTATATATCAAAATTATGTATGCATAGTATTATTCAAATATTACACAAATTATGGTAAATGCGCCACTTGGAAGGTCTACAAAGTTTTTCATTTATATGATTAATTGATCACTATAATTTATTTATTTTTAAAAATTTTGGAAACTTCTAGAAAATCTCTTAGAACTCCAAATGACATCTCTACGCATAGGGGTGGAGCATGAAATGAAATGTACGAGAATCAAGGTAATCTAACACCATTAAGAGATAGTTTGAGTAAACAAGAGAGTATGGGCTCGAAACTCATTGATAACATATCAAAATTATTTTTTTATTAATCTAGTATAATATTTGTATGTTAGATCATTAGATTAGAAGTATTTTGTCTCCAAAAAGACGATTCAATTTAAGTTAAAGTTTCTTATTAATTAAAAAAATTCAAGATTAAGAGATTTACCCCTATCTTTGTCTATGCCTATGTACTTTGTTACGAGAAAATTTATGCTTGAAAATGGCGTAAAAATTGATGGGAGCAAACGAAATGCAGAAAATCTACATTTGTCTTGGCTTAGGAGTAGAATTAGATGGTGATTCGTACTATATGATCTCAAATCGTTTTTCAATTTGGCTTAAGATCTACATTTGTCTTTTGCTTCTTCTTAGTTTTTATTCAATTTAACAATTCAAACACTCTAAGTTCGGTCTTGATCTAACTATCTTGTAGTTGAATTGGACTTGAACTAATCAAGTTTAGCTTAAATCCATCCATGAACTTATGCTCTTCTAATGAAGGTCTTGGACCGAAAGAGTTGGCCCAAAATGTTTTTTTTTTAAATATTCAAACCGAATTTTAATTTATAATTAGAAAATAAAACTTTACAATTTCATTTCAAGACTAAAATGAAGTTAACAATTATATATCATTAATTTATTTAATATGAATTTAAGCTATTTTATTTCCTTCAATAATACTACCATAGAAAATAATTTTTAAAAATACTAGATATAATTAAAAATAAAAATTGTTTAAATTCCAATAATTAATAATTTATTACTGTACATACACTGTATAGCCATATTACGGTTAGAGAATGTAGATCACACGCGCTATATGCGCGAGAGTGGTGGACATTCACCAGTCCAACAAACAAACGATGCAAAAAGGAACTTTTCCCTCCCTCGCCTCTCCGACTCTATAAATTGGCTCAACACTCTGCTTTCGCCTCAGCCTCACTGTGTACTATTCCATTGCTGCATTTAAGCGACTGGTATTCTCTCTCGAATATTCCATTTCAATTATGCAATGATCTGTTCATGTTGCTTATATGATTCGATTTGTTTTTATGATTAATCTCTTCAATATCTAGCTAGCATTTCTGGTTTACTCTGTTTTCATGGTGCGCAATAATGATTGATTCTGATGTATCTTTGCTGTTGAATTAACCTTAGCAATTTAGATAAGGCATCATCATCTTATTTCTGATAATTATTTTTATTTAGCTTTGTTGATGATTTAATCAGATTAATGTGCGCTGATCATATAGCTAGAATCAATCTACTAGTTTCTTCGAAATTTATCAATCTCAGAGCGTTGTGATGGTGCTTATAATTTAGAGCTATTGCTTGCTTTAGCTTTGTTTGACTCCTGCTGAATCTGTTCCTGCGTTTTGAATCTTGTGTTCCTACTTAATTAACTGCTTCACCTTAGCAAGTTTGTTTATATACTTGTGTTGATGCTTGATTGCCGAGATCATAATTAAAAAGGAAATTAATCGCCACCATTTTTTATTAGTAGTTCAATTATATAATTACATCACGTGTTCTACTGTTGCGAATTTCTTTGGATAATTTCTCCAATAAAACTATGAATTCCAGGTCTTGTTGTGTAGTTGTTGATTATAATTTGTGGTAAATGAGTGGAAATGTTATGTTGAGTGATTTCGTGTGTTGATGTATGCTTGCTGCCGTTTGGTTGCAGAGAAAATAAGTAAGAAAGTTGATGGCGAAAGTGAGGAGGATGAGGCCTGAATGGGCGGTGAAGGTTATCATGATGATAGTGGTAGCATCGATTCTGTTACGCGGCGTCTCTGCTGCAACAAATCATTCTGTTGGTGGATCTTCCGGCTGGGATCTTTCTTCCAACGTCCAAGCTTGGTCCGCCACCACCACCTTTCACGTCGGTGACTCTCTAGGTCTCATCCTCTCTCTCTTTACTAACTAATTACTTTTTCTTTTTCGGTTAGCTTTTGTTTGTTTGGCTGCTAGGAAAATTAGAAAGAAAATGTGAGATTATTTTCTCTTTGTCCCTGTAATTTACTAATTTCGCTGCAATCAAACAATACCACAAGCTCAGTTGCATGGTCAATTTTCAGACGAAGGTTAACTTAAATTACAAAATAGCGCTTGGTTGTGAATTTTTTCGGTACATTTCATTTTGTTTGGCCGCTAGGAAAATAGAAAAAAGATTTGTTAAAGGACGGTCAGTTACTGTTTTCAATATTGGTTTTCCCGGTGGTTGTGAAAAAAAATGAGGGATTTTTTCTTACCTCTTTTCCCAGCAACCAAGCACTTTATGTGCGACTCTGATAAATCGAAAAATGGTTGTCCCTTTTTCTGCTGTAAATTAGATTTTGAATTTTTCATTTTCTATTGCATGAGACCTCATAATTACTGTCATTCAATTTTAAATTTAAATATATCACAATCGACTATTAGTTTTCTGTTTAGTTTGTTTGGCTCCTATGAAAATAGAAAGAAAATGTGGGATTTGTTTTCTGAATTTCAATTTCTAACGGCAAAAAACACTAGGCCAGTAAATAGAGTGAGGATATAATTGGTATTGTGAAAAATAACGACAACAAACTTTTCTGGTATTGTTGGAGCAGTGTTCAAATACACGCCGGCCCATGATGTTTTGGAAGTAGACCATCAGGCATTCACCACGTGTCGTACAACAAACCCAATCAGTACGGACAGCAGTGGCGAGACCGTGATCCAGCTGACTCGACAAGGGACACGCTACTTCATGTGCGGGCGAAGAGGGCACTGCGCATTGGGCCTCAAGCTTCAGGCGGACGTCCTTCCTGAGCTTGAATCCACCAGCAACGAGACCAGCCGCAGTGGAGGGGGAGGCCGTCGTACTCGACAACCACCTCCAAGTACGTCGCCTCCATTGCCGCTTGCGCCGAATCTACCGTCTCCACTGCCTCATACGCCGGACCTATCCATTCCACAGTCAGACGTTGTGCTCCCTTCACCGTCACCGGATGAAAATCAGACGGCTCCTTCACCCTGTCCCTGTAAAAACTCCGGCATTGCGGGGATGATCAAAGTGGATCGTTGGTCGGACTACCAGTGGGTAAGTGATTCAACTCTGCTGCCCTTTATCATTTCTCTTCTCCTATCAGGATTTAGCTTCGGTTTGTTCTTGTTTTGATGATGTGAAGATGAGGAGGACGACATTAATAATTCTCTACAAACCGGTCCATATTAGTAGAGTATGATCGCCAATCTGTTTTGGGTAACCTTTCATTTCTCTTGAAAGTTGCAGAAATTTAATCATCTCTCCCGTTTTGAATTGTAGTTGTTCATGAGTTTGTAATAATGGGAAAAATTATGTGTAAAACAAAATCACATCACAATAATATATAACCCGCAAACCACGTTATAACAGAACATAACCTTAAAAACTTGAAAAAACAAAGCGCCGCAATGTAAACGAAGAAGAAAAGCTTGGGTATGAGTTGACGATCATTGTTGAATTAAAATAAGTTGTCGAGAAGCTCAAATGACCTTTGTGAAGCATAACTTACAGGCTATGAGGGCTAGGCAGCTCATTGCTTCACAAAAGAGACATGGAGGCATTACATCGAGGGGACATTCACCAAAAACTACAATCTTTTTAGCAATCATCAAACAAAATAACAATATGTACAAAATTGTCGAAAGCTACCCCTAACCCTTACTTCCGTCCATTATGTCAGCTCCAGGTGCAATCATTGCGGTATAGGTAGCAACGTGATAAAAGCGTGAAGTTGTTTGGTTTCATAGACTATTAAGTGTGGAGAATGCACGAGTTAAATCATGAGCAATATTGAAGAAAGAAACCCTTGATCAATAATTTGAACGGTAAAAAAAAAATTATACGTATAAGAGAATATAAATTTAAGTTAATATGAATTTAAGTTTTATATAACAATATATTAAGATCAAATTTTTTATTTACTTAATTAAATAATCATAAAGTTAGTTACTAAATTTAAGATTTATCCTATCTTATTTGGTAGTAATCATATATTGAAGAAGAAATTGGATTATCCTTACATAAATTCATAAAAAAGTTATATACACAGCCGACCTTGAGTATGGGGGTGTTTGAGGTACCCTAAGGGCAATTCTAATGCCAAATCTATAAGGCCATGACAATTACCACTAGTGGGATAAATTTATTTAGTCCTAACACTTTGGTTTACTCAAAGGAAGTCCAATAATTTCAATAATTTTAATTTTAACATATAGAAAGGAGATAAGTTATCTAACATATAAATTTATTTACAAAATAAAACAAAATTCACTTAAAAAACATAATTTTTTTAACATCCTCGTTTCGTTATTTTATGTTAAAATATACATTAATTCGTTTTATATAATAATAAAACAAAATTACATATTTTTAAAAAAACTCAAAATAACCTTTCAATTTGAACTCGATTGAAGTTCAACTTAAACAATTTTGATTTAAGTTAAACTAAATTGAACATAATTTTTAATATTAAACCAGTTCGGTTTGGATTTAACCTTAGTCTCAATTAAGCAAATGAACTTTAGAAGTCTCTACATTCCTAGTACAAAGGGTTACATGACTATAAAGTAGGCTACAAATCTTCACATGGAGTAGTGATTCATGGAATGATAAAAAGAATTAGGTTTAGAAAAGATGATGATGAAGAGAGTACCAAAATTTCTCCTAACTCTATAGAATATAAAATCGTTAATACAAAGATAAAAATAGCAACAACACGAGATATCAAACTAATTTTTTATTAAGTAATTGAACTTTATTTTTTAATTAAAAAGTTTAAATTTTTCTAATTTTATATCGAAAAGAATAAAACTGAAAAATGGTTCTAACCCCTAAACCATTAAAACTATTACAATGAATTTTTTTAATTAAGAAATGATGATTAAGACAATTTTTAATGTTGTCTTAGAAATTCTACTTTTTCAACTTATAAATGTCATTTATTTTGAATTAAGTTTGGCTATAAAATTTTTAAGAAAACTTTCATGTCATAATCAATAAATAAGGGGTCAACCTGATAGATAGTTGAAGGAAGGTTACTATTGTAATTTCACTACAAAATACAAGTTTCTTATATAAACGAACGAAGGACTAACCCCGTTTGAGCCCCAAAAAAGGGGGCGCAGAAGACACTGATGCTGAAAAGCTTGATTCGTCGTTTTTCTTCTTCCCCGTCTTCATTCACAAAATCAGGTAAAGCACCTACAAATATACGAGAAGATTCAGTACTGAAGGTGGCCCAGCTTGAAAAATTCCTTAAAAGAGATTTTAAAAAAGGTAATATTACTCTCGATAAAGCACGCTATGTCTTTGATTTTATGATTCAAATGCAGCCCACACCTCCTATTGAATCATTTAACAGGTTCTTTGGAGCCGTTGCTAAGAAGAACTTTTATGAAGATGTTATTTTGCTTTACAGTAGAATTGATTCGATTGGGTTATTGCCGAATTTTATTACATTGAATATTTTAATTAATTGCTTTTGTAATGTGGGTCGAGTTTGTGATAGTTTTGTTGCTTTTGGGAGGATTTTGAGGTGTGGTTTTAACCAAATGCTGTGACTTTGACTTCTTTGTTTAAAGGTCTGTGTTTGGAGAAGAGGAGTACGGAGGCTATGGAGTTTCTGAAGAAAATGGTTGTCTTTGGGGTTAGGCCTAACGAGATTACGTATGGAACTTTGATTAATGGCTTGTGTCGAACAGGGAACATGGCTATTGCCCTTAAATTACTCAAACAAATGGCTGATGGGAATGGTCAAGGGGTGTTATCTGCAAGCCTGGCATTGTTTGTTATAGTAGTATTATTGATGGTCTTTGTAAAGACGGGCTGATAGATAAGGCAAAGGAATTGTTTTTGGAAATGAGGGGTAAGGGAATTAAGCCAAATGTGGTTGTTTGCACCTCTCTAATTTATGGTTGGTGTTTTGTGGTGAGCTCTTGTTTTTTGAGATGGAAAATCATGGATTGCAGCCTAATGTGGTAACGTTTACTTCATTGATAAGTGGGCTTTGCAAGGTGGGGAAGATGGATGAAACTTATGGATATTTTGAAATGATTACTCAAAAGGTTTGCAGCCTAATGTGGTGACCTTTACTACAATGATAAATGGGCTTTGCATGGTGGGGAAGATGGATGAAGCTAATGGGTTGTTTGATATGATGATTCAAAAAGGTTTGCAACCTAATGTGGTGACATTTACTACATTGATAAGTAGGCTTTGCAAGGTAGGGAAGATGGAGGAAGCTAGTGGGTTGATGGAAATGATGAGTAAAAAAGGTTTGCAGCCTAATGTGGTGACATTTAATACATTGCTAAATGGGCTTTGCAAGGTAGGGAAGATGGAGGAAGCTAGTGGGTTGATGGAAAAGATGAGTCAAAAAGGTTTGCAGCCAAATGTGGTGACATTTAATAAATTGCTAAATGGGCTTTGCATGGTATGGAAGATGGATGAAGCTAATGGGTTGTTTGAAATGATGACTCAAGGAGGTTTGCAGCCTGATGTGGTGACGTTTACTACATTAATAAGTGGGCTTTGCAAGGTGGGGGAGATGGATGAAGCTTATGGATTGTTTGAAATGATAACTCAAAAAGGTTTGCAGCCTAATGCAGTGACAATTAATGTATTGCTAAATGGGCTTTGCATGGTGAGGAGGATGGACGAAGCTAATGGGTTGTTTGAAATGATGACTCAAAGAGGTTTGCAGCCTGATGTTGTGATGTTTAATACATTGATAAGTGGACTCTGCAAGGTGGGGAAGATGGATGAAGCTTATGGATTGTTTGAAATGATTGCTCAAAAAGGTTTGCAGCCTGGTGTGGTGACGTTTAATACATTGATAAGTGAGTTTTGCAAGAAGGGGAAGATGGAGGAAGTTAACCAGTTGTTGGAATTGATGAGGGAAAGAGGTTTTGCAACCCGATATGGTGATGTTTCATACATTGATTAATGGGTTTTGCAGGGTGGGGAAGATAGAGGAAGGTAATGGGTTGTTGGGATTGATGATTAAAAGAGGTTTGCGACCAAGCACATGTACTTGGACCACTTTGATAGATGGTTATTGCTTTATGGACAGATTTGATGATGCCAGGGAGCTGCTAATCTCTATGGAGAGCAAAAAATGTAAGTCTGATGTTGTTGGTAATAATACTTAAAATTATTGTGAAATTGTTGGGAGTTGCTTCCTTCATTAGCTGTCCAAATGCCAATGAGAAGCTGACTTGATAAATGTTGATGCCATTGATTTTACAAACTTTTTCTTTTTTTTGGTTGTGAATGTCTGTAAGTTTATGTTATAAGTGATACTGTTTTCTATGTAGCATCCTTTAATCATAAGTCTGCACATATAATTCCGTATATTACTATTATTATTATTATTATTATTTGCTTGTATCAATTTGTTGTTAGTCACCTGAATTCTAACTGCTCTAATTATTTTAATTGCTTCATTTTGCTATGAGTTCAGGATATTCAGAGAGTATACATCATCACACGTCTATGTATCACTTTCCTGGTGAGTCTGGTCAGAAATTCTTTTGGATTTGCTTCTACAACTTTGCGTTTGTTCTTGTTGCAATTGAAATTTTAGTTCCCGTATCAGGATGGTTACTCCTTTTCCGAAGACATGGCGTGCCATCTGTAGTTGAAGATGGATATCGCACACTTTCAAGCCAAGAGATTTACTTACCTTGAATTCAAAAAGGCAACACAAAATTTTGAGGAAGAGCTACGGTGAAGTTAACAAGGATGTTTAAGATGATGAAAGAGCAATCTGTATGAAGAGATTTGGGGATACATATCTAGGACAAAAAAACATTTTGGGTTGAAGTCAGTATAATTGGAAAATCTAGGGATTCAGTTCAGAAGCCAGTCACAGGCTCATTCAATGAGTATATTGAAAATTCATCTCTTGACAAACACTTAATTCTCACCATGAGTGGCTAGAATAGGTTATTCTTTGTGATGTGAAACCTGAAAGCATACACCTAGAGTGTACATTTGAACCAAGATATCAGATTTTGGCATAGCCAAATTGTTCCAGGGTGGCAAACAAACTTGGGAAGTCTCTGGGACTTGCAGTACAAAGGGTTGCTCGGCTCAAGAGAGGCTGTGATACTTCATAGCACCTCCACGGTTGATGTTTGTGGCTACGAAGTGGTGATTCTTGAAATGGTGTAAGGAATTCAGGTTTCAAATCTGATGGTAGGGATGTGATAATGAGTAAGAAGTTGAGTTGACAAGAATTGCCAGGACAGTGAAAAGGAAAATGCAATTTGGAGGATAGAGGAGTGGGTTGATGAAAAATTGAATGGAAATTTTAGCCGAACCAGGCTGCAAAATTGATGGAAATTGGGATATATTTTGCGGAGGAAGATAGAAACAAGAGACTGCAGTAGTCCTCTTTCAAAATGTGAAGTTGAAGCTGAAGTCCATTGAGTGGACAATCAGTAGCTACAAAAGCTGTACCGAGCAGTTTTTATTGTTTTTGGTGTTTTATGCGGTTGATTCAACTTCAAAAAAACGGTCTGACATGATAGTTCAACTTTGAATGAGCATCTGACTCCCAAAAAATTTTTTTCATTAAAAAAAAAATTAGAGAGAGATCGATTTGACTTAAATTTATAACTAAGTGTAAATTGAAACACAAATTCATGTACATGGATTCAAACAAGAAAATTTGAGTACTATTTTTGCATTTATTATGGATTTTTGTCCAAAATTTGAATTGAATATTCAGGAAAAAAAAATTCCTGAAGCATTCGGCCTTTTATCACATAAAGTATATAAATAAAATAAAGGAAAAGGACAATTTTCTAGTCAAGTTTTGTTGAAATAATAAATATATATCTGTGATAAATGAAAATTTCAAATACTTATTTAAATTTTACTTTGTTAGGATATACTTATAAATTTTCTGTTAGAGTTAAGAGGTAAATTTGTTATTTTATCAATAACATTAAAATAATTAAATAATATCTCATTTTTCTTCTTTGGTTTGAAAAATTAACATTTTCTTTTTACATTAAATTTTAAAAAATTTACTTTTCTCCCCCTAAAATTCAGTCACTTTCTCTGGCGAATGGTCAACCAATAGCAAAGGAATAAGACGGAGTCATCTAGAAAATGACTGTCATCCAAGGATGATGATCATCCAGATTGAACAACAAGAGTCATCCTCACTAAACAATGGATGATAAGCGTTGTCAAGTCGCCCAACTACCAACCGCATTGGTCGCCCATGGCCGAAGGGAGGAGTGAAGAAAAAATTAGGGATTTAGGAGGAAAATATCACTTTTCAGAGTTTAGGTATAGGGGTTAAATGTTAATTTTTAAAATCTAAGAGAAAAAATAAAATAAAATTATATATTTTTTAATATTATTATTAAATAATTGTTTTACCCTTGTATTTAACGAAAAATTTAATGATAATTTATGAATAGATAAGTGTTTAAATTTTTTATTTATCATGAATATATTTTTTAAATTAAGCTAAAACTTCAGCAAGAAATAATCCTTTACCCTTAAAATAAAAATAAAAATTGATTATAGAAGAACAAATATTGTTGAATATATTATCAACCTCAACTCGTAAATAAAATTCTATCTATATGTTTTAAAGGTAGATTTAATTCAAGTTAGCTCTAATTTCGGTTATTGTTTGGTTTAAACAAATTGAGCTCAATTATTCAATACTACAGTGCATTGATTCACCCTTAGAAAAGTTTTAAAAACTGGTGAATTAATTTCTGGAATTTTTCCAAACCACTTTAATATAATGTTTACATTTATAATTTATTGTTTTATATTCAATTTTTTTGAAGTATAATTATGATTTTTTAAACTATTGAGAGTAGCTTAATATTTTAAAATTCTTGAAAGACCTTAAACTTTTTTTTAAATTTCCAAACACCCTCTACAAATTAAAAAAGACTCCATATTTTCAAAATGTATAGTTTATCCTAAATATACAATTTTACAACAAAAATATTTTTATTTACAAGAAAAGAGAAAAAAAAATGAGAGTAAAAATAATTAATAATAAGAGGCTTTTTATATAATTGAAATTTTTAAAAAGTCATTTTTTATCTTTTGTTAATTTAAGGTATGATAATAATTCAAAAAATGAAATAATAGGGAGAAAATTGTAATTTTAATTATTGTTTCATTAATAAAGATTATTTTAGGTAAGAAATTGACACATATACTTAATTTTGGGTAATATTTATGCGGGATATTAATTAAAATAAGCAAAAACTTTTCCGCTTATACTTTTTCAGGCAAACACACAGTAGTTTTACTTTTATAAGCAAATTTTTTGTAACTCTAAAAATACCCTCCTAGCCTTGTAGGTGTAGGCGCTGAAAGGAAGGTGTTGTGCATGCGGTGCGTGCGAAATGCGCGCGGTGCGTACAGAGTGCGGGGGTACGTGCAGTGCGCGCATCCTTTCTTATATATATATATATATTAATTAAATAATATAATATTTAATATAATATACATAAATAATAATAATAATATTTAAATATTATATATATATATATATATTAATTAAATAATATAATATTTAATATAATATACATAAATAATAATAATAATATTTAAATATATTATATATATATATATTAATTATATAATATAATATTTAATATAATATACATAAATAATAATAATAATATTTAAATATATATTATATATATATATATAATATTATAATATAATATATATAAAATAATATAATATATATTTAAAAATTATTATTATTATTATTTATATATATTATATTAAATATTATAATATTAAATATAATATATATAAATAATAATAATAATTTTTAAATAATATAATATATATTTAAAAATTATTATTATTATTATTATTTATGTATATTATATTAAATATTATAATATTTAATATTTATTTATTTATTATATTTTTTAAATATTATATTATATTATTTAATATATATATATATATATATATATATATATATATATATATATATATATAAAAGAAAGTGTGCGCGCAGTTGTTTATATATATTATATGAGAGTGCGCGCACTCTATACGCACTGCACACTGGGCATGCACCGTGTGCACTATGCACCCACCGCACGCACTTCGCACGTACCACGTGCACCATACCTTCCTTCCAGCGCCTACACCTACAGGGCTGGGAGTGTATTTTCAGAGTTACAAAACAATTTACTTATAAAAATAAAACTACTGTGTGTTTGCCTAAAAAGGTATAAGTAGAAAATTTCTTGTCTATTTTAATTAATAACCCTATTTATGCAACTAAGGTTGACAATATTTTTAAGGCCGAACCCTAAATTAATTCACATGTAGACCCACACAAAAGACTAAGCCATGATTGAACCCCAAAGAAAATCCATAAAGGCTGATGCTGAAATGGTGCTCAAGAGCTTGATTGCTTGATTCGTCGTTTTTCTTCTTCTCTTTCTTCATTCGCAAAACCAGGTAAACGAACTACAACTATACCAGAAGATCGTAAAGCATTCCAGCTCAATAAATTCCTTCATAATGATTGCAAAGAAGGTAATATTACTGTAGATGAAGCGCTCTATTTCTTTGGATACGTGATTCAAATGAAACGCACTCCTCCGATGTTATCATTTAATCTGTTGTTTGGAGCCCTTGCTAAGAATAAGTTTTATAAAGAAGTTATTTTGCTTTATAAGAGAGTGGATTCAATTGGGTTGTTGCTGGATTTATTTACTTTTAGTATTTTAATTTATTGCTTTTGTAATGCGGCTCGTGTTTATGATGGTTTTGTTGTTTTTGGTAGAATTTTGAGGTGGGGTTGTAACCCAGATGCTAGGACTTTGAATTTTTTTGATTAAAGGTTTGTGTTTGAAGAATAGGAGTATGGAGGCTATGGAGTTTCTAAAGAAAATGGTTGTATTTGGGATTAGTTCTAACGAGACCACTCATGCAACTTTGATTGATGGGTTGTGTAGAACAGGGAACACGACTGATGCACTTAAATTACTGGAAGAAATGGCTAATGGGAATGGTGAAGGGGGTGTTATCTGTAAGCCTGATAAATTTTGTTATAGTAGTGTTATCGATGGTCTTTGTAAAGATAGGTTGGTAGATAAGGCTAAAAAGTTATTTTTGGAAATAAGGGGTAAGGGGTAAGGGAATTGAGCCAATGCGGCTGTGTGCACCTCACTAGTTAATGGTCGGTGTTCTGTGGAAAATTTGGAGGAGGCTGAGCACTTTCTCGTTGAGATCGAAAATCAAGGTGTGCAGCCTAATGTGGTGACTTTTAATGCAATAATAAGTGGGCTTTGCAAGAAGGGGAAGATGGAGGAAGCTAGTAGGCATTTGGAATTAATGACTCAAAGAGGTTTACAACCTAATCTGGTGACATTTACTACATAGATAAGTGGGCTTTGCAAAGTGGGGAAGATGGATGAAGCTTATAGGTTGTTTGAAATGATGACTCAAAAAGTTTTGCATTCTGATGTGGTGACTTTTACTGCAATGATAAATGGGCTTTGCAAGGAGGGGAAGATGGAGGAAGCTACTGGGTTGTTCGAAATGATGACTCAAAGAGGTTTGCAGCCTGATGTGGTGACACTTACTACATAAATAAGAGGGTTTTGCAAGATAGGGAAGATGGTGGAGGCTAATGGGTTGTTGGAATTGATGAGTGAAAGAGGTTTGCAGCCTAATGTAGTAACTTTTACTACAATGATAAATGGGCTTTTCAACGAGGGAAGATGGAAGAAGGTAATGGGATGTTTGAAACGATGGCTCAAAGAGGTTTGCAGCCTGATGTGGTGATGTTTAGTGCAATGATAAATGGGCTTTGCTAGGTGGGAAAGATGGAGGAAGCTAATGGATTGTTGGGATTGATGATTAAAAGAGGTTTGCAACCAAATACAATTGCTTGGACTGCTTTGATGGATGGTTATTGCTTGATGGGCAGATTTGATCATGCAAGGGAGCTGCTAATCTCTTTGGAGAGCAAAAAGTCTAAGTCAGATGTTGCTAGTAATAATATTTAAATTATTTTGAAAATGTTGGAAGTTGCTTCGTTCATTTGCTGTCCAAAAGCCTACAAGAAGCTGACATGATAAATGTTGATGCCATTGACCATACAAACTATTTGCTATGTTGTGAATGTCTGTAAGTTTATGTTATAAGTGATGCTATTTTCTATGTAGCATCCTTTGATTATAAGTCTGCACATATGATTGTGTGTGTGTCTGTGTATATTTGCTTATTTCAATATGTTGCTAGTCACCTGAATTCTGATTGCTTATTATTTCAATTGCTTCTTTTTGCAATGAGGTCAAGATATTTGGAGAGTATACATCATCACACATCTATGTATTGCTTTCCTGGTGAGTCTGGTCAGAAATTCTTATGGATTTGCTTCTTCATCTTTGCATTTGTTCTTGGTGCAATTGAAATTTTAGTTCTAGTGTCAGGATGGTTACTCCTTTTTCTGAATTGAAGATGGATATTGCGCACTTTCAAGCCGATAGATTTAGTTACCTTGAACTCAAAAAGGCAACACAAAATTTTGAGGATTAGATGATGAAAGAGCAATCTCTGAAAAGAGACCTGGAGATGCATATCAAGGACAAGAAACATTTTGGGTTGAAGTCATTATAATTGGAAAAATCTGTCACATGAACCCGGTGAGAATGTAGGGATTTTGTTCAGAAGACAGTCACGGACTGAGTCTCTGAGTATATTGAAAGTTTTTCTCTTGACAAACAATTATTCTCTTCAGAAATTCATCTTGGGTGGGAAGAGGTTTAAAGTTGCTTGGGAACAGCTAAGGGCTGGCTAAGTTGTTCCAGAGGGGCAAACTTCAGAAGTCTCCAGGATTCCTGGTACTAAGGGTTAAATAGCTCCAGAGTGGGCTATGAATCTTCCTAGGTAGTGGTGATTCTTAATATGGTAATTCTTTATAGCAGGGGAATATTAGGGTTGTATTCAAATCGAACCATCTTAAGCTCGTTTGCTAGCTCGGTTAGAACAAGCTGAAATGAGCTTGGCTTTAATGAGCTCAAGTTCGAGCTTGAGCTCTAACTCAAGTTTGGAGGGTGTTCGATTTGCTAAGTTTGTGAGTTTTAAAAGGGTCAATTCAAATAGGTTAAAACAACATAGTTTTAATTAATACATATCAAAATGACCTTGTTTTAAATAAGTTAAGTACTAAATCAAACTCAATTTGAATTATAGTTAAACTCAAATCAAACTTGAGTTATATTTTTCTTAAACTGAATTAAATTCGAACTGATATAAGATAGAGTTTATTAAACTTAAGTTTAGGCTCGAGCTTGACGTAATTTGAGCTCGATTAGGTTTAGATTCACCCCCTACAAGAGGATGGTTTTGAGGAGAGTTTCGAGGATTGTCCCGGTTCTTGGGAATGTGAAACTGACGACTATTTTAAATTAATTTTGCTATAAATATAATTTAAGTGAGATTCAGTATAGAATAAAAATTAAAGAAAGCTTTTATGTTATAATAATTAATAACTTAAAATGTGAATTATTTTTAGGTTAAGGGGAAAGATAGTACAAGGAAGGTTAGTATTGTAAATTCATAACAGAATTACTAATTTTTATATAAACGAACGGCGGACTACGCCCGATTAAGCCCCAAAATATCCAAAAAACGCCGACGCCGAAATGGCGCTCAAAAGCTTGATCCGTCTTTTTCCTTCTCCTCCTCCTTCATTCACAAAACCAGGTAAAGTAACTACTACTATACCAGAAAATTCGGTAGCCCAGCTTAATAAATTCCTTAAAAAAGATTGTAAAGAAGGTAATATTACTCTAGATGAAGCACGCTATTTCTTTCGATACATGATTCAAATGAAACCCAGTCCTCCTATGTCATCATTTAATCTGTTGTTTGGAGCCCTTGCTAAGAATAAGCTCTATGAAGATGTTATTTTGCTTTACAAGAGAGTGCATTCGATTGGGTTGTTGCCGGATTTTATTACTCTGAATATTTTAATTAATTGTTTTAGTAATGTAGGTCGAGTTTGTGATGGTTTTGTTGTTTTTGGGAGGATTTTGAGGTGGGGTTTTACCCCAAATGCTGTGAGTTTGACTTCTTTGATTAAAGGTTTGTGTTTGCAGAATAGGAGTACGGAGGCTATGGAGTTTCTGAAGAAAATGGTTGCCTTTGGAGTGAGGCCCAACGAGATTACATATGGAACTTTGATTAACGGGTTGTGTCAAACAGGGAACACGGCTATTGCCCTTAAATTACTTGAACAAATGGCTGATGGGAATGGTGAAGGGGGCGTTATCTGCAAGCCTGGTATTTTTTGTTATAGTAGTATTATTGATGGTCTTTGTAAAGATGGGTTGATAGAGAAGGCAAAAGAATTGTTTTTGGAAATGAGGGGTAAGGGAATTAAGCCAGATGTAGTTGTTTGCACCTCTCTAATATACGGTTGTTGTTTCGTGGGAAATTTGGAGGAGGCTTCGCTCCTGTTTAGTGAGATGGAAAATCAAGGTTTGCAACCTAATGTGATGACGTTTACTACATTGATAAATGGGCTTTGCAAAGAGGGGAAGATGAAAGAAGCTAATGGGTTGTTGGAATTGATGAATCAAAGAGCTTTGCAGCCTGATGTGGTGACATATACTACATTGATAAGTGGACTTTGCAAGGTGGGGAAGATGGAAGAAGCTAATGGGTTGTTGGAATTGATGAGTCAAAGAGGTTTGCAACTTGATGTGGTGACTTTTAATACAATAATAAATGGGCTTTGTAAGGAGGGGAAGATGGAGCTTGCTAATAGGTATTTGGAGTTAATGATTCAAAGAGGTTTGCAGCCTGATGTGGTGACGTTTAATACTTTGATAAGTGGACTTTGCAAGGTGGGAAAGATGGAGGAAGCTAATGGGTTGTTAGAATTGATGAGGGAAAGAGGTTTGCAACCTGATGTAGTGACATTTAATACATTGATAAGTGGATTTTGTAAGGTCGGGAAGATTGAGGAAACTAATGGGTTGTTGGAATTGATGAGTCAGAGGGGTTTGCAGCTTGATGTGGTGACTTTTAATACTATAATAAATGGGCTTTGTAAGGTTGGGAAGATGAAGGATGCTAATACGTATTTTGAATTAATGTCTCAAAAAGGTTTGCAACCTAATGTGGTGACATTTACAACTCTGATAAGTGGCTTTTGCAAGATGGGAAAGATGGAGGAAGCTAACGGGTTGTTTGAAATGATGACTCAAAGAGGTTTACAACCTGATGTGGTGACGATTTCTACATTGATAAGTGGGCTTTGCAAGGTGGGAAAGGTGGAGGAAGCTAATGGATTGATGGAAATGATGAGACAAAAAGATATGCGGCCTAAATGGGTGACTTTTAATACAATGATAAATGGATTTTGCAAGGTGGGGAAGATAGAGAAAGCTATTGGGTTGTTTGAAATGATGACTCAAAAAGGTTTGCTACCTGATGTGGTGACATTTACCACATTGATAAGTGGGCTTTGCAAGGTGGGCAAGATGGAAGAAGCTAATGGGTTGTTTGAAATGATGACTCAAAGAGGTTTGTTGCCTGATGTGGTGACATTTACTACATTGATAGATGGGTTTTGCAAGGTGGGGAAGATGGAGAAAGCTAATGAGTTATTTGAAATGATGTCTCAAAGAGGTTTGCAGCCTGATGTGGTTACGTTTACTACGTTGATAAGTGGGCTTTGCAAGGTGGGAAATATTGAGAAAGTTAATGAGTTGTTGGAATTGATGAGTCAGAAAGGTTTGCAGCTTGATGTGGTGACTTTTAATGCAATAATAAATGGGTTTTGTAAGGAGGGGAAGATGGAGGATGCTAATAGGTACTTAGAATTAATGACTCAAAGAGGTTTGCAGCCTGATGTGATGACGTTTACTACTTTGATAAGTGGGTTTTGTAAGGTGGGAAAGATGGAGGAAGCTAATGGGTTTTTGGAATTGATGAGTCAAAGATGTCTGCAGCCTGATGTAATAACGTATACTATATTGATTAATGGGTTCTGCAATGTAGGGAAGATGAAGGAAGCTAATGGATTGTTTGCATTGATGATTAAAAGAGGTTTGCAACCAAACAGATGATGCATGGTTATTGCTTGATGGGCAGATTGATGATGCAAGGGAGCTGCTAATTTCTTATGAGAGCCAGAGGTGTAAGTCTGATGTTGTTAGTTATAATACTTTGATCAGTGCCTACAGCAAGAATAAGAAAGCAGAGAATGCAGTGAACCTATACAAGCAAGTGATTTTATTTCCTGTCCAAAAGCCAACAAGAGGCTGATGATGGCTTGTGGAAAAAGGGATGCTCGGAATTGCTTGGGAGCTATTTCAGAAGCTGCTTCATGAAGTCTTGATTCCAACCATTGTGACATATAACATCTTAATACATGGCTTTTGTTAAGAAGGGAAACTGGAAAAGGCATATGATTATTTATCAAATATGGAAAAGAAGGGTTGTTACATTCGATATGCTTATGAGAGGTTTCTTACAAAATAATGAGGCAGCTGAAGTGATTGACTTCTTCACAAAATGGACAGAAATGTGATGCCAGATTTATCCATAATTTCAATCTGGTTCACCAAATCAAAAGATTCAACTGTTGTTTGGATGGCTGACTCTGAGAGACCATTCAATGGCAAGGGCTCAAAAGTTTCTTTGCAACAAAATGGTGATATGGTCCTGCAGGCTGTTGATGGCTCAGTGATATGGACTATTAACACCTCCTTTACTGATGCTGATAGAGTTGAGCTTTTGGAATCTGGAAATCTTGTTCTGAAGGATATAAATCTAGCATTCTATGGCAAACTTGAAGCTTTGCATACAAACCACCCTTTACAAAGACAAGAAAATTGGATTCTATATCTGGACCAGGAGTTTTTGCTTCTGGGTACTTTAGCTTATATTTTAATGATGAATATGTGTTGATGCTGATGTGTGATGCTGCGGATATTTCAAGTGTGTGTTGGCCTGATCCTGATAAGGATGTGTTCCAAAATGGAAGAAAAATGTAAAACAGTAGTGGAGTGGTTGTTTCAGATGAAAGAGGCAATTTCTTGTCAAGTTATAGACTGCAATTCAGTGCTCTATAGCTTCAATGAGCCATGACTCTGGATGGTTAAATGTGTTCTACAGCAGTGTCAAGTTCATGGAGTCTGTGGGAGAAATGGGAACTGTACTTATGCACAAGATAAGCCGAAGTGTTCATGCCCTCCATGGTTCAAGGTAACTGAGCCAGGTGATTCGAATAAAAGGGTGCATGATTATCATCGACAGAAGTTTAACTTCAAACTCCAAATGACATTCATCAAAGGTTCAAAATTTGATTTCTAGGATTTGATCTCAATTTCACTTAACATTCATCAAAAGAGGAATGTATGAAACTTTGCTTAGATGATTTTTCAGGCTATCAAGAGTATCTCATGGCTTTACAAAAAGTGTTGTTTTCAATGGAGAGAAATATGAGCACACAGTACCTAGATGATATGGTTGAGTTTGAATAGAAAATAAAGTAATACGCATATAAAATTGAGTATAAATATCATTGCTCAATTTGTAATCGTTCTCAATCAAATTTATTCCACTCATATTTGTGGTGTATACATGATATAAGTTAGACATTAAAATTAGACTTCAATGATACTTAGACCTCAATCCTGTCTTAGTCAACGTCTTGTGCAAACCATTAATTCTCATTTTAAAAATAGGGTTTAATCATGTTACAAGTATGATAGTTGGATTGATCCCGGTTGACTTAACAAACAAAAAACAAGTCAGGATGATTCACCCGATTCAATTCTCAATGTAATGTAATGTGATCTTATAGTTAAAATGAGTTTCACCCATAATTCTGATCGAATTTATCACTGCTGGTCAGTCCGGTCCGGACCTAATGTAGGGCGTTAGGAGTAATTGTCATTATCAAAGGGGTTTTACAAACGCAACACCACAATTTATTACCTTATCGCATCTTCCTGACACTCTTAAGTCGCATTCTTCTGATTTCGTCATTTCTGAGATGGAAGATCAAGAAAACCCTAAAATCCTCCAAATCCCAGATCAAAATTTGCAAAAGAAGCACCAAATGATGCTTGAGCGTCTCTCAAATCGCCACCAAACTCGTTTAGAAACTCGCAAACTTGATTCGACTGACTCAACCACCTCCACTTTCCTCTCCCGCTTCAACGACTCCAAAAACTCCATTATTTCTCAACTCCAAACCACCACTGACCCTTCTCGTCTGACCGTCATCTCCGATGCCATATCCACTCTCGAAAAACTCGTCGCCGAGAACTCCTACTCTCTCCCCTCCTACGAAGTCCGATCATCTCTCAGAACTATCTCGGATTTGAAGCAAAATCTAGAAAACTTATCGGCACAGTTGATCCCCAGAAAGAAATTTTCATTCAAAAGCAAACCTACCAGAACCCAAACCCAAAGCCAGATCTTACAAAATGATGTTGTTTCGACACCAAATGAAACTGAATTAAAATTTAATTTCCCGGTTCGTGAATCCCCGGGTTTTCGAGATAAACAAAATGAAGTATTGTTCCAAGACTTTAAGTGTTCTGAAATCGGGGAATTTACATTATCGGGTTTGGACTCGTGTGAGGTGAGATTGGTAGGCTGTGTTAACGCTTTGTTTTTTAATAAATTGAAGGGTTGTAAAGTTTATGCGGCTCCTGTGACGGGATCGATTTTGATTGAAGAAGTTGAGGATTGTGTATTGGTTTTGGCTTCGCATCAGATTAGGATTCATTTTGCAAAAAGATGTGATTTTTATTTGAGAGTGAGGAGTAGGCCGATTATTGAGGATTGTAATGGGGTTAGATTTGGGCCATATTGTTTGAATTATGAAGGGATTGAGGAGGATTTAGAGGCGGCGGGGTTGATTGAGGAGACAGGGCAATGGGGTAATGTGGACGATTTCAAGTGGTTGAGAGCTGTGCAAAGTCCTAATTGGTCAGTTCTGCCGGAGGAGGAGAGGGTTGGGACTGTTGATCTGGCGGATTTGGGATGTGGGAATGATGCAAGTTAGCTAAAGCTAAGATCTCGTTTAGGTGAATTTGATTTAATGCTAGGGTACTGATCAAAGTCCTTTCATTGAGTCTGGCGGCTTTGAACTTTTGGGAGCAACTGAAATCTACAGGATTTGGAATTTGATTGCTGTATTAGGTAATTTTGATTTTCTGTGTAGTGCAAAGTATGGTAATAAGGATTTAGTTCTTTATTCCCTTTCTGATTTCAAGAGATGTGACAAAAAAAAGATGAATGATTTGAACTGATGAATTATGGAGAATAAAATGGGCAACATTGTCTCTACTCCTTTATTTGTTGTTGCTGTACATCATGCGTTGCCAGGTGATGGAATAAGTAAACAGATTATTAGGTATTACTGATTATTTTTCAGGGATAAATTAGGTTTAAGCTAATGTAAACAATTAATAGGGATTTTATAAGTTTTCCTTTGAATCGATTTCATTTTAATGTATTCTTATATTTGGTTGTAACTTATGTGCTGATTAAAATATAATTCTAGGGAAATTTTCATCATGTTGTTGCTAATTTACAAAAGCATGTAGCTTATATGATATGACATCAAATTGTGGATGTCCATTTAACTAGCCCTTCATTCATCCATCTATAAGTCTATACAATTGAAAAGATGCTTAAAGGTGATTCCTTGTTGAGCCAAAAGATGTTACATGAATGAATTTCTCATTGTTGCAATTGATGATTTTCACAATGTGAAAAGTCAGTTATGGACTGTACCTCGTGTAGAGATGCAGACAACAAAGAAATTACTCAGAATTCAACGTTGTTTGGATTGAAGATCTACAGAAAATAAAAAACACAGAAGCAGAAAAGAAAACAACTTTTGATTTAATATGGTTAGAGAAATTCAATGTGATTCAAGTCCCTATTAATTCACCTTGCTGATCAAGTGCTCTTATTCACATTGTTGAAAACTACACTTCATTATTAGAATTATGGCAAAGAACAGGAAAAAAAAAAAAAAACAAGAGGAGGTCAAAGCCAAAATAGCAGGTAAAATTGAAGATGAGGTGATTGAATTAAATGGTTAGTTATATGTGGTCTGACTGTAGAAAAGGTTAGTTTGTCATTCACCTTTTTCCCCTGCTTTCTTGTATTTTAGTTCTTTTCATTTAGAATGTTGAGTGGAGTTCCTAATTTTACATTTTTGTAAGATTTGACAGTATGTAAGCATATTGATATTCTGTTAAGATTTGAGGATTTTCTGTCATATTGATATGCAAAGTAGGGCATTAGAACTTTTTTCGCACCTATGTGAGATGCATTTGTTGCAAGATGCTGGTCTATCTGTTTTTGTTATTGCACATCTTCATAAGCTCGTGAGAATGGGTTAGTCAATTATGATGCAAGTTTATTCTAAAATCAGTTCTCAGTTTTTATCACATTAAAAACTGATGAGCAGCAATTCACTGCTGTAGCTTCTACTACAAATCTTCACTTTGCGATCTGTTTCCTCTACCATTGTATATTTTGCATCACCTTATTTATGTCATTTTTCTGGATTGGAGAGAGGAAACACGGTTGGTTTGACAAATGATCAATATCAGTGGCAATATTGTGTTAGAAGTCAACTTATTGCTAGTGTAAGATGTTTCAGAAGTGAAAGGCTGAAGGATGTGGGAAAATGATTTGTCGACAATATCAGGTTCTTTTATTTGATGTTCTTCATATAGACAATATATTGAACTGAACTTTTGTTTCTGACTTAGCCAATCATGATATGCCAGTGAGCAACCCTGCATTCTGGAGAATGAAGCAGCAGGAATGAGACACAAATTTTGGCTGCTCCACCTGGTTCCTTTTCAACTTCCAACTTCTTGTGTAGTATTCTGGCCGACCATCATTTGAGCAATACACAATCCCAGTTTCTGCTGGCTCGTCACTATTACTACCGGAAACACCATGGTGACATAGTCCTCCTCAAGGCTTCACTTGTGAAGCATGGAGATTTTTTCAGGGTCTAAAGCATAGGGCCCTGTTGGAGATCAAGCAAAGGAGCATTCTCACCACAAGCTTGAGTTTGGAATGCTCAAGGACACCACATGCTAGGAGAGTCATACCCATTAACAGTCTCTGATACGAACCTTAGGAGAATCACACCTCAAAAGCTAGCTATTGAGATGGGAGAGCCCAAGGCCATATATACTCCACACTAGTTACCCATACTTTCCAATGTGGGATCCAAATCTCATACATTACACTTGGGATCCTAACATACCACTATGCTCCGCAGCCCCGGCGCCCACGTCGGCTGGCTGTGCGCTAGCTCCCTATTAGCCTCGGGCGAACACTGCAATACCGGTGTCACCACCCGTGCCGCACGATTGCAACTGGGAGACATAATGATGGCTTTGATACCAAATGATACGAACCTTAGGAGAACCACACCTCAAAAGCTAGCTATTGAGATGGGAGAGCCCAAGGTCATATAAACCCCACACTAGTTACCCATACTTTCTAATGTGGGATCTAAGTCTCATACATTACACTTGGGATCTTAACAGTCTCCAAGGACCCACCTAGGACAAATCAGTTTGGAATGCTCTTTGAGTTTGCAGAGTAAGTGGGGAATTAAAATTGGTATGTGTCTAGATGAATAGGTTTGGCCTAATTATCTTTCATTCGATCTAATTAGATACACACCATTTTTCTTTATTCTCCTTGTTTTATCTTTTGCCTTTTCTAAAACGTCTATGATAGTTTAGAAAATGATCCTTTCAATAAAATCTTGCAGTTCTTTCTTCTGGTCATCCTGTGGTCATCTGCATAGTTGTATGTTTGCCACAACAAAATCCTGAGAATCTCTGCAACGCCAATTCCTGAAACTCATGAGATGTTCAATTTTGATTTGAACAAAATGAGCAACCGTCTTCTTTAATGGCTGAGTGGTGGGCACAGGCTTGAACAACTTGTGTAATAAAGGCTTAGTACTTAGAATTCCCTCTCTTGTCGGACAAATGCTTTTCAAAATACTAAAAGCTTCATGGAGGGGACACACTTAGATATACAGAATGCGGGATCATCATAACTCACCAACCGGGCCATGAAATTAGTCAAAAAAGAAGGGAACAGCAATCATGGTTACAGGGTCATAGATTCTGCTGCTTCATTCCTAAAAATTCATGTTTTCACTTTGACCCTTCTATGTGCTACTTCCAGGACTTGTTTTATAAATTGTAACCCAAGGCTTTTGTATATAGACGAGATGTTGACCTAGTGAGAGTTGGTCATAGTTGGTGGTTGGATTGTTTGACCAATGGTTGGACCTATAAACTGTTTAGGAGAGATATTTATGTCTTTTATTTTGTTTAAGGGTTAAACTGATATACATTTAGGCTTGTTTTGCCATTTTTAGTTTGTGCGAGGACTAAAATAAAATTTTCTTTTAAGTGTATGAAAACTTGATCTAAAGACCCTAATTGCACTAGTCTCTTCTGGTTTTTTTCTCCATCATTCATCCTCGTGGTGGTAGCTACTTCCGATGAGAAATCATCACTTTCTGCCTCTCGGCATCAATCTCATCACTCATCATTATTTTTTACATCAATTTCATCATTTCCTTAATCAATCTAATTATTTCTGGTGTCTTTCACCTGGTTTGATTTACTTTTTACGTTAATCTCATCATTCCTCATGTTAGTCTCATTTAATTCATTTATGGTGTTGATCTCACATTTTTCATTCTTATTCTGATCGTAAACTGGTGTTTGACTCATGAATTGTCATAAATTTCTAGGTTGAACCATTGCCTAATATCATATGGTTGAAGCCATTGGAGTAGACACAATAGTGGGTCGTGTCATGCTAGTTACAACATGACCCCATCAAGTTTGCAAGTCGTGTCGAGCCCAAGGTCTACACAGTTATGGGTCTTCGTATTGGGTTGCCCTATAAATAATACAAGACCCATAGCACAACCCTAAATTTATAGGGTCGTGTCGTATCGGACCTTTAACAGGTTGATCTATTAATTATATTAATTTTAAGAAATAAATTAAAAATAATTGTTAAAATTTATTAATTAAATTCTTTTTTCAAATTAATACAACCAAGGATCACAAATTACAGGTTGATTTTTTAAATCACATTTTATTTATATTTTCAGATGATGTAAAATCATTTTCTATTATTAATTGCAATATCCAATTAAAGAAAACTCTCTATTTTATTGATTATTGTGATAGATTTGTTTTCTCTAACTATATCTTTTCGGCTTATCTAATACATAAGTCGAGACAACTATTGTTTATATGCTCTATCAACAAGAGAAACTGAGCAACTCACATGCATGGGCATCCAACAGTGTCTCTTGCATTTTTCTGTATCTACGTAGTTTTCATTTTGTTTTTCTAATTTTGTTGATTATTTTTTCAAGGATATTTTAATAATAAAAATTTTTAATATGCTCTAAATGAAAAAAGTGCTTAAACGATTGAGACGATTTCACTTTTGTAAACCCAATTATCCTTTCTAGACTGTGTTATTACAAAGGGACTTGAGGCCCAACCCCTTTGTTGTATCTACTTTGGATCGTCATCCTAAGCATCACCACCAACGGGCTCAAGCCAAATCGATTAAACCGGTTAGTCTAGGATTTTAAAACATTGTTGTGACCCTTTTGCGGACCTAAATCATTTTTCTGGTTTAACCATTGTCATTGGTCAATATAGAACCCATTAGGCTGATACTTTGATTGAAATGTTTTCTGATAGAAACAGTTTTGCAAAACACTTCGTGAAAAATTTAAGAGAGTTGATTCATTAAACAATGTGAATGGGCAATTGGGCAGACACTACATGTTATTAAAGAGCACAATGCCACTGAAATAGTTGTCATGAAAATGGTAAAACCAAAAGCTTCTTTTGGCTTCAAGCTGGTGTCACAAACTCTAAAGCACAGGGCCCTATCTTTGCACTAAACAAACAAAGTTCCAATTGATTCTGTTCCAAATAAACGACAAATTAAAACCCATCTAAAACACTCACACAAAAATAAAAACAAAATAGAAAGATGCTGCCTTAAGTAAATAATAGAAGGGTTGTGGATCTTATTGCAATGAAAATAGGAAGAGTAGGATTCTATTCAAGTTTGAGCTCACACTAAAATTGTTCAAATTTAGCCCAAATCAAGTTTTGTATTCATCTTAGTATTGTGGTTAAGTGAAAAATGATTAAAATAATATTATTTTAATATATATTAATTAAAATAATATCGTTTAATCGATTTATATTAAAAATTTTCAGACGCACAACTTTACAAGTCAAATATCTCTAAAGTCTAAATTCGAAAATATTTAACTTTCAGATTCAAATTTAAATTCAAATTCATTTTAGTCAAATTTATTTTTGATCCATTCAAATTAAATTTATTCTTAAGTTTGAACAAATTTGGCTCAAATCTAACTCTAAAACTAGGCCATTAAAATTAGTATCTTTGATAAACTAGACCTTTGAGAGAAATTCACCATAATCATTTCGGTTGCTTTGTAAGTTATGTTGCATCCATTCACATATAGCAGCTAATTTAAAATGGGGAGATATTATTCACTTTGTCTTTCTATAGTTTTATGGTTCTCTTTAAAATCGTTTCACTAGGAAAAGAAAAATAACAAGTTTATATAAAAATATAATGTCTTTAAAATATATTTAATATAAGATTTTTTATATTAATACAACCTCGATCAAAGTATAGGGGTAGAGTACTTGACAATATCCCAAAAATTGCCACTTCAACATTATTTTGATACACACATAATAAACTATTTGAAATTGTGAGATAGTATTTATTTTAACTTTTTATTGATTTTATAGTTTTATTTTAAAAATACATATTTCGAAGAAAAATGAGAATGAATTTTTATTCATTTGGAACCCTAATCTCATGTTCGATATGAGATATTTGATATCAACACAATCCTTCTAGTGCCAATTATATGGGGTTGAAAATTTGATATTAACAGAAATTAACAGATTAAGTTAGTTAATGTAAAGATTTGGAAACTAGAAAAAGGCGATGATCATCTAATTGGCCTTCACATAGTAACTTTAAAAGTAACAGTAAAAGGGGTAACTTTTCTTCACAACCTAACAATATAAAAAATTTGCATTTAGGCCCCCAGCAGCATAAGCGTCTAATTAAGCTTACATAATTCAAAAAAAAATTACTGATTACACCACTTAAACACTTGGTTTAACCATGGCGGCCAGCCGACGGTGGTGAGACTCCAGCCTCTCCAACCTCATGTCATTGTTGAACTTCTTTATGAAAGCATCGGCTCTCCGATTCAACTCCTCCTGACTCATCGATTTCTCCCTCCTCAGAGACGCCCTGTCGCTGAAAGTCTCCGACTTTCTCAGCTCGCGTTTGGCCCACGCGACGTTTTCCTCAGAATTGTCAATATCATCACCACCATCGCTATCAGGATGGTGTTCACCATGATCTCCGCCGGTTTTTTCCTCCTTTGCGGCGTTGACGGCAGCCCGGGATGGCGTGTCCCACGTGCCACTCTTCTTCAGGAGGCGGTTCTGCGGCTTGCCTTGGCCTTCAGTGATCAGTCTCCAAGTGTCTTCAAGAGTTTCCTGAGTAAACTCCTCGGATTTTTCAATCAAATCTTCTGTTAGAGCGGCGGTTGAGCCGGTTTCTTGAGATGGGTCGGTGAGTTTGAGAGCCGACAAAGTGGGGTTTTGGTTTTCTTCTTTAACTTCATCATCAGCATGATGTTGAACCATTAAAAACCAGGGATCATCATCATGAGGCTGAGGGTTGTTTTCATTTTTCTGAATGTTTTGGTTCTTTCCAGAAAGGGATTTCTCTTTGGTGGTCTTGGAAGCAGCTTCCTTGGTGAACTTTTCCGCAGGTTGAGGGCCTTTTTGCTGAGCGAAAGTTGAAGAAGCGGCAATGGAGATGATGATGACGTTAACAAGGATGTAAACATACGGAGGAGAAAGGCAACTTCTGAAGAAAGTATAAAGCTTTGGAAGAAATGAAAACATAGAGAAAATCAAGTTGAATGTGTAAGGAATTATGGCCACTTTGAACAAAATGAAAGTAGAAACAATCCCAACTGATAAAATTATCAACTTTCCTCCACAAATCACCCTCTCTAATCTGCCTATAGTCGCCTCCAAATTCCTGTAAACATCTCCCATGGTCAGCCTGAAACTTTCCCAAAAAGCTTTTACAAAAAGTTTCAACTCTAATGGTGTCTATGGTCATAAGACAGGAGACTAAAAACCACCATTGAAGACGAGTAAAAATGCAAACTTTGAAGCTTTCAAAGAGAACCCAGAAGACAAAAACAGGAAACTTTCATTGTTTACAGAAGCAGAGCTCAAAAAGGGAAAATTTAGAGTAGCTAGCACAACTGTACAACACTTACGGAGGGGGCCTTCTGAGCCAGGGTTTTATGTGGAAAAAGGGTTAAAGGTCGAGCTAGTTTGTGGGGATCTGATGCAATGTGGACCGTCTGATGAAGGGAATTGGATTGAAAATGATGGAGAGATAAATTTGCAGTTGTTTTGTTTAGAAGAGACAGGACCCAGTTTAGGGAGATAATGGGGTTGATCAGAAAAATGGAAGGTAATTGATTAATTAATAACGCCGTTTTGAAGCCACCGCGTTCCGGTTTATTCTTTTCAATGAGTGACTAATCCTTCACTTGAAACTCACAATGATGCCTATATCTAGGTTCAAGCCCAGCCGAGCCAAGCTGAAATACTGAATATGGGTTGATTTAAATTTTGTTTGAAATTATATTATTTTATAGATCAATTAAAAATATTGTCACTTAAATAAATAATATTATTATAAAAATAAATAATATTATTATATAATAATATTATCGATTGAATATATAATATTATCAATAAGGATAAATCTATGAGACAGTTTAAATAACAAAAGAAAAGATTTTATATATAAGAGAATATGATTTTAAATATTATATTTCAAAATCAAATTTTTGACCTATCTAATTCAGTAGTTTTGTTCCATATAATTGGTTTAATCTAATAAATAGTATTATCGAAAAAAGATTTAAATTTTATCTTATAACTATTATATCAAGTAAGTCTATCAAATTTTAAATGTAAACCTTTTTATTTAGGTTTTTATTATCACTCAAATTATCTTTGAAGATTTTATATGAGTTTCCTTTTCAGTATAATAATGTAAAGAAAATTATACGATCACAACACAAGATTGATATTTATTTTGTTAATAGGTGTAGTATTTCTCAATTTTCTTGAGCAAAACCCTAGATTTTGGAATACAAAAACACAAACTAGGGAAGATTGGGTTAGGAGGCATTGCAGTTTGCGGTTTGACGAGCTTGAATCCAAAACTTCTTTTTAGAAGTTTTAATGATTCAGCTTTTATTATACTGGAATTTGGTTTTTTTGTGCAGAAACAGAGGAGGAAGGGAGGGGCTTCATTGAATACGGAGGTATATTGTCTGACCCCAGGAAACACCAAACCACCAATACAAAACCCATTGCTTTCCCTTTCCGTTTTCTTTCCTCTTTACTGCAACTTGGTGCCTGCCAGTGCCATCCTGCCATCGACCCAGGGAAACCAAAAAGGAGGGGGGTCCTGATGGGTTGATCAATTGAATCAGTATCTAAACCCTTAGCCTCCAAGGGTAGCTCTAGGAAAAAAAGGTGTAGATAGTTTTATAAATGGAGATCCAAAATTTTATCTATTTAGTGTGATTGATTTTATCTCAAAAAAATAATTTAACTCAAATTTAATTTTTTTATTTAAAAAAAATATAAATTCAAACCTTGTTAATTGCTAAAATTATTTGATATAATAATTATAAAACCAATCATTAAATTTAATATTTTTTCATTCGATTTGAATGATTTAATTTCCTAATACAGTGGATGGACACTTTGATAACTTAAATCATGTATTGTATTATGTATTAAAAATTTAATTTTTTATATTATGTATTAAATATTATATTATATGATTTTTAAATAATAAAATATTAATAAAAAATCTAAAAATATATCAATTTATGTCAATAAATATGTATCGTATTATACAATATATTTAATATATCATATTAATTCAATATACTTTATAATTTATATTATTTTTTATTTATATTATATTATAATATATGATTCATATCAAATACGATATAATACTAATATCTTATATTATGTCGTCCCACTTGATAAACCTACGAACCACGCCTAGATTTAGCTCTCTATGTCGAGTTACGTCAAATTTTCCTCCCCTTCTTTAATTTTGTTTGGTGTGGGTCAATAATTCACTTCTTTTTTTCGGCTTTATGCCTCTCCTACGATATCTATTTCAAATCTATATGGGATATTTTATTATCTCACAAATTTCCCTTAAGAAATTTGTCAATCCTGATTAAGAGGTTATTTCAACTTATTTAGGTTGTATTAGGTATGAATCAGGCTAAAATAAAACCTAAATTAAGATTAGTTTAAGACCAATAAGTTAAAACTAAAATTATTTTAGATTTGATACGTGTTAATTTAAATTCAAATGTTTCAATAAATTTAAATTCAATTTATTTGATAAAAACGAGTTTAATACTTAATTTAAACTCAATTTGTTTAATCACAATTCAAATATTATTTAAAGTCGTCTAGATCTAATCTAATCTTAAACATATTCTTTAGTTAAAATGGGTCAAACTTTATAATTAGAAACAATATTCAATACTTTTTTTTCCTAACTTTCCGTAAAATTGTTTAACCTAATTGATTTTTTTTAAATCTCGTAAGCTTATATGTAAAATCTCTTAAAAAAAGAGTTAAAAAAGAAAAATGATTAAACCCTTGGACTAATTTGAAGTTATAATAATGATCATCAATTCAAGCTATTCAACTATATTAAACATTTCTTTGTGCTCAAATTCAACTATTTAACTAATATGGGTAGGGTCTCGATTATTAAAAAAAACTATATTTAATATATGATGTTTTAAATTGTTAAAAAAATATATCTTAATGATTGTGTCCACATTATTATTTATGGAAAAAAATATTAAATAATAATAATAATAATTCTGTAGCTAATATTGATGCCCTTTGAATGGTCAGTTTCTATATCGCCGGAACCCTTTCTGCATTCAAAGCATTTACATCCTTTTCAACGTGAATTTCTTCCTCCATTTGATTGGCTGTTACTGTAGCATTTATGGTCGGCGATTTGTGATTTGACCTGCCACCCTAATTGTGCTCGTCACGACAAATTATTAATAGGGCAAAGAAATATTTTCCGCTCAAGTTTTATCGTAATCTTAAAAGTACATTAAGATTTTATCAAACTTTCAAAAGTATATCTATAGATTCGTCATATTTGACATCTAATCATAGTCATTTAGATGACGACAATTTATCTGAACAATATCTTCATGGTATAAACAAAAGGTTTTATCTGGATTCAAAAAATCCTGACAAAATCTAATCGAAAAGACAAGGATTCTTACAGAGAGAAGGCGCCAAGAGGGGAAGAGTAATTGTTGTCTTCCGAAATTTAAATGAGAGAAAAAGTTCACTTTTTAAAATTAATCCAATGAGAAAAAATGTTACTTTTTCAAACTAGGGGAAAAAATGTTATAAATTTTTAGGATTTAAAAAAAAATGGTGATTTTACCCTTCCCTTTAACAAAAACTTTTAACAAAAATTAGTCTATAGGTAAGTATTTGAGTTTTTCAATTGTTACAAGTATGTTTTTGAGATTAAACTAAAACTTAGGTGGAAAATTGTCCTTTTTCCTTATTAATAATATCAATTCTCAACATTTGAGTTAGAGTCTTAATTCACATTGATCTCAAATTAAACCTTTGTTCGGATTGAATTCAGATTGAATCAAGCCTTGTTTGCAACGTCAATACAAATTAACTTAAACTCAAGCACGTTCAAACTGATGAATAATGTCATTAGAGGGTTACTAAAGGGGTAAACAGTATCACTGTAATGGTAAACAAGTCGACCTACAAATCTAGAGCTCTAGCTAGAGTTTGTCTCATTTGAATTAAACATGGATTTAAATTTCATCTAGTTCAACTCAAATTCATCCCTATTATTAACATGAGATGATCAATAACAATACTTCATGTACAAACAGTTAGGTATTAATAGATAAAAATAAATTGACGTGTTATTAATAATTATATATTTTGAATTAAAGATAAAATAAATAATTTGACTATCTATTCACATATCCAACCGTTTTTTTATGAAATATTGCTTGGTTGGCAAGTGTTTCAAAGCCTCAATCTTTAGTGGTACTCAAGCTACAAATTTTCTCCATTTTTCGACTCACTAATATATTTCATAAATCATAAATTCTTCCACTGGCTCCCAAATTAGAGTATTTGATCCTAAATGTAGGTTGGATCTTAATTGAGTTCACTTAGTTTGAATATATTTATATTAAACTTGAATTGAAAGAATTGACTTATTATAAAAACCGAATTAAACTCAAGCTGGAAAAAAATTAGTTCAATTTAGCTAACGAGCTAGGCGATGACTTAATTCAATTCCAACTTAGTTCGTGGCTTATTTAAGTCGTATCAAATAATTATTAAAATAATATCATTTTACCTATTATTTGATGAATCAATATCGTTATGTCAATAAGTTGTGAATTCAAGTCATAAATCTAACTCATAAATTTTAATCGAACTTTGAACTTAAAGATTAAACCAAATTCGAGGTACTCTTACTTTAACTTTATAAACCTAAATTGAGCTCAAATAAGAAATTTTCAAATTTGATTCAATCGTATTTACCTATAACTAACTTGCAAAAATTATGAATAATCCCTATATATTTATATCAATAATAATATATATACAAATAATAAATATAAATTTTTATATAAATAATTATATATATTATTTTCACGCATAATTCAATAGATATTTATACGTAGTATACGAGTGTGACATGGGGATCAATCCTAGATTTCAGGGGCAGGGGGCCAGCCAAATGTCGTCCAGAGCCAATGTGGAAATTGATAGGTGAGTAGCTGAAGCCCTAGCCTTAGCTTTGTCAGTTTTGATTCCACTGCTCAAATTTCTTGTTATCATTCACGCCCTTACCCTCTGTCTTTTGTTTTCATTTGCCTGCCCCTGCAAATTATTCGACAGCCCCTGTCATCCACTAAACGAGCATCTAATTAAATTTCGATAATGTATTATTATATAATTATATTATTTTATAATTAATTTAAAATTATTTAATTATATAATAATATATTAATTAAATATTTAAAATTAAATATATATCATTTTTATTTTAAAATTCAGATAGTGTGATTATCCTCGATTTTGGCTTCATATTTAAATATAAAGGTGATTTTACCCTTAAGATATTGAAAATAATAATGTCACATTTAATTTTCATTGGTGTGAAAGTTCATACTAATAAGAAATAGATTGAACCTTGATGGCATTTGATGCAAGAATGTTAAAAGACAAACAAAAGAAAGTGAAGAGTTGATTTTTAACGTAATTTAACTAAAAAAAACTAAGAGTCTACGTTTATAGTATTATTATTATTTAAATAATAAAAATAGAGAAAAATGTTAACAAGTTGGAAGAGTCTCCCCCACAATTTTTCCAGTTTCCACTATTATGAAGTTATTATAAGGAAGGTTAAAGTTATATGTATAATTATCGTAAGAAGTGTAAAATTTTGTAGCATGATACGCGATTATGATTTCAATATAATTGAAGAGTAATTACATTTTAATTAAGATTTTTGAGATTAAGGTAATGATTACAAAACAATAAGAATTGTTATGTAATACTCGATAAATTACAAGAGTTATGACGAATTTAATCTATGTTCCTTATTTGTAATTTCTTAAAGAGATTGTATCTTGTTCAAGACGTCTTCTCAAGTCATAGGATAGAGTAAGACTAGTTTTCCAGTTGTTAATTGTCCTGATTAATGTCGAATTGTGAGTTTATTTGAAAAGAGTTTTTTAATGTATAACAATTTTCAAAGTTAACCTTATATAAAAGAGATTGTATATTGTTTAAGTCGTCTTCTCTAACTTACAAGGTAGAGTAAGGCTAGTTTCCAAGTTGTTAATTGTCCTCATCAATGTCGCATCGTGAGTTTAACTAAGGAGAGTTTTTTAATATATAATAATTTTCAAAGTTAATCTAAAATAAAAGAGGTTTAGTCTTGAAATCAAGGATGACAACGACAATTTCCAAAATTAGGAGCAAGGATTGTACCAAATTTTATGTTTCGAGTTTACACTCAACATTGTAAGTTATGAAATACAAGTTTGTGATTGTTCTAAAACCCATATATACAAGACCTAATTTTGTTTTTCATTGAAAAAACTAAATTTTTAGATTTTTTTATTGATAGAACCGAACTTTCAGATTTTCTGATTGATGAAACCAAACTTTTACATTTTCTTATGAAAGAGACCAAATATTCAATATATTCTATTAAAAATAAACACAATTAGAATTATTTATTTTATTTTGTTTTAAAAGTAAGATAATAATTTTGATATATTCAACAGAATATAGAGAAAGTTCATTCCCTTTGATACAAAAATGTGAAAGTTCTTCATTTAAAATAAAAAAGAAAATACGTGATAATTCAATATTTTTCAGTGTTATTATCTTGTTTCTTAAACAAAGTTCGAAATTGCTTTAAAACTCATAAATAAAGGGTAACAACGTAATTTTGTATGGTAATAGTGGTGGGGCTCCACCGCCACCGGTCGGCCGCCCCATCTCTTTTGAAATGAATGTAATTTCGTGGGAGTGGGAGTAGGAGCGGGAGTGGGACTGGGACTGGGAGTGGCGTTTTCTGCTTGCTTACATTTCTTTATTAAGCAAATGTCACAGTGTATTGAAAGATTGAAACAGTTGTTTGCTTCTTGTAGCTTTTTTGATGGGTCACGTCAACCATTAAGCACTAACACTGGCGTGCTTATATATTTTGCTTCCTTCTAAAGATTACACTCATTATAATTACACCCCCAATATTTGGATTCCGGTTGGGGTTGGATGGCTGAAGCTTTGCTGCTAAGCTAAGCACTTCCTCACTAATTACGTTTCCCATTTCAATCATACCAATTTCTCCACACTTTTTTGTGCCATTTTTAATTGCCTTGACTTGATCAAGGGCTTGGTTCAGGTTTTCCCACTCTGATGATTATAACTCTGTTAACAATAGTATTATTATTATTATTATATATACGGTTAGATTTGAGTCAAACTGGCAAGATTTTAACTAAGTGTTTATCTTGAAACAAGCAAATTTGATTTGGAACAACTCTAACTTGAGTTCAAGTAAATCGGCTCAAATCCAGTGAGTCATTCACATATTCATTTTCTCTAATAATTTTGTTTCGTATCTTTGACAACATTTATTCTTTTCTAGCCATCTCATCACAAGCTCGAGTTAAATTTTCTGGATTTGAATTAAATTCAAAGTATCTCTTGTTTAGACTCAACCCTATTGGAATCCACTCCTAATATAAAAAGAGGTTTAGGTACAATTTATTTATTGCTCATTTGAAAATAAATTAGCATGAAGGAGAAGTGTCTCCATCCCAAGCTAAGATGAGATGTTTATAGATATCAACATCAACGAATATATTTATCTAATCTCCAATTTTCTATCCACACAAACTTGAAGGAACCCATGTGCCCATGACTTTATTTCCTGAATAAATTTGGACCCTTTTGAATATTTGCATATATATATATATATATATATATATATATATATATATATATATATATTGTTATTATGATAGACAATTATATTTTATGATCCAACTTGTATTTATTACACCAATTATTAACCTATATTTGACTTCATCTCCCCAACAAAATTATTGCAAAATTATCAAAAAATGAAAGAAGAAGACAATATATTTTTAATGTGATTTGATTTGTTGCTCGAAATGCTACGTCCATTGTGATGTTATTTATACTTTTGAAAAGAATCTAACTAAATACAAGTAGTTGTTACATGAGAGATTCCTGAGAAAGATTTTCTCATATCTGTTTAATCATTTATAGTTGTAGAATAAAAGAGATACAATTATATTCTTATACATTACTTTCAAATTTTAAATTTTAAAGTGTTTTTTATTTCACATGAAAGTAAGATAATTATATGTTCTCAATTTGTTAGTAAGTTATTGTTTCACTATATAAACAAGTGATAAAAGAAGAATGTAATATGAAAGATTATTGCCACTTACAAAGGGACTTTCACATAACAGGTGGATTCGAGTTGAGATGACTCAGGTTTGATTGCTAGCTTGACTTGAATGAGCCTAAAATAAGCTCGATCAAGGCAAGTTTGAGCATACAAGTTTTATATTATCAAGTTTGAGTTTTGACTTGAGTTTGGGATGTGTTTGACTTGCAAAGTTCGTGAGTATAAAAAAGTTTGATTCGAATTATTTAAAACAATATCATTTTAACTAATATGTATCAAAATGATATTATTTTATACGATTTTGGCTTAACTAAAAATTTAATTAAACTAAACTCAACATTATAACCAAACTCAAGCTCAATTTCCCTCAAACCAAGCCAAGACCAAACTGATTTGAAGAGAGCTCATTGAGCTAAAGCTTAACTCTTTCAAGCCGAACCATATTCAATCCAACCCAAGCTTAAGCTTAACTTTTTTAAATCGAGTCAAACTCTATCAAGCCCAAACTTGAGCTTGGTTTGGTTTGAAATCACCCTTACTTTTTACTCACCTATTCGGTAAAGATGTATCTAGTCGTGATTCCTATAATTTATCACTTTTAGAATGACTTGTTACCATTTTAAACATGGTTATGTGAGTTTGGTCAATTACACTTTCAATTTACAAGAATTTGTTGCTCAAAAAACTTATATAAAATCATTTTCGTAAAATCACCAAGAAGTTTCCATAGAGTGTTACAAGAAAGAAATATAAAGAAAAAAGACATTTGAGATGTCAAGCATAAGAAGATTATATAAATATTAATGTGGGGATCATGAGGTCGCTCTCACAATTATAGGCAAAGAGGTGGGGGTCAAGCCTAATTGAAAACTATACAAACATCCAAATTCCCTCGAATATCTAAACCCTAAAAACAATAAATTTATAAAGGGTTTAATTTATCTAAAAAAATTGTCATAAAGTTGATGTTTCACCTTATTATTTGTCTAACAATATTATGAGTTGGTCTAAAACAATTAATTGGATTGGACAAGGCTAGGGCAGTTGTGATGTTGAATTGACCAAAGTGTAAGGTGGGTTTCTTTGAAAAATTTAATCTTATCAAGTAATTCTCTTGGCACATGGATTTGGGTTGAGTTTAATCTCTCTTTTATTTATTTATTTTTTAACCCAAAAGGTTGGATTAGGCATTGACTTGGTCAACCTATAGGTCCGAATTTTAATAGGTTCGATATGTTATATTAAACTTAATTAATTTAGTACAAATCGAAGTTGATCTAATGATACATTTGTAAAATGACTATGCAAACAGACTTAACTTTGAGTCTTTCGAACAATATCTTTCTTTTAATATCGAAATTTATTATAATATAGTAGAAAAATAAATAATTAAATTATTTACACATATAATTTTATTCAAATGTTACGCACATAAGGTTATTCAATAATATACTATGCCCCTTAAAAATTGCTAAAAATTCTAGCACAAGTGTTTAATAAGTTTTGATAATCTTTTTATGGGTGAATAAAATGAACCAGCATTTTTATATGAATTCATTATATTTTTAAATATGTAGTTAGAAATAGTTATAAGTTAGTGGGTACTTTGCACAAAATATGAACAAATGGAAAAGTAAGGAGAGGAATAGTGACAAAGAGAAAGCAGAATAGAAGATTCCCAATAAATACACCTTGGCATGGATGATTAAGGAGGAAAATTAAAGGTTAGGTGTAACTTCTAGTAGGTAATCACATGAATGGATGAACTATAAGTAAATTCTTATGCAAATGCATTGCTTGGTTGATGAAGAATTATTAATAATAATCCATTTTAAATATCAAAGAACCATGATTATGAAAATCAAATTGGTTGGATAGATTGGTTCAGTTGGGATCCAATGATTAGTCTAATCTAAGTGAGCAATCTAATAACATCAGATATTAATGTAATTTTCACTTCTTCTATGGCCTAAGCCTAAGAGATCATCTCTTGCAACACCAAAATTTATCGAAATTTCCAAAAACAGTATGTATTATAAATAAAGTGTATTTTTTATATCTAATCACTGTCATTGTATAAGTAAAATTTTATATTGATAAAACACAAGAGATATATTAAGTATCTGTGAATATCCCATATTGATAAATAACGCGTTAGCTTCATTTTGGATTGCAAAGTTATACTAACAAATCATACATTGAATTATTAGTTTGAAACTCTTCACAATCTCTTTTCCAATCTTCATATATAAGATCATTGGTTTGACATTCCTCAGAACCAATTAGCTAAAGGGTAAAACTTACCTTCACACTTTTACACTGACATTTAATCACTCTTCCAACTCTTCCAACCAATGCGAGACAACACATGTAGACATTAATATCTTGTGAAAATCAGACGAGTGTAGAGTCAAGACGGAAGAAAAGAGAACATATTGACAAGACCCTAGTCTAACTTATCATCTCTATGGAAGGTATGACAGGGTCAACAATTTCTATGACTAAAGCAAGAAGGGAAAACATTTAAAGAACTATTGCCATTGCCCCTCGGAACTTCACTGCAGCAGGAGTTACTTGAGATCTGTGCCTTACTCTTCTTGGAACACCACCTTTGACACCCTTCAGGAAACTTATTAATGTTACTGTTCCTTTCAGCTAATAAAAATCTATCAGTGAAATAAACAGTATTATTTAAAAGTTAAATAACATCATCAAAAGTGTAATAAAAAAAGTAAAAATGAAAAATAATGTAAAATTTTAATAATACTTTTAGTAGCAACGTTTATCTGTATTTCATATTGTTATTAAAAGATCATATTCATGGTTGTTTGTAAGAAAAATAAGCATGTTCTCTTTCTGCTTTATGTTTTCTTTTCCGAGAAACAATCTGAGAAAATGGGGAATGGGTTTTGTGAAGTGGAGAGACACTTGTTTAAAGAGTAAACCTCTGTTTGGTTAGTGGGAAAGTGAACAAAAGAAACCCAAATGGAAAGACTGTTAAGTCCCTCTTTCTTTATCTAGAGAGCCTCCAGAGTATCTCTCTATTGTTGGAATTTCATCTGGTAAAGTCTCTGACTAAAACTTGTGTTTGGTTGTTGAGGAAACTTTTTAATGGACAAAAATATTTTTTTAAGAAGCCAAAAACTCGTTAATCGGTCACTTTTTAAAAATAATATATGCTTTTATTTTTTAATTTCAAGATTGTTATTGCGCTGTTTAGTTTAACACAGAATTTGAGAGCCTAATGCATTGTAACACATTAAGCAAATCTCACTTTAATAAAACAGGAGAGAAATGCTATGTATGGATCATGAATTTCTAAACTGAGAAGTCGTATTCCGATTTGTAAAATATAAAAACAAAACCATGATAAACTATGTCAAAAGTTGGAGATATCTTAACAATAAGTCGGATCAAAATGTTACATGCATTTGCTTTAACTAGGAATCTAGAGTTTCTGATAGTAAAAGCAAGAATCCCATATGAAATTGGAGGTAGAATTCTGTTTACATGCATTATGGGATTTGATGGTGTCTCCATCTAAACGTTCCAAACTTAAATCTCCACCGTGGTTCCCACACCCACCACCGCTACTGGCCATGCTCCACCATCTCTGGCGTTTCATCAGCAGCACTCCCCACATTGCCGAATAAGTATTACAGTGAGGCTCAAGGGGTTGTACTCAAATGATCTCATTGCCATTCCATCCATTGACTAGTATGTTGTATTTATTACTTGAAATATTCATATCCCATACATCCCCCCAGGAAGGAGACTATGTGTGCATGTGCAGGGCTTGATTCAAATCAAGCTAGTTCAAGCTTGAATCTACATTCAACCTGAATGTGCTGATCATGAGCTAAAGCTCTAACTCCTCAGCTCAGCTAGACAGTCTTACAATTCATCCCTAGGACAACACTATTCATTTCTCCAAAAATATTGTCTATCCATTTAACGATACTATTTACTAGTTCGAACAAGCTCAAACTTAGGCATTTTGGATTCAAACCGAGCTCAAATCAACACTTATTTAAACTTGACTCAACTTATATCCAACCTTGTCCTGAGAAGTTTATTTGATATGTTCCTCCAAAATAACATAAATGGTGAGATTTATAGCATGAAGGGTTAAATATGTGATTTTAAATACATGTTACCAAAGCTCAGCTTGGTGATGAGAGGAGTATTTTTATGATTTGTAAACAAGGAGTTCAATGGTAGTAAGAGATCCAGCAAAAAGCATAACTTAAGAGTGAAATAAAATGTAAAATGGACGCTTCAAAAGTATAAACAGGTCCAAAGAAGATAGAAAAATTTTACAAATATGCAAGCCAATGATGCACAACAAGCTTTGCACAGCAAACTGTCAGAAATTTTAAACTATAAAGAATTCTGAATACTAACATCAAAATGGACATTTACCTATGATTATCATCCAAATATGAAAATATGCATTAACATGAAACATCTCTCTTCCATGTCGCCTGTGGTTGCAGATCCGAATCACTTTTCATCTCTGAAGAAACGAAGAAAAGATCATGAATAACTTTCTCCAGACAAAAATCATAAGAAATTGCATTAAATTCCTCTAGTTGTATCACAACATATTCAGGCACAAAAATATGCAGGATTGGCAGATTCAGAGGGAGAAAATATCCAACCAAAAGATTGGCATACATCAAAATGTGACATAAACAGAACCACAAAACAAATTAATACCATCCAGAAAGCAAGGTTTGTGTAGAGGTCAATTTTAAGAAAATAATTGCTTGCAACAAATATTTGCTAGATCATAATGCAGAGAAATACATAGATGATTAAGAACTCCAACCAACAAATCTTCCTTAGATCTCAAGAATGTGGCTCAACATTTGGATAAAATGTTATATTATATGTTTATACAGAGAGAGATCAGAACTGCCTGTTGAATACAGTCTAAATATATCTGTTAGTAGGGTTGTCACTTAATCTAAAACATACACCAGTGCTGAAGATATAAGAAAATTGAGGAACAATAAGTGAATGTTGAAATAATATTTTGAGTTAGAAAGAATTGCTGATTATACAATGAAACTGTATACCCCTTCTAGATCTTGATGATACATAGCTAGCTACATGGTGAGACAAAAAGTGCAATGGGAAAAAGTGTTTGCCTCCAATTCTTGTAACCATACTGAGTGGAAAACTGAATATGTTCAATGTTGAGAATGTCAAAGATAAGTTTGAAGAAGAGGCTTTACAACTGGCAAGATTATATTTTAGCCAAATGTTCTGAGTTGAGAAACAATAAAAATACTGAAAGCTAACATGTTAACTATCATTGCACTAGGCCAACAATGAACATTGCTATTAAATAATAATAATAGTTGAAAAGTAGCTACTAGGTTATTTTCTATTTTTTGACAATTGCTGTACATTATAATTTATTGATGGAAATTGGAAAGCTTTTATGTTTTTAGCAGTAGAAGAAAGTGCTCTTCTATCTGATAAGAAACTGAACTATAGGAAAAGATGAAGGTATGGCTCCTCCCTTACAAAACGATGTGGACAGCATCAGTGGCATTACAAAATTAAACAGCGAGCAAATTTTTTTTTTTTAAAGAAACACGAAGTTCATAATAAAAGCTAGATTTATAAGAGAAAGGCTATAAAAAATCAAAATTCGTCTCGCTCTAGTCACAAAACCCAGAAAATAGACACAGTTTCACAATTCAATGACATAGTTCATAGAAAAACATGAGGCCAGAAATACAAAATATAACTAGCAGTTCTGAAGAGTTTGTCCAACCATTTATGGGGTAGAAAAAGAAAAAAAAAAACACTTATCAATGTTTTTTCACTTCACACAACCAAGAAGGCAAAAAGACAAGTATTAGGTCTTCTCTTTCCACAAAAAAAGAGAAAAAAGCTATTCTCCCATTTGCAAAAGCACTGAAGCACCTCTTATCTAAATAACTTGTTTCCAGAAAACCTACTAACTGAAATGTCAAACAACAGAACAAAACTATATCACAACATAAAAACACAAGACATCATCTAATTTGGATGTCTGCAGTTGTATAGACATAAATCCAGCTTGTACAACTTATAATGGTCGAATTGATTATAAGTTCATTATCAGGACAACAGGCACCTAAACTAGCCGCATTCCTTTCCATACTCGCATATAACTCTAAACTTCAGTAACTGGTCTTCTCATATAACATTTTTATTTTATTAACATCTCTAATTTATGGATGAAAAAATATTACAATGATCTTCTAGATTTTTTTAAGATGAATCTCCCTTCAATCTAACTCCATTAAACCAAACCCTATATAAATAGAATGATTCAAGCAAACACAAGTGCTAACTCCATGAGACCAAACTATAAACATAGAATGATTTATGCAAACACAAACACCAAAGACATAGCCATTCAAAATCCAACTCTTGACATAGGCAACTCCCCACCCTAGTCTCTCAAAAACCTCAACATCTTATGACTTCAATATCCTTCAGACAATAGTAAAATGAAACTGCTTAAATTAATAGAGAGAGGCGCGCACACACGCACAACTTCAAAAAAAACGTATAATCACAAGAGAATTGTCCAAGGAACTCAAATATAATATATCAATCACAGGCGAACACTTAAGTCACAAATTTTGTAGAGTAATCCTCACATATGTAAAATTACAAAAAAAAACTACAAATCACTCTACCGCAAACATTCCAACATCAAAAAGAATGGAACCATATTTAGATAGAGAAATGAAGAACCGCAGCCAGTCAATAGAACAAACTAACCAAAAAATAAAATAAAATAAAGCGAGTAATTTTAAAAGGTTTAAAGGACAATACCGATGAACCTTCTTAATCAAGATCTTCTTGTCTGGGTTCTGAACCCCTATTCCCTGAGTTCGAATCTCCATCATTGTTCCCACTCCCACTACTTGTCTCTGCAGGTGAACTAAAAGCCCCCCTAAATGGCCATGGCAACGAGATTCTAAACCTGCGCTCCACTGTCCTAGGAGTCTCAGGATTCCCCCCACCACTCCCACCGTCGCCAGCAGCAGACATCCCACCACCAAACCCAACACTAAAACCTTGATTATTATCACTGATATTATTATTCCCATTACGCCTTTGCTCATAATCAGGATCATCTGTGGGCAATTCATACCGACAAACAGGACACGAATTATGCAACTGTAGCCAAGGCAAAATACAATCCGAGTGATATATATGTTTACAAGGCATCTGTTTTGCAACTTCATTCAACTCAAAACTATCCTTACACACAGCACACTGAGACGAATCCGAACCCATCAAATCCTCCGATATCTTGATATCAGGCAGCCCCTCCATGGCCAATTTTGAAGCCGGAGGAGTTCCATATCGATTTGGGTCATTCTCTGCCAATTGTTGTATCAACTGCTCGAGACCCGGCCCGATAAAGTAATCCCCCAGATTGGCCGGGAGCCGAAACGCCGCCGCTCCGCCCGTGGGGTCCATTGAGGAGCTGTTCTCGATAACGAACTGGATATTCGCGCCACCTGCCCTCAGGGTTTGCAGATAATTTTGGAGAAAAACGAAAGGGTTGAACTCGGCCTGGTCCGTGAAAGAGGACCGACTCGGAGTGGGACCCATACCCAACAGCGAATTGAGGTCTTCTAAGAGGAAGGCATCGAAAGGATGATTAGAATGGGGATTAGGGCTAGGGTTAGGGTTAGGGTTAGTTTCGAGTTCTTCAAGGAAGCCACCGTTGCAAGTGGGGCAAGCGAGTTCGATGGAAGAAGATGGAGTGATCCTGACCGTGCGCTCGCACTGGTGACAGTAATACATCTGTGGTTGACAAGGTGGTGGTGCCAGCGCCGCGGCGCCACCAATTTCGCCGGAGGAAGACATGTCAACGAGACAAATGGGTTGAGATTTGAGGGATTTTTTTGTGTTATGCGGGGTAAATGTTCATCAATTCGAGTTTGACAGAGAAGTGGAAAGTCATTTGAAGCAGGATTTCAATCCAAGGGTTGAAATAAAGCCACGTGGCTGCAATCTATACCCACAATAATTTTTTATATCGGTAATTACAAAGAAATATTGGAGTGTTTTCATTTTTCCACCCAAGGTCTTCCATAGAACACTTTTTTCCATTAATCAAATAAATAATATAATGAAATGTTATATTTATTTATTTTTATATAAATTAAGTGTATAGGCGATATATTATTATATGATTAAATATTATTTTATTTTTAATTTAAAATTATTTAATCATATAATAACATATCATTATGTATCTAATTGTATATTAAAATATGTAAATATAAATTTATTAAATAATAAAACTACATATACCTAAATATGTCATTGTATCATTGGATCATAATTATATGATAATATATTATTTAAATATTAAATTATATATTTAAAATTAGATACATATAAAATTACTTTTAATTCTATAAATTACATTTTCTCATCAAGAAGCTCTCTTCTATATAAAATTAACTTTAAATAGGAAATAATAGTCAATTTTGTTTCTTAAAATTTGAGGGAAAAAATAAAAAGAAAATAGAGAAATTGGTCGGAAATATTTTGCTCTACTGTGCCACCATATTTAATCAAGCAAATCACAATCTAAGTGATGCAAACTAAGCCACGATCCGGCCATAAAATAGTATAAATAATGTCATAATTAAAATATAATTACTTTATTATTATAATGAGATCACGAGAATCACTATTAACTTACAAATTGACAAACTTTAATGTTTCATAACATAGTTGTGTATGTGACTCGAACTTTACCTATCATAAATTTTTAATATTAGAAAAGGGATAAATAAGCTAAAGAAATATATGAATAATACTCTTATCGTTTAATCACGGCTTTAATTATGTAATTTTTCATTTTTATTACTCAAATAATACAATACCGTAAATATAAACTTTTATTATTTTTGATCAAATAATGGGTTAATATCTTAAATATATATAGTAATATAAATAATATTATTTTCATAATTCATATTTAAAAAGTTTTAAAAAATCTACACATTTATTAAGAAGAAACTATTTTAATTATTTTTTCTTTTTAAGGTATGTCAAAATTTATGTTTTTTTTTTATTTTCTTAATATGATAGAAATTGGAAATTTTTAAATATTAAAACTATATAAAAATACAATAAATAATAAATAAATAAATAAATTGAGAGTAAAATAGATTCTTTGATACATTCCCAAAGAATGCAATACACCACTAGACTATTTAGTTATATATTGATCTAATTTATATTTAATTTAGGTTTTTTTTTCGAACTGATTTAATAAAAAATAAGTAAAAAATATACATCATATATTATTAGATCATATTTATAATTAATTAAATTTTTTAATATATCTTTGAATAAGTTAATAAATTCAAGTATTGATTAAACTGATTAAAACGAAGTTGATTCGAACTTATCATCTAACCAATTAAAGATATAGTATGAATAGGAAATTTTAACTTATAATTCAAAAAGGTAAATGTAAATTGTCTTACCACCAACAAGTACACAAGAAAATGATAAAATCTCATTCTCAAAATATAATTTTAATATATTTTTAATTTTTAAATACAAAAAATATATATTAACATAATGATCAGACCCATAATTACTATATCAAGGGTGATAATAACTTAAACTTAGGTATTTTTTCAAAAAATTTTAATATTTTATCAATTTTACTAACTGTTTTATTTTGTTTTTGCTATTTCGAAATCTGATTTTTTTTTTAATCACGGAAACTATTCTCAAATTTTAACAAATATGTGCTTAAAATTTTGTATGGAATTATGATAGTTTTGATATAGAAATGATTATTGTTTTAGTGAAAGTGATTCAACTCTTAAATTCTATTATTAGAAGAATTAATTTTTAGATTTTTTTACATAAATTATCAAAATTTTAATATTTTTTATTAAAATGACCAAACAAATATAATAAATTTTTTTTTTTGTTTTGCATAAGATGTAAGGGGATTAATTTCATATTTTCAATAGAAAATAGTGAAAAAAGGGAAAGTTTTATTTTCAATAAAAAAAATTAATACCTACAATAGATAAAAGTGGATGTTCGATACCTTTAAATATTGTTAATCTTAAATTTTAATTAATTGTTTATATATTTGGTGAATTCGAATAAAGCTCAGACTTAAATAAGTGTCAATTTAAATATATTCGAATTAATATATAATATTATTAAAAGATTACTAATAATATAAGTAATTTTATTAGATGAATAAGCAATTCATTAGAGAGATAGACAAACTAAACTCAAATCGAGTCATTGAATTGAAACTCTAATTTGAGTTTAGTTGAATTAATTTTCAATTTGAATTAACCCTAAAGTATCTCACGTGCATTATAAACTTAGATTAACAAAATAATACTTAGATAAATAATAATAATAACAATATAGTTGAGTTATTATGCCCAAAACCTCAAAGATATAAGAGGTAACCTAACCTCTACTCAAAACTGAAAAAATATCAATTACATCCTTTAACCATGTAATCAAAGGGCCAAAATGCAAAAACTGACATAGTTAGAGTAGTTAAACTTAATTTCTAATAAAGTGAATAACATTTTCCCATTAAAAGTTTAACTTTTGAACACTTTTCTACTCTTAATTGATATAAATGACACTTTTCTACTTTAAATCAAATTTTATTATTCAAAAAAATGAAATTAGGGAATTAGGGAACTGGGTTAAATACTGCTAATTTGTTTATTAAAATTATTAATATAAATTAATAAAAAACTAAAAATAAATCATTTAATATCCAAATTAATAAGAATTTACTTATTTCATTTTCCTCTCACTTTTGTCTCGTTCTTTCTCTCATTCATTAAATAGGGATGTTAATGATGCATAATTGTTTATATGGGAGTAAATTGTAATTTTTGAAAATATTCAGTTGCACTTTCTAACATCTATGGGTGCTCCAATTTACCAAAAAACAGAGAGGGGTTGAATGTGAGATCTAAGTTTGAAGACCAGAGTTTGATGACATTTCCTATCAGCAAAATATCATTCTCCTTTGTGTAGCTCGATGTTCAATTGTGCTTAAGGTGTTCGACGAAAGTCCAAGTCCGAGCCTCCCAACATACCGGCCATGCTTTTGCTAAAAAATGTAGCTAAAACAAGGCTCTTTATCTCCCCACTTCGCCTTCTAAGTGCCCCCATCTTCCTTTGTTCTCCTTTAACTTCTTCGCATTTGTTCAGTCAGACTTGTAGCTACTCAACCGCCGTAGCGCTTCAAGAACGGAGCGCCGAAAGCCTGGTTCTCTCATTCAAAGAATGGTTCAAGGCCCAAAACAACCACGTTTTGGATCGAATTTTCGAGTTATTAAATGCCCACCACTGCGACGACTTGGCCTCTCGTTTTGCTGCCGATTTAGCCCTGTCACGGTTGAATCTTCGCCTTTCCGAATCTTTCGTTCTTGAAGTATTGGCTTATACGAAAGGGGAAGATGTGCTGTCTTGTCTTAAGTTTTTCGATTGGGCTGGGCGCCAACCTGGGTTTTATCACACGCACGCCACGTTTCTCGCTATTTTCAAGATCCTTAAGAGGGCGAAATTGAGGTCTTTGATGTTTGATTTTATTGACAACTTTGTGACTTCTAGATGCATTAATAAAGTGAGGTTTTATGATACTTTGATTATGGGGTATGCGATTGCTGGGAAACCTGAGATTGCATTGCAATTGTTTGGTAGAATTCGGTTTCAGGGTTTGGATTTGGATGGTTTCGCATATAATGTGCTACTGAATGCTTTAGTTGAGCAGAACTGTTTTGATGTGGTTGATGTGATTGCTAAGCAGATTGCATTAAGGGGTTTTGAGGATGCATTTACACGATCCATTAAGTTGAGGAGTTTGTGTAAGCAGGGTAAATTGGTTGAGGCGGAGGAGTATTTACGTGGACTGATGAGTAGTGGGGTAGTATTTACTGAGCATGCAGTGTCTGTTGTCATTGAAGCTCTTTGTAAGAATGGCAAACTTGAGGAGGCAGGGAAGCTCTTGGAGGAGTTTAGGGAATCGGATTTAGTGCCGTTGAATCATGCTTATGGAATTTGGGTTTGGAGTCTTGTTAGGGCTGGGAGGTTAGATGGAGCTTTGGGGTTTTTTAACAGCATGAAGTCGTTGGAAGAGTATGTTCCAGATGTGTTTAGGTACAATCTGTTGGTGTCTAGGCTTTTGAGAGAGAATCGTCTGATGGAGGTTTTGGATATGCTCATTGAGATGAAGGAGAATGAGATTGTTCCGGACTGCTCTACCATGAATTTAGCACTTTGCTTCTTTTGCAAAGCTGGGATGGTAGATGTTGCACTTGGGTTATACAATTCAAGGTCGGAGTTTGGGCTCTTCCCAAATGGCATGGTTTACAACTTTTTGATCAATACTTTGTGTGGGGATGGAAGTATTGATGAAGCTTATAATGTGTTGAAGAATTCTATTGACCAAGGCCTTTTCCCTGGTAGAAAAACCTTTTCAATACTTGCTAGTGCTTTGTATAGAGCGGGGAAGCTTGAGAAGATGAAAGAGCTGGTCCTTTTTGCCTTGGAAAGAAAGTTTGAACCAAGTGATTCCACATATGATATGCTTATAACGGCTTTTTGCAGAGCTGGTAGGGTAGAAGATGGCTATTTGATTCATGGGAATCTCAACAGAATGAATAAAGTTGCTACTAAGGCTACTTACTGTAGTCTGATACGTGGTTTTAACAAGTGCAAAAGGGTAGATATTGCTGCTAGACTTCTTATTGAAATGCAGGAAAAAGGTTACAAACCAATTCGAGAATTGTTCAGGGATGTTATTTATTGTTTCTCTGACATGGAGAATCCAGAAAAGCAATTCTGGCAGCTGTTGGAGATGCAGTTGTCTTGTCATGCAGCCAATTTACAGACTTATAACTTATTTATTGATGGAGCTGGGCATGCCAAAATGCCTGAGCTAGCTAAAGAAACATATGAGATGATACAGAGAAGTGGCCATGAACCCAATTTGGGTGCTAACATTCTAATGTTGCAGAGTTTTTTAAAGAGTGGAAGAGTTTCAAATGCGCTAGATTTCTTCAGTGATTTGAATCAGAAAGGAAAGGTCGGGAGAAAATTGTACAACACTATGATTGTTGGTCTCTGCAAAGTTGGTAGAGCAGATATGGCACTAGAGTTATTGGAACAAATGAAGAAAGATGGACTGGTTCCAAGCAATGACTGCTATGAAATTCTTATAAAGCTGCTTTGCTCAATAAAGAGATATGATATGGTGATACATGTTATTAATGACATGGTGAAAGTTGGGCGCCATGTTACATCCTTTCTTGGTAATACTCTTTTGATGCATGCCTTGAAGACTCGAGATCTCTATGAGGCCTGGATTCGGTTGATAGATCCGCAGAGTGAGACATCGGAGATTTCATGGCTTGGTTGGCTCATTGGAGCATTTTCTGGCTGTATTAGAGTGAGTGAAGATATTGAAAACTTGGAAGAAGTAATTCAGCTGTGCTTCCGGCCAGACATCCATACTTACAATTTGTTATTGAGAAAGCTAAGCATGAGTGATATGGATCATGCTTGTGAATTGTTCAATAAGCTACGCCTGAAGGGTTATGAGCCTGACCAATGGACTTATGACATTTTAATTCATGGTCTTAACAGATGTGGGAGGACAGTTGAGGCTAAGAGAAAATTGGAGGAGATGTATCGGAGAGGTTTTCAGACTGTCCATATCAAATAATTTGTTTAGTGGGTATCTGGTTGGCCAAGTTCTACCATTTTGAAGTAGGTAGAAGCCACACATTCATTCAGAGAGACAGACAATAATTTTAGGAAATAGTTTTTTTTTTTTTTTTTTGTGCCTTAATTTGATTGAATATATGAAGTATCTCAATCAAGCTCCATGTATATTACTTTTACTTTCTGTAATTCCATAATCAACTACAAGAAGGAGATTTGATGTAATTTTTTAAGATGGTATCGCCTTAAGGTATTTTTCTCTATGGCTGGGAGAAGTCGTCATTCTGAAAATTTTAATTGTATACTACATATCCATCAGAAGTAGAAAATAAGTGCAGTTGGAATAAATACATGAATTTTGTTGTGTTCTTCGCTCTACAATGATTCATCTGTGCTTTAACCAGGCTTGCAGTCCTGTGTTTGTCTTAAATGGTTTTCTTCTATTGTTTTCAATGGTGTGAAAGAAATGTAATTGATTTCCCTGCCATGGAAATTTCGAATCATTTTTAGAAATGTCTTTATGGCATATGCTTATAAAGTTGAATCGATGTGGCTTGAGTTTATCTCTTCAACTGATTTGATGAGCTGACTGAATTTGAATCAATCTCTTCAACCTCACATGCATGTGCTTCTGTAACTTATTTTATAATTCATGGTGTGAAATATGGATACTAACAATAATCTTCATGCAGCAAGTACTTTAAGCTCTGGAAGTGAAGATAGGGAGTTCTGATCTGTGCAATACAGCTCACACGGGTCAACCTCAAGAATGCAGTTGGACTTTCAGAAATCATGGAAGCTTGAAGAGCAGCAAGCACCAGAATAGGTATCTTCAGGCTTCAGTTTATGGCATTTAATCTCATAAAATTAGATTGGATAAGGCCTTATAGTATCCTTCGGCAATCTTAGATTCTAGCTAAAGATGATCTATACCTAGTTTAGAAGTTGTTGAAAGGTCAAATGCTGCAATGTCTTCCTTTGTTTGCAATATCAGTTTTCTGTGCCTAATGGAGTTAATAGTCAACCTGACAGAATTAGCACCACCTAACCATCACATTAATACCGAAGATCAAGGGACTTCCCGGTATACGGGAAACTGATGGCTCAACTAGTTTCAAATTTTGGCCCAACTCTTTTGACCTCTCAAAAGAACTTTTGAGAGTTTCCTAACTATATATTGGTCAAAAGCAATGGTTTTTTACTCGGACCGGACATTGATCCAACAAAGGGGCTGTTCCAGTCAATGGCAGTTGGACCGATGGTCGGACCAGTGTATTCTTTAAATAAGCACTAAAAATAATATTTTAAATAATTTTACCTATTTAATTAATAAATATTAAATATGGATTAATTTTAACTAAAAATGAATTTTAGGGCAACCTTATAAATCATTGGTGAAGTGTGTGGTTCAGATTTGATTTTCAGTTGTCATACATGATTTTATAAAATTGGACTCTGGAGATATATATACCCCTTGTTTAGAGGATGATTAGAGGTGAATTTCAAAGTCAATGAGTGGTAGGTCCAAAGATCTTTTCAGGTAAGAAATAGATACAAAGTAATATTCTTCACCAAACTAGTAATAGGTGGAGAATAATGTTTTATATATATATATATATATATATATATATATATATATATAATTTAGGTATATAGATGATGTATTATTATATGATTAAATATTAATTTATCTTTAATATAAAATAATTTAATTAGATGATAATATATAATTTATATACCCAAATTATATATAAAAAATATATACGCAAATTTTTTATCGGTTATGAAAGGGATTGTCCCATGACGTATGATTGTGAGCAATAGATAAAATTTTGGCTGAATTACTATGCCCTCCTGAACGTTGATGAGTTTTAAGTTTAAAAAGTCTTTTACCCATCTGATATCTATTTCTGTTCATAAAATTTGTTAGTTTTAACTGCGAAGCTAATGAGAAGAGAAAAAGATCCTTTAATTTGCTTCTTTATTAATGTACCTTGTCAGATTCTAAACATTTTATGTCATCAATTCACAGGTGAGGTAAGTGAAGATCTAATTTTTAAGCTTTTATTTGTGTGGCTGATGGGTTCAAAGTGGGAGATTTGTGATAACAAAGATGAGGAATTGGCTATTAGGTAATGTTATTACTAGCCATGCTAGTTGAATGGAAAAGGGTTGCATCAAAAACGTCAACCAAGTGGTTAATTTGCCATTGTGTCGAAAACGCTAGTCAAGTGGGTTTACTGTGAAGGGGGAAATTGCGCATGTTGGCATTCCTCTTTCCTTTCCTTAAAAAAGGAGAACCATTTATGTCACTTAACCTTTAAATGATATTGGTCATTCGCTTTTCAAATTGTAACTTATTTAAAATTTACACATATATTTTCGACATAATATTTTTCCTTTTCATATCTAAGGGTTAAGGAATAAGAATGCCAACAAGTGTAATCTCCTTTGCGGTGAATCCATCTTTTGAATCAATCAAATTAAAAGTTGTCATGTCAATGCTAGACCTCTCAGTCTCTTCTTCAACAATTTCAAACTCAAAATTTGTATTTTCGGCAATAAGTCTTGTTGGCTACTCATCTTCTAAAACAATGTCCATTCTAATACCATCTTCTTCTAAAACAATACCCGTGTCGCCATCCACCTCAATTTCAATTTCTTTATCTATTAAATTTTGTAGTCTTTCTTCATCATATTTATTTTGACAACCACCCACAAATTGGAGTTTATCTCATGGTGACTCAAAGATTAGAGGATGGAAAGTCCCCGATTGATTGATGGAGAGGGACAAGGAAAGAAGAAGGAAAGGAAAAGAGAAAATAACATAAAAGAAAAAGGAGTAAGGGAAAAGAAAAGAAATTAGTGTAGATCTTTGATTTGATGAAAGGACTAGGAAATAGATTAATATCACTGTAAACTATCTTGTTTGCCCCTTCACATAGCAGTTTTTATTAAAGGAATTAGAAAATGGGTGAATAAATAAACTTTTTTAATTTAAAGGGTGAACAATGCCGTTTTATCAAATTTTAGGTGAGAAAAAATTTTGCCTAAATTTTTGCTTTACAATTTGAAAGAGACGACTTCTTATTTCTTCACAGCAGCCATTTGTCGGTGTCGGTCGCCCTCTCAAAAGTAAAGCGCGTCACGACATTTTTAAATATTAAAATTTTATATTTAATTTATTGCATTAATAAATAAAAATATTAAATTTCGTTATTACTATAAAAGTATAGCCTAAATAAATTTATATATTGATATATTGAGCCTAAAGTTGAATTTGAGTTGAATCTATTCGAATTCAAACTTGAGTTCGGTTCGAACAAACTCAAAATGAGTCAACGTTATGAACAATCTAAAGCTTAAAGATATTGGCTCGAGCTCAAGCCAATATCTTTAAGTTTGAGATTATTCATCAAAGCTTGTAAATTAAAAATTTTGATATAAAACAATGTCGTTTTGATTAATATGTATTAAAACGAAGTTGTTTTAATAGCAAATTAATTAAAAACTCAAACTCGAATCAAGTTCAAGCTTAACTGTAACGAGCTCAAGCAAGCTCGAGTTTAAATTCACTTTTAATTCAAATCTAACCCTAATTGAGTCGACAATAGAGTGTGCCATGCTGGGATAGACCAAAGTTTGTAAGCTTGTCATATTTTAAGTTGTGTCATGTCAAAACTAGTTAAAATAAAAGTTTTGATGGGCTATGTCGACCAACCAAATATGAAGACCGGAGGCTTGACTTACAACAAGATAAGTAGTGCGTTTGTGACTTTTAAGTGGCTTAATCTTCATGTTTTGAGGGTTAGTTGACCAATTTTTTAAAACTTTTGGGTTGTGTCAAGATAATTGTAAATGTTCATACAAGTCTTTAACACAATCTACTATGTTTACGAGTTTTGACATGATCCACAAATTTATTAGTTATGTTCGTGATAAATGAATATATATTTTAATATTTTGGATAATATTTTTAAATTTTGATTGAGTCTTGATTAAATGGTCTATAGGCTAATGAGTTAAATTGTTGATTGGATAAGTGACATAAGCATGATTTAATTAAAAATTTAACTTAAATAATAACTATTTTTAATCCAAATCCAATCAGTATTTTATTAAAAGATAATAATCTATAAATATATTAAATTATTATTTTTTATTTGAGTTATCAAATTTTATTTTTTCTATTAAATCAATTAAAATTTTCAATTTTCCTATTAGAAAATAATCTCTCTGTTTTTATTTAAAAAATTAAAATTTGAAATTTTGTTAAAAGTGATTAAATTTTAATTTTTTGTTAAATTTTTAAATAATTATTGTTAAAATTGTTTGATTGGTTTTATTTTGGAGGGGTAATTTGTACTCTCAAAATAGAAAAAGTTTCATTTTTTAATACAAAAAACTTAAAAATTTGCTTATTTTAATAGAAAAAAAAAAATTCGATCCTTAAAAAAAACAAAGTTATGCCCTTAAAAAGGAAAAATTTTACGTAGTTTGTTATCCCTTTGATTAATAAACTCAATCTGAACGACTTTACACTTTCTCTGTGTTTGTCTCTCGCCTAATTTGCTGGTGACATTTCGTGCACTGTTTTTTTTAAAGCTATTCATTAGTGTGGAAGCCATAACGCCGACAATTTTGATAAATTTTGGCCAATTCGGGTGGAATCTGAGTCGAATCTCACTCAAATAACATTGATCTGCAACTGGGTTTTGTTTGAATCGTAAGAAGCCCGGATGTCTCCTTCAAATGGAAGTGCTTCAGGTGGAGGAGGATCAAACAGTGGAAATTATATCGAACATCCCGTGTCCAAGATGGATACTCTTGCTGGTGTGGCCATCAAGTATGGTGTTGAGGTATCTGCCTTTGTTTTTCGCTTTTAATTTCATCTGGTTTTTTGTTTTTTAGAATGGGTTGTGATCAATTTTGTTGTCGGTGTTTTGGGATTGTTTGTAATGCTGATTTGTTTTGATGTGTAATGATGAGAGTTTGACATATATATAGGCTAGTTTTTTTCTTTTTAATTTATATGGTGGCGTGTTATTAAATGGGTTGTGATTTATTCTGTAGTAGTTGTTAAGAATTTGTGAACGAATTGATGAGAAATCTTTGTGTAAGTGGTCTGTTTAGTTTGATGGGTGGTGATGGGAGTTTGGTTAATGTTTTTGAAACACATTGATGGTTTAGTATGTTTTTGTTTTGTCGCATTTTGTGAAGTGGGTTGTGATTAATTTTTAAGGAGATGTGAAGAGATTTTGTTTGGTTCCGTGTGTAATGATGAGACACTGGTCAATGTATTTGGAGCACAGTGTGCTTTAGTTTTCATGTTGTTTGTGGTGTTGTATGGTATGGATTGCAATAAATTTAATTCTTGATGTTGAGAAATGTTTGTTTTGTGTGTTTGGTTTGATGGGTGATGATGACGGTTTGATGAATGTCCTTGAATAGGTGGCTGACATCAAAAGGCTGAATGGGTTGTCTACAGATCTTCAAATGTTTGCTTTGAAAACATTGCAGATACCATTACCAGGAAGACATTCACCATCTCCTTGTTTGTCTGACAGTTTTGCCTCTTCAGGGTATAATTATAGCACTCTCAAGCCTATTTTTTGCCAAATTTACAGCATTGTGAATTTGTTTTTCTGGCATCTAGTGCAAAAAAAAGGGCCTTGATGTTAATTCTCGCTTTTGCCCTCTAGTTTGAATTTTGTTTCATAAATTAGGGGACTTGTTGGGAGAGTGGAGGGTAAAAGGGAACTGTAGTGAAAGTGATGTGAGAAACATATATGGTGTCTATTATTCTATAATTTAATTTGTAGAAGTGCTGCACTGAGGATACATGAAATTACCTTTCATAATAATTATATGGCACTTTTGTATTATACTTTGGGATTTGAATATTGGGTCTTTTGCGAGGGTGAGGTAGTTGTCTTCTGATGGTCCAGCCTTCTATGTACTGAAGCCTCACTGTATTATAGAGCGACCCTAACATGTCTCATTCACTAAATTGAGACATCGAGTGTTTTACATCACACTTGCCTAGTGTCCTTTAACTTTTGTGAATTTGGGTGGTATAACTGATATGCTTCTTCTATGTGCTCTAATAAAAATTAGTATGATGCTTAAGGAGTCATGTGATGTGGTTTAGTTAAACTCAATATATGACTACCAAATGCATTATTTTGTCGCTTCTCAGTAGATTTACTAGTACTCTTGATCATTGCTAGTAATAGTTGTTCATATCTTTCTGTGTCATGCTCTTCCGTTACTGTTGTGAACTTGCTAGTACTATTTATTCCCTTGTTTACAGTTTCACTGTGTCTCACACCTCATGTCCTCGTTAGACTGCAAAAGTGATGTGCTTGTTCCCTGAAACTATTGTTGTATCCTGATTACTCAGAAGTTCTATCAGTTTATCTCCTTTTTCTTATTTCTAAAACAACTACATTAGTGAATAGATATTTGTAGGAGTTGTTATCATAATATATGAGAATGGCTCAGTTGTGGTAAGTAAAAAAATATTGGTAAAAGAATATATTTTTTACCCACATTCTTCAATGAGAAAGCAGAGCCTTTAAGCATTGGTCTTAATATTACTCTTAAAAGGCCCTACTACTGGATTGTGGCTTCTTTTGAAAAGAAAATTCATCACAAGGTTTAATATGTAATTACAAATATATGTCCATTTAAATGCCTATACATGGTTAGTGTCCTTTTGTTAGTTCTATTTTTCTTTAGTCTTTTTGGGCTTCCATCATAAAAAAATGTTGCTACCTAGTTGATGTAAAGGCTAGCTGATAAATTTTCTACTAGTGTTTTTCATGTACAACAATGACTTCATAAAGATATAAAGATCGGTAAATTTGTCCTCTATGTGGTGAGATTTATTTGTATTCCCTTGAGGCATAGTTTCTTAATGAACATACATATGAAGGGCTGCTGGTGTCATACTAATATTCATCTTTATAGTGCTTCTAGTGATTGAAAAATTTATATATGGTCAGAATTCTTATAGGACATAATAAAAATGTAATTTGTCTTGTATGTTCACCATATTTCCTCATTTGAATAGATATTGGAGATTTTCCAATCTAGGGAACTATTCTCTCTTGAAATGCGAGAATTTTTCCTTGTGCCCAAAAATCAGATGTTCTTCTTTGCTGACCATTCTCTATCGTCCACCATAATACATCTTATTATTTAATGGTTGCTACACATTTAATGATGAAGGAAACATTTATTAAATATCTTTCAAAGACTTCAAGCTTGCATTTAGAGCCTGCCCAAGTATAATTATAGAGGCAGATTATAAAGGTTTTCTGGCTCTGTATCAATTATCTCCGTAATAGCTTATTTCTGGACATGCTTCTCATCTCCAGTGTTTAATTGTCACTGTCAATCCGTTTTCGGTATATATCATAATTTTGGCCTTTTATTTGGATAGTAAGTGACAGTCTCTACGACCAATACCTTTGCTGCATATTATTTAGATGCTCCAGTAAGTCCAGTGTTTATCTAAAAAGCAATAGGCTGGCTTTATTTGCTAATGTCTCATTTGGCTTCCTCAAGTGGTGTTACCACTGAGTTAGTCTTTTTCTACAGTATATGGAATATTGATTTCCTAACTATTATATTTTTCTGATGGTAGGTAGCTTTTGCTTCCAGGCTATCGTCTTTTTTTAACTATTTATTTCAGATCTATAGAATAAGGCACTAGCTTTATATATCCATTTGTATAAATGGATGAATATTTCTAGGACATCTGAGGCATTGGTTCAAGGCTAATTCTTTTAGATGAAAATGTATTATCTATAAAGTTAAAATGTTAAAAGACTTATCCGGCATTCTGCTCATTTGAAGATGAGGTCTAATCTTTGTGTCAGTTATATATTCCAGATTTGCTGTGACTTGACTTGCTGCTATTGCATATTGCAGTGACAACTGTAGAGAAATTACACCGCCGCGTCTAGGCTATTCTGATATGTTGGAGTCATTTGAGTCCCTAAGAATAAAACCGTCTAAACAGAAGGTTTCCCCTGCTGCGAGAACTTTACAGAAGGTCTCTCCAGCTATGAGCAGTCTACAGAGTTACTATGGCCTCAAACCTCCAAATCACAAGGGTGCTTCTGAAGGCATGCAGGTGGCTGTTCGTAGAACAAGTAGTTCAGATTACCTGGGTGAAGAACTGCTTGCTGAAACCTCACCAATGTCTTATCTTTTTTCAAATCACCAAGAGCCAAGACATTTAGCTAGTGGATTTATTCATGAGAATGGTGCAATGTCTGATCATGTCCCTCTTGCTGAAGCTGGAGAGTTGGAAGGAGAGAAATCCAATGAGAAGTCCGTTCGAAGGCGTCAGAAAGCTGAAGCTGAATCCAGGGGTGGTACACCTGAAAGGTTATTGAAAGAAGAAAATGGTGGTGGAAGCTGTGGTTTTTCACCTGTAACAGGAAAGGGTTTAGCCATGAGGCCAAGTCGAACAGCATTGGCCACTGATTCAGAGTCTGGCTGGCTTAATCCAGTAGGCTTGGGAGATTCTATAATTCCTGATGGATCTGTTGGGATTCATAAATCATCAAGCACGCCAAGCTTGTTAGACCAGGATAGCAGTAGTTCATCTATTTGGTCAACTTCTGGATGGAGTTTGAATTTGAAACCTGACTTGCAGGCTCTCTCAACTGCTGCTTTCACAAGACCAATCTTAAATGGCTTGCCAAAGCCTGTAAGTGGTCGCAGGAGTAAAGCTGCCCTTGATTAGCTTATGCTCAAGCACAACGGTAAAATCAAAAGTCTTTTTTTTTATTCGTTTGCTTTGATCTTGTGGAATGGAATTTCTCAGCACATTACACCACACTGCCACAAGTCATAGCTGCAAAGTGTAATTAATAGAGAAGGTAAAGCCCAGAAAAAAAAAAAATACAGTAACTTATATGAATACAAATAGAGATTTCTGTTTCATTTCAATCGGCTTATTAGTGATGCTTGTGGTATGAATGCATATTGTGTCTAGAGATTGAATCTGCAGCTGCATCAACATCTGGAGAAAAGTATGTAATGAAGAGGGTATTTATCTCTATTTCTTTAGATTTTATGGTCTAGAAAAAAATAATTGACCCTTTGGGGAAGATTTTAAACTTAGATTATTTATGTCATCATCTTCGTTGTTTTGATTCTTCACCTGATGTCCAATTCCTCAAGTGTATGCTTTGGTGCCCATTTGAAACGTTGTGGGAGAATGTATGATGATTTCTTTATGAAAATTCCCTGTACTCTTAATTGAACTGCTTCCTGTTGTATTGTTGTGTTCACTCAATTTTTTAAATATTGAATTGAATATTAAGATAATGTATAATTATTTGATTGAATATTTATTTATCATTAATTCTAAATCACTTAATCATGTGATAACACAACATCTAAATATTCAATTGGATGCTTAAAACTCAGTTTATATAGTTTTTATTGTATTTTATACTACCACTTCAGAACCAATGGGGTGGAAGAAAATGGATGTCTTTTTTTGTAAGATTTCCAGGCATGCATTCCAAAGGTCTCTTTTGTTTCAGTTCAATGAGCAATTCAAGTTTGATGTGAAGACTTGTCTGAGGCCCCTGGGTATCAATAACCATGATCATATGATATTAATAACTATGATGTAAACATCAATTTAACTGTACCAGTGATGGATGAAATAGTTTGAGTACACAAGGTTGGGGGGCCAAAATCAGATCTCCAAAAAGGTGTTAATGAAAATTTAAGAGCCTTCAATTAGAAACTCAATGTCTAACCAAAACATGGATCTTTTCTTTCACTAACTCTATAATTCCAAGACTCAAAGCTCTCACAGTTCCTTTTACCATATACCTCTCCTGCCAGCAGGATTTCTCACCACCGATTATTTGGTGGCTTGACCTTGTAAATACGAATAATCCAGTTCGATGTTGTGAATGCCTCTTCCAAATACTCAAGTTTAACATCCTTATTTCCAATTTCAACTCCCCTAGCACGATCATACCTGCCAATCCAAAAAGCAATTACAATGATTTTAAGCTTATCTGTAAAGCATATCAAAAGCCTCTTCACATGCGGCCTCTCAGCATTGAAAATGATGTGATGCTATTCTGGCTCAAGACAAAATCAAATATCATATAATATATGATTTACGTAGAAAAGCATCTATTGGGTTTCTTTTAAGATAATAATAACAATAAGAAAACTGTAGGCACCAATTGATGCAAACTGCTGGTATATCAAAGCAGGTTGCCTGGAAGGTGACCTAATTCTTAAGTTGAAGTTTATGTAAGAGAAGGGTATCTAAAAAAGGCTAAATCCTATGCCATTCCCTCTTCTCTCCCTTCTCATTAAAGTTAACACAGACAAAAACTCAGTAATCATGTAACCAAAAACTAAATGAAGACAATATTTAGATTAAATAATTGTTAGAGGTTAGATAGGCAGATTAGTGACAAAGATTTGATGAATTTCCTGACAATCATCATCCACTGGTTTTATTGAAGAACAAAGATCACTTAAGATTCAGGGGTCTAAAATAAATGGCAGGATTTAGGTCAATATCCATAATTTATGGGGTATGTCCTAACAGCTCACATTTAGCAGGAGGATTTATGTTACTTCAGAAACCTAAGGGGGATATTTTCCATTCAATAAAATCTCAACATAACCACAAGCATATCCTCACACAGAAACATAATGAAGATCAACTTAACATTCTAGCCACACTCGAAACACTAGGTAAACACAAGAACAAGACAGAAGACAACTACATAAAGGAAAAGAGATGTGACCAAAACTATAGAAGTAACAGAATATATCTATTAGTTAACACAAGGTAAGCTCAGGAAAATGTTCAAAAGTCCATCCCAATATAATTTGGTTTGAATACAATCCACATACAAACATATCATTTATGCAATTGTTATTTTTCTCTATGTACTACTTCATCGGCGTGAAGCCCCAAATCAACTATCAGAGCAAGTATGGTTATACATAAAAATGAACCTAGTGAAAGAAAGGTCAAACGTTGCATATCCATGGTCATTAGCAATGTCCTTGTCCTATCTGTTTTACTTGTTACATGCAGCAAGAGCCACGTTCTAGCCAGAGATGAAAAGTAAAATGTCTAACCTCTCAGCTTCAAACTTTTTTTAACTTATAATTTTTACTCTAAATTACCTTAACAGCACATCCTTCAAAATTTACATATGTAAGATCATTCCATCTGTCTACTAATACCAATGAATATTATGGAATATTATAATAGGGACTACATGTGCTAAGAACCTTTCAGTTCCTTCATTAGCACCACAACCCACACTATCAAGTGATACTGAGAGAAGAGTGACCTCATGAGCATGTATTGTTTGAATGTAATTAATTGACAAAGTAGATATATGTTTCACTTACCCTGGTGGTCTGCCATATTCTGTTACCAGCTCTCCAAATCGATAGTATGAAAGCTTGTACCTAATTGCACAAACAAATAAATATATAAGATAAATTTTCTCCGCACATAAAATTTGCACCACACTGAGTGACAAAGAATCAATTAAATACTTGCAGCAAATGAGAGATTTTTTCTGCTCAGGGTACCAATTCTCCTTTATGCTTCTATGTACTAGTCAATTGCTGAATAACTAGCATGCAAAGATCCAAAAATTGTACTATTCTTTAGTTCGATACAGCAACATTGATTAATACATAATGAAGAAGTAAATTCTGTCTACAAAATCAGAACCAGCCACTCCAAATAGAATATGTTGAGGTAGCTATTAGATTTTCAAGTCTTTACTCTTACTGGATAAATAGAGGGATTTGAAAATATAATGAATTAGTACTTGGGAAATTGAAATGCATTAACCCATTTGATCTAGAATTTATATATGATTTTGGGCTCTTGAAATCAATTGATTCCAAAGAATATTAAGAAAATTTGTTTGGTGAAATATTGTCAAAAAGAGTTATCGTATGCAATCCTATAAGCCAATGCAAAATCTTTAAAAAACAAGTTGTATTATCAGCTTTTTTTCACAATTTTGAAATCTGAAAACACCATTTTAACATCTTGTTAAAATGCTAAAAATATTTTAAACTAACTGCAGCTACATCTTAGTTTCCAAAAATTATTTTGAAATCACAAACCAAATGGAGCCTTGGATTTTCATGTCTGTATAATTCAAGTAGTAGAAGATTTGGACTATTAGAGGACTTGGCAAAACGCATGTTCACAGGTTATCCAAAATAAAGTTTAGACATTCAACACATTACATGTAATACCAAATCCTAAACCAAAATTTGTCCTCTGCCCATCTTATTCACTTTTGCTATTCAATGTTACATACAAAGACCAAAAATCCATCACTATAAATTCCCCAATTAACACAATATGGAGAGAAAAAAAATCCAGATCAGGCTGAAAGTAGGTTAAACAAATGTTGCTATGCAACACTCCATCAGAAACAGTATATGCCTGAGTACTTAATAGAAAATTACTAGAAACTTACATGAGGCAATTCAACATCTTGGGTGCAGCACCTTTGTCAACACGATACTCCCCATTAACAAGGTAATCAGGTTCCTTGATCACAGGGAATACTCCACCTCCAATTCTAACCATCCACAAAAATCTAGAACCAAAAGATTTCAAGTAGTAAGCATTAATTATCTTCATAAGGATACACAATCAAAATACACAGCTAATATAGATAAAGAGATAAATGTTTTAAAAGCATAATGATCATTCCATCTTCAGCAGGAAATGATCACCTTTAATCATAAATTAAAGAGGAAAATAAGATGATTTTGTTGCCACTATTATTCATAACTTTAACCAGAAGTTCTGATATTATTGAAGAGTACAGATTTAACCCACAATTGTGCCACCACCCTTTCTTCCACAATAAGAAAAAGGGCTTTCATCATGTGGGCAGTAAAATGTTTAATAATGTTTATCATCACCACCATTAATATCAAAGTAAAAGTTGAAAATAACAGAAAATAAGAAAAAGAAATTAAGGATCTTTAAAGTTTGTGAACAAATATTTAAAATGTAACTCAGAGACTTACTTGTTTATATCATCAGATGAGTAACCTGTGACACCTCCAAAAACAACTAACACATAATCCACATCTAGGGATCTCATTATCTCATAAGCCTCATCCTCATAAGAAGACATTGCACGTCCAACAGTAGCAATATGTGTATTGTTCCAGGTATTATTATCAACAATAACAGTTCTGTTTCCCATTGCAGTGATTTGGTACCCATAATCCCACCAGGACATCACTTTAGCATCAGAAGGAGTATTTTGCCGAAGCCAAAAGTAAGCCTCACGGTAATCGTCAAAGATAACTCTATTGCCATGGGCACCCCTTGCAGCCAAGACAATTGAAGGAGATGAGTATGCCTCTGATGTGACCCAGGTACAGTGGGTGGCATACTTACTGAGCAGGAAAAAAGCACCAACAAGCAATGCAATGGCGCCATTCTTTTGGAATGGCTGGGATTGATCAGGTAAAGCCTGCTCATACAACCAAAAAAAAACAACTGTCTCTTTTAGCAGACCTACCTTTAGGGGGGAAATGCTCATAAAAAATGGCAACTGACAGAAAAGAAACACCATTCATATCTTTGACCGACTTGTAATGACTAGCTCTAGATTTGATAGCAAGATTATATAGAGTAATCAATGCAACAATCATGTTTTTTATAAATGACAATTCGAAGCAAGGAAGTACCAATAAGTAACAAGAAAAAAATTGCTACTCCTATGAAATGCAAAAAAAGAAAAAAGCCACTATATTTTACGATCAAGAACAACAAACGGACTAAATATAGTAATAAATCTCACCCTAGAAGAGGCCTTTGAACCACTAGTTCCTTTGGTGGAACCAGTCGCGGGAGTCCTGCTTTTTGACCTTAACACCATAGTCAAATTCTTTATAGTGGCAGAAACAGCAATAGCACTGATTAGGCATACAGCCGGGGTGGCAACAAGAATCAACCGAACCATAACACCAGCAAAATACATGCTTGTGAGGCCATACATAACAATAAATATAGTGGCATCTGACAATCTCTTGAAGCAGAAATAGAGACCAGCAGGGAAAAGGAAGAGCAGGATATGAAAATCAAACATGAAAGATGACCAAGCTGTTGGCTGATGCTCAGAGACAGATGCAATGATCGGTATGTGATCCTTAGCATATGTTGGATCCAGCAAGGAGTAAAATCGGCCCGTCCACGGAGAAATATAACCAGATGCCATACCTACTCCCAGGGCAATAGCACCTACAACCGCTGTACTGCCAACAGTAATCCTTAGAAAGGCTTGAAACAGTTTTGTGTCACTTAGCATGTACTTAACCCAATCTAAGAAGTAAAACACCTGCACCAATTAATCCAATTAATGTAAATAAAACTGTCCACTTTAAGACATTAACCTCATCAATACATTCAACACACTTCAAAATTTTATAATTTTCCACAACGACTAGGTAGCCAAAATATTATCACACAATCACACACGCATGCACATATATATGAAAATTAAAATAGAAAAAGGAAAGAAAAGAAAGCTTCACTCACTTATAAAAAACACCAAAAAACAAACGAAAATGTATGAAAAATTCAAGTAGGAAAGTGCACTTAAAGATAACATCAACATCAAATATAAAATGCATTCAGATAACACAATAATATACAAAATGCAACATTTTCTATTTCTGAAAACAATAAATACACAGATAGAAACAACTAAAAAGCTGAACCTGCATCAAGAAGAAAACTCCCATGGCGGCCATATGTTCCCCAGACTGTACGTGCTGAAACCCAACAAACCGAATTTGCATAGCCAGCAGCATTCCCAAAACATACATACAATTATATGCAACATAAAGCCTCATGGAATACCTCCCAGTAATCAAAAGCACCAACACATAAAGCGGAATTAAATTAATAATAAAAACATAACCTCCCCAGGCCGAGACCATGTAAAAATACCCAAATGCCGAGGCTAAACTCCACGCCAACGACCCCGTATTCACCGCCTTCACAAACAAATAAAATGTCAGCAACAGCGCGAATATCGCTACCCCTTCGTTATCATAAGACCCCGCGACCGATCTCGAAATATAACCGGGGCATATAGCGATCAAGGCAGCTGCTACAAGGCCCGCCCCCGAATCCCACATCTCTTTACCAAAAAAATACGCAACGATGGTAGTGTTGGAGGCGAAAAACGGCGCCGTTAAGACGCAGACTTCACGAATGTGAACGGCAAAGCGGAGGAACCGGAGTGCCCAGTAAATGACGGCGGCTGTGACCATGAGACCCGGGTAAAGGGTTCCACCGATAATTCGGCCAAGTGGGTACCACGATTCGGAATCGAACCAGTTCCAAAAATCGTAGAAACCGTTCTCGGTCAAGTATAGAGTGGTTCTGTAGTTGAAATACGGGTCGAATTCGTGGATCATGGACTCATAACGGAGGACACTAAAGAGACGAGTGATGAAGGCGAGGATGTAGACTAAACAAAGGATGGAGATTCGGAGCAGGAGCTCTTGTTGCTTGGTTTTGAGCTTGAAAGATTTGGAAGTGAGGTTTGAAATTAGATCTAAGGGCGATGATCCGAGAATGGCCGCCATTTTGGCAGGAAATCGGGGACAATGAAGGGGAATTATGGGTCTGGATTTGTCAGAATTGGGGATGAAACAGCGCTAAGGACGTCGATTTTCCATGGAAAATGTTGAAATTTTTCAGGGAAAAATATTGAGTGTGCGAGTTTGTGAGGGTTTAAGCACTTTGTGTGGCGAGTTGACTTGACATAAAATTTCTACTGGTACAATTTTAAAACAGCCGCAGTAATATTTGACATGGTTAGCGGATAGAATTCTACTTCCCATGCGTGCGTACATATAAACACATAAAATAAAAAATAAATAAAAAATTATATATACCATAAAATATACTAAATTAATTTAATATAATAAATTTATTATATAATATGATACATATACTAAAATATAACAATACATTAAAAATATATGTTAAAAATTTTTTAATTTAAAAAATATTTATAATATTTTTTAAAATAATGATATATGAATTATAATTTTTATTATTTATTATTTAAAAATCATATCATATTACGCAAAACAAATATGCAATTTGACTTCCACAACAATGAAAGTATCACTCACTTCCCTTAATAAAACTGTTTCACCATATAATATGCGGAGTGTAATTATATACCAGTATAGGGGTGTTTTATTGGATATAATGATATATTGATATCTGATTTTGAATTAAAAATAAAATAACATTCTATCATATAACACATATCTAAATATTCAATTGAATATTTAAAACCAAATGCCCATGAGATTGCTCAAATTAATATTGTCCAAATTAATCAGTTTGATCATGGTAGTAGGAATGTGCAATTCATGTATTTTTCTCCTTTGATTAAAGATTTATTATGTTAATAACTGAGTTAGACAGAGTTATGGTAACAGATACCAAACTACCGTCCTTTTGACCCTAATGGACTATTAAAACTTCAAAAAAGGTCTAAATTTAAGTTTCAATCACAGATTATGAATCCGATTATTGTACCTCAAATTTACCATCCAACCAATGTGAGTGAAATCCCTGATTATCAAAAAAAAAAAATGATAATTATGAAATTATATGCACCATGAATTTAGAAGTTTAAATGCAGTTTGTTGCAGGAGATAATTGCAATATCTCATGCCAGATAGAGATAAAATGTTGTTGGAGAGAGATCAGTCAAGATTCTATTGGCGTGTAGATGACATGTTTAATCTCTCCATGTTGTCGGTACAACATTCGTGTAAAGTCTGATCGCACAACAATAATTAAGACAAATGCAAGCTTCGAGTACAGTTTATTTTCACATATAATGAAATGATTTGTTGGAGTGGAGACACACCTCGTTATTCAGAGGCAGAGTCATGTAGTCGTGGGTCTTTTATGGCCTCTCGAAGAAATAATCTGACTGTCATAGCCTTTCTGAGAGAAGTTCTTTCCTGACATCCTTTACTCTCTCCCAGGATCCAAACCGAACAAAGTATTCAGAGCACCAAGCTTCAGAGACGACATTTAACTTTCCAATCCTGATTCTCAAGGTGGTGAAGAAATGATCTCTCTGCTACTTGAATATGCTTTCTCAAATTCATTCCCCATCTCTTAAAGAAACTTCCATCCTTACAACAAATCCTTATAACAAAATTTTGATGAAAAATACTACGTGTAGAAAGGATACTAATAGGAAAAAAAATTGACATCATCATGTAGTTGAATGAAGGATAAGCTAGAATGTCCATTGCCCTATCACAAACATAATGTGAATAAAACCAAGCTTATTCAGCACCAATCCAATTATAACGATGATATATGTTTATACAAATAACTCTATGCTTTCATCCTGAATACACATTTGGGAGAAAATATATCATCATTGCACAACAACGCCAAAATTCAATATGCATTGGTGAATACAAGCCAGATGGGTAAGAGAATTGCTTACTGACCCAGTCACATTACCAGGAGAGAAGGTAGTAGTTAATATCAAAGGCTATCTGCAATATAAGTTCTGGTAAGACCTCAGGCTAAACATTCAGGATCCTTGGGGGGAAAAAAAAAAAGATAGCAGGAGAGATAGAACAAACAGATAAAAAATGGGTATTATTGAACACAAATTCAATCCCATGTTGCGTTTTGACAAAATGGAGAATTTCAATCTCCCAATAATTCTACCACAATCAAAAACAATTTTAAGAAAATGCAGAGCCGTCAAAAAGTTTCAATATAGATATATATTTTCCTAAACTAACTTGCCAGGCCCCTTTGCTTGAAAACTTCAAGCATGGCAGCACCGATTTTTGCAGGAGATTCTACCACTGTTACACCAGCTTCCCTAAGTGTCTTAATTTTGTCTTGTGCTGTGCCCTTCCCACCCGACACAATAGCTGCATATGAATAAAAAAAATATAAGCACTTTTCAGTAGTTTGATTTCTATTATGTAATTTGAATTTTACAATTATCAAGTCTAAAAACACTAAAACTCTAATAAATATACAAAATTAAGAATAAAAAACAGTGCTGGGCAATCATGATATAGCATATCATATAGAAATGTTTATTCAAAAACATATACCTCCAGCATGACCCATACGACGACCAGGGGGAGCAGTGAGTCCAGCAATAAAAGCAACAACAGGCTTCTCAGTTCCACTCGCCTGTTTGATCCAACAAGAATCAATTTGAGCACAGAGAATGATAAAATATTTCAGAAGTGATTAAAACAATCAGAAGTGAATATGTGCTATAGAAGTTATGAAGGATCAATTTTTTTCATTCTCAGGATCATGGAATACCAATCAAACCGTTGGCTTCTGCATATATATTCACCATAACAAATTTAACCAATAGCTAATTTGATATGATTACATTCAGATGTCTTAATTGATATAACCATGTATATCCTAGATTCCAGATGGACAACAATGAATAACAATTACCTTTATTAAGGCAGCAGCATCTTCTTCTGCAGTTCCACCTATCTCTCCTATAAGGACAATCCCTGAAATGCATGACATCAAATTAGACTATTAGATTATTTACATACACTATCTTTTCATGCTACACCACATCTCACAGATATGCTAACATATGGACAAATAAACAAGGAAAAACCAAAAGGAAGTTCATATGGGTCAAAATAGTACAACTGACTCCAACCAATTGTCTCTATCTGTTTAATTTAAGTGTTCTTCTGCAATCAATGAAATTGCAGCTCGCTATGCTGCAACACTAAGACAATGCTGCAAAATGTGTAATCAATGATGAAATCAAAGCAGGCAAACAACAGTTAAATTGCTACATGCTGGCCAGAGTTAGCTCCATTTGTCAATTGGCACTTGAACATGAGAAGTGATAGATGCAAGATCTTATCCAGCATGAGAGGTGTAGGCCAAAACAGCTGCAACTGATCCATTTTACACAATTAAGTTATATTCAATCCAGATATTCAACCATAAGTCCACATCCCACCTTCAAATATTCTTTCTTAATAGTTTTTGCAATACTTTTCAGGGACCTCAGGAAAGTTTATTCTTTTTTAGGTCAGCATGTCCTAACTTTTAACATCTACACAACTTATAAAATTTTGAGTCATTGGTGGGCATGTCAAAATTTTGTGAACAACTATAAATATCCAGAGTCATGGGCAATATCTTAAATCATACAAACAATAGAGAGATGTTTCAGTTGAAACCATCATCAGTAAACTAGACTGTTTCAGATTTCAAGAATGAGTGTACATCTACATGTGTGTGTATGTGTGCACACATCGCACAAACTCCTGGCATCACCTTATTCAATAGTTTTTCTTCTGATAAACTCAATGGCACAAACAGACAAAATTAGCAACATATTAATTCAAAGAAACTTTACCTTCTGTCTGAGGATCAACAAGGAACTTCTCAATGCAATCAACAAAATTCGTTCCATTAAAAGGATCTCCACCTATGCCAACACAGGTTGACTGTCCAAGGCCAACAGCAGTTGTTTGAAAAACCTGAAAAGTAACATAATCATATAAATGAATAACTTAGCACTCACATTATTATATAAATCAAGAGATGGAGTCATTAAACTTATAAAAGACAAATTGTTTACTGAGGGTGAACCAATCAGTAATTCCACCATAGTTATTGGCCAAACCACATGTAAATTGACATCAGTTAATATTTTTATTCAAAATCATGTTGGAAAAGGAGCAACTATTTTTTAAAATGTCCTAAAACTTCTCTGAAGTACATAGAGTACAATTAGCATACTAGTTAATACTGCACATGCAGATTAGTTATTACCTAATACAAAAGTGTATATTTGCTTTTCCCAACTATTGTTATAGAGGGAACTTGAGATAAAAAGAAGCAACCCCACAACATTTACTAGGATAAACTTTCTCCAAAAGTAAGATCAAGTTACAAAAAGCATTTTATGAGGGAAACGATTGAGACATCAAGCCCATTTTGAATGAGAAATGAAAATAAGCCCATTGCATATATTACATGCACCACAGCACCAGTGTAGAAATAGAAATTCATAAACACAAGCAATCATTGCAGTAGTAGTTAAATAGTGCGTATCACAAGTCACTGTGCCTCACCACACCAGATCATACAATTAATGAATTGAACCAATAAAACTATGACAATATATGAAATATAACCCTATTTCCTGAATTAACATAAAAGTGTTATAGACGTTTTGAACATATACTAACAATCACATGGGAAATCAGAACTTACCGCTTCATAGGTCAATGTACCAGATCGAGAAACAATTCCGATACGCCCAGGTTTATGAATGTACCCAGGCATAATCCCAATTTTACACTCTCCAGGCTTGATGATACCAGGGCAGTTTGGACCGATAAGCCGAGTTTTAGATTGTTGGTTGAGAGCAGCCTTCACTCGTACCTGAAATTACAAATATTAGCTTCAAACCAACTGCCACACCACTGTTTTTATCTAACACCCAAATTATATCAATAATACAATTGTTCTCTTTTTATTAAACACATGCAGCCTCCAGTAGTTTCTACCACAGAAATTCCCTTCTAATATCATGACCTCTTCCAGATTCAACACACATGAATTACTAATATGAATGACTTCTTCCAGATTGAACTACCACAAATTACAAATATGAATTAACTCTTCCAGATTGAATACTTGAATTCAGTATGTTCCAAGACTGTCAAAAAGATCTGTTTCAAATGCTAACATCATTCACCATTTAGTTAGATACTTAAAGGCTCATATGACAGTGTGAAACTATCACTGACATCCTCTACTAGGTTAACACAAATTGACCTCTTTTTGATTCAAGACATACAGGCTCAAATATGATTTTGAAAATGAACAAAACCTTCCCTTCCAGGCTCAATATCATTGATATAATTTTATGAATTCAAACAGAGTACCGCCAAAAATCCCAAAGTTGTATCTCAATCAAAGTGAAATTCATTAGTTACACATACCATACATAATTTAAATAGCAATGACAAAACAATTGCAAATTATTTGAAATACAAAGTCAAAGTACCAGCAACCGTCACACAAGGAAGCTCTTCAAAAATTCCAAAAAAACATTTCTACAAATTTTCAGCTAAATATTTCAAAGGAGATCTAAAACAAAATTAGATAGCCAACAAAATTCACAACCAAATCCACCTCAGTTTAACCGTTGCAAAATAAGAGTGAAAACCCTAAACAAAAAGAAAAATATTATTCACCATATCATGTTGAGGGATGCCCTCGGTGATACAAACAACAAGATCCAACTCAGCTTCCATAGCCTCCATAATAGCAGCCGCCGCAAATGGTGGAGGAACATAAATGACCGAAGCATTAGCCTTGGTTTCAGCCTTTGCTTCGGCCACCGAGTTGAAAACAGGCAGCCCCAAGTGTTCCGTTCCACCCTTCTTGGGCGTCACACCTCCCACCTATAACATAAACGACAACATTTCGATCAAACCTTCAAACTGAAAATAAAAACTAATAATAATATAATTATTAAAACTTAAAACTAAAACGTACCATTTTGGTGCCATATTCGATGGCCTGTTCAGTGTGAAACGTGCCGTTTTTACCGGTGATGCCTTGGCAGATGACGCGAGTGTTCTTGTCGACGAAAACAGCCGGCTGATTTGCAGCTGCCGCCGCCGCCGCCGCATAATGGCGATATTGAGAAGATGAAGAAGAAGCAGATCGGTGTGATGCGATGGAGCCGATAAGCTTGGCTAGGGTTTGGCGAGCCATAGCTTTACTTTCGAAATGATTCCCTTTTTCCTTTCTCTCTGGAGTGTAACGAGAAGGACTGTTTCAAAGCAGCCTGATAGGTCAAATTTTTATAAAGCGAAACGCTGGGTTGGGTTTCGATCATCAGAGACAAGGTTCAGAATAGGCTTTCGCTTTTATTATATTTTTTTTAAAACAAAAATAAAATTTATCTATTTACTATTTAAATAAAAATTAATAAAATCTTATAACAAATTGTACTTATAATTAACTTTGTAATTTTTATTTATTTTATTTTTAATATGATCTCGCATTTTTAAAATAAAAATTATTTACGTAATTATTTATCCATGCAAGATATTAGAATATAACGAAAAAATGGGAAGATCAACTATGGTAATGTTGTCGTTACCAAATTTACATTCAACCTTATAATACAAATGATATATAAATATTACACTAAAATCAATCTCCATAACATTATTTGAGGTAGGGGCGGATTCAAACCAATCCGAAACAATTCAAGCTGAAATAAAATCTGAAATAACCAACTCAAATCAACTCAAATGTCAAACATAAACACCTAGAAGAAGAGAAGCTCTATTGTGATGACATTCACAAACCCTCAAACTTAAACCAAACTGAAGCTTTAACTCGTTCGAATTGAAAACAGATGCTAGTCTACATCGACTCAGTAGAAGCTTCATTTCAAATGAGGAAATCAAAGCATAGTGGGCAAATCATCTTCTACTAAAAATTATTTCCATTCTGTGAAAAAGTCAAATCAGATCATGATCACTTGCTAAGCTAACAGTTAGAATTTAGCTTCCTTCATAAACAGCAGTGCATATCCAGTGGGATCATCTCCTAGTGAAGTAACAAATGGTATTCTCTTCTCCTGTTATCATCCAGAATCATAATTTAGAAAACCTACCCAATCAGCTGAAAAATTTCGTTGTCCCCCTTACCAGATTTGCAGGAACTATAATACCAGGGCCATGGCTGGTCTCATGTTTTCCAGAACTAGGCCTTAATATCACGATGGCATTTGAACGTCACCTTTACAGAATCTCCATGTTCCGTTGTCTTGCCTTTTCAAAACGTAATGAGTTTTATAGGTGCTGCAATGAAATAAAGAATAGAGAGAAAGGCTCAAAAGGGTGGCAGTAACAAGAAGTTTGAAAATAAACCTAAAAAAAGGGCATAGAAAAAAAAAACAAGAACTAAATGAAATTTTATTGTACATAAATACAACAATCATAGAGAACTTGATCCTAAGCTGTTGGTGCAATTTATTTGGATAGTTATGTTATTGCATTGGTGCAATTTCCCGCATCAACAAAAACTATAAATATTCACAAAATGCAAATAAATTGAGTAAAATCCACAATTTGACACAGTAAACCATTAAATGTTAAACCTGCAATAATTTGGGTTCTGCGGCCGAGATTCATCAACAAGCTCTGCTGCCTCCTTAATGAGAGCTTCAATTTCTGCCATTTCCCCAACAATACCATCTGAGAAAATGTCAGCGTGCAAGATGGTCAATTGCAGCAAAACAAATCTCCAATAACAAGAGCCAGATTTTGCAGCCTCAGCTTTAGCTTGCCACTGTGAAGTTCGAACCAAAAAAGAACAAGATACAGAACTTAAATACAAATTTATAGTTGATTGATTCTAATCAAGGTTTTTAAACTTTAATATGCCAACAAATAATTCAGTTGTTAATCTGAAAATCTGTTACAGTAGTGAAGGAATCCAAAAATATTATTTCCCCACTAAAATAACTTTGTCTTCTCATGTCAGAAGGATGTGTAAATAACAAGTTAAACTGATATATGACTAACATATGTCCTATGATGACAGATAAGATGACACATCACTTTGGGTGAGAATTTTAAAATATTCCTTGGGATATATAGTATTATTCTATTTTTACATCACTGTTTTCTCTCAAGGGTAAATAATCTTTACTTAAGAGAAAGTAAGCATAAATTAATGTTTAAGCAATTCAAACATTTTACCTGAACAAGCATTGACTCGTCAAGGACTTCAGAGAGGTTATGAACCTCATGCCTAGGCCCCAAAGCTTCAGCTTTAACTTTTTGCCACTGCCTAACAAGGGCTTCAGCCTCTTCTAAAGGCATTTGTCTCTGATTTACTGCTGTCATAGAGGTTGATAGACTGTGTAAGTATCCATTGTCTGATTGATTCCTGAACTGCATCTTAACCATTTCCACAAGCTCCTTCAATCTGTCAGCAATACCACTTCCCTTGATATGGGAACGCTCTAGATTGCTATTGTGAGAAGAATTTGTTTTCCAGACAAGAGAACTTGTTCCCTTATTTTGTTGAGTGGAAGTCAATTTAGAAGCATTGATCTTCCTATTTGACTCCATGCTTGACAGCTTAAAGGCCAGGAACATAAAGCATCCCAATACAGTAGCATACGTTATTCCTCCAATTACATTTTTTCCAGCCAACCAACTTTCCCAAACTTTAGAATGGTGCACCCCGAGACCTCTCTTAAATTGAACTGATGGTGCACTGACATTGCTTCCACTACCATTCTGGGCCGATGTTATTGGGTTTTGCAGATCAGTTGCAGCCAACTGCTTAACTGCAGAACCAAGACGACTAGAAGAGTTAGCATAAGGAAGAGAGTCATCAAAATTTCTCCGGTTTGATATAAGAGAATTTGCAAGTGGTCTCTGGCTTATACTACGTGTAGCTTGTGGAACTACTCTACTTTTCTTGCTGACAGGATTTTTCTTTTCGCCCTGAAAAAAACTGACCTGCAGAAGCAAACATTAATACTCATTTCCTTCAGAAGCTGAAGCTATTACCTAGTTTGGCACATCATCTCACCAAAGATGGAGAACAAACTCGTGTATCTGGAAATATAGCAAGCACATTTTCCTTGAGCCATTTTTCCTGGTCAAGCAGAACAGTGAGACATGAAAGAGCATTAACACTAAAGAAACACACGATAGAGAAACAGTCAAGAAAGTATAGAGCAATAATCATAAGTATATGTTTATAGCCCTTAAACCTAACGAAACAAGAAATAGAGACATCAGTTTTGCAATTGTTAAATTGGTTGGTTCCTCTCTACTGAAAGCCTTCTTTTCTTCTTTCAATATTGACTTTAAGAAGAGAACAAAAAAAGACCCTAGCTTAATAAGCATATAGAGAGGTGATGATGAATTAGAAAAAAAAAAATTTTAAGTTAATATAGTAAGCATTTTTTAAGAAAAGTAAGGATAATACTTGTTGGACAGATGATTTATTACCTGTTTAAGATAGATTTGGTTAACTACACTAGGGCTTATTACTTGAGTACAGTTAGAATGCCTAATTAGGTGTAATTCTATAATTCCTTATTGTACTTAGGAATTGGGCATATAAAATAACCATGTTATTTTGTCTTGAATGTGTCAACAGATGAAAGAAATAATATGAAGAATGAATTGTCTTCTCACTAATTTCCTCTACTCTTTCAATTTCTTTTCTTCCACCAATCCCAGTCTCTCTACTTCTCTCAAATTTGTGTTCATTTCTACCCAATTCTCTCCAATCTTATATGTTCAATTCTTTCTCCACATCCTACACCAAACGAGGGAGTATTAATTATGGAAACATATTCTATATAAGAATAAGCCTCCATAATAGCTACTATCACGTATTCCACTTATATAGCCATTCAGGAGTCTATACTTGAAAGCAAATAATGGTCTACACCTAAATCTTTCGCTATATGAGAGGACATATACAATGGTCAACATAGAACTAAAAAATTAAAACGTGAACTGGTATGCAAAAGAATTTTCCAGAATGAAGGGGTGCACTTTATATAAGTCTCAGATGGATGTTATAATAGAAATCAAATTCCAATGTGCAATTAGTCACCTACCAATGATGGAATTGCACCGGAAGCTTCTCTTATTTCCTTTCCAGAGTGAGCACTCCCCACGGCGGGATTTGAATTTAATTCCAGCTGACAAAGTTTCTCAAAAGCCTCTGCCTCAGTACCCTAAAAGCCAAGACAAAAATTTGCAAGGCTATTTAATGAAGAAATGATAAGAGAACAAACTAAAATATCTCGACAAATCAACATTCTGGTTAAGAAAATAAAAAAATATACCTGCGCAAGAAGAAACATACAAAATGATTCCTCAAATTTTAGATCAATGCCTTCTGATGCAATCAAACACTCGCATATTGTTTTTGCCTTGTTAATCTGCATACAAAGTTAGATACGAAATAGTATCAGAAATAAATAACATAAAACAATCATAAAAAACCTTAATACACATAAGCATGACCACAAACACAAAGCAGCACATCATAGTAGCAAATCTGCATAGATGAATTACCAATTCAATTTGCTTGCTTGAGAATCCAAGTGCAAGATGAGCTATCAATACTATGTAGAAACAGTCAAAATCAATTACAACTTTTTGATTCTGTGACTCAAGTGATTTTTTGTTCTTCCGTGTAATTGCCAAATTATCCCAGGGAAGAAGGTCAATTATTTCTGTAGCCATCAACCTGTTAAGAGCTTGGCTCAAAAAGCATGGCCAATCTTGCACTTGGCATGAGGTTTCCACATCCAAGCCCTGTCTGAGCAATTCACGCAAAGCTGCAATAGCTCCTCTTCTCCGTTCAGCATTTTCAGGTGAGTGAGGCATGCCTAATAATTCCACTGTGCAAGCGGGAGCAAGCTCTTCCAAAGATTCTTCTATCTAAAAGGGAAAAAAAATTGTGCAAACAGTAAGTTACCAGTTATAATTACAGCATAACAATAGCAACAACTATACATTCAACAAATTTCTAGCACCATTTTCAGCAACAACTTATGTTACAGATCATCTTATTCACTGAATTTCCATTATTACAAAAAATATCCTATGCTCAATGAAGAAAAGGATGTGAATGATTGCTTTAGAAAAAGGAGATTTGTGATCAGCAATTAAAAAGATGGAAACTGCTGTACACTAACCAAGCAGATGTATTGCAGATCCTTGAAAAGAGCAGGTCCAAAATCACATAAAAGATAAGAGCATCACCTGTGATAATAATGGCATCTTTCCAAGAGATATATTACTCCTCAGAAGACACTGAGCACGAGCTAGAGCTTCAAATCCTTGGGATACCTTGTTCTTCTCAAAACAAATCTTTGCAATTGCACACTTAAAGAAAGCACCCATGATAAGAAAATGAAGTACAGCAAAACTGCCATAAAATTGGAACTTATTCCTGACCTCTTTGTTAATTCATCTTACCTCAGCTAGTGCCATGGAGAGAAGAAAATCATGAACATAGGGCTTAGCATTTGGATGCTGAAGGACTGACTGGCCAAGATCTAGCACAATCTTCTCCTCTCCAACCTGGACCAGAGAAATCTGCAGACCATCATACCCATCTTCTGAAACATACACTTTTTATGGAAAAAAACTCCAAGATTAGGAATGATAATAAAGCTTTCCATATTTAATGATAATAAGAGAAGGATGGTAAGATATCTGAAAGATTAATCAACATTGTGCTGCAATGCTAGAGAATAATATTGCTGCTCACTGTTATTTAATTAATTTCCAAAAAGAATATAGGGCTTCTGCACTTAGAAGACAAAAACACTTTCCTCAAACGGTAAAATTTTTAGGAAAATCCAAGCAAAAAGCATATGCAAAATTGCACCTCTTGAAGGAGGCAAAGAGCACCCGGCAACCAAGCCCATGGGATTCTTAAAGGACACTTAGGTGGAATATTTTCCCTCTTGTTGCCAGCATATTCAGGTTCAAAAAGAAGCTTATCTCTTACATCCATCAAAAGATCCTGCAAGCCAAGAGAAAAAAAAAAAAACCAAATCTATAAGCGATGACTAAGGCAGGTCATGTCTTTCATGTATATGGAGAGGATTTAAAGAATCATGACAACTACAGCATGACAATACTCTCAAAATCTCACCTGACGAGCTACAACAGCATCCATTGTGTAACCTTCCTCAACCTCCGCCCTTTTCAAATCCATCACTGCCTTTACAATCTCATCTTTCTCAGCTGTGTCCGGAACACCAATAAGCTGTCAGTATACATGTTAGAAAGTGAGATAAAAAATTAAATTTGAAAGTTCTGTACAAGGTGATTACATCAGTAAGTGATTTTTTTACTGACAGATTTCAACTCCAGAAAAAAGTTTACAATTCTTTCCGACTTGTGAAAAAAAAAATGAGGAAAAAAAAGGGGCCGAAAGAGGTCTAGCAAAAGAGCAGAGTAGAGATGGTTTTCCACTAAATCAACAAAAGAGCAGAGTAGAGATGGTTTTCCACTAAATCAACAAAATTCCCAGAGACAAGATCAAAGATATGAAGGCCAAAGCCAAGTAACCAATATTGGCCATATTGGTAATACCTGAGATCATACTCGTAATATAACCTTGTTTTAACAGCAAACAAAGCATTATTGGCAAATGTCACCATCTCTGCATTGTTAATTAACCCGTGACTTCACCAGCCAAGAACCTCGAAACAAGGCACTCAAATTTACATTTTCATATATTGTTAATTTCACCCCTTAACAGAGTCAGTTACAGTCCCAAAACATTAAAATTTAGCTTAAAATGTTAGAACATATTTTCATAATTCACGTTATGCCAATACTTTTTAACACCAAATCACAAACAACAGTTAATTCATTTAAAGTTGACGATACAAGCAACAATACGAAAAATCAAACCAAATTACCTGGAAACAAGTGACGGGAACATCAATGGTGGCATTAGCAGCTGCAACAGTAGATAGGGCGGCGTTTTCAACAACGCGAGTGTCAATCGCGCGCAATCGCCACTTGGCGGCAGCGACAAAACTAGTCCTTCTCGAACAATAGCGGCAAGAACGACTATAGGAAAGCCTAGACGGTGAAAACGATGTTCGTGCGAGACGAAAACTTAATCCAGAAAGCTTGACCTCCGAATTCTCGAAATTGCCGCTGATTCTGCCGACACCACAAAAAGTACACGGCGATGATGAGCAGGAGACTACGGCTATGGCTACCGCATTGCTCATCGCCATTGTAATGGTTGATTCTAGTGATGCGAAACTGAAACCCTAACCATCTGAAGCAAAATCGTTCGTATTTGTTGAAGAATGAAGAAAAGATTTGACTTTACGAAAGTTTTGAGAAGTAAAGAAATTTTGGTTCCAAACCCCGTTGCTTGTTTTTAAAGATATCCAAGGAAATAGGAAAATAGGATCGAAAAAAATTAATTTTGCAAAGATGTCCCTCTATTTACTTGGAAATAAAAAGTTTGTGCTATACGGACCCTCATACTTTAATTTATTGACACTCTGGCCTGACCCTATGGTTTATTTTAAGGCTATTGTGCCTGAACAAACTGAGGCTTTCATTTTATTTTACAAACACACCACAACTTTAAAATAGCATTTTCACATTCCTTCAGGGTAAGGGCAGATTCGAACCAAATTAAGCTTAAACAACGTTTAACTCGAAATCGAGCTTAACTTGTTAGATCTGTTAAACCAAAACAAATGAATAATTTGAGAATTGTTAAAGAGGAAATCTGATGAGACTAAATCAATACTGTTTATTTAATGTTAAACAAAATGGGCATTTTAGGCCTACACTAAAAGAACTTCAAATTTAGAAATTTTTTTTAATATATAAGGCTAAATCAGTTTGGGTCACGTTGATATAAGTAATAATTAAATATTGATTTAAATCCAAAAGGGTTAATTTAAAGTTAACCAATTAATGTTCAAATTTAATATGAAAATAATTTAATTTTATATTCGATTATAATTAATCTAAACATAAATGTTTAAATCAATTCAAACTCTACTTATTTATAAAAAAAAGAGCATAATATTTGAGTCAAACTTGACTCATCTCATCCTAAATTAAATTCGAGGACTAACACTTGTGATTGAATCCAATCTTACATATAATTTTTAATTGTGGGTATCTTCCATATTATTTTATTCACCAATAATAAAACTATTGAAATTAATAACAAGTACTAATTTTTATATTAATGATGATATATTATTATGTGATTAAATAATTTTAAATTAAAGATAATTGTGAATACGATATGATATAATGATATTATGCATATATTATATATAGTTTCCAAAAGGAAATTTTCAAAAGGATATTGCATACAAGCTATAACAATTTTTTTTAAACAAGAAACCTCGCTTGAGATGCCACCGGGAGAGATTTGAACTTACACGCACTCTGTGTATGAAATCCCGTCATTGCCACTCAAGGCAGCTGTAACAATTCTTTTCATATCTGTTACATTACATCTTTCAAAATAGAAATAGACTTAATCGAAAATACAGGTACTAACAAATTATTCAAATCCACGATGCTCCAACAAGCACAGCCATTGACATTCATGACAGTACAACAAAAGCTGAACTTTTAAGACAACCCTTAGAGCTTATCAACCCTGGAATTAGTTTTCCTTGACAAGAACTTCATGCAAATAGGTGGCTTTATGCCTTCTAGAGCAAGAAGTGAACTTGGCAAAGGCCATATCCCGTCCCCACCCATCAAACCGGAAGCCATTGCTGGACCAAAATTATCCAATTTCACATTGTCGATCTTCGACCATATGAATAAAATCAAGCTTCCAACACACGTCAATGCTGAAGTATGGTCCCAAGTAAAAGGGTATAGCCATAGCCATTGGAACAGGAATGTACGACGCAATCTGACGTGCGGATCCCTTATCAGGTTTATCACTACGGCTGCTCCAAAGAAAACACAACAAAGCAAAAGGCAATCTTTTGGCAGCGCTGAGAACCCTTCGATGCTCAATTTAGCCATGTTCCGGTTGACGATAGCAAAGGGAGCAGCATATTCACTTCCAGGAAGGCCAAGGTCATCAAATGTTTGTAGAAAAGCCATAAGACACAAGGGCAAATGATTTGCAGTGCCTATAATTTGGCTCACAAATATGGCCCTTGGAGATGCTATAGTCAAGTAACCAGTTTTGAAATCTTGTGAAAGATCAGAGGCAGTTGAAACAATGTTCATCATGACTCCCACCGGCTGCTAAGCTAGCAAGAACACCAAAATGCTCAGAATCTGCCCAAGCCCCAATTGTAAAGATGGCAAGCTTTTCATAGGTGGATGCAATAGACCAATTCGTGAATCAATTTCGAACCAAACCAGCTTGGATCGGATCCACCCCTAGCTCCACTATAAAATTTGGTGGAGTGGCTCCAATAGTTGCCGTCTTAGACTATTTAAAGCCCACATTCAAACTGGTAGTCCACCTAATCTATAAGCTTTGAACCCCAGAAATTGACTTGGAATAACTGGCATAATTTGGAATTAACTTATACACAATTAAGTCTTTTGCAACCAAATCTTCCAGTAAAATCAAACTAGCCATAAATTATTTAAACAACCATGTAAAAATTGAAACTTTAAGTAAAGTAGAAAGAAAGAGGCTGAAAATTAACATTACCACTGACGGCTATGCTTGAAGAGGCCACAGCACAGGTTTGAATGACTGTGTTCTCTTGCCCGGTAAAGGGTTGCTTTAAAAAGCTGAATTTTTCAAGAAATTTAGTCCCAGTTTTGACAAAGAAGAACCCCAGAAGGCGAGCAGAGACATTGAGAGAAAGAACAAAACCAGTAGTGAGATTCAACTTCATTGCTATGAAGCTGAAAAGCATACTCAACACGAAGCTCTCAACAAAGGCTCTCATTGTCAACTGTCTCTTCCATTAAGGAACCGGCTTTGTTCTCAAAAACCTTCTCCACTGAAGACCCTTCTTCTTTCTCCTTCTTGGCATGTTCATAATCATCTTCTGAGTTGACAATGTCCTCAACTCTTCTTGTTCGTCCCTCATCTTATGTTGTTGATTAATATGCATTTTTGTAATGGTTTTCCAGATGAGAAAAAGAAATAAATATGCATATTGGAGATGGGAATCAATGAAGATGTAAAAATACGAATCTTTGAAGATTCAAGATGACGATTTTATAGGGAATAGAGAAGTTAGTTGGACACTTGGACTCGGAGTCAGTAGGAAAGCAAGATAGAGATTATTGGCACCTTTTATCACGTTAGGAGTCTTGGCTAAGTTTGAACAGAAAGGAAACTAGGGTTAATTCAAGTTTGGAGAGTTATTTTCAAGAATTAAGTTTGTATTTCAGTAAGTTTAAATTTAATAATTTTTTTTAAAAATTAGTTTAAACTTAAATTTGATTATAATACCAAGTTTAGACCAAGCTTGACATAATAGTATTATCAAGTCAAAATCAATCAAAACAATTTTGTTTGATTCATATTTATTGAAAAAATATCATTTTGATGATTTGAATCAAACTTTTTCAAATTTACCAATTTAACAAATCAAATACTCCTTAATTCAAACTCAAATTTGAACTCGATAATATAAAACTCTTTAAACTTAAGTTTATACTTGTTTAAGTCATTCATTTCAAATTTAATCAAATTAAGTTTAGTAAGGAAAGTAAATATACTATATAAAGTCTTACAATTTTAACTTTTCATAAGTTTACTCCCTTACTAATTTTTTAAGTATTTTAATTTATGTATAAAAATATTTTTAAAAAATTAATTTGATAAATAGACAGGACAATGGCTATGTTCGCTTAAATCCGATGCAAATGCAATTTGTCATACCTAGGGATCATCCCATGTCGTGCCCGACAAGCATGGCAAAGTAAGCTCATGGTACAAAGCCCACTATGTGTAATAAAATAGATAGATACAAATATAAATATAAATAATGAAATATCATCGTATAATTATGTAATTTTAAATTACATTAACAATAATAATAAAACTATATACACATACTTTCACAGAGTTGTTAAGTGTTATTTTATCCTCAATTCAAAATCACTCAATTATATGCATATAATTTTATTAATTTTGAATACAAGTTTTTAAAATCAGTAATAATATTATATACACCTAGTTTTTAATATCTAATTGGGTATTTAAATAATATACAATTGATTTTAGATTAAGAATAAAATAACATCAAATATCATATTATCAAACATGAATAATATTGAATGCAACAGAGTGATTGAATATACAACCACTATATCAGTTATGTTAAAGTTTTGCTTTTTATAACATGATTAACATCTCATTATTCCATCTCAAGTTAATAAATTCAAATATTTCACATGAGAGATAATGTTACTTAAGCCCTGGTAATTGTTGTTTCAAGATATATTGCAGATCAAAGGAGCATTGCTAGAAAGCTAGCGGACAGTGCATTCTTTTCCCTTGGCAGAAGACTCACTATTTGTTTCCAACACAACCCTCTTTTCATGTTCTTTTTAAGGCTCAATTTTCTTCCTCCCTTTCACAAATATTTCCTACATCAGAAAAGAATTTCAGGTTCAATACTCCAAAATAGGTTAAAGCAACTCAATTTCTGGGTTGAGATCTCAACAAACCTCGAAGAGATCTCTGTGCATACAGCATAAGTACAGTACCAAGAGCATATTGTTTAAATCCCCTTGCCATCATTGCTATCAAAACCCATAGGAAGATATTGATTCGAAAAACAGTTAAATCTTCAGCCCACCAATCAATAATGGCCTTTGGATGAGATGCCATGGTTGAAATTGCTCCCTTAACACCACTCTCGGCTCTACCAGATACAGAAAACTGGTTTTCTTTACAAGTTATGTATGCTATTGCATCTATGTGATGACCACTAATTTTACTTTCTTTGCAATTGAAAGTAGGCTCTCTGACATATGTAAAACAGTAACTGCTCCTGCAAGGCTCTTGAGTGCTACTTCATTCAAGTAAGCATCAGCTCTTCCAACCAAACTTCCAACTGCATAGTCCTAGGTCATCTCAAGACACTGTGCCGCACATCTAAGCAGGGCAATGTTTTCTGTGTTGATCCCAAAATGAATTCCATAGCAGAATTTTGCTCCAAGTTCAAATGCCTCTGCCTCTGCCCCGCCCAGAGCATCAGATACTTCAATAACAGCAAGATCAGCTTCACTGGATTCAGATACCAGCTTCCTTATGTATCCACATTTTCAGACTAATGGAAACTACCATTAGCCTAGGAGATAAAATAGCAAACATATCACTTATTGACTTGATTCTCTGACTTCTTATTTAGTATGTAGTGGAGCAAAAATATATTTGAAACTGAAAAGCAAGAGTTGAGAGGAATCACACCTTATATGTAATGAAAAGGAAGTTCCTCCAACATGAAAAGTTACATCACTAGGAATCTCCTCAAAGAAAATCCTGAAACAGAATAAGGAAAAATAAGGACTTGAATAAATCATATAAACATGAGTTGAAACTTGAAATGAATGAGGAAAAACAAAGGATTAGAAGCGAACCATTCACTGGCTCTCTTCATGGCAGTGAACAGGAGCTCCTTCTTCTTAGTGGCCATGCTCAGACTGGTGAGCGCATCTATGTTTTTGTTTCTCTCTGATTTTCTTGTTGTGGTTTACTAATGATTCTTCACATACATACATACATATATGTATGTATATATGTATATATATGTATACGTATGCATATGTATAAATTCATGTATGTATGTGTATGCATATGTATGTGTATACATATGTATGTGTATACATACATACATACATACATACATACATACATACATACATATATATATATATATATATATGCAGATATGTATATGTATGCATGTCTATGTGCATGTGTATGTATATATGTATATGCATATGCATATGTATGTGCATGTATGCATATGAATATATGTATATGCATATGTATGTGCATATGTATGCGTATGAATATGCATGTGTACGTATATAGATACATACATATACATACATAAATACGTACACATATGCATATGTATATGAAGACGGTTTATATGTACATATAAGTGTATGTATATATATACACATATTTATATATATATGTTTGCATATATGTACCATGTGTATATATATGTGTATATAGAGTTATTGTTGAGTGAAATCAAAGTCACCCCAGGGAACTTAGTTATAAGTTCTTTTGAACAACTTGAAATGATCATTCTGATTAACTTGAATTAATCCTATATGACAAAGACATAAGTGAAAAAAATTAAATAAATTTAGCTTCTACAAATCTGGCTCTGTAATTCATTTATAACAACAAATTTCATACAAGATAAAAGAAATCTGAATATTACCTGTCTTTTTTAACAAAAGGAAGATAAAGGATTCTTATCAATGTTTTCCATTACATTAACTAGATTTTCAACAAGTACCTTGATGAGTGAATCAACATTGCTAGACAACCTATAAAAAAAAAAGGTTATGTACAAGCTAAAATCTCTTTGAAAAATTAAATGATATTGCTAATAAATTAAATATAAAAATATTAAATAAAGTTATTATATTAATTAACACAGAACAGTAAAAGATATACCACAGACATGTCTAAGTGTCTACAAGAGTTTGATGTGATTGTTGATAACCGTTTCCATTGTTCGTTTGCTTCCATTCATGATATAATTTTGGGGCTAAAATACAACCTTCGCTGTTAACCCAAACTTCAAAGTATATTTAAGAAGCCAAAACCAATTAATACACTCGTTTGTATATCAATACTCCTATACCAAATATATGTTCATCACCATATACATATGCACATTAGATATTGAATTACCTTTTGAAGATCAGAAGCTTAAGCTGTCAGCTTCAACGCTTTGATTGCCGCCAAAAGCTTCCTTACATTCTCAAATAACTGATCCGCAAATGGTGGTTGAGCTTCCCTGCTAATTGATTGTACAAATGAAATATTCTCCACAACCTTGTTAGATTTACCATAAACAAAACGATTAACATTAATAGCAATAAAAACCAAAATCTATACACTGCATTTGCTCAAAATACGACAAGAAAATGGAAACTTTTTTAACATTCCCGTTTGCTTCCCAAAACCCTTAATTAATCTCAGCCTAATCAAAAAAAATATTCGACTACCCTAGCATACATGAATGTTTTTATTTTGTGTCTTGACTCTACAAATAACATATAACTCAAAATTTTCACACTTTAGAGTAATTGTAACAAAATACTGCAGAAAGTAAGGCACAAACATAATTTATCATGGTTAGGGTTTTGATCATATCAACAAAAAAAAAAAAAAAAACTTTCTTTAAGCTACTTCCCCTTTCCTCAAAATTCTTATAAAAAAGCAATGAACAACGCACCTTGACTACAGTGCTTGGATTGATGAGTGAATCAACATTGCTAGACAACCTATAAAAAAAAAAAAGCTATGTACAAGCTAAAATCTCTTTGAAAAATTAAATGATATTGCTAAAAAATTAAGTATAAAAAAATTAAATAAAGTTATTGTATTAATTAACATAGAACAGTAAAAGATATACCACAGACATGTCCAAGTGTCTACAAGACCCTAATGTGATTGTTGATAACCGTTCCCATTGTTCGTTTGCTTCCATTCATGATATAATTTTAGGGATAAAATGGAATCTACAACCTTCACTGTTGACCCAAACTTCAAAGTATATTTAGGAAGCCAAAACCAATTAATACACTCATTTGTATATCAACACCAAATATATGTTCATCCCCACATACATATATACATTAGAAATTGAATTACCTTTTCAAGATCAGAAGCTTAAGCTGACAACTTCAACTCTTTGACTACCACCAAAAAGTTCCTTACATTCTCAAAGAACTGATCCGCAGGTGGTGGTTGAGCTTCCTCGCCGATTGATTATATATATGAAATATTCTCTACAACCTTGTAATATTTACCATAAGCAAAATGATTAACATTAATAGCAGTAAAATGATTAACATTAAGCTGACAATTTCAACTCTTTGACTGCCACCAAAAAGTTCCTTACATTCTCAAAGAACTGATCCGCAGGTGGTGGTTGAGCTTCCTCGCCGATTGATTATATATATGAAATATTCTCTACAACCTTGTAATATTTACCATAAGCAAAATGATTAACATTAATAGCAGTAAAAACCAATACTTGTACAGTGCATTTGCCCAAAATACGAATACCACAAAAAGTAAAAACCAATATTTACAGTGCATTTGCCCAAAATTTCCACAACTTAGAGCAATTGTAACAAAATACCACAAAAAGTAAGGCACAAATATGTATGAGCATGTATATATGTATAAATGTATATGTATGCATATGTTTGTGGATGCATATGTATATATATGTGTATATGAATGTATATGTGTATCGTATGTATGTATGTGAATGTATATGTTTATATGAATATATGTGTATATGTATGCATATGTATATGCATGTATATATATGTGTATGTATACATGTATATACGTATATTATATAGGCATGCATATGTATGTATGTATATGTGTATGTGTATGTAGGTATGTATATGTGTATATGTATGTGTATGTGTATGTAGTTATGTAGGTATGTATATAAGTAGGCATGTAGGTCTGTATACTTAATTTAGGTATGTATGTGAATGTGTATGTATGTAGGTAGGTATGTATATGTATATACACATACATACTTATACATACATACGTACACACACACACATATATATACTATATACTATATGTATACATATAAACCGTCTTTATATATATATATATATGTGCCATGTAGGTCTTTATGTGTGTATATATATATATATATACACACACATATATACACACACACACACATACATGCATATACACATATAATTCAACCATCTTCTTGCTTTTTAAAAAACATCAGCATGGAAGAAAAAGTTATGAGTATCAAAGTATGCAATTAGAAAAGTAAAGTTATTGTTGAGTGAAATTAGACTCCGGAAAGAACTTACAAACAACTTGAAAAGATTATAATAATTAACTAGAATGAATCCTATATGACAAAGACATAAATGAAAACAATAAAAAGAAAAAATGCTTTTACAAATCTAGCTTTGCAATCCTATATTCATCTATAACAATTGATTTCATACCAGATAAAAGAAATTTGAATATCATCTACCTTTCTTTCCGAATGGAAGATAAAAGATTCTTGTTAATGTTCTCCTTTGCACCAACCATATATTCAAATAAGTAACTTGATGAAAGAACTAGCATCATTGGACAACCCATAAAAATAAAATGCTATGTACAAGTTGAAATCCCTTTGAAAAATTAAATGATATTATTAGAAAATTGAGTATAAAAATATTAAATAAAGTTGTTTGTATTAATTAACATAGAGCAGTAAAAGATATACAATAGTTTCAACAGTGACCATGGTATCATTGGTAGGTAAATATTGGTAGGACAAACAATCATTAATTAATATTTACAAAGATTACACAAGTTTAATTCCAGGCTTATAAAAAATTGGAGGGCAATTAGGTTTGAGTAAACATGAATCCTTGTGCCATGTTAATAACCATACAACCAAACAACATATACTTGGCAGAACCAATTACTACAATCGATTGTATATCAATTCTCACATGCATATGCCAAAAATAAGTTCATCTCCACATACTATACATTAGAAATTAAATTACCTTTTCAAGATCACAAGCTTAAATGCTGAAGCTTCAACTCTTTGACAGCCGCCAAAAAGTTTCTTACATTCTCATATAACTGATACAAAGGTCGCGGTTGAGTTTTCCCGCTGAATGATTGTATATAAGAAATGTTCTCCACAACCTAGAAATATTTTCCATAAGCAGAAAGATTAACATTAATAGCAGTAAAAACCAATACTTGTATACCGCATTTGCTAAAAATAGGGCAGGAAAATGGAAACTTTTTTAACATTTCCCTTCATTAATCTTAGCATAATAAAAAAATATTCAGCTACCCTAGTATACATGAATGTCATTATTTTGTATCCTAAATCTACAAATAACATATAACTCAAAATTTTCACACTTAGTATTTGTAACAAAATAGTACGGGCAATTTATCATAGTCAGGGTTTCGATCATATCAACATTGAACAACAAACAACAGAAAACACTTTCTTAACCTACTTCCCCTTTCCTGAAAAATTCTTAAAAAAAAAAAGTGTGAATATAATGCACCTTGGCTATAGCACCTGGATTGATCTTGTTAATGACATTGCAGAGAATGAGATCAATTCTCAAGCGAGAAATGAACACTCTCTTTGACAGCTGCCTTGATATAACCAGAGGCCCGACTAAGCTTTCAAGCTACGTAACTGCTTGAAATTGCTTCCCCGCTGCAAAATCAAGCACAAAATCAATTACCATTTTTCTGCTTTATTACTGAAAATCTAGATACAAACACCAAAATAAAAAGTAAAACTGAATTGTTTAATCCTTCTCTTTTACACTATCAAGGACCCAGTAAACAATCTTAAACACAAAATTCAAGATTATTGAAAAAGAAGAAGGAAACAATAGACCATCTGCTTCTTCAGCTTTTCTTGAAGCTAAATTGAACACATGTAACCCAGTTTTACACTATTCTCCAAAACAAATCCAATTTTCTTGTTCTTTACAAAAAAAAAAAAAAAAGAAGAAGAAAGATTACTGAAAGAAAATTCAAGATTATTGGAAAAAAGAAGAAGAAGAAAGATAGAATAACCTGCTTCTTCACCTTTTCTTGAACTCATGTAACCTAGTTCTTGCACTATTCTGAAAAAAAATCCAATCTTCTTGTTCCTTACAGAAAGAAGAAGAAGAAGAAAGATTATTGAAAAAAACAAGAAGATGAAAGATAGACCAACCTCCTTCAGCATTCTGTAACCCAGTTCTTGCACCATTCTCCATAAAAATCCAGTCTTCTTGTTCCCTGCAAAAAAAAAATTTCATTACAAAAAAGAAAACCATTCAAAGGAATATAAACTCATTCGCAAATCAATCAAATGTAGGTTATGTAGAAAACTCCTCTTTATATCTTCTTCATGCCCAACCGTCTGACGCAAGATAAACACTGATAGGATTGTGATATCGTGCACAAAAATACATAAGGTTGATAAAGTTCAACGGACGACAAGGATTCAATGCAATTTGCAAAGCAATCCTTTTACTCAATCTTGAATTTTATTGATAACTTGGCTAATTAAAAAGACCTAAGCCCTTTTTATACATAGGGTAGACTCTTCTAATTAAAATATAAATTTTAACTCTACAAGAATTAGGACACTAGCTTAATTAGAATTAGGAATATTAATTAATTTCAAATTCTAGGAAATTATGATTCTAGAAAATTGATTAATACATTACTAATTAAAATTGAGCTTCCCTAAACAAATAATCCTAAGAACTCATTAATATTTAATAACTTTTCCTAAACATAAATTATTCTTATTAAACTTAATTTCCTAAACATAAAATATTCCTAAGCTTAAAATAAGACTCTTGGCAACTTAAATTACCTATTAAGTACTTACCACACTAGGAAAGTAACTTTAAATTAAATACTTAAAAACATTAGGAAAATTAAATTAAATTAGGAAAGTTAAATTAAATTAAACTTTCCACAACTAGAAAACATGATACCTCATGCCACATGAGCACACCACACCACTTTGTCATGTCACGCCAAACATATTGTCACGTCATCCTTGACTGTTATGTCATCCACCGGTCCTCTTTTTTGTCTTTGGCATCCTATGTTTTCCCGGGTCGCAACCTCAAAGTTTCCGCAAACAATGCACAGTTGTCCAAGCTAGCACTAAAATAGAATATAAACGGTTAGTAGATACTACAACTGAAAATATATGAATTGAATATCTCCGTCACAAACTTCATGCCTCCCCACAACTTCCCACCTCTTTGGTGTGTATAATCACGCCACTCTATACTTGACAACATATCCAGTCTTCCACACTTGCACAAATTAACTTTAAATTAAATACTTAAAAACATTAGGAAAATTAAATTAAATTAGGAACGTTAAATTAAATTAAACTTTCCACAACTAGAAAACATGACACCTCATGCCACATAAGCACACCACACCATTTTGTCATGTCATGCCAAACATGTTGTCACGTCATCCTTGACTGTCATGTCATCCACCCGTCCTCCTTTTCGTCTTTAGCTTCCTATATTTTCCTGGGTCGCAACCTCAAAGTTTCCACAAACAATGCACAGTTGTCCAAGCTAGCACTAAAGTAGAATATTAACGGTTAGTAGATACTACAATTGAAAATATGTGGATTGAATATCTCCGTCACAAACTTCGTGGCTCCCCACAACTTCCCACCTTTTTGGTGTGTATAATCACGCCACTCTATACTTGACAACATATCCAGTCTTCCACACTTGCACAAAGAACATTAAGATTGACAACCACTTCATTCACGAATGGTTGGTTTGGTCAACCTTTTATTAATTTTATTTCTTCAATTGACCAACCAGCTAACATTTTTATAGAAAGTCCTTTACACAGTTTCATCTCTTACGATCCAAGCTGATGGTCTAGTCTACCCCATTAGCTTGCAGGGGATGTTAAATAAAACCAAGTCTTCCTCATTGACACATCCAAATTGAGTTTAAAATTTGACATTAAATTTTGACAAAAGATTTAAGTTTAAATTTTGATACTTCGAAAATTAAATTTTGAGTATGATAAGGAAAAAATAGCCAAGAACTTCTGTGTTTTTGTTTCTCTTTGATTTCTTCTTGTGGGTTTACTAATGATTCTTCACATACATATGTACATACATATATGTACGTATATATGTATGTATACGTATGCATATGTATATATGAACATCCATGCATATGTATTTGTATGTATATATGTATGTATGTATGTGTATGTATATTTATATATATGTATATTTATGCATATGTATGTGCATGCATATGTATATATGTATATGTATGCGTATGTATGTATTTATGTATGTATGTATGTGTATGTGTATGCGTATGTATATATGAATCTGTATGTCTATGTATGTATATGTATGTATGTATGTGCATGCGTATGTATATATGTATGTGTATGTCTATGTATGTATATGTATATATGTATATGTATGCATATGTATGTATGTATGTATGTGTATGTATAAGTGTGCATATGTATGTGTATGTATATGTATGTGTATGTATATATGTATGCATATGTATGTGTATGTGTATGTATATGTATATATGTAGGTATGAATACGTGTGTGTATGCATATGTAGGTATGTAGGTATGTATATGTATGTGTATGTGTATGTGTATGTAGGTATGTATATGTGCATGTGTATGTAGCGATGTATATTTATGTATATAGATACATACATACTTATACATACATACATACGTACACGTATATACATATGTATATGAAGATGGTTTATATGTATATATATGCATATAAACCAACCATCTTCTTACTTTTTAAAAAGCATCAGCATGGAAGAAAGACTTACAGGAATCAAAGTATGCAATCAGAAAATTACTTTTCAAGATCAGAAGCTTCAAAAGCTGGCAGCTTCAACTCTTTGACTGCCACCAAAAAGTTCCTTGATTAATATTTACCAAGATTACACAAGTTTCATTCCAGGCTTATAAAAAATTGTATGGCAATTAAGTTTGAGTAGACGTGAATCCTTGTGCCGTGTTAATAACCATACAACCATACAACATATACTTGGCAGAACCAATTACTACAATCGATTGTATATCAACACTCACACGCCAAAAATAAATTCATCTCCACATACTATACATTAGAAATTAAATTACCTTTTCAAGATCACAAGCTTAAATGCTGGCAGCTTCAACTCTTTGATTGCCACCAAAAAGTTTCTTACATTCTCATATAACTGATACAAAGGTCTCAGTTGAGCTTCCCCGCTGAATGATTGCATATAAGAAATGTTCTCCACAACCTAGTAATATTTTCCATAAGCAGAAAGATTAACGCTAATAGCAGTGAAAACCAATACTTGTATACTGCATTCGCTAAAAATAGGGCAAGAAAATGGAAACTATTTTAACATTTCCATTTGCTTGCCAAAGCCCTTCATTAATCTTAGCCTGATAAAAAAAATATTCAGCTACCCTAGTATACATGAATGTCATTATTTTGTATCCTAAATCTACAAATAACATATAACTCAAAATTTTCACACTTAGTATTATTTGTAACAAAATAGTACGGGCAAAAACATAATTTATCATAGTCAGGGTTTCGATCATATCAACATAGAACAACAAACAACAGAAAACACTTTCTTAACCTACTTCCCCTTTCCTGAAAAATTCTTAAAAAAAAAAAAGTGTGAATATAATGCACCTTGGCTATAGCACCTGGATTGATCTTGTTAATGACATTGCAGAGAATAAGATCAATTCTCAAGCGAGAAATGAACACTCTTTGACAGCTGCCTTGATATAACCAGAGGCCCGACTAAGCTTTCAAGCTACACAACTGCTTGAAATTGCTTCCACGCTGCAAAATCAAGCACAAAATCAATTACCATTTTTTCTGCTTTATTGCTGAAAATCTAGATACAGACACCAAAATAAAAAGTAAAACTGAATTGTTTAATCCTTCTCTTTTACACTATCAAGGACCCAGTAAACAATCTTAAACACAAAATTCAAGATTATTGAAAAAAGAAGAAGGAAACAATAGACCATCTGCTTCTTCAGCTTTTCTTGAAGCTAAATTGAACTCATGTAACCCAGTTTTTACACTATTCTCCAAAACAAATCCAATTTTCTTGTTCTTTACAAAAAAAAAAAAAAGAAGAAGAAAGATTACTGAAAGAAAATTCAAGATTATTGGAAAAAAGAAGAAGAAGAAAGATAGAATAACCTGCTTCTTCACCTTTTCTTGAACTCATGTAACCTAGTTCTTGCACTATTCTGAAAAAAAATCCAATCTTCTTGTTCCTTATAGAAAGAAGAAGAAGAAGAAAGATTATTGAAAATGCAAGATTATTGAAAAAAACAAGAAGACAAAAGATGGACCAACCTCCTTCTTCAGCATTTCTTGAAGTGAAATTGAAGTCATGTAACCCAGTTCTTGCACCATTCTCCATAAAATCCAGTCTTCTTGTTTCCTACAAAAAATAAAATTCATTACAAAAAAGAAAACCATTCAAAGGAAAATAAACTCATTCGCAAATCAATCAAATGCAGGTTATGTAGAAAACTCCTCTTTATATATTCTTCATGCCGAGCAGTCTAACGTAGGACAAGCATTGATAGGGTTGTGATATCATTCACAAATATGCATAGGGTTGATAAAGTTCAACGAACGACAAGGATTAAATGCAATTTGCAAAGCAATCCTTTTACTTAATCCTGAATTTTATTGATAACTTGGCTAATTACAAAGACCTAAGCCCTTTTTATACATAAGGTAGACTCTCCTAATTAAAATATAAATTTTAACTCTACAAGAATTAGGATACTAGCTTAATTAGAATTAGTAATATTAATTAATTCCAAAATCTAGGAAATTATGATTCTAAAAAATTAATTAATACATTACTAATTAAAACTGAGCTTCACTAAACAAATAATCCTAAGATCTCCTTAATATTTAATAACTTTTCCTAAACATAAATTATTCTTATTAAACTTAATTTCCTAAACATAAAATATTCCTTAGCTTAATATAAGATTCTTGGCAACTTAAATTACCTATTAAGTACTTACCACACTAGGAAAGTAACTTTAAATTAAATACTTAAAAGCATTAGGAATTAGGAAAGTTAAATTAAATTAAACTTTCCACAACTAGAAAACATGACACCTCATGCCACATGAGCATACCACACCACTTTGTCATGTCACGTCATCCTTGGCTGCCATGTCATCCACCCGTCCTCTCTTTTGTCTTCGGTATCCTATATTTTCCTGGGTCACAACCTCAAAGTTTCCACAAACAATGCACAATTGTCCGAGCTAGCACTGAAGTAGAATATAAATGGTTAGTAGATACTACAGTTGAAAATATGTGGATTGAATATCTTTGTCACAAACTTCATGCCTCCCCACAACTTCCCACCTCTTTGGTGTGTATAATCACGCCACTCCATACTTGACAACATATCTAATCTTCCACACTTGCACAAAGAACATTAAGATTGACAACCACTTCATTCACGAATGGTTGGTTTGGTCAACCTTTTATTAATTTTATTTCTTCAGTTGACCAACCAACTAACACTTTTATAGAGAGACTATCCTTTGCACATTTTCATCTCTTACAATCCAAGCTGATGGTCTAGTCTACCCCATTAGCTTGCAAGGGATGTTAAATAAAACCAAGTCTTCCTCATCGACACATCCAAATTGAGTTTAAAATTTGAGATTAAATTTTGACATAAGATTTAAGTTTAAATTTTGATGCTAAATTTAATCGGAAATTAAATTTTGAGTACAATAAGGAAAAAAATAGCCAAGAACTTCTATGTTTTTGTTTCTCTTTGATTTCTTTGTTGTGGGTTTACTAATGATTCTTCACATACATACGTACATACATAAATATGTATATATGTATGTATACGTATGCATACGTATGCATATGTATGTGTATGCATATATGTATGTATGTATGTATGTATGTATATGTATATTTATATATATGTATATATGCATATGTATGTGCATGTATATATGTATATTTATGCATTTGTATGTGCATGTATATATGTATATTTATGCATGTATGTGTATGTATATATGCATGTGTACGTCTATGTATGTAGATGTATATATGTATATGTATGCATATGTATGTATGTATGTATGTGTATGTGTATGCGTATGTATGTATGTATGTATGTATGTATGCGTAAGCGTATGTATATATGCATGTGTACGTCTATGTATGTATATGTATATATGTTTATGTATGTATGTATGTGTACGTCTATGTATGCATATGTATGTATGTATGTATATATGCATGTGTGTACGTCTATGTATGTATATGTATACATGTATATATGTATATGTATGCATATGTATATATGTATGTATGTATGTATATGCATATGTATATATGTATGCGTATGCATGTATATATGTATGTGTACGTCTATGTATGCGTATGCATGTATATATGTATGTGTACGTCTATGTATGCATATGTATATATATATGTATGTATGTGCATGCGTATGTATATGTATATATGTATGCATATGTGTATATGTATATGTATGCATATGTATATATATATGTATGTATGTGCATGCGTATGTATATATGAATCTGTATATATGTATGTATGTAGATATGCACATGTATGCATATGTATATATGTATATATGTATGTATGTATGTGTATATATATATACATACATACACAAACATTTACAGACCTACATATATACATATACATATGCATACATATACATACATAATGTACATACCTACATGTATGCATGTAGGTATGTTTGTATGTATGTCTATACATATGTATATGTATGTAGGTATGTGTATGTATATTTATATATGTATATGCATATATGTAGGTATGTATGTGTATGTGTAAAATATATGTATGTGTATGTATATAGGGGTGTGTGTGTGTGTGTGTATGTAGGTATGTATTTACGTATGTATGCGTATGTATAAGTATACACATGTATGTGTATGTATATGTATATATGATGCATATGTATGTGCATATGTATGTGTATGTATATGTATATATGTAGGTATGAATATGTGTGTGTATGTATATGAAATGTGCATGTGTATGCAGGTAAGTATATGTATGTGTATGTGTATGTAGGCATATGTAGGCATGTAGGTATGTATATGTGTATATATATTTATGTATATAGATACATACATACATGTATAACCATCTTCTTACTTTTTTAAAAACATCAGCATGGAAGAAAGACTTAACAGGAATCAAAGTATGAAATCAGAAAATTACTCATTGTAGAGTGAAATCAGCTCACCTCAAAGAACTTAATTACCTTTTCAAGATCAGAAGCTTCAAAAGCTGGCAGCTTCAACCCTTTGAGTGCCACCAAAAAGTTCTTTACATTCTCAATTAACTGATACAAGGGTGGCGGATGAGCTTCCCTGCTGAATGATCGTATATATTTTCTATAAGCAGAAAGACTAACACTAATAGCAGTAAAAACCAATACTAGTATACTACATTTGCCAAAAATAGGGCAAGAATATGGAAACTATTTTAACATTTCCATTTGCTTGCCAAAGCCCTTCATTAATCTTAACCTAATAAAAAAAAATTCAGCTACCCTAGTATACATGAATGTTATTATTTTGTGTCCTAAATCTACAAATAACATATAACTCAAAATTTTCACACTCAGTAATTGTAACAAAATAGTAAGGACAAAAACATAATTTATCATAGTTTTGGTTCATAGAAAAACAAACAACAGAAAACACTTTCTTAACTTATTTCCCCTTTCCTCAAAATTCTTAAAAAATAAAAAAGTGAATATAAGGCACCTTGGCTACAGCACCTGGATTGATCTTGTTCATGCTGTTGCAGAGTATGAGAGCAATTCTCAAGCGAGAAATCAACACTCTCTCTGATGGCTGCAATGATATAACTAGAGGCTCAACTAAGCTTTCAAGCTACGCAACTGCTGGAAATTGCTTCCAAGCTGCAAAATCAAACACAAAACCAATGAACATTTTCTGCTTTATTGTTGAAAATCTAGATAAAAACACTGAAATAAAAAGTAAAACTGAATTGTTTAATCCTTCTCTTTTACACTATTAGGGACCCAGTAAACAACCTTAAACATAAAATTCAAGATTATTGAAAAAAATAAGAAGAAAGGTAGACCAACCTGCTTCTTCAGCTTTTCTTGAAGCCAAATTGAAGTCATGCAACCCAGTTCTTGCACTATTCTCCAAAAAAATCCAATTTTCATGTTCCTTACTGAAAAAAGAAGAAAAAAGATTATTGAAAATTCAAGATTATTGAAAAAAAGAAGAAGAAGAAGAAAGATAGACCAACCTGCTTCTTCAGCTTTTCTTGAAGCCAAATTGGAGTCGTGTAACCCAGTTCCTGCACTATTCTCCAAAAAAAGCCATATATGTACACATACATACATACATACATACATGTATGCATATATGAAAATATATATATACATATATATATATGTATATGTATGCATATGTATGTGTATATGCATACATGTATATATGTATATCTATGCATATCTATTTGCATGTACAGATGTGTGTGTGTGTGCGCGCACGCGCATGTGTGTGTATGTATGTATGTATGTATGTATATGTATATAAGTATCTATATACATACATAAATATGATTCTTCACACACACACACACATATATGTACACACATATATACATATAAATCATCTTTTTTGCTTTACAAAAATTTTAACAAGCACGCATTTGTAAAGTCTTGTCAGTCGCAATTTAAAAAGATTACCTGAGAATTCTCTAGTCACAATTTAATTTAAAAAACAACAGCATGGAAGAACGCAATGAAATCAGAAAAGTAGAGTTATTGTTAAGTAAAATCAAACTCACCTCAAGGAACTTAGTTTTAAGTTCTTTTGAACAACTTGAAAGGATCATACTAAATAACTTGAATGAATCCTATATGACAAAGACATAAGTGAGAATAATTAAATAAAATTAGTTTCCACAAATCTAGCTCTGTAATTCGTTTATAACAATAAATTTCAAACAAGATAAAAGAATCCGAATATTACCTGTCTTTCTTTACAAAAAAAAAGGTAAAGGATTCTTGTCAATGTTTTCCTTTGTGCCAACCATATTTTCAGCAAGTACCTTGATGAGTGAATCAGCATCACTAGACAACCTATGAAAATAAAATGCTATGTACAAGCTGAAATCTCTTTGGAAAATTAAATGATATGACTACTAAATTAAGTACAAGAATATTAAATAATGTTATCTGTATTAATAAACACAATGCAGTAAAAGATATACCACATACATGTCCGAGTGCCTACAAGAGTCTGATGTGATTGCTGATAACCGTTCCCACTGTTCATTTGCTTCCATTCATGATATGATTTCAAGGCTAAAATGCAATCTACAACCTTTGCTGCTGAACCAAACATTGAAATATATTTAAGAAGGCAAAACCAACTAATACACTCATTTGAATATCAATACTCACATACCAAACATATGTTCATCTCCACATACATATATACATTAGAAATTGAATTACCTTTTCAAGATCAGAAGCTTAAGCTGGCAGCTTCAACTCTCTGATTGCCACTAAAACGTTTATTACATTCTCAAAGAATTGATCTGCAGGTGGTGGTTGAACTTCCCCGCCGATTGATTGTATATATGAAATATTCTCCACAACCTTGTAATATTTATCATAAGCAAAACGATTAACATTAATAGCAATAAAAACCAATACCTGTACACTGCATTTGCTCAAAATACGGCAAGAAAATGGAAACTCCTTTAACATTTCCATTTGTTTGCCAAAACCCTTCATTAATCTCAACCTAATAAAAAAATATTTATCTATCCCAGTATACATGAATGTTATTATTTTGTGTCCGGATTCTACAAATAACATATAACTCAAAATTTTCACACTTTAGAGTAATTGTAACAAAATAGTATGAAAAGTAAGACACAAACATAATTTATCATGGTTAGGGTTTTGATCATATCAACACAGAAAAAAAAAAAAAAAAAGCAAAAGAAAACACTTTCTTAACCTACTTCCCCTTTTCTCAAAATTCTTTTAAAAAAACAGTGAATAATGCACCTTGGCTACAGCGTCTGGATTGATCTTGTTAATGGTATTGCAGAGAATGAGACCATTTCTCAAGCAAGAAATGAACACTCTCTCTGACAGCTGCCTTGATATGCCCAGAGGCCCAACTAAGCTTTCAAGCTACGCAACTACTTGAAATTGCTTCTAAGCTGCACAATCAACAGATAACGAATGAACATTTTTTGTGCTTCATTGCTGAAAATCTAGATACAAAAGCTGAAATAAAAAGTCAAACTGAAAAAAAAAAAAAAACCTGAAATTGAAAAAAGGATTAAGGTTGTTTACTAGGTCCCTGAAGAATTTACAATATGGCTTCTTTCTATTAAACAATTTAATATCTTTATAAGGTTTCCTTTTTTCTAATTTCTAAATTATTAATATCTGACAATATGGTTTTAGGAATTTTATTCATTGTTATAAATTTAAATTATATTATAATAAATAATACTCTTAAAATATATTTTTATAGCATAATATCACCATTAATTAAGTTAGAAAATACTAAAAACAATGTTGGATAGATAAATAAAAAAAAATTGGCTTAAAAAAAAGAAAACAATGTTGTCATTCACCCAAAGTTCAATGAATCTCTATACAGATGCTTTAAGCCATAGTTTACATTTTTTATTACTCCTAAAAAGTTGCATTCAATTCATGGGACAAACCAACCTTGTTTCTTTGCAAACCAACTAAATTTATTAAGGGGTAAAATTTTATCATTAAAACATTATTAAATATCGTATATAATATATAACCCAGTTTGATTTGAACGTAGAGGATTTGAACATTTTGGAAGAAATAAAAATGGATCCCCAACTCTCTTTTGTAGCCGAACTGTTTTTATAACATCTAAGACAAGAAAAAAAACGTCAATTTACCCATTTCCCAGCGCTATAAGATGCTAGAAAATATGAGAGACGGTGTAGAGGAAACTTGAAGAAAATAATTAAGGTGAAATTTGCTCTTTATTTATAATTTCAAGATGCACAGTAATGTTCAAGAAATCTGTAGTCTATGAACGCTAAGATTTCTTAGAGAAATTTTATTGAAAAACAAATGTATTAAGAAGGAAAAGTTAAAAATATCAAATGCATTGTTATTCGATTGAACAAAACTCATACAGAAAATAAAAAAGAACCGTTCGGCCCGTTCGGTTTGTGAGTAGACACCAAGAACAATTACATTGAATATTAAAAAAACACAGATATCTTTTTCTTTTACATTATCAGGGCCCTAGTAAAACAACCTTAAATTGAAGATTATTGAAAGAAAAAAAAAAAGAAAGGAAGAAGGAAAGACCAACCTGCATGTAACCCAGTTCTTGCCCCATTCTCCATTAAAATCCAGTCTTCTTGTTCCTGCAAAAAAAAATTAATTTTTCATTACAAAAAAGAAAACCATTAAAAGGAATACAAACTCAAGATTATTGAAAAAAAAAAAAGAAGAGAAAAAAAGATAGAACAAATTGAATATCACTGGACTGAATTTATAAGCGAACCAAGGCTCAGGATTCCCAACGTTCCTTTTTTGGTTATTTTTAAATTCAAAAACGCAATGAACCGTTTGATTTGCCACGTGGGTGATATCGGTCAACGGATGCAAAGAAACATATCTTTTACCCGTCCATTTCCTTTCTCAATATTGTCAAATGGTAGTGCCAGCGTGTGGCGTGCACCCAGCCCCTTAACAAAAATTCAATTTAAAAAAATAATAATAAAATCTTAATATAATATTTAATAATTAAATAAATAAAATTATTTTGGACATTACTTTTATTATTTATTTAAATAATATACCAATCTGACCATTGACTGACCCGACTGATTTTTTCAATGGATTAATGTTTGATCCGAATCCAAGAAGATTACAATTTGTAGAACCCATTTTATATATATACACAGCCAAAGCTCCAAAGTTAGAAGGAAAAAACAAAACCATGGAAGGAACAAGAGGTTAGCTAGTTTCTGTCTGAATATATTTCAGTAACATCTTTGTTACATCATCAACTGAGTACAGAAATAAACTAAATCTAACGATGCTGTTTTGTGCGGAAGAACTCATAGTCAGGATGTCTATTTACACAAGTTTGATTTCCTTTATTGACAACAGCTCTTGACATATGGCATGCTGTCTCCTCAAGTGTCCTCAGCCGCTCCTTCAGAATCCTGGCTGGGTTTAAGCCGGAGCTTTCTGCTGTCTGGTTCATCACAGGGTGCTTCCGCTGGAACCAGCATTCACTCTGCTCATGCGAACATGCAGTTTATGATCAATGAATAAGAAGAACACGATGTATGCACAATGACTCCGCAATTTACTGTTCACCAGCAGACAGCCAAAGCTTGAACATGCAAGCAGTTACTGGCATGCAGTGACTGCTATATCTGCAATGAGCTCATTTACAGCGATAAATTCATGCCTTCAAACCTCAAAAGAAAATTTCAATCACTTCACAACTTGCCATGACTAATGGTGTAATCGAACTAAGCCAAGCCAAGACCAATAGTGAATGGCATCAAGGCTGAGTTTGAGCTCGCCAAGCTAGTAAATTCCTGGGTTGAGCTCAAGCTTAATACAAAAATGATTTATTTGAGCTTGGCTCAAAAAATTATTCTAAGTCACTGGCAAAGTACGCATAAATAAGTCGAATTGTCAAAGAACAAGCAGTTAAAATAATGATGGTTAGGTTACCTGAGCATTGTAACTTTGGAGACCGACCACTGGAGAGACAATACTATCTACAGTAGCTGAATTGACTTTTGTACTTCTACAAATCATATGACCAAGTGAATGGTAAGTCAAAAATGCTGCACGAAAATTGCCATCAGGAATCCTATATATAGGATACCATGCTACTGAGTACCTGATACATTGGATGGCACCAAAAGTTAATATATTTCTTGGTGTCAGCTGTCAAAACAACAAAATTAAATCTGCATGAACGTTCAAAAGATGATAAAGAAATTACTGCTCCATCGAGCATACTATTTCTATTCAAGTCAGTACTGAATTGAGTCACACATGATTTTGTGTAAATTATCCAGAGATTAATTACTCACCAGGATGTAGGATGCAGATCATGAAGATTTATTGAGGTCAAACTAGTTGGATCTCCATATGCTTTCCACTGTGAAGACCCATCACTGCTAGCCAGCTCCTGAATTCTGACTTGGATAAAAGCAGAATTAGAGGAAAAAAAAATGAAAAGGATGTCAAATAGCTAGTCGTGAGCCATGAATTTATCCCCCAGCTAGTCAAAGTTACCATAGAAGAGAAACTACTAAGTTTGTTGCTCGACCAACAAACAAGCTGGACAGAAGTGGCAATTCCAGATTTCAAGCTCAATGCAAATTATCATGGTTTTTAACCATCAATATATCCTGCCAGAATGCAATTTTATTTAAGATGATACTTACTTTTCATAGAATGGTTGTCTTTGTCGAGGTTGTTCAGATTCAAAATATTCAAAAAGTAGATCTGGAACAATGGAGCATGTCATGTCAGCTGATTGAACAGACAAGTCCTCTCTGGAAGAAACTGCAGACAGCTCTGATTTACACAACTCTTTCTCAGGTGGGAAAGCACTCATGTCAGAAGTGTGAGGCTGAGGAACTAGCATTGAATATGTTGGTAGATGACCAACGTAAGAGGAGCTTTGTGATGTTCTACCAATCTCATCCACCCCCAAATGCCCAGAAGTAGGAAGACCATTGCCATCGTTTATGCAATGACTTTTACCACTCCTGAACAACTGAACTGCTGACAAAAAGGGAACAAAATAGGCACGAAATGAGAACTGATCAATTCCCAATCTATTTGACCGTTCAAAATCATCTGCCTTTATTTCTAAACCATAGCTTCCGTGCTTTTCATACCACTGCCACATGCATTCCAATGAGATATTAGGTATCTCATGTCTACACAAAGATGCCCCAACAACCTGGTCCTGTAAGCACTTATTACACCTTATTATATTTGAAGAATGACAAATGACTGGAGAGGAAAAGTGGAGAAGTCTTTCAAACTCAGCAATTGGAGAACCAGTGGCCATCTGAACAGCTTCAGATGCCAATTGCATCCGATAGGCATGATTCACTGCCTGCAGAATCTTGTCCAAATCAGTTTCAACTGCAGAAAAGTTTTGATCTTTAGGTTCAATAGTCAAGCGATTGACTGCAACATGCTTGCTATTTTTTCCCTTGAACGTGTGGGCACTAGTATTCTTCAATTTTGGAGCATAGTTTTCATCCTCCTGAGAAGTACATTCTGAAACCAAACCTGTGCTCATCCTTTCAACATCCAATAAAGAAATATGATTTTGAGAATTGGTAGCAACTTTCTCATCAACATTGCTTCTCGAAATCAAGTCCTCAACACCTTGCCCATCAGAATGCCCTGATGATACACTGTCACATCTTTTAGAGGTTGTACTCTGAGGATTCTTGGTCCCAATAGGTATCCATTTCTGCAAAAGAGATCCAGAACAATGATTTTGCTTACAGTAATTGTCCTTTTCTTTCTGAACAGCCTCATTAACTATAAGATGAGGAAGGTAAACTGGAGTCTGCACCTCAAACATTCTCATTTTGTCCAAAGAACAGCAGGTTCTTGCCAACAAGCTATCCTGATGTTGTTCCTTCATACTAGAAACAGTATTGTAAAAACCTTCAACTGACCCCAAATTTTCTGGGCAATCTTGTGAGTTGCGCAATGATTCAGAATTCAAAGATTCTACTCTGCTGCTTTCCAACCCAACCTCTGGACAATTAATCTGAGAATGAAACCTTGGAACACTTCCCAATCTTTCTTGGTCATTCACCTGTGCCAAGATATCTGATATTTCATCCTCTTGAGTAGAAATCTTTGCATGGGTATTTGAACTTGCCTTGCTGGGATAACAGGCCCCACAGGAATAAGAGTTGTATTTTTGCTTTGAGCCTGGACTAGATTTTCTTTTCTGCTTCCTTGAAACCTTATATTTTAAGTGTTTTTTATCTTCAGTTTTTGACAACATATCCACCTCAGCAACATTAGGGTTTCTTCTAACCAAAGAAGCCTCTTTGAGAGTCTGTGAGCCCACAGGATGTACTTTCTTAAAATCAGAATTGCATTCACCCAAATTATTCTTCTGAACCTTTTGCCAAACACAATGACTCTTTTCTTTCCCAGTACAACCATGCGAATTTCCAGAAATTCCAAGTTTATAGGCACTTGAACCCCACAGCACCATTTTAGCTTGCTTCCTCTTCTTGCCGGGTACAACCACTTGCATGTTACTGCTTCTAGAACCCTGATTGCTAATTCTTGATTCTTCAGTGTAGTCATAGAAGTCTAAACCACTATTTAATGAGTTTGGACTAGAGAAACATCCCTTTCTGGAGACATAATCTGGTGGATCTGAAAGACCATATTCATTGCTTTCCTTATCACATGGCTTAGCATCACTGCTAGTAGTAGTACTAATATCACTATTTGAGCAAACAGAAAGCGAATCCAAGACTTGGGAGTCATGCATATCAGGTAATCCATTTAAATGTATACAACCATAACAGCTGATCTGCAGATGATTTGCCTCTTCTACTCCTACATCAAGAATGGGAAATCCTTGGTCTTCCATTTGAATCCTGATTTCAGAATCAATTACATGACATCCACCATGAAAATTCTGAACTGGGGAAGGTACCTTTGCCTCTGACAGATCCATTTCATCAATGTATGATGTACCTGTATGTGGGGATTCAGAAGAAATCCTGGTCCCATTATTGTTTTCTAAGTCTATCACAATAACTCTGCTATCTGATAATGAATCTTCTTGTGAAGTTGTACATGATACTAGTCCATCACCATGATCCATATCATTGTTACCACAGGTTTTTGAGACCAAAGTACCACGATCATAATCCTCAGAGAAAACCTCTGGTTTGGTAGAGACAGAATCACAGGGGTGCTTCTCTCTCTGTTTTCCCTTCTTTCTTGCCTTCTTTCTCAAATTTCTCTTTACAGCCTTCTCTACTTTGGAATTCTCACAAAATATGTCAGGTGATTTGAAAGAATTAGAGCTTTGGGGGATTAAAGCAGCAGATGTTTGGCAAGAGATAGAACCTTGCAAAGATAGATTACTGGAAAAATTATTCAATCTAGTAGCTTTATTAGTGAAGGTCCTGTTCCGAGCTTGATTTCCCACATGTGATCCAGGAAAGATTCTTCCTGGAAATGACTTGACAGAATAAGTAACATCATGCAGAGAACCCTTTCGTGGTCTTCGTCGATCAACTGTAAATGAATTAATAGGTGATGGGGTAACTAGATGCACACCATCCATATTCACTTCAGCTCCAGATCTAAACTGCTTATGATCGAGACATTCCGGTGCTTGTGCAACGATTCTCCAGAGTCCAACAGATTCATATGTAAAGAATGCCAAGACAGCACACCTACAGATTAATAGAGGAGATCACCACACCAAAAAAACGCCACTAAAGGGGGGTGGCCAGACTAACACATTGTCATAACGTAATTGATGTTAGAATAATAATAGTGAGCCTAAACTTGAATATGTATATGCATTGTACATATTTCTCCTTTTCCCAAACAGTATTGTTAGGGCCAAGGTTTATGTGACCTGTAGGAAGGAACTGGGAGCACAAGTAGCACACAAGGGAGACAATGAACCACAGGGACAACAAACAACACACATTGAAAAAGTATGTATGGAAAGTTATGAAATGGGCAACAATACGAGGGGGATTGAGGAAGGAGGGAAGCAAGGAAAATATGAGAGATAATGCAGACGAAGGGAGAGTGTTGGCATCGCGAAAACCAGTAGGTAGGGACTAGGGAGAGATTTTTGGCTTCTTGAGAGCCAATGGAATTGTGGTGTTATTTTTATTTGCCTTTTGCGTGGAAATGGTGTATTCGGAAGCCACTGTTTTTGTAAATATTACAATCAGTCAATATAAATATCTACTATTTCGTTCAATTCTGTTTATGTTACTAGGATTGACATTGTTTGAGAGTTGAGTATTTGTTGGGTTTGTAACAAATTTGGTTTTGTAACAAATTTGGTATTGTAACAAATTTAGTGGCGAACTAGGGCATGGCAATAACCGGAATGGCAGGAAGAGTTGCGAGAGTGGAAAATGAGTTGGTGATGGTGATGGTGATGGCAATGGTGATGGTGAAGAGGAAAATGAATTTGATAAATGGAAAGATAAACAATACAGTAAAGTGGATGGAGATGATGAAGGATTACCTAAGATAGTTGAGGGAGTAGGTGGTGAACTGAGAGGTAAGGAAAGGTGACAACAGAGGAAAAGCTCCTATGAAACAACTACCATCACTAACAAAATCATTGTCATTGAGAAATGCAACACTATAGCCTCTTGCGAGACAAGGGGAGTAGGTAATTGGAGAGGAGTGAGTTGTTAGTGAATGAACGATGGCTCGAGAGGTAACAACTAGAGAAAACCAAGGGATTGGCCAATGAGACAAGACTAGAATCTTTGCTCTTCGTCTATGATGACCCGTTAGGGTGGATTTCTCATGCATAACATTATTTCATGGTTAATTAGTTGACTGGGCAAAAAAAACTGACGTCTATCATCATTTGTATGGAGGGATTGGTACTAAACTACCTACAATGGCACAAATCACAACAACCATTCATCAACTGGACCAATTTGAAGTGAGACTTGCTTCATCATTTCTGGTTGTCACAAGACAACACAACATATGAAGAATTGTTGTTAGTCCAACAGAACTACATGGTGGGTGACTTCAAATGCTAATTTGAACTCACATCAATGTCGTTGAGGGAGGTCTCTATTGATATTCTTCTAGGAGCATTTCTAAATGGTCTTAAAGATGAGATAAGAGGTGAAACTCTTTGGGCTAAGAACCTTAGAAGAAGCAGTGGAACAGGCCCAAAAGATTAAGGAGAAGAATTGGGTCATAAAAATCTGACTTGGCCCAAGACCCATTAGATACAGCCGCCACTCTAGCCCAAGTGACCCCACACACTCAAACCTGTGCTCCCTTACTTCCTTAAGCCCAAACAATAGCCATTGCAACCCACACTCTATTACCCACTCAAGCCCAAATGCATCAACCCAACCCAAACACCTCCCATGTGAGCCAAAGTCAAGACCCACCCAATAACTTCACTCAACCAACCAACTTCACCAAATCACAAGACATTTCCAATGCACCCCTTGACACAAACAAGAAACTTGTGAGTTCCAATGGTTCAATTTCAAATTAAAAAAAGAGGGCAATTTCAAGAAACTATTTAACGTTTTATTCAAAACGGAAAGGGGACTATGCTTTTAGTATGATGAGAGTATAAGTCAAACTATCGCTGCAAATTTCAACAATTGCGAGTGATGTTGACATATGAAAAGGACGGTGGGAAAGAAGAAGAATTTGTGCATGTTGAAGACAAGGAATTGGAATTGAGTATTAATTCGGGTTCAGTAGTAGGATTGAATTCACCCAAATGTTTGGCAAATTAAAAAGGTGGGAAGTGGTGATTGTCTTGGGCAATGAGGCAATGCACAATTTCATTTCCCAAAGTTTGGTCAACAAATTGAACACTTCAGTAATACCAGCAAGATTCGTGGTCACGTTGGTGGATGAGAAGAAAATGAAAGGAGTAGAACGATGTGAGGGTGTTCAAATGCAAATTCAAGGTATCTCTATTACCCAAAATTTGTTTCCATTTAATTTGATTAGCGTAGATATTATTTTGGGAGTGGAATGGTTGTATAATTTCAGTCAAGTAAAGGGGAACTATAAGAACCAAACCATAAATTTGTTTGAAAAGAGAAGGTGGAATTGAAAGGAGATATATCTTTAGCTAGGGCTGAAGCAATTAATGCCCAAGTTTCTCACTACCACCTTGAAGACAAGGTGTCTCCCGATGGGCAGGCTAAAATTGCTAGTCAAGGTTTATGTGAGCCACCAGTAGAAGGAATTGGAGCACAGGTGGCACACAAGAGAGACAATGGACCACACGGCAAAATTATTTATAAGTGGTTATGAAATGGGTAACAATAAGAGAGGGATTAAGGAAGGAGAGAAAACAAAGGGGAAGGGAGAGTGTTGGCCTCTCAAAAGTAGTGGGATTGTGGTGTTATTTTTGTTTGCCTTTGAGGGGGAAATGGTGGAATCAGAAGCCACTGTTTCTGCAAATATTACAATTATTCAATATAAATATATACTGTTTCATCCATTTCTGTTTATATTACTTGGATTTACATTGTTTGAGAATTGCGCGTTTGTTGGGTTTGTAACAAGTATAAATCCAGATTAATGTAGTTTTAATTTTTATTTATTTAGAAGAACTTAAATAGAAACTTAAAAGACTCCAAACTAAATGTTTTGTAGTTTATTCTGAAAAAATCTATTAAGAAAAATAGATAACCAAAAAACAAAAAAAAGGAGGATAGCCTAGGCTGTTAGGCCTCTAATTAGTATGCCCCTGCCCTATTGAATTTTAGGCTCGACCATAGAATTTAATATAATAGATTGGAAGCTGGGAAAACTGGACAATCTTATTTACATTCAGTCATACTTGAAAATTCAAGTTAGGCATAGTGGAATCAGGGAACTCCTAAACATTCAAATTTACACTTCAATTCATGTTACTAGCGGCACTGACAGATATAAAGGAAAAGATTAAGTACCAGATAACTTGGTCATAAAACTTATTTAACTAACTGGCAAATGTATTAGAACAGATATCAAATTAGAATACACACTACTCCAAAATGATTATGGACATGGCATATAGCACCAGTATATGCATTGATGTGTTTGTATAAGAGGCAGAGGGAAATTCATTAACCAGATAAAATCAAAACCCATTGTAAAATTTCTGTTTCAGCAGAATATAATGGTTCCACATCAACAACAAGATAAAAAAGCTCATTACAGAGTGATCTAATAGGTAAGATACGAATGAAAAACTAAATGAATAGCAAGAACAGGAAAAGAATGAATTGCGAGCAACCAGCTTAACCATTTCCTCCAAGACATACAAACAATTCAAATAGTTTTATCGAGTCAGTTATCACACAAGAAAACATTCATGCTTGACAACAAAGACAATTTACCTCTTATCGGAGTTCCTTGTGTTGAGAGAAGCAATTTGACAATCCTAACAAAAAGGAAAACAGTAATTGAAAATAAGTTTCAACAAAATGAAATGTAATGATACAGACAGAATTCCAAAACTGTAACAAAAGTCAACTACCTCTGAAGATGCTCCGTTATTATCATGTTCTAAAGACCTAAATGAGTAACCCTTTCCTCCATCAATAACTTTTTGATTATAATGCATCCTCTGCTGTGCCTTCACAAATCAAGAGCAACAAAATATCAAAAAAACATATTTCAAGAACGACAATTCTGGAAATCGCAAATGAATTGCAGGTCATACTACATGACTACCAAACCCGTAGTAACTATTAGATTAAATTGGTCATAACAGTCAAATTTCATAGCGAAGTGACAGTCATTAAATAGACAGTACCATCAAAATTTAAAAACCAATCCAGAAATGAAATTGCTTACAAAAAAAAGAACAAAACCCAGAAAACATACCGCGCTAAATGTGATAGCAGAATATTCCAAAATGTTAAAGATTAAAAAAAACTTACCACAAATATCACAATCTATCAAAGCCATTCAACAACATGAACAACACAATCAACCCCTATACATGTTTGCGTTATGAGACAAATATGAAGAGAGCTCTTTTCCTTTTCTTCCTCCACTTCCTCGTTTACACTATGTTATCGAATTGAAAATGAAACCTAAATTCTACTAAACCCCACAAATAGTTGTAAACATAAGTCAAAAACTCTTGAGAGAAAAATGCAAAAAAGGGTCTCCCAAATTTAGGTGTGAGGTTCCTATATAATTATCACAACAACCCAACAGCTAATATTTCCTGTGATTTACCTTTACATAGTTATCAACCTATACAAAACACAATTGATTATTACTACTATTCCAAAATAGAAGATATATATACACGTATAACTATATATATAGATTTGGCTAAACCAAAACATTTTATTTAATTACAGTAAACCATTATGACCAGAGAGAATAAACATAAAATATAAAGAGACGCCAGTCCAGCAACAGTGATTTTCAATGTCAAATTGACCGGTAAAATTACCAATTCTTGTTGACTAAACTTACAGTAAGCCAAACCCAGTAAAATGACTTAATTAATATTACACGTGTCCCTTAAAAATACAATAAGATATTATTCCGGCAAGGGTTACCAGAACTTTACTCCGACAAAATAGGGTTCTCCTAAATTCGCGTAAAAAAGTTTTAAAATAAAAATAAAAAGCTTCATCTGAATCATGAAAACCAAAAGAAATTTTAAATTTAAAAAAAGTAAAAACCAACCATAAAGAAAGTTAGATTCTTCTTCTTCGTCTTCTTATTCTTTTTTCCTGGGTCCAGTATGAAAAGGTCAGTTTTTGATCAAGCAAACAGAAACCCTTTTGGGAGTAGATGAATCATGGGGGTTTTTGGGAGATGGGTGTGATTAAAAAATGAAGAAAATGGTGAAGAGTGATTAGGTAACAGATATATGTAAAGCATGAACGCAATTTGGAGATGCAGAAATTGCAAAATTGAGAATTTCGTTTCAGAGTTTGAGGGAATAATCGTCGAGTTTAGTTGAATTGAGTCATAAATGAATCGAATCATCACACACTTTCACTCTGGCTTTCACAGTGTCAATCAAATTAAAATTTAATATTTAATAAAAATAAAAATAATATTCATATTTCCGTACTCAAGCGTGGTGGGGTTTGATCCCCTGAGGTCTTCCCTACTCTAACTCATCATCTTACTTATTTTCCACTTCATTTAAGGGTTGAATCGCATCATATTAAACTTGCAGATACAATGCTACAGTTAGTGATTAATGGATAAACACTATATCAACCTATGAATCAAAACTATAATAAAAAAGCAAGAGTTATTTTGAACTTTTGTAACATTTTAATATTAAATAATAATTTTTTATTATTTTTTATCATAACGGGATTATAATGTCGTTCATCAAATTATATAACTTTTCACTATATATTTTACTTGCATTGAACTTGTTATTGATCGTTTGGTGTTCAATTAAAGTAAAATATAGATAAATTTTTAAAAATTTAAAATTTTTCGTTTACATTTGGCCATCAATATAGAAATTAATGGATAAATACAAAAATTATAGTTTGAAAAATTAAGAGGCTTAAAAATAAAAACTTTTAAATCGAGCCTTTGTGGATTTACCAACTTGATAAGCTCTATAGAAACTGTAATTTCTATTAATAAATCAATCAAATTCCATCCATTGAAATTTCTTCTTCCTAATAAAGAAAAGAGAACCACTAAATTTCCAAATATAGAATAAAAGTTATCTTATAGTACAAACCAAGATGGCTAAACTTAGTGCAATTTGGTTTAAATTTGTTTAATTTAAATTTAAATTAAAATATTTAACTTATTTTAAAACTGAATCGAACTTGAACTAGAGAGAGTTCGATTTGGTTTAATTCGTGAGTTGGCTAAATAGCTCGATTCAGTTTAAATTTAGCTCGTGATTCAATTCGAATTATGTTAAGAAATTGATAGACAATATCATTTTGTCAATGAATCACAAATTCAAACCATCAGTCTAAGTTATATATTCAAGTTATGAATTTATACTATAAATTCGAACTAAATGCAAACCAAACTTGAACTAAATAATTTTCATTCAAATTGAACTTGAATTACCTTTAATATTGGTTTAATAAATTCAAACAAAACTATTTTTTATTTAAGTCAAATTCGAGCCAAAGGGTGTTTGGACTTGAGTCAATTTATATCCACCCCTAGATATGGCAGTGGAAATTATTTCTATTTTTAAAATTTTTATTAATAAACCTATCAATCTTCATCCATTGAAATTTCTCCTTTTTTTATTTTTAATAAAGAAAAGAAAACTAGGAAATTTCTAAACATAGAATAAAAGTGATTTTAATTTGTAAATTTGGCGGGTGATGGGTGGACATTCAATAAAAAATATGAGCCTTCAAAGAATGAAGCACTTGCCATACAATCCGGAGTGAAATATAAGCTCATATAGCATTATCATATTCATTAGCTAAATTGCCTCTTCGACCTTTCACATTTCACATCTCCTTTCCCCTGTTGCCCCCAACCTAGCTTCCATCTTTCTCTAGTCATTCCCGATCTCCAAACTTGTTGAACTTCTATGGCGTTATCTCAATCAACATACAATATAACGTCAACAATATAGAACGACCAAAACAAGCTTGGTATACAGGAACTATACATCTAATTTGAGGTAAAATGGTTGTTATTATTTTATATTTGTAATAACTTGATTAAGCGAGATGATTATCGAATTTAATCTAAGAAAATGGTCTTTATAAGGATCACATGTAAACAAGTTATTAATTGATTAATACGAGTAGAATCTTATAGTACAAAAATGACCGTATTTTGCCAAGTATTTTGTGTGTAGTAGATAAAAATTGATGGTAATTTGTGATATAGAGGAGGTCCTCTTCAAAAATCGCTTTCAATTTCACCTAGTCTTTATTGGGCCTTACTCTCTTGTATGAGATCTTGATGGTATTAGGCCCAAGACATAGCTTTTCAGGCCCTATTCAATTTCCATAGCACATTATTATTTTTAAAATAAAATTTCCTATTATTTAAGTTGAAGTAGTTGAATATATTATATAGCAAGTGAAGTCAAGCTCGAGTTAAATCAATTTGAGTTTGATTTGGTTTAAAAGAGTCAAGCTCCCTCAAGCTAGTTTAAATTCAATTAAGTTTGAAAAGAATGCAACTTCAATTTGGTTATAGTTATGAGTCAAGTTTGGTTTGATATTATATTCTGACCAAAATTAATAAAAATAATATCGTTTTAGTCTATTTGAATTAAATTTTTCTAAGCTTGCAAGCTTGATGAGTTGAACAACCCCAAGCTTAAGCTTGAACTCAATAATGTAAAATCCTTATGCGCGAGCTCAAGCTCGCCAAAGCTAAACTCATTTTAAACTCATTTAAGTCTAGTCAGCTCAGTTCAAATCCACCCCTAATTACCAAGCAATAATGGATTTGAGTTGAGTTAACTATGATTTGAATTTATATTCAGTTTGAACAAGTTAAATTTGAGTTAAAACTCTAATTCGATAATTTGATTCGAGTTTAAGTATTCATCAATGATTCTTCAACGGATTTCTTCTTTTCCAATGATTTTTCTTCTCTTTCCTCAGTGATTTGTTATCTCTTTTAACACTATTGGTTATCATTCAATTTGAGTTAAATTCAAACTTAAACTGGCTATTCCAAATTCAATATGAGCTCGAGTTCTCCATTATTTGGATTCGGCCAAGCTCAAAACCATCCTTCTCACCAAGCTCCCTTCTTATTTGATTAATCTTATTTTGAAAAATTACCACTTTATTATATAATACATTAAGAAAGGGGACCAGAATTCCACATGGGCCATCCTTGTTGACTAGAGAAACATTCTTATCTTAAGAGAGAAAGAAATATAGACTTCAAACTTGAGAAACTGCCTGGAATTAACAGAAACCTGTGGAACTTGACTTTTCTCTCCTATCATTTATTAATGAATCATATAGAGAACTTGAAAAGAAATTTCCAAGTTTCTATTCTGAGGCTGCTATATAGTTTGACATTGCATCAGTATTACATTTTGATCTTCATCTTCAAGATTGAACATGAAGAATCATGGTGATGTCGTTGTTGCAGAAGATGATGATAATGATGATGTAGAAGAAGAAATCGAAGATGATAAGTATTTAAAGTCATTCGAAAGCAGCCCAGAAAGATTTTCTTCCACTTCTGAACCTATCTTCTCTTTTCCAACTCCATCTTTTTCTTCTTCGTCTTGTGCAACTCCCACCTTCAAAACTAGTAAGTTTTTCTTTCTGATTTTTCCTTCGTTTCTTTCCTTTGTCAAATCACTTTCCTGGTAGATACCATTGTTTTAAAACTGGGATAGAACCGGCAGGTTCGATTGCGACCCAACCCCAAATCTGATCCATTGAATAGTTAAAATCCATTTCAATTATTGAGCCAGATTTAACTGAGGTGATCCGATATTAAATAAAGTCCAACCAGTGTAGATTTATTTTGGAAATTAGATTAATTGGTTGACCTACAAACCAATCTTTTGACCAAGTCAATGTTTTGGTTTGGGGCTTAAAGCCTTGGTTGCCATAATTCTTTATGATTTTGTTGACAGAACTAAATCGATGTAATTAATTACTTTTAGGGAGAAATCTTAGTTTTGAATTTTTGTTATGTTTGTAAAGTCCTCTATTTAATTACTTATAAAAAATAAAAATAAATCAACACTGAAATGCAATAATGATAAAAAAAATCATAAGTTGATGAATTTTATGATAATTAATAATTTCTTTAGAAAATTTCCACAACTGCAGGTAAAGAAGAAAAGATGATGAGCGAGGTGAAAAAAATTGATAGGAAAAGCGACAGTTTTGCATACAGAATCTTCGATCATGGTAATTTCTTCTTACCACATTATCGTAGTAATAAGTAGCGATAGATTCGAACTGAGTCGATAGTATTCAGTTTGAATAAATTAAGTTTGAGTTGAAAAACATCAAAATCAATGTCTCAATTGTATTACCCCACCAAAACTCCACTTGTCAATATTTTTTTTCTCCTTTAATGATTTTGTTTCCCCTTTTACTTGGACAACTTTTCTCTCTTTCTGGTGTTATTGTACTACCAGTTGGAGCAAATTGAGCTAAAATAAACTCTTATTTAGATTTAATTCAATTCGAATCCATTTTTAATAGTACTGTTACCGCATGAATAACAATATATATATATATATATATACACACACACACACAAATGTGACACTAATATATATATATATTTTTTGGGAAAAATAAAATTGCAGTGAAGATGGGGACGACGTTTTCAGAGACAGTGAAGGGGAAGCTGAGTTTGGGGAAAAGGATTATTCAACAAGGAGGGAGGGAAAATATTTTCAAGCAAGTGTTTGGATTGCGAGAAAACGAAATATTGTTGAATGCTTCACAATGTTATTTATCAACAACTTCTGGTCCGATTGCTGGATTGCTATTTATTTCTTCTGAGAAAGTTGCATTTTACAGTGAAAGATCTATCACTTTCTCTTCCTCTGATGGCCGATTCAATATTAGATCGCCATATAAGGTAATTTCATTTCTAATCAAGTTTGAATTAGTTCAATATTATCAAAACCACAACCAATATGGTATTAGGGTTGCAAACGAGTCAAACGTGATTAGGTTATCATCAAGTTAAACTCAATCTCAACTATCTTGAGCTCATTGAGAGAGCTGAAATGAGTTATATAATATCAGTATATCTCTAACAACTTAAAATCGTGAACTTATACCTCAAAATCTTATATTTACTAGCTAAACTTTATATTTTATTATGAAAAATTTCTTCTTATGCCTTCGGCATTTATTATTAACACGTACAACACAACATAGAACTTTGAATATAAAGGGAAGTGATTTAAACCTGTAAATTGGGCTGGGCAAACCTAAGATACGATTATTCAGTTCAAAAAATTTAGTTTCGAATCGAACAGATTTTCAGCCTCGAATAGGCTTGAAAAAAACATTTGTCCATTAAATTATAGGGCTCAAGTTTAAACAGAAGTTGTTTAAGCCCAATGCGTGATAGAGCCCAAAAAGCCCAAAAATTCATTATGAGCAAGGGTATATTTATTGATTTTCAAATATGCAAGGGCTTGCACAACTTTTTTTTTTTTTTAAGGTTATTAAAGTTACATAGACACATTCAAAATAGGTCAGAAGCCGAAAATTTTTACCGAACCAAAGCTGAACAAAAAATTGAGGTCAAATGGACAAGCCTCATGTTTGGGTCCAAAAATTTTTACGAGCGTGCGTGTGTGTGTGTATATTTGTGTGCATTTATGTGTGTGCATTTATAGTATAATATCTCAAGGCCAACTTGAGTCAAACTCAACTTATCTTGATCTTAAGCTTGAGCTTGCAACTCTTAAACTTGTTAAACTTGAGCGCAAACCTTGCATAAAAAGCCAAACACGAGTCCAACAATAATCAGTTTGGCTTGATTGCAATGCTAGTTTGTACTTGGAAACTATGAAAGTCTTAAAAGCTTTTTTTGTTTCACATAATTGTGATTGATCTATATGGTGAAATGCCGCATTTTCTATTTTACAGGTGATGATACCGATAAGGAAGATAAAGAATGTTCATGAAAGTGAGAACTTGAACAAGCCAGAGCAGAAATACATAGAAATTGTGACTGTAGATGACTTTGAGTTTTGGTTTATGGGTTTCTTTTGCTATGAAAAAGCTTTCAAAAAACTTAAGAAGGCTATTGCCAAGGCAAATTGCGAGACGACTGACGAGCAGATATGATGTTTTTTGAACGAGCAAGTAAGATTTGGAGCGACTATAGAACAAAAAAGGTCAAAAATTAGAGCGCAAATAGAGAAAACAAATAGTCTCTCCTTCACCTTGTAATTTTCTCTAGTCTCAGTAAATTTTTTTGCAACTACTATTTTTTAACCCGTGGTTCTTTTTTTTTTTTCCCGATTTAGGTTTTTCACATAATATTTTGTATTCTTGTGTTTCATTAGTCATTTATTCTTTGGGGCTTATAGCAAGTTGGTATGAAAGCTTTATGTTCTAATGGTGTCTACATCAACATCGTCTTCTAAGGGTGATATTGAGAAGTTCGACGAGATACAAGAAGTTTTGCTGGTTGGTATGTTGGAATGATGATCAATCATGCCCAATTAAGGTGCCAAGAAGGCACTGCGCGAGGAAACAAATAAACCTGAGAAAATGGAAGATAATGAATGGGATGATATGGATAACAAGGTCCTTGCATCGATCTAGTAATTGTGTTTAAGCAACGATATACTACAAGAGATTTTGGAAACACTATCGATCGAGGGAGCATGGTTGAAGTTGGAGAATAAGTACATGAAAAATCTCTTACCAACAATCTACACGTATGTACATCTAGTTTTGAATACACAATTAGAAATACAAATAATTTTATTATATGATTAAATGATTTTGAATTAATAATAAACTAACAATCAATAATATGATAATATATTATCTAAATATTCAATTAAATACTCAAAATATAATGTATATAGTTTTATCGAAATTCTCGCGGATAGAATTTTCTTCCATTTCTACATATACAACTTCATTTACATGCACCTAATTGAATTGATTTATGAAATTTTATGTTGAAACTTCAACAAATACATATACATCCACATGGTTGCAATTGAGTTGGTTTGTCAAAATTAATAAGAAAATTTGATAAAAAGAAAATAAAAACAAAAACAACAATGTTTTAAATATGAACTATCCTTGTAGCAAAAGATCAGTTGAGTAGGCATGGATTTAATCTGAGTTAGATTGGTTCAAATAAGTCGATTATAAGTTAGAATTTCAGTTCAATTTGGGATAGATTTATTTATCTATTTAATAATATTATTTATCTCATTGGTAATACTATTTATCTTTGATGATACTATTTTTTTTTATCAATGAGCCTCTAGTAGCGTTATGAACAACTCGAATTTGAATTGAGTATTATGACTTCATTTTAAGTTTGAGTTAGTCTCAAACTCAAATTAGTTTGATTTGAATCCACCCTACTAAGGTTGGATTCAAGCCAAGTTAGCTCAAACTGGTTTGCCAACTCAATTCAAATGAGCTTGAAACAAGTTTGTCTTAGGTAAACTCAACCTTGAGCCTAAATATTTTATATTGTTAAGCTCAAGAGCTTGAGGGTGTTTGACTCGTCAACTTTGCAAGCATAAAAAAGTTTGATTTAAATCGATTAAAAATAGATTATTTTAATCAATATACATCAAAATAACGTTGTTTTAACTGATTTTGACTTAGCTACAGTACCAAGTTGATATAAGCTTAAGTTCGACTTGGTATTATAGTCGAATTTAAGCTTAACTCCCTTTAAACTGAATCGAACTTGAACTCAAGCTTTTCAAACCGAATTGACCTTCAGCTGACACAATGTTAAGCTTGGTTTGTCTAAGTTCAAATCCAAGGGTACACCCTGGTGTTGATCGATATCAGTCACTCTATAAAGTTGAAGCTCTTCATTCATTAATTTGCACAAATCAAAAAGCTTCTCATAATAAAAATGAAAACCCCCCTTCTAACAATCTCCATCCTCCTCTTCGCCTTCATCGCGAAACCATCGTCAGGAGGGATGACAGACAACGAGTCTGAGAAACCGGTGCTTGATTCCAGTGGTGACAACGTCGTTACAGCCGCCGAATATTTTTTTCTGCCAGCAATCCCGAATCCAGACTGCGGCGGTCTGAATCTATATGACGGCAGAAACAAGACGTGTCCGCTCATAGACGTTATCCAAGAACAAGTCGAAATGCTAAAGGGTCTTCCAGTGAAATTTTCATACGCTCGAGAAGAAGAAAAAGAAGTTGTTTATGCATCCACTGACATAAACATCAAGTTTTCAGCGGCCGAAAGGCTTTGCAGCCAGGAAACAGTATGGAAGGTTAACGCCTATGACAACGGCACGGGCCAGTGGTTCATAACTAATGACGGAATTAGTGGAAACCCTGGAGCTGAGACATTGGAAAACTGGTTTAAGATTGAGAGGTTGGGGTTGAATGTGTATAAGCTGACGCATTGTCCTTCGGTTTGTGATTCTTGTGTAACTTTGTGTAGCGGCATTGGAGTTTATACAGTCGATGGAGTCAGACGCCTGGCTCTCAGCCACTCTCCGTTGGCTCTTGCGTTGGTCAGGACTAATTTTAATGAGACGGACTGATTTTACTACTACTTCTGAAACTATAAATTTTCTTGTACCGAGCTCAATAAAATTATGTATACCCAATTTTAAATACTTGATTAAATATTTATATGATATGTTATTTTGTGATGGGTGATTTTAAATTAACTATAAAATAACACTAATTCACATAATAACACATCATCTGAATACTTAATTGGATATTCAAAACTTGGTGCTCATAATATTCATTAAAAATATATATTGTGAATATTCAAACCTCAATTGATGTTCAATCATGTGTTGTTTAGAAACTGATTTGCTTTGAAGGAATTCTACTATATTAAACCTCGATGTCAATAGCAAGGTATAACTACTTACGATGACATTTTTTGTTATCAATTAATATGCTAACGACGTTAAGGATCTAAGAATTGAATCTGATATTCACTACGGTGTTATAAAATGAATGTGAAAAAAAGTTAGAGATTATATGAATTTTTGATGTAATTCAATCTATTATTGGAGAGTTTACGGCCATGGTTATAATATTAGAAGTTTTGAGAAAATGCTCCGATTGAATGAATATAGAGATTACTGAAAGGGTCTCAAAGAGGATACTTTCAGAAGAATTGGAGGGATTGTTGGGTTGGGGAAAATTTCAACGATTACAAATAAGTGTTCTACATATGGTGGCTTCTGAGGAGATGAGAATCGACCGTACTACATAGACATTTGACTCTATAAAAGGAGATGCATGGAGCTCATTTTCTAACTGAAATTGTGTGAAATTCATTTTTTTCTCTAAGTAAGGAATAAACGGCTAGCAGCCACCTAAAAGATAATTTGACCTTGGCTTTTAAGTTATTAGATATTAGAAATTTCAACAAAACTATACCCATAATTTATATATATATATATATATATATATATATATTGAATAATTTTAAATTAAAAATAAAATAATATCAAATCAATGGATAACACATCATCTATATATCCAAATTATATAAAAAAAATTATGTATAATTAACATTGTTCCATAAATTTAGCTAAATGGTGGGTTGATTCAATTTCTTGGCATTGCACAATTATGTTGAGATTCAATTTTTCAATGCTTACTAGCAACTGTCAAATTTATGGTCGTTGCCTCATATAATTCTAGTTTGCCAACTAATTTCCAACTGGTCCCTTGCTTGTTCTTCTGTCCTTGTATGTCTTCAACTACTTTTTGACACTTTGATATGGTATTCTTGTGCTTCCATTCAAAAAAATTATATTGAAACTTACATGACAAAAGCTTTTTTCATTCCTTTTATGAAGTTTCTTTTTAAATATTTACTTAATTTTAGGCCGAAACACTTGTTCCCACCCAAGGTTTGATGTAATCTAAAAGTCCCACCGCCAACTTTCAAAAACTCAAACACCCATCCATCAAACAAATTTTATTAAAAATATCAGTTATGATTAGGGATAAAATCGTCTTTTAATAAAAATATACAAAATTAAAGTTTTATCACATTCTCCCTCCTAGGTTTAAAAATCTATCATTTTCCCCTACCTAAAGTTTGAAAAATAAACATTTCCCCCCTAGGGTTTGTAGTTTTGCCTTGTTGTTGCTTCTTTGGTAACCGGAGCTGACCAACCTCCATACTGGCACTCTTCTCTCTCCAGGATGATGACCAATCTTTGGCTAACCAAAGGTGAGCAGACGATTCATTAGCGGGAAGATGAAACAGATTTGTGTTTCTTCTAGTCAATCTATGTATCAGTTGACATACAAATTAATAGGAAGAAGAAATAAAGTCTTCTTCTAATTGATTTGTACATCAACAGATGCACAGATCAGTAGGAAGAAACAGATTTATGTGACGCACAAATTTATTTCGTCTTCCTATCGACGAATCATTGGCTCACCTCTAATTGGCCGACAATTTGTCATCATTTAGGAAAGGGAGGAGTGTCAGTATGGCTCTGGTCACCAGAAGAGTAGTAGTAAGGAAAAACTACAAACCCTAAGAGAAATTGTTTATTTTTCAAACCTTGTGTAGAGGGGAATGATAGATTTTTAAACTTAGTGGGGGAAATGTGATAAAACTTCAATTTTTAAATTTTTTTTATTAAATAACGGTTTTACCCTAATCTTAACTGAAATTTTTAACAAATATTGACTTATGTATGGATGTTTGAGTTTTTTAAAGTTGGCGAGTAGGACTTTGAAATTTCATCAAACCTTAGATGAGAACAAGTCTTTTGGCCTTAATTTAAGCTAAAAGATTTTTGTTTGTGTGTGTATATATATATATTAAAAAATAGGTTTGGATATCGATTTGATAGAAGAGACAATATAATCCAACTGATAGTCAAATCGGTTAATCAGTGATCAGACGGATTAACTATTTAAAAATAATATTAAAAATTTTGTATAATTTATAATTAAATAAATAATTTGACTTATTTAACATTAAAATAAGTTTAGTTTGACGGTGTATATATATATATATATATATATTCAAATATGATAAATAATGTTTTAGTTCAAGTTTTTATAATAAATTTTAAAAATAAAATTAATTTTTTATATTGACCAAGTTAAATATGATTTTATACATAATTTAATCGGTTGCTTTGGTTTGATTAATAGTTGATGGTTCAATCAATCAGACCAACTGCTCCAATCCAGTTCAACAGATTGCACGAACGTCTGCTTACCACCAACCATATCTGCTTTGCTCGACCAAGGGAGCGTGTGAGCAAGATTATAGGTGTTGTACATAGTTAACTGTAACAAGTAGTCTAACCGCTACCCACGGATTCGCGTGAGCCGTTTGCGGTGAGTTTCATGTTTATAAGGTGGTAGATGAGAGAGGTTGCATCAATTAAAATTAGCAACTTCAAAAGTTCATCTCTGTCTCACTCTTTTCCCCATATCCTCCTGAATCATAAATACCAGCACTGAAAGCAATTTCTGTTCTATATTTAAGAGATTCAAGTTTCTTTTACGGCTAGTGTACAAGGCGAAATTCTGAGCATGTTTTCTCCGGCACAGATACAAGGTAAGATCCCTAAATCTTGAGCTTAATGGAATATTTATCAGGCATTTTTATTATTTATAATTTAATAAATATATTTCTTCATGCATCATGATTCCAACTAAAGAAAAATAATATTAAAATAACCTAAATTCAACTAAATTCTATGAAAAATCATTTACTGGTAATGTTGGAGTGGTAAGGGTAGAGGTCTTAATTTTCTATGATATGAACAAGACTTTTTCCTCTAGAAATTATCTAACAAAAGTTCCATATTTTAAAGGGTCTTCCATTAACATTTTCACCTAATGATAACGAAGTAGTCGCTATTTCTAGATACACGAATCCATAGAATATGAATTTGAATACAAATAATAAAATATCACTATATCATTCAGAATACAAATGGGAAATTCAAAGTAAAAAAATGGAAAAGATGACAAGATTTTTAACTTGGTTGAATCAATAAATCAAAAGTTTATATTCATGGAAATGTTATTAACATAATAGTTAGATTAGTAACATGTTATATGCTAGAATGATAGGATTATGAAACAATTGAAAGCATAATTAAAGATTATGATTAGATTGTGAGATAAGCTTATGATTGAATCAGAAATATTGGAATAGAATTATAATAATATTATGATTGAATTAGTTTGAGAGAATCAAACAATTTAATAAGACTGAATTAGGATAAGATTTTAGAATATGTGGGAATAAAGGGAGCAGCAAAAGGAGGAATAAAAAATATTGTCTTTAAGGCAACTTAGACTGTGGACATCCTCTTAAGTCTGATTTGGAGGTTTTTGATGTCTTAAATGATTGAAAATGAGAGGTTTTGGCTCATTGAATTGTCAATTTATCTATTGTAAACCCTTTTTATCAATAAAAAGTTTTTTTATTCTCTTTATTGTTTGTGTTTTTACTATTATTTGGTGGAATAATTGGTTAGGATCCCATAAAATGGTATCAAATTAGTGAGATCCGACAAGGGAGAGGGCAAATTGCCCCTAAGGGGTGCATTGGGTTATGAAGAGGTGCAACTTCAAGTGGAGAGCTTGGGTTTAAGCCACCTGGTGACATACTAAGATTATATACTTGACTGACCTAGTTTAGTGGTTGTGAAGTCGATTACTAGACTCGAGACTTTACCCGTTTGATAAAATCTCTTATAGAGAAATGGAGAATGTGTTGTGTAGGATCTTTTGTAGTTTCTAAATATAAGAGAGTTTTTTAAGGATCAATTTGTTCCCTTTCCCTTTCTTAATTCTTTCCTTATATTATACTTGGAGTGAAAGGGTGTTGGCATCTTCCAGAGTCACATGATGTCTAAAGATTTTACAATGATTGCATGTTCATTCGATTGAAAGAGTACGTGTATAGTCAGAATTGTTACATTTTTTTTGAAAGATGTTAAAAGCAGTATCACTGCTTTTCATCAAATGTAAAATGTGTTATCTAATAAACCCAGACACTTTGCTTTTAAATACAACTTAACCAACTTGGTCGACAAGGTTATGATTATGACGTGAGTTATTTACACACTTTAGGTGAGTTCTCTTCACATCTCTGTTGAGTCATTTAGTCAAAGATCTATTCTATAACTAATGTTATATGAAGAACAATTATTAAGGGTAAACTTTACCCACATTACATGCGTCATTGCTCGGTTTAATGATTCAACTAGCTTGATGCTTTCATGAAAATTCAGATATCTTTTTATTAAATTTAAATCGACATAACCTCAGTATTTGTATTTGTAGATTTAATGTTAATTTGTGGATCATTGTATCCTAATTTCCTAATTTCTTTACTTAAAAAGAAGGAGTAGGCTTGTTTGAAAGAGTCAAAACTACATCAAATAAGTTCATTTGAGAGAGTTAAAACCTCAAAAATTAATAATGATCCATTGTCTTTCTTGTGTGAAATTGTGTTACCCTATTTTTAAGTGAATTGATTTGTGCTTTAATTAAAATAAGTTATACTTAAATTAATGGTAGTACAAAAAACAAAGGAGCCTGTCACATTAATTAGGTTTTGAGTTCCTGGGTTTAGGTTATGGTGTGATTTTCATATAATATTTGTGTTGACATTAGTGGAATTTAAGCAGGTCATTCAAACCACATGATATTATGTACTTAAATTTCTACTTTGTTCATCATGAACAGAGTATTGAATTCATATATGAGATATGACATACCGCCAATAGCATGTATTTGAAAGCAGAAAGTCCCTTTTGACGCATATTGTTCGTATAGTTCATTCAGAACATCACCATGGTTTGGACGCCGGAGAGGAGACAACTTTCAACGCCGGAGTGCAGAGAAGATGATACGCACGTTAGGGATTTTGACTGGGCCGAAGCTTGATTGGGAGCAGAGGAGACAATTTTTATCTATTTTTGAAATGGGCCGAAGCTTTTTTGAAAGCAGTTTACAGAAGGATCCCATTTTGTGAATGATTTTGGTAAAATGACATCATTTGGCAAAGAGCAATATTGTCTCAATGACTCATCCTTCCTTTAACGACAAATTTGCATGTTGCAGAAGGACCTTACATGTGTCGCCCTCGTGATTTAGATGCCGTTCATTTCATTTTAGGATTATTTATTTCCTTTGCCGGCATAAAATAATCACAATATTTTTTTCTATTTTTGATAGTTTTATATATATATATATATATATATATATATATATATATATATATATATATATATATATATAGGAGCAAGATTCTTAATTTTGAAATGACTCATCTTTCCTTTAACAACAAATTTGCTATATGATATAAATTATAATAAAATTATATGTATTTATTTTGATAAAATAAATACATATATATTTAATATGTGTTATCATACGATAATATATATAAAATATATCTCATTTGTGTACTCAAAGAGAATATGTATAATTTTATTTATATCATAATAATATTATCGATACATTTGACTGACTAGATCGATCAACCTATGAACAACTCTTTAAATGAGTCCAAGTCTAGTTTGAATTTAAAAACATTGATTTCAATATTAAGTTTTTATAAATTTTCACTTAAAATCTAACCAATTTAAAATTTCAAATGTATTTACCATTTATTTAGTGGTATTTTTTAAATAAATTTATGACATATCATTTAATGATCTGTTCAAATATTTTAAAGAAAAAATTGTCTATAAAAATTAGGAGTAAATTTAATTATTTGTTCTCTTTTCTAAACAATATAATTAGTTTGATACATTCAATAGAAAATAGAAAAAGTTTAGTCATTTCAACATAATAATATAAAAGTTCGATATTTCTAATAGAAAAATTTGAAAATTAGGGTTTATTATCTTTAAAAATAATATTTAAAATAATTTTATATAATTAATTATTAAATATATAATTTTTTTTACATAAAAATAAAGTTAGTCTGGTCACACACCTTCTATCAATTGATATGGTCTTAAATCCAAGTTTTTGTAGACCCAATTAGTCAATCCGATCCAATATTTAAAGCAATGACGTATATATCTATTCACTTAGGGTGCATTTGATTGAGGGGAATTAAAGATCATTCTGGTTATCTATTTTTATTATTTATATTACTTTATTTGATTTATAAATAATAAAAATTTTTAATAATATTTTATTATTAATAATAAAATAATAGGTAATATAAGAGATAATCTGATTATCACCTCTATTTTATATAGTAGATATTAATAAATTACTAAGATAATTTTTATTTTATTATAATATATAATTTATTTATTAATTTTTTTTAAAAATAATCTTATTTTTAATTTATATAATAAAAAACATAAAAAATATTTTATAATAATTATATTTAACAATATTTAAATAAAATAATATTCTTACTCTTCCATTCGCTGGGCTCCCCGTAGCTGGCTGCCCCAGGTAATAAAGATAGGAATTACGCCTTACGGTGCACCACACCTACCTTGGATAATTTGCTGGAATAATATTATGGAACACTCCAGAACCTTTGCTGCTGGATTCCTTGGCCCAAACACCCCTGTTGGCCTTGCTGAATAATGGGCTGGACGTCCACTGAGTTGCCGCACAAACCTAGCCTTACCCCTGGGCTTGTCTGCTGGACTGCTTCTGACCTGTATTCACAGTGTGGCAAGCTGAACCGGCGCTCATACCGCCTGCTGCCACAGATTTGCGCTGTGACAGCCCCGCCCTGCACCCGCACCAATCCGTACGTGACAAAGGTCTCTAAATCCTCACCTTAATGAAATATTCATCATGCATTTATATTATTTATAATATAATAAAAACATTTCCTCATGTATCATGATTCCAACCAAAGAAAAATAATACTAAAATAACATATGTAAATTCAACTAGCTTCTATGAAAAAAACAATTACTGATAATTGTAATAATAATTGTAATAGTTGATCTTATCTTTTTTACTAACAAAAAATATATTTAATTCAGTTAGCCAATACTTTACAAATTTTCACAATGAATTGTCTTAGTTTTTTACGAAAAAATTAAGACAAACGAAAATGTTACTATTCTTTTTCTCTTTGCCTTCATTTTCCATCTATACAAATATTTCATCAAAACAGTCATTAAGTTGGATTCTTTTTTATTTACTCTGCTAAGAATGTCAATATCAAACCGAAGAAGCCAATGAACAAACACCAATAATATCAAAATTAGAATTATATATTTTTAAATGTATAAATAACATTTTATTATGTAATTAAATAATTTAAATTAAAAATAAAATATATTTAATTATATATTAATATATTATTTATATATTTAATTATATATTAAAAATATATATTCATAATATTACTGTATCAACAATGAGTACGAATAAGATTAAAAATCCTTATTGGTAGAAAAATAATTGATAACTATCAATGATAAATGACTCTTATAATTGGTGTCCCTACAACATTGTATAAAGTTGAATTTCCTTGACCGAAATCTAAAATATTTTAATATTTAGTAATGGATCCAGACAAATATAATATTTGATAGGGAAATTAAAGTTTTTAGTCTTTTCTTTACTATATATGCATATATATCATTCATTCTAAAGCTTAAACAAATATATCATAATAGTAATCTACTTTTCCAAAATACTCTTTTTGAAATGACTCATACAGAGATTCTCTTTTTTTCTCTGTAATTTTTTTTCTCTTCTTCCTCAACTGAGGAAGGAATCTCTGCAACATAAAAAAGATAAAATAAAATATTAATGGAAGAAGACACGTGATTGAACAATGAAACCCATGAGAAAACCATTATAAAATATTCAACTTGGACACAAGAGAGAGATAGATGAAAATTTAATTTTATTATGATTTCCTGTTGTTAGATTGTTTAATGCTATTATTTTATGTTGTTTCTATTGTTTAAAGTTATTATAATATTATTTAATGTTATAATAATGATTATAAAATACCAAAATGAGGGCAAGAAAAAATTCTAGAAGAAGAACAGGTTGGCATTAACGCCAACCCCCGAGTCCCAGTGAATATATTTATTTTTTTCATTGCACTCAATTCCTTTATTTTTTATGTTTACATATTCTAATCTGGTGCTCGTGTATGTATTGTTTTTCTTGTCTTGATAGAGAGTTACATAAAAAATTATAAAATTACCACTATCATTTTCTTCTGTTTTTTATTGTATTAATTTAAATTTAGATCAAATTTTAAATTAATATAATCAAATCAAATTAATTTAAATTTGGACTAAATTAAAATTTAATTTAAAAAATTTAAAAAAGGTGGGCGTTCAGACTTTTTAAACAAAATTTTTTTTTGACAATTAAAAAAAATATTAAAAAGGGTCGGCATCCCCAACCCTTTTTATTTACAATAAGGGTTGGAGGCACCAATTCCCGTATAAAAAGGAATGGGTCTCCAATCCTTTTTTTTTTTTAACAATAAGGGTTGATGTTTTTTCCACTAACTTTTTTTTTTCAATGACATCAACCTTTGTTTCTAATAATTATTAATTTTTTTTTTCCAATTAAACATCAGTTCTTCATTTCTTCTTGTTAAAACCCTATCACATGATATTCTTTGATCATATTGCAAAGAAAAAGAAAGAAGATCTCTCTGTATGAGTCCTCACTTGAAAGTTGAGGAAGAAAAAAAAATTACAAAGAAAAAAAGAAAATTTTTGTATGAATCATTTCATTTCAAAAGAGATATTTTAAAAAAATAAATTATTATTATGATATATTTATTTAAGTTTTAAAATGAATGACATATATATATATACACGAATTAAAATAAAGTTAAAAATTTCAATTCATCTATTTGAAATATTGCCCACCTGCATATGTAGACAAAAGAGGTAGTTCTGGAAGTGGCATATTTTCTTTGAATCTTTATTCTACACAATTGGCATATTTTCTTTTGTATACATCTTTAGGGAAAAGCTATTGCTTTTTTTTTTTTTTTCAGTTTAATTATAATAAAAATAGCTTTATGAATTATTAGCTGGCTTTGCTTATCTGTGTTGGAATAATTGTACTACGTCCATCTTTTGCCATGTGAAGTTGTTTAAAGTTATCTGTAAATTGATGTAGGCACGACGTTTTTAGACTGTAAATTGTTTAAAGTTGTAAAATTCCATACAAGGAGCCTTCCCCTCTTGGCGAAGGCATCCAGAAAAAATTCGATTAATGATAACAATGTCCTTTTTCCATCTAAAGAAAACTCAAGAGTATACTTTACAGTTACGGGGCCATACTAGTCTTCAAAAGAGATCCGATTGAGAGCACTACAATGACAGTAAAATAACCCAAGAGGATATATAGCGTAATTATATGTAAAAGAAAAGTCCCCTTCAGCATCTTGATAAAGCTGGATTCTCATTGATTTAATATGATAAGAAATGATTACCAAGCTAAATAAATCAAAGTATGAATCCAACCGTGGAGAAAAATTATTAACTTTTTAAAATGAGATATAATTCTCCCATTTTATGATCTCAGTGCTTAAATGTATGAATAAAGATAGACATATATGCACGTTAAATGTGAGTAAAGTAGTGGTAAGGACCAAAAAGTAGGTTCCCCCTCATGATTATGCCACGTTACATATTTTTAGTCATATAACTTGATCAAAATGGTTGATCTCATTTCTTATCTTCTTAATCTATTTAAAAGATTGTATTATTAGCATCACTGTCTCCTACACTTGAGCGCACATTCAATTGTATCTTCCTTCATTCATTTTTTTTTTTTTGCACCAAAAAAATATAACATTAACAACACATAGATAATACCAAAATGACTTGCCGTAATTATTACATTTTAATTTAATTAGAATATAAATAAATTTTAATAATTATATTTAAAATAAAATTAGATAAATTTAATTATTTTAATATGATCCTTTCATTTTATCCTAAAAATACGAGGAACCAATATAGAAAAAAGAGAAAAAACATAGAAAGAGAATAAAATTAATAAAAGGATTGAATTGAATTGACTACTTCACTAAATCATTACATCGAACATAAGAACTTTATAAAAATCTATAAATCTTTCTTGGGACCTTTATCTAAAATTAAACTCTTTTAAAAATAAATTTAATTATACTTATAATAATTAATAATATACTACATATAAATATAAGTTTTCAACTATTAAGTTGAACTATCAAAAAACAATTCTATATATTATATTTTTTTTATAATTTATTTACTTGTGACTATAATATGTAGTAAAATTGAGTCACCGCTATTATCACATAATACTCTAACGGCCAAATGGCTATTTTCCACTTAAGGTTTGATGTAAATATAATTTTTTATTTATTAATTATAAAAATTTATCTGTTTAATAAATTTTATTATTATTATCAAGGATAAAATTGTTATTTATCAATATATTTAAAAAAACTAAAAATTTATTATATTTTTCCTCCTACATTTAAAAATTTAACAAATTTATGAAATCAAAAGTTTGAAAAATAAACATTTTCCCTCAAGAGTTTTCCAACCACCACTGTCATCTAAGTTCTCTCCCCTTCTTGGTTTGTCTCTCCATAATGGTCCATCCACGACCATAGTTGATCAACGAAAACTTATCTTTGTCGTATAATTATATATTAGAGGGTGAATAAACATTAAGGTCTTTTTACCATAGGGTAATAGGAAATTTGGAGAAAAAAATTTAGATCTTTTGAAATTTTCAAAATATCATTCTACCCCAATAGTTTTAAATATTGATAATTATACATTAAATGATTGAACAAAATATAACCAATTATAAATGTAAATGTTATATTATAATTATTGGAGTGATATAATACTTTTAAAATATACGAAGATTTGAAAAGATTTTAAAGATTAATAAATAAATTTTTAAATATTTTTAAAGATTAAACTATTATGTTTTAAATGTTTGCGTTAAGTGAAAAATTAATGTATGTTAAAATTATTATTTCAACATTAAACTGCGAGTATTTTCAAATAAATTTTAATTTTTTATGAGAAAATATTATTTATGTCAAATCAGAGGAAAAAACTGTTTTTAATCCAAACCTTTGGGTGAGAAAATGCTACGTATGTATATTTTTTGAGAGCTGTAAGATAACACGTACCAAGTTCTCTATAAAAATGAAGAATGCGTTCCTTGTTCTCTGGTACTACAAGATTTGCAATATTGTTGACTACCCTAATTTGAAGAAAAATTGTAGAATGAGAATCAACTGCTTGGAAGATCAAAGGTTGAAGGGGTTACAGGATCTGGCCGAGTTAGGAGACGTCGATAAATTATTTTCAGTACTCACGAAGGATCTATATGTTTTGGAGGATGTTGAAAAGATACCATTAGTGACTACTCCCTTACACACAGCTGTAAGCCAAGGAAAGATCCATTTCGCCAAGGAAATAGTAAACTTAAAGCCATCATTTGCTTGGAAGCGAGACGAACGAGGGCTTAGCCCCCTCCATTTGGCTTTGGAAGGGAAGCGCCTGCAGGAACGGCAGGATCCTCGTGATCAAAATTTGGAGTGGGAGTTCCAGGAACTTATAACTTGGTTGATTAAACATGACAGTGGGCTTGTCCGTGTTAAAGCAATGGGATTGGTTACTCCTTTGCACTATGCAGCTCAAGTAGACGATGAATCCAGCTTGGCTGAGTTTTTGCATGCTTGTCCATCATCAATCGAAGATTTGACTGTTAAATCTGAAACTGCTGTCCATGTCGCCATAAAAAAGGGGAGTCTCAAAGCCTTTAAAGTCTTGTTAGGATGGCTTCAACGCGTCCACAAACTGGGGATCCTGTACAGGGAGGACGAAGAAGGAAACAATGCATTGCATACAGCAGTATCTGCAAGTAAACCTGAGGTAAGCATCCGATATTCCTTCTCATTTTCTTTACATAAGCTTCTAATATTTCATTTTCTCCTCAATAATGAAGATGGTGAAGCTGTTGCTTCGACATATGGGAGTGAATGAAAGGAACAGTAAAGGCTTGACAGCTTTGGACATGTTTAACGATCGCCAAGGTCAAGGTTCGGTAGATGCAGCAGTTGGGGACATTCTACTTGCTGCTAAAGCTAAAACTGCATCTCAACTCCATCGTCCTTCACAAAAAAGTTCACTAGGCGAGAAGTTTTCAGGTGGCTTATCGTATTCAGAAAAACTTCGGCTAACCTTTCGTGGATTACCAACGCGCTGATAAAACTTCTCTTGAAGTCCGAAACGTACTGCTTGTGGTAGCTGTATTGGTAGCCACAGCGACCTATCAAGCTGCACTAAGCCCCCCCGGAGGATTTTGGCAAGACGACGGCAATCTGCAGCCAGCAGCCAACAACGCTAGTATCAGTAACACCAGCACCAGCACCAGCGTCTTTGGTACAGAGCCTCCTGAACACCGTGCAGGGAAAATGATTCTGGGGTCTCCACTCCAATTATTATTTTTGACAACTAATTCTTTGGCCTTTGTAACGTCTTTGTGCTTAATTTACACTCTCGTAGCTGGGCTCCCATTTTACGCTTTAATTATGGCAATGATAGGTTGGATGGCACTTTCGTATTGTTGTTCTATTTTAGAAACTTTTTACTCCACCGACAGTATCGTTGCAACGACTTGCTTTTCCATTTTTCTGTTTGTAAGTGCTCTTGCTGTACCTTTTTATGCCTTTATTTTAAATGCCTTAGAATGATACTGCCACGAGACGTGTAAACTTAGGAACCTAGGAAGAAAAGTGAATTTATTTTTAGCAGCCGCTCGATTATATTTTGTTGTTAGAGTCGGCAATACTGTTCGTAATGTTATTGTTGCCCGTGCTTTTAATATATTTAATGAAGTTGTTTCTTTCACCGTTTTGATGGGATTTCAACACGTATCAAAATTTTATAAGTAGGATAAAATCTTAAACCTAAACTTTTATTTTAGAAATTATAATATTTTATTAATTTTTAAAGTGGTTATATCTTAATTTTTAAAGATATTGTTTGTTTTTTTTTAAACCTCAGGAAAAAAAAAAGGATTATAAAACAGATGTATTTGAGTAAAATTACAAAATCTTATTGATTTTTGAGGCTTTTTATTTTTTCAAACGTGTTTATTTTATGAAGTTTGACTCTTTTAAATGAGTCTATTCTTTTTTTTTATTGGTTATTATATTACATTATTTTAAAATGAATGGTTTGATACGGAAAATAAACAAATTAACATGATCCATGCAATTCCAATTTGTGCTTAAATTTAATAAAAAATGTTCTTAAATTAATGATAGTAAAAAAAACAAATGAACCTTTCACATATTAATTGCAATATAATGAATAAAAAATAGGCCAAAGGGCTTATTCACATCCAAGGCTTAGTACATTATTAAACTTTTATTTACAAGATTTTAAAAATTCAAATACTTATTTTTATATTAGAATTCTCAGTTATCATTAAAAATAAAATTATCTTTTAATAAAATATTTAAAAACCTAAAATTTATCTCATTTTTTTCTTTTTAATTTAAAAAATTAATAATTTTTCTTTATCTAAAGGTTTGAAAAATTATTATTTTCTCTTAGGGTTTTTTTTTTGTCACCTTTTTTGTTTTGATTGATAACTAACACTTTTCATCCATCTTTCCATTCCAGCTATTGGGGAGGAGTTGTCAGCATATATAAACAAATTATATAATATGAATCACTAAACCATAAAAATAAGTTTAAAAAAGGATTAAATAATTGCATAATAACTAATTATTATTAAATAATAGAGCACTAATTTAAGGTTTGAGTGAAACCATAAATTTCTTCTTGGGGCTCATCCTCGTATGAAAATTGAGTAAGAAAACACAAAGGGGGTTTTCCTGCTGTTGAAGAGGATGTCGAGGCATAGGAGATCGATAATCATCCACTGGTAGAGTGAGTGAATTGGGGATCTGTATACTGAAGGGGAGCAATCTTAGCTGTAGAAGTTTGAATTTGTTTGTAAGCAGTATACCATCTTTTTGGGATCAATTCTTCAAGTTTTTCTTTAGGCATCTACTTCGGGACAAGAGTATAATATGCCTTTCGATTTGTGTCAACTGTGAGGAAAATTGCATCATGAGTATTTTCAAGGGTAGCAATATCAAGAAAATGATTCTGCACCCAATAAGCCATCTGGTAGTGTATTTTTGCCATGAGAGTCTGGCCTTGAGGAACTGCACCAATGACTTGCACATGAAACTTAAGAGCGTGACATAATAATGGATCATGAAGTGACAAACAAAAGTTGGGAAACAAAGTAACCATGACAGTGTCAGCATTGAGAGTGGTTTGGATAGTGCCCAGATTGGCATGCTCAAACTTAGGAAACCGTGTGTCTAGAAGAGTGATTCTGGAGGTCGTTGGAAGACCTTTGCGTTCATGGAAAGTTAAGGCAAATCTGATGGCACCAAAGTGGAGGTGGGTATAGCCTTTAGAGATCCATTCCTATGTGAAATGAGCAAGATATTCCAGGGTGACATACTGTTCTGCAGTTGGAATCTCTAGAATTGGGAAGACAACAATTGCAAAAGTTTTTTACAACAATATAGCTTATCAATTTGAAGGTCATAGCTTTCTCACCAGTGTTGGAGGAATCTCAAGGAAACCTCAAGGCTTACTTTAGCTGCAAGAAACTCTGCTTTTTGAGGTGCTTGGAGATAAACAGATTAAGCTGTTTGATACTCAAGAGAGGAATGGATGTGATAAGAAGTTGGCTTGGCTGCAAAAGGGTTCTTCTAGTTCTTGATGATGTTATCAGATAAAAAAAATTAAAAGCGTTAACCGGAGAGCGCAACTTGTTCGGAGAAGGAAGTAGAATTATTACAACTTGTAGAGATGAAAGTATGCTTGTTGATCATGCAGTGGAAAGTGTTTACAGGGTTAAGGAATTGAATATGAATGATGCAGTTCAACTTTTCAGCTGGTATACATTTAAGAAGCATTGTCCTGGAGAAGGTTATGAGGAGCTTGCATACAGAGCAGTGAACAATGCTAACGGCAGTCTATTAGCTCTCAGATTGTTGGGCTCTAAACTTCGTGGTCGAAGCATTTTTTAACGAAGAAGTGAATTAGGTAAACTAGAAAGATTTCAGAAGAAATAATCTGAGGAGAAACTCGAAAGATTTCAAGGAACTGGCATGATCAAGTAAAGATTAGTTTTGCTTCATATTGAATAGTACTTCCAATGAGGGGATCTAATGGCGGATCTTAAAAGAAAGTGTTTGTTAGAATAGACAACTACTTTATCTATAAGATTTTATATTGACACATATGAAATCCACTATTAATCATCCAAGCTCATAAATGATGTTTAACTATCCGATCATTATCATGCACAGATAAAAGGTCACTTGTGACGTTAATACTATAACAAATACATTCATGGTAACAAAAATATATATAAAAATACCTGATTTTAAATAAATTAAGATAAATTCTGCATGTTTTTTTTTTTATTGTGTAACTATTTATCTTGTTAATCTCATACACACAATTTTCATTAAAAAAAAAAAAAACTTGTATCATTACAATATCAATTATGGAGAGATTATTTAAAAAAGCTAGCTCAAAGTATGAGATCTCCACGCATACTTATATGCTAACACCTAATTTTTCCTCACTGATGTGAAACAACCTAAGTTTTATATAATTTTCTGAAGATCCACACTCAAGTTAACAGTGGCTCTTGGTTCCTTTCACTTTCATATCTTACAAATAAGAGATTAAATAATTCAGTAGGAAGGATTTCAGGGCATCCAAGAAGTACATTGGCAAGTTTTTCACTTTGACTACTTATACAATTTGTCAATCAAAATGGTATCCACCAAAACAGAACATATTGCCTTGGAAACAAAATGACAATATTGGATACTCAACATTCAACTTTAGATTGTTAAAATAAAAGTAGAAACTATGTTGGGAACCTGCCCACTCATCCATTTATTTCATTTCATTTCATATGCTCCCGGGGGTAGTGACTTTCAAGCCTTAAGAGAATGAAAAGGATAAATTGTAAGATGTTATATGCTAACTAGGGTTGGATTCGAACCGAGCCTGTTCGAGCTCGAGCTCGGCTTGAACGAGCCTGAAAGAAGCCAGCCCTATACAAGTTTGCTCTAGCTCGAGTTACTCGCTAAATTTGCCAATTAAAAATTTTGATACAAAATAACATCATTTTGACTAATATGTATTAAAACGACGGTATTTTAATAATGAAATAGTTCAAAACTCAAGCTCGAAATGAGCCGAGCCAAGGTCGAGCTTAGCTTCTATGAGCTCAACGAGCTCGAGCTTTAACTCAAACTCTATTATATACAAATTGAGTCGAGTTCGAATTCTATTTTATCCGAATCTAACCTCGATGTTAATTGTCCCGTTGTCAACTTATACGACATTTAACAACCCCTACACTAAGTCAGCCTTAATAGCCGATACTACTCCCAAAACAGTCCCATTGCTTGGTGAATAGCGGAAGCAATTTATGAACACACAGTCTACGCAAAGATATAAGGCGAAGCAATGCGCTAAAAAATGTTAATTGTATTACTTGAACAATTGCTTGAGTACAAACGATAATATATAGGCATCTTCCCTATGCCCTAGAATATCTATTCATGTACAATGAATTTACATTCCCCATAGCACAGCTCCCCGTAGCTGGCTGCCCCAGGTAACAAAGACAAGAATTACACCTTACAAGGCACCACACCCTTGGACTGCCTTGGATATTTTGCTGGAATATTATGAAACACTCCAGAGCCTTTGCTGCTGGATTCCTCGGCCCAAACACCCCTGCTGGCCTTGCTGAACAAACCTGGCCTTGCCCCCTGGGCAGTTCTGCTGCACTCCTTCTGACCTGTATTCACACTGTGGCAAGCTGAACCCGCGGTCATACCGCCTGCTGCCACTGATTTGCGCTGTGACAGCCCCGCCCTGCACCCGCACCAATCCGTCCGTGACAAAGATCTCTAAATCCTTAGCTTAATGAAATATTCATCATGCATTTTTTAAATTTATAATATAATAAAAACATTTCCTCATGTATCATGATTCCAAGTAAAGAAAAATAATATTAAAATAACATATGTAAATTCAACTAGCTTCTATGAATAATCATTTACTGATAATTGTAATAGTTGATCTTTTTTACTAACAAAAAAATATATTTAATTTAATTAACCAGTATATGGGTGCTCATAATAAATTGTCTTAGTTTTTGATGAAAAAATAAAACAAACGAAAATATTATAAATATGAACTATAGATCCTCTGCTATGTAAATCTAAGCTCTCTGTGCATTAATTTCAATATATCCAACTATTTTTCAAAGAATAAAGAGAAATTCAGTACTATTATCACTATTCTTTTTCTCTCAGCCTTCATTTTCTCTCTATATAAAAATTTCATCGACATCATCATAAAGTTGGATTATTCTTTATTTAAGTTAGTCTAAATATAAGTGTTTAAATTATTTATTTATTATAAGTATAGTTTTGAGATTAGACTAAAATTTGGATGAAAAATAATTTTTTTTCCCAGCAAAATAATTGACAACTATCAATGATAAATAACTCCTATAATCGGTGTAAAGTTGAATTTTACTTAGAGTCAATGAAAAGAAATTCACAAAATGGAATATCTTTGTAATATTTACAAGATTTTTTTTCATATTTTATATCCTTAAGGAAAAGCTATTGCTTTCTTTTTTTTTTAGTTTAATTATAATAAAAATAGATTTTCGTAAAAATATTTATATTTAATTATTTGAATATAACTCCCCTAATTTATTTTATAAATATAAAAAATCAATACAAAAGAATTGAGAGATACAAAAACACGATAAAACCAAAAAGAATGGTTGAGTTAAGTTTAAATCAATGCAAAAGAATAGAGAAACACAAAAGCATAATTAAAAAAAAGAAATGGTTGTGTTGAGTTTATTCTAGGGGTGGCAATGGGGAGAGGCGAAGAAAGGATCTCAATCTCTGTCTCCATCCTTGTAGAAGATATTAATCACCGTCTCTATTACAAGAATAAAAATGATTTTTTGTCCTCTCTTCACGAAGAAAAATCTTCTCTCCGTTCTCATAGGAGAAACTCATTTTTTCGTATCTGCAAGGAAAAATTCTTTTTTATACTCCATTAACACAATATAAATATATTAAATAATAAAATTATTATGTTTTAGTTTAATTAGAATATAAATATATTAAATACTCTCAATTATTTGAATGTAACTTTTTTATTTGTCTTATAAATATCAAGAAGTAATACATATAAGTTGAGTGACACAAAAGGAGAATAAGAAAAAAATAAAAAAAGCAAATGGTGGTTAAGTTTAGTTTATCACTTCTCTAGAGCCTAAGATTGGACAAAAAAACCCTTGTAGAAATCTATTTATCTATTTAAGATTTTTGTGCAAAATAAAGTATTTTTTAAAACAAATATTATTTAATCCACGACACAAGTTTATGACTACAAAGTTGAACTTTCATAAAATGGTTGAACGTGTGTTCTATTTTTTATATTTTATTAATCTCTAATAAAATTGTTTAACTGAACTTCGGCATCATTATCATAACCTATATGATATATGGTAAGTAATATATCATAACCAATATTTATATACAATAAACTAAAATTGCCTATATATTTATATACAAAAAGTTCTGCCAAATCAATGGTGGGCTTCATTGTCCACTTGCATATATCCACCTAAGGTATAATATTATACCTTTAATAATAAATTATTAAAATAGATTATTAATAATAAGTCAGAATTTTTAATAATCAAAATATTTATTTATAATAAATTAAAATCCATTAAAAATTTTAATTAAGATTCAGAATAAAATTATTATTTAATAATAATATTTAAAAAAATAAAAATTAACATTAAAGCACATTTTTATCTATCAATAATTTAGAAATATATCTTTTATTTAGAATCAATGAAAAGAATTTTACAAATATTTCTATAATATTTACAATATTTTTTTCTTATTCTCTTTTGTCCATACCCATAAGGAAAAACTATTGTTTTTTCAAATTTAATTAGAATAAAAAAATATTCTAATTAAAAATACTTATATTTAATTATTGGAATATAACTCTTCTAATTTATTCTATAAATATAAAGAATTAATACAAAGAAATTGAGGGATGCAAAAGCAGAATAAATAATAATAATAATAATTGAGTTGAATTTATCACATCACTAGATACTAAAATCCATTTAAAAAAAAGCTCTTACTGAAATCTATCCACCACAAGTAATAACATACTGCAATTCCACTGTATCCACCACAATTGTGGAGAGAGATAGACATCCTTTTCTCTGGCATAACAGGCCCGACATCATCATTACTTTGTTCAATGATTCAATGCAATATTGGATCCACTATTGTCACTTGTCAAATCGATGTGGAAAATGAAGAAAAAAACAAAAAAAAAAGATAAAACTGCACTGTTCTTCATCTACTGCTTATTCTACTCTGTGAAGAATACATTTTTCATCGAAGAAGATCTGATGGTTCGTATTGGGTATTTTTGTTGATCTATTATATATGTCTGATTGAACGGATCTGAAGTTTTTTCACCCGGATTGCCGCACTGACATCTTGTGTACTATATAAACAATTTTAACCCTAAATTTTCTTTTGATGAATAAAATATTCATTTATTCCATAATTTTCGCGTGTTTTTCTCATATTGATTAGTCAATATTCTCTATTTTCTAGCTAATAATCCAACAATCAAGAAAAATAATTAATTTTTTAAAATGAGATATAATTCTTCCACTTTTATGATCTCGGTGCTTAAATTCATGAATAAAGATTAAAGATGGGCATACATGCACATTAAAAGTGACTGAAGTTGTGGTAGGGACCAAAAAATAGGTCCCCCTCATGCTTATGCCACATTGTACATTTCTAACCATATAACTTATTCAAATGGATGATCTCATTTCCCATTTTTATAACCCACTTGAAACGTTGTGTTATTAGTGTCACCGTCTCCAACACTTGGTGCGTGTTCAATTGTATTTTCCTTCATTCATATATCTTTGACACAAAAAAAATCTATCATTAACCCCGATATGGATAATACCAAAATAAGTTACTGTAATTATTATATTTTAATTTAATTAGGATATAAATAAATTTTAATAATTATATTTAAAATAAAATTAGATAAATGTGATTATTTTAATATGATTCTTTCATTTTATACTAAAAATACGAAGAACCAATATAAAAAAAGAAAAGAAAAAACACAAAAAGAGAATAAAATTTAAAAAAATGGTTGAATTGAATTGATCACTTCACTAAATCCTAACGTTGAACATAAGAATTTTGTAAAAATCTATAAATCTTTCTTAGGACCTTCATCTAAAATTAAACTTTTTTTAAAAATAAATTTAATTATATTTATAATAATTAATAATATACTACATATGATTATAAGTTTTCAACTATTAAGTTGAACTATCAAAAAACAATTCTATATATTATATTTTTTTTATAATTTATTTACCTCTGATTATAATATATAGTAAAATTGAGTCACCGCAATTATCACAACTCAGCTCACATAATACTCTTAAGGCCAAACGGCTATTTCCCACACACAAGGTTTGATACAAATATAATTTTTTATTCATTAATTATTGAAAATTTAAATATTTATTTGTCTAATAAATTTTATTTTTATTATCAAATATAAAATTGTTATTTATCAATATATTTAAAAAATTAAAATTTTATTACATTTTCTCTCCTACGTTTAAAAATTTAACAAATTTTTTCAAATTAAAAGTTTAAAAAATAAACATTTTTCCCCAAAAGTTTTCTAACCACCACTGTCATCTAAGTTCTCTCCCCCTCTCGGCTTGTCTCTCCATCATGGTCCACCCACAACCATAATTGATCAATGAAAATTTATCTTTCGTATAATCATATATTAGTGGGTGAATTTAATTTTCATAAACATTAGGGTCATTTTACCATAGCGCAATAGGAAATATGGAGAAAATTTTTTAGATCTTTTGAAAGTTTTAAAATATTATTTTACACCAATAATTTTAAACATTGATAATTATACATTAAATGATTGAACAAAATATAACAAATTATAAATATAAATGTTATATTATAATTATTGAAGTGATATAATACTTTAAAAATATACGAAGATTTTAAAAGATTTTAAAAATTAATATATGAATTTTTAAATATTTTTAATGATTAAATTATTATGTTTTAAATGTTTGAGTTAAGTAAAAAATTAATATATGTTAAAATTATTATTTCAACATTAAACCGCGAGTATTTTCAAACAAATTTTAATTTTTTATGAGAAAATATTATTTATGTCAAATTAGAGGGAAAAAATGTTTTTAATCCAAACCTTTGGGTGAGAAAATGCTACGTATGTATGTTTTTTGAGCAGTAAGAAGATGACACGCACCAAGTTCTCTATAAAAATGGAGAATGCGTTCCTTGTCTCTGGTTCTACAAGATTTGAAAATATTGTTAACTACCCTAATCCGAAGAAGAATTGTAGAATGAGCATCAACAGCTTGGAAGATCAGAGGTTGAAAGGGTTACAGGATCTGGCCGCTGTAGGAGATGTCGATAAATTATTTTCAGAACTCACGAAGGATCTATATGTTTTGGAGGATATTGAAAAGATACCATTAGTGACTACTCCCTTACACACAGCTGTAAGCCAAGGAAAGATCCGTTTCGCTAAGGAAATAGTAAACTTAAAGCCATCATTTGCTTGGAAGCGAGACGAACGAGGGCTTAGCCCCCTCCATTTGGCTTTGGAAGGGAAGCACCTGCAGAAATGGCAGGATCCTCGTGATCCGGATTTGGAGTGGAAGTACCAGGAACTTATAACTTGGTTGATTAAACATGACAGTAGGCTTGTCCGTGTTAAAGCAATGGGGTTGGTTACTCCTTTGCACTATGCAGCTCAAGTGGACGACGAATCCAGCTTAGCTGCGTTTTTGCATGATTTTCCATCATCAATCGAAGATTTGACTGTAAAATCTGAAACTGCCGTCCATGTCGCCATAAAAAACGGGAGCTTCAAAGCCTTTAAAGTCTTGTTAGGATGGCTTCGACGCGTCTACAAACTGGAGATCCTGAACAGGGAGGACGAAGAAGGAAACAATGCATTGCATACTGCAGTATCTGCAAGTAAATCTGAGGTAAGCATCCGATGTTCTTTCTCATTTTCTTTACATAAGCTTCTAATATAATATTTCATTTTCTCCTCAATAATGAAGATGGTGAAGCTGTTGCTTCCATATATGGGAGTGAATGAAAGGAACAGTAAAGGCTTGACAGCTTTGGACATGTTCAACTATCGCCAACGTCAAGGTTTGGTAGATGCAGCAGTTGGGGACATTCTACATGCTACTGAAGCTAAAACTGCATCTCAACTCCATCGTCCTTCACAAAAAAGTTCACTAGTCGAGAAGTTGTCAGGTGGCTCATCGTATTTAGAAAAAATTCGGCTAATCTCTGGTCTGGATTACCGATACGTTGATGAAATTTCTCTTGAAACCCGAAACATACTACTTGTGGTAGCTGTATTGGTAGCCACAGCCACCTATCAAGCTGCATTAAGCCTCCCTGGAGGATTTTGGCAAGATGACCGCAATCTGCAGCCAGCAGCCAACAACGCTAGTATCAGTAACACCACCACCACCACCACCACCGTCTTTAGTACAGAGCCTTCTGAACACCATTCAGGGAAAATGATTCTGAGGTCTCCAGGCCAACTATCATTTTTGACATCTAATTCTCTAGCTTTTTTTACGTCTTTGTGCATGATTTCGGCTCTCGTAGTTGGGCTTCCATTTGAAAATTTCAGTTTGGCAATGATAGGTTGGATGGCAGCTTCGTATTATTCTTCTATGCGTGAAAGTGTGGACTTCACCAAATGGCCCTTTGCAGAGTTTTTGCTTTCCACTTGTCTGGTTGTAGGTGTTTTGGCAGCATGTGTTTTTAACCGTTTGGTACGCAAAGCTTAAAAAGATACTACTACGTAAGGTGTAAACTTAGGAACCTACGAAGAAAAGTGAATTTATTGGTAGCTGCCGCTTGTTTATGTTTTGTTGTTAGAGTCGGCAATATTGTTTGTAATGTTATTTTTGCACATGCTTTTAATATATTTAATGAAGTTGTTTCTTTCACCATTATAATGGGATTTCAACTCAATCACCTAAAGCACTCGGTAGATGATTATTGTAAGAATGTAGCTTGTTATCCAACCGTCTTATAAGAGGTGAATTTGTCCATAGAATATAACTCCATTTATGCAATAAATGTTTTTAAAATCATATTAATGTTTTGAAAATTGGTAAATTTTACTGATTTATAGTTTGATTAGTTTAATTGAGAAATCTCAAAAAAAAATAAATATTTCAAAAAAATTTAAAATTTGATCAAATTGGTTGAGTCAATTGGTTTGGTTTGGTTTAATTTGGTTTTAAAATCGTTGGTTAAGACTATTTAAATAAATATGGCCAGTTAGGAAGCATCCAAGGCCAATTATAAAATTAAAAAAATTACGTATATATTTTTGTATATATAATTAAGTAGACAGATTATATTTGTCATGTGGTAATTTGATTACCACTATTATCTTAAGTATTTAAAAATTACTAAGGTAATCTTGATTTTATTATAATTATATTATTATTTATTAATTTTTTGGGACAAAAATAAATTTATTTTTAATTAACATGATAAATAATATAAAAATATTTAAAAATAATTATATTCAAGGGCATTTAAGTAAAATAATTTATTAGTAATTTTTTATTACTTTTAACCAAACACAATAATTATTTATACCTACCAAATTTGATCAAATATAGTAATCATTTATACCTAGTAATCTTTTAAGTAATCTATCCTCAAGTTAATTTTTTTATTTTGGTAATAAAACGTTATCCAAACTAAACGGCCCATTAAGGTGATTATATCCTAATTTTTAAGGATATTGTTTGTATTTTTTTTTTTTTTTAAGAGAAGCACAAGGATTATAAAACAGACAGTATTTGAATAAAATTATGAATGGTTATTAATTTTTGAGGTCTTTTACTCTTTCAAACATATTTATTTTATGAAGTTTTGATTCTTTCAAATGAGTCTACTCTATCTTTTTATTGGATACTATACTACACTATTTTTTAGTAAATGGTTTGACATGGAAAATAAGCAAATTAACCTGATGCATGCAAGTCCAACTTGTGTTTAAATTAAATAAAAAATGTCTTAAATTAATGATAGTGAAAAAAAAAACAAATGAACCTGTCACAGATTAATTACACTATAATGAAGAAAAGAAAGGCCAAGGTTTAGCACACTATTATGAAGAGTTTGCATACAGAGCAGCGAACAATGCTTAAGGCAGTCCGTTAGCTCTCAGATTGTTGGGTTCTAAACTTCATGGTCGAAGCATTTCTCAATGGAGAAGTGAATTTTGAAAACTAGAAAGATTTCGAAACAAATAATCTGAGGAGATACTCAAGGGATTTCGGTGGACTGACACAATCAAGTGAAGACTATTTTTGCTTCATACTTCCAACCACTTTGTCTTTAACACTATACATGGATGCATACAGAGTCTACTACTAATCATCCAAACCTGTAAACAATGTTTAATATGTAGCGGATAAAGTGATACTTGTGGCTTAAGTTTATATCATAAGGAGTTGTTTTAAATTTTCCCTAAAGAATAAAAATTCTATCAAGGTTTTTTTCTAGTAATTAAATTTTAATAGGAGTTGGCTTAAGAATGATCCTTATATAAATGAACATATTATTCTCTTGTATGTTAATGATAATAATATTATAATAAATACATTCATTATAACAAGAGAATAGGAAAAAATATTGAATAATATTGATTTTGTTGAACATAACCTAATTTTAAATTAATTAAGATATATTGTGTATGTTTTTTATTTATTATGTAAATATTTACGTTGTTAATCTAATACATATATTTTTTATCAAAAGAAACTTGTGTCATCACAACATCAATTATAGAAAAATGTTTAAAAAAGGCTAACTCAAAGTGTAAAATCTTCACATACATTTATACATTAACACCTAGTTTTTTCTAAACGATATAAAATAATCAAAGTTTTGTACAATTTTTTGAAGATCCACATGAAAAGTTAACATTTCCACTCAACTATGGCTCTTGGATCCGCTCACTTCCATATTTTACAAATAAGAGATTAAACAATTCAGCAAGATTTCAGGGATTAAACAACGTTGCCACATCCCAGTACTATTTTCACCATTTTTTTTTCTCTTTGCCTTCATTTTCCATCTGTACGAATATTTCATCAAAATCGTCATTAAGTTAGATTCTTCTTTATTTACTCTGATAAGAATGTTAATACCAAACCAAAGAAGCCAGTGAACAAACACCAATAATATCAAAATTAGAATGATATATTTTGAAATATATAAATAATATTTTATTATATAATTAAATAATTTAAATTAAAAATAAAATAGATTTTATTATATATTAATATATTATTTATATATCTAATTATGTATTAAAAATATATATTCATAATATTACTATATCAACAATGAGTATGGATAAGATTAAAAATCCTTATTGTTAGAAAAATAATTAATAACTATTAATGATAAATGACTCTTATAATTGGTGTCTCTACAGTTTTATATAAGGTTGAATTTCTTTGATCGAAATCTAAAATATTTTAATATTTAATAATGGAGCGAGACAAATATAATATTTGAAATATTGCCCACCTGTATATGTAGACAAAAGAAATATTTTAATATTTTAATATTTATATAAAGTTGAAATATTCTTTTGTATATACCTTCAGGGAAAAGCTATTGCTTTTTTTTTTTTTTTTTTCAGTTTAATTATAATAAAAATAGCTTTATGAATTATTAGCTGGCTTTGCTTATTAGTGTTGTAATAATTGTACTACGTCTAATCTTTTGCCAGGTAAAGTTGTTTAAAGTTATCTGTAAATTGATGTAGGCACGACGTTTTTAGACCGTAAATTGTTTAAAGTTGTAAAATTTCATGCAAGGAGCCTTTCCTTCTTGGCGAAGGCATCCAGAAAAAATTCGATTAATAAATGTCCTTTTTCCATCTAAAGAAAAGAGAATACTTTACGTTTGCCTATATCAGGATTCTATACAGTTACGGGGCCATACTAGTCTTCAAAAGAGATCCGATTGAGAGCACTACAATGACAGTAAAATAACGCAAGCGGGCATATAGCATAATTATATATTAAAGAAAAGTCCCCTTCAGCATCTTGATAACCTGGATTCCCATTGATTTAATATGATAAAGAAATGATTACCAAGCTAAATAAATCAAAGTATTAATCCAATAATAGAGAAGAGTTATTAATTTTTTAAAATGAGATATGATTCTCTCTTTTTTATGATCTCGGTGTTTAAATGCATGAATAAAGATGAATACATATGCATGTTAAATGTGAGTGAAGTAGTGGTAAGGTCCAAAAAAGTAGGTTTCCTCTCATGATTATGCCACGTTACATATTTTTAGTCGTATAACTTGATCAAATGGTTGACCTCATTTTTTATCTTTCTAATTTATTTGAAAGGTTGTATTATTAGCATTATTGTCTCCTACACTTAATGCATATTCAATTGTATCTTCCTTCATTCATATATCTTTAACGTAAAAAAAATATAACATTAACCACATATAGATAATACCAAAATGAGTTGCCGTATTTATTATATTTTAATTTAATTAAAATATAAATAAATTTTACTAATTATATTTAAAATAAAATTAGATAAATTTAATTATTTTAATACGATCCTTTCATTTTATCCTAAAAATACGAGGAACTAATATAAAAAAAAAGGAAAAAGCACATAAAGAGAATAAAATGTAAAAAAACTTTATAAAAACCTTATAAAATTTAAAAAAAAAAACTTTATAAAAACACAAAAATTAATGGATGTTAAAATTATTATTTTAACATTAAATCGCATGTAATTTCAAACAAATTTTAATTTTTTATGAGAAAATATTATTTATGTCAAATCAGAGGGAAACAATGTTTTTAATCCAAAACTTTGGGTGAGAAAATGCTACATATATATATATATATATATATATATATATATTTTTTTTGAGCAGTAAGAAGATAATACGTACCAAGTTCTCTATAAAAATGGAGAATGCGTTCCTAATTCTCTGGTACTACAAGATTTGCAATATTGTTAACTACCCTAATCCGAAGAAGAATTGTAGAATGAGCATCAACAGCTTGGAAGATCAGAGGTTGAAAGGGCTACAGGATCTAGCCGCGGTAGGAGATGTCGATAAATTATTTTCAGTACTCACGAAGGATCTATATGTTTTGGAGGACATTGAAAAGATACCATTAGTGAGTACTCCCTTACACACAGCTGTAAGCCAAGGAAAGATCCATTTCGCCAAGGAAATAGTAAACTTAAAGCCATCATTTGCTTGGAAGCAAGACGAACGAGGGCTTAGCCCCCTCCATTTGGCTTTGGAAGGGAAGCACCTGCAGGAAGGGCAGGATCCTCGTGATCCGGATTTGGAGTGGAAGTACCAGGAACTTATAACATGGTTGATAAAACATGACAGTGGGCTTGTCCGTGTTAAAGCAATGGGGTTGGTTACTCCTTTGCACTATGCAGCTCAAGTGGACGATGAATCCAGCTTAGCTGAGTTTTTGCATGTTTTTCCATCATCAATCGAAGATTTGACTGTTAAATCTGAAACTGTTGTCCATGTCGCCATAAAAAAGGGGAGTTTCAAAGCCTTTAAAGTCTTGTTAGGATGGCTTCCACGCGTCCACAAACTGGGGATCCTGTACAGGGAGGACGAAGAAGGAAACAATGCATTGCATACAGCAGTATCTGCAAGTGAACCTGAGGTAAGCATCTGATATTCCTTCTCATTTTCTTTACATAAGCTTCTAATATAATGTTTCATTTTCTCCTCAAAAAATGAAGATGGTGAAGCTGTTGCTTCGATATATGGGAGTGAATGAAAGGAACAGTAAAGGCTTGACAGCTTTGGAGATGTTCAACCATTACCAATGTCAAGGTTTGGTAAATGCAGAAGTTGGGGACATTCTACGTGCTACTGAAGCTATAACTGCATCTCAACTCCATCGTCCTTCACAAGAAAGTTCACTAGTCGAGAAATTTTCACAAAAAATTCGGTTTATCTCTGGTTTGGGTAATCGAGGCGTTGATGAAATTCCTCTTGAAACCCGAAACATACTACTTGTGGTAGCTGTATTGGTAGCCACAGCCACCTATCAAGCTGCATTGAGCCCCCCCGGAGGATTTTGGCAAGATAACTCCAATCCGCAGCCAGCAGCCAACAACGCTAGTACAGAGCCTTCTGAACACCATGCAGGGAAAATGATTCTGAGGTCTCGAGGCCAATCAATATTTTTGGCAGCTAATTCTCTAGCTTTTTTTACGTCTTTGTGCAAGATTTCGGCTCTCGCAGTTGGGCTCCCATTTGAAAATATGAGTTTGGTAATGATATTTTGGATGTCAATTTCGTATTATTTTTCTATTCATGAAACTATGAACTTCACCGAAGGGTCCCGTCAAAAGAATTTGCTTACCACTTATCTGGTTGTAGGTGTTTTTGCAGCATCTGTTTTTAACCGTTTGGTACGCAAACCTTAAAAAGATACTACTACGTAAGGTGTAAACTTAGGAACCTACGAAGAAAAGTGAATTTATTGGTAGCTGCCGCTTGTTTATGTTTTGTTGTTAGAGTCGGCAATATTGTTTGTAATGTTATTTTTGCACGTGATTTTAATATATTTAATGAAGTTGTTTCTTTCACCATTACAATGGGATTTCAACTCAATCACCTAAAGCACTCGGTAGATGATTATTATAAGAATGTAGCTTATTATCCAACCGTCTTATAACAGGTAAATTTGTCTATTGAGTATCACTCGATCTGCACAATAAACGTTTTAAAAATAATATTAATGTTTTTAAAATTGGGAAATTTTACTGATTTATAATTCAATCAATTTGATTAAGAAATTTCAAAAGAATAATTAATATTTCAAAAAATTTTAAAATTTTGATCAAATAGGTTGAATTGATTGGTTTGGTTTTAAAATTATTGGTTCAGACTACTTAAATAAATTGGCTAATTAGAAAGCATTCAAAGCTAATTATAAAATTAATAAAATTACATATATATATTTTTGTATATATAATTAAGTAGACAGATTAGAATTGTCATCACGTGATTAGGGGAACTTTGCAGAGGGAGAAAAGTATTCTAATCACTTCCTGAGAGAATTCGTCCGCACCAGGGCCCCAGAGGTTATGCCATCAATCAACAGCTTCTTTGCTGACCCTAAATGAAGCAATTCAGTGATGTTCAAAACTAATGTCCTTGTTTCTTTCATTGTTGGTTGTGATTGAGGTTTGCGTCAACTTTGCTTTTCTGTCAAATGGAAATAAGATCTGAATAACTATAAACTGTGATTGGAGTTTGTATGGTTTGGACTTGGCAGTCTTGCATCTGGAAACAACATAAAGTTAGTAGATATAGTTCTCTTTACTGTTTTGGTGTTCTCCATATTTCTGGCCATCACTTGAAGCATGAATGATAGTCTAATTATTAGTTTTGTAACAATTCACATTTTCACCTTTATTCTGCAGCTTAAAAATCTGAATTGAAGAATACAAAACGGGTTAATCACAGTTGGTTGAATTTCTGGTATCAAAATCTTTATGAGACTGGATCATGCCCGTGCAGGTGGATAGAATTTTAATATGCTGCAGCCTCACTTACGGCCAGAAAAATAGCAAATATGAAGAAATTACATATCTCCTCAAGTTAAAAAGTTTCAAGAACAGCATAGTAAGACGGAAATGCCATCAAAGACGGAACCCAATTTTGAGAATCGAAGTTAAACACAGACGGAAATGCCAGGACTGCAGAGCAGTGAACAATGCTTAAGGCAGTCCGTTAGCTCTCAGATTGTTGGGTTCTAAACTTCATGGTCGAAGCATTTCTCAATGGAGAAGTGAATTTTTTAAACTAGAAAGATTTTGAAACAAATAATCTGAGAAGATACTCGAGGGATTTTGGTGGATTGACACGATCAAGTAAATGCTATTTTTGCGTCATACTTCCAACGAGAAGTTTCAATGCCAAAACCCAATGTTGAAATTGACAATCATTTTGTCTTTTAAGGTTATACATGGACGCATATAGAGTCCACCACTAATCATCCAATCATCCAAACCCATAAATGATATTTGACTATCTACTCTTTATCATGTAGAGGATAAAGTGATATTTGTGGCTTGAGTTTATATCATAAAGGGTTGTTTTAAATTTTCCCTAAAAAATAAAAATCCTATCAAAATTTTTTTTAGTAATTAAATTTTAATAGGAGTTGGCCTAGGAATGATTCTTATATAAACAAATGTATTATTCTCTTGTATTTTAATAATAATAATATTATAATAAATATACTCATTATAAAAAAAATATGAAAAAATATTAAATAGTATTGACGGTTGAACATAACTTGGTTTTAAATAAAATAAGATAAATTATATATGTTCTTTCTTTTTATTATGTAAGTATTTACTTTATTGATCTCATGCACATATTTTTCATCAAAAGAAACTTGTATTATCACAACAATTAAAAAAAAGATATTAAAAAAAACTAGCTCAAATTGTGAGATCTTCACGCACATTTATGCATTAACACCTAGTTTTTCCTAAACGTTCTGAAATAACCCAGGTTTTATACAATTTTTCGAAGATCCACATGAAAAGTTAACACTTCCACTCAAGTTAACAGTGGCTCTTGGTTAGTCTCACTTTCATATCTTACAAATAAGAGATTAATAATTCAGCAGGGTTTCAGGGCATCCAAGAAGTACATTGGCAAGTTTTTAACATTGACTACTTAAAAAAATTTTCAATCAAAATGTTTTCCACCGAAACAGAACATATTGCCATGGAAACAAAATGACAATATTGAATACTCAACATTCAACTTTAGATTGTTAAAATAAAAGTGGAAACCGTGTTGGAAATCTGCCCACTCATCTATTTATTTCATTTCATTCCATACGCGCCCAGGGGTAGTGACTTTCAAGCCGTAAGGGAATGAAAGGGCAAAATTCTGAGCATGTACTCTCCAGCATATATACAAGATAAGATGCCACAGGCTAACCGTCCCATCGTCAACCTGTGCGGCATTTAGCAACTCCTGTGCTAAGTTAACCTTAATCTCCGGTCCTACCCCCAAAACAGTCCCGTCGCTTGGTGAATAGCGGAAGCAATTCAAGAATACACACAGAGTCCACACAAAGACATAAGACAAAGCAATATACTGAAAAATATTAGTTATATTACTTGAACAATTGCTTGAGTACAAACCACACAATGAAGCCTTAGTTTTAGGCATCTTCCCTATGCCCTCGAATATCTACCCATGTACAATGAATTTACATTCCCCATAGCACAGCTCCCCGTAGCTGGCTGCCCCAGGTAATAAAGATAAGAATTACACTTTGCAAGCCATCAGATTCACACCCTTGGACTACCTTGGACATTTTGCTGAAATATTATGGAACACTCCCAGAACCTTTGCTGCTGGATTCCTTGGCCCAAACACCCCTGTTGGCCTCGCTGAATAATGGGCTCGACGTCCACTGAGTTGCTGTGCAAACCTGGCCTTGCCCCCTGGGCAGCTCTGCCGCACTGCTTCTGACCTGTTTTCACACTGTGGCAAGCTGAACCCGCCGTCATACCGCCTGCTGCCACTGATTTGCGCTGTGACAGCCCCGCCCTGCACCCGCACCAATCCGTCCGTGACAAAGATCTCTAAATCCTTAGCTTAATGAAATATTCATCATGCATTTTTATTATTTATAATATAATAAAAACATTTCCTCATGTATCATGATTCCAATTAAAGAAAAATAATATTAAAATAACACATGTAAATTCAACTAGCTTCTATGAATAATCATTTGCCGATAATTGTAATAGTTGATCTTTTTTACTAACAAAAAAATATATTTAATTTAATTAACCAGGTGCTCATAATAAATTATCTTAGTTTTTGATGAAAAAATAAAACGAACGAAAGTATTATAGATATGAATTATAGATCCTCTGTTCTGTAAATCTAAGTTCTTTGTGTATTAATTTCAACATATCAAACAATTTTTCAAAGAATAATGAGAAATTCAGTACTATTATCACTATTCTTTTTCTCTCAGCCTTTATTTTTTCTCTGTATGAAAATTTCATCGACATCATCATAAAGTTGGATTCTTCTTTATTTAAGTTAGTCTAAACATAAGAGTTTAAATTATTTATTTATTATAAGTATAATTTTAAGATTAGACTAAAATTTAGATGAAAAATAATTCTTTTCCCAGCAAAATAATTGACAACTCTCAATGATAAATAACTCCTACAATCGGTGTAAAGTTGAATTTACTTGACCGAAATCTAAAATATTTTAATATTTAGCAATAGATCGAGACAGATATAATATTTGAAATATTGCCCACTTGCATATATAGACAAAATAGGTAGTTCTGGAAGTGGTATTAGTTTCTTTGTTATGAGACATTAAAAAAAAAATAAAAACAAGATTAAGGTTATGTTGTTAGGTTGTTATGTTGTTAGGTATTCTACATAATTGGCATATGTTATATTGTGAAATTTCTTCTTATTCGAGTTTGTTTGTTTGATATCTAGTAAGTTATAACCATCAAATTATCATAATAATGATAAAATACATTTTTTATTTATCAGTCATTCAGAAATATATCTTTTATTTAGAGTCAATGAAATGAAATTCACAAAATGGAATATCTTTGTAATATTTACAAGATTTTTTTCATATTTTATATCCTTAAGGAAAAGCTATTGCTTTCCTTTTTTTTTTTTAGTTTAATTATAATAAAAATAGATTTTTTGTAAAAATATTTATATTTAATTATTTGAATATAACTCCCTAATTTATTTTATAAATATAAAAAATCAAGACAAAAAAATGGAGAGATACAAAAACACGATAAAACCAAAAAGGATGGTTGAGTTAAGTTTAAATCAATACAAAAAATAGAGAAACACAAAAGCATAATTAAAAAAAAAGGAATGGTTGTGTTGAGCTTATTCTAGGGATGGCAATGGGGAGAGGTGAATAAAGGATCTCAATCTCCGTCTCCATCCCTATAGGGGATATCAATCTCCGTCTCTAACCCATCTCTGTTACAAGAATAAAAATGATTTTTTATCCTTTCTTTGTAAAGAAAAATCTTTTCTCTGTTCTTATAGGAAAAACTCATCTCTTCATAATTACAAGGAAAAACTATTTTTTATATTCTCTAAACACAATATAAATATATTAAATAACAAAACTATTATATTTTAGTTTAATTAGAATATAAATATATTAAATACTCTCGATTATTTGAATGTAACTTTTTTATTTTGTCTTATAAATATGGAGAACTAATACACATAAATTGAGTGACACAAAAGGAGAATAAGAAAACAAAAAAAAAAAAGCAAATGGTGGTTAAGTTAAGTTTATCACTTCTCTAGAGCCTAAGATTGGACAAAAAAACCCTTGTAGAAATCTATTTATCTTTTTAAGATTTTTGTGCAAAATAAAGTATTTTTTAAAACAAATATTATTTAATCCACTACACAAGTTTCTAACTACAAAGTTGAACTTTCATAAAATTGTTTAACGTGTGTTCTATTTTTTATATTTTATTAATCTCTAATAAAATTGTTTAACCGAACTTCGGCATCACTATCATAACCTATATGGTAAGTAATATATCATAACCAATATTTATATACAATAAACTAAAATTGCCTATATATTTATATGCAAAAAGTTCTGCCAAATCAATGGTGGGCTTCATTGTCCACTTGCATATATCCACCAAAAATATCTAGTTGGGAATCAAACCATAATAATAAATAAGAGGCCTGAAGACTTTACTCCACCTAAGGTATAATATTATACCTTTAATAATAAATTATTAAATAGATTATTAATAATAAGTCACAATTTTTAATAATCAAAATATTTATTTATAATAAATTAAAATCTATTAAAATTTTTAATTAAGATTAAGAATAAAATTATTATTTAATAATAATATTTTAAAAAATAAAAATTAACATTAAAACACATTTTTATCTATCAATAATTTAGAAAGATATCTTTTATTTAGAATCAATGAAAAGAATTTTAAAAATATTTCTATAATATTTACAATATTTTTTTCTTATTCTCTTTTGTCCATACCCATAAGGAAAAACTATTGTTTTTTCAAATTTAATTAGAGTAAAAATAAATTTTAATAAAAATATTCTAATTAAAAATACTTATATTTAATTATTGGAATATAACTCTTCTAATTTCATCTATAAATACTAAGAATTAATACAAACAAATTGAGGGATACAAAAGCAGAATAAATAATAATAATAATAATAGAGTTGAATTTATCACATCACTAGATACTAAAATCCATTTAAAAAAAAAGCTCTTTCAGAAATCTATCCACCACAAGTAATAACATACTGCAATTCGACTGTATCCACCACAATTGTGGAGATAGATAGACATCCTTTTCTCTGGCAAAACAGGCCCGACATCATCATTACTTTGTTCAATGATTCAATGCAATATTGGATCCACTATTGTCACTTGTCAAATCGATGTGGAAAATGAAGAAAAAAACAAAAAAAAAAGATAAAACTGCACTGTTCTTCATCTACTGCTTATTCTACTCTGTGAAGAATACATTTTTCATCGAAGAAGATCTGATGGTTCGTATTGGGTATTTTTGTTGATCTATTATATATGTCTGATTGAACGGATCTGAAGTTTTTTCACCCGGATTGCCGCACTGACATCTCGTGTACTATATAAACAATTTTAACCCTAAATTTTCTTTTGATGAATAAAATATTCATTTATTCCACAATTTTCCCGTGTTTTTCTCATATTGATTAGTCAATATTCTCTATTTTTTAGCTAATAATCCAACAATCAAGAAAATAATTAGTTTTTTAGAATGAGATATAATTCTCCCACTTTTATGATCTCGGTTCCTAAATTCATGAATAAAGATTAAAGATGGGCATACATGCACATTAAAAGTGACTGAAGTTGTGGTAGGGACCAAAAAATAGGTCCCCCTCATGCGTATGCCACATTGCATATTTCTAACCATATAATTTGTTCAAATGGATAATCTCATTTCCCATTTTTATAACCCACTTGAAACATTGTGTTATTAGTGTCATTGTCTCCAACACTTGATGCGCGTTCAATTGTATCTTCCTTCATTCATATATCTTTGACGCCAAAAAAATCTATCATTAACCCCGACATGGATAATACCAAAATAAGTTACTGTAATTATTATATTTTAATTTAATTAGGATATAAATAAATTTTAATAATTATATTTAAAATAAAATTAGATAAATGTGATTATTTTAATATGATTATTTCATTTTATACTAAAAATACGAAGAACCAATATAAAAAAAAAAAAGAAAAAACACAAAAAGAGAATAAAATTAAAAAAAATGGTTGAGTTGAATTGATCACTTCACTAAATCCTAACATTGAACATAAGAACTTTGTAAAAATCTATAAATCTTTCTTAGGACCTTCATCTAAAATTAAACTTTTTTAAAAATAAATTTAATTATATTTATAATAATTAATAATATACTACATATGATTATAAGTTTTCAACTATTAAGTTGAACTATCAAAAAAACAATTCTATATATTATATTTTTTTTATAATTTATTTACCTTTGATTATAATATATAGTAAAATTGAGTCACCGTTATTATCACAACTCAGCTCACATAATACTCTTAAGGCCAAACGGCTATTTCCCACACAAGGTTTGATATAAATATAATTTTTTATTCATTAATTATCGAAAATTTAAATATTTATTTATCTAATAAATTTTATTTTTATTATCAAAGATAAAATTGTTATTTATCAATATATTTAAAAAATTAAAAATTTATTACATTTTCTCTCCTAAATTTAAAAATTTAACAAATTTCTTCAAATTAAAAATTTTAAAAATAAACATTTTCCCCCAAGAGTTTTCCAACCACCACTGTCATCTAAGTTCTCTCCCCCTCTCGGCTTGTCTCTCCATCGTGGTCCACCCACAACCATAATTGATCAATGAAAACTTATCTTTCGTATAATTATATATTAGAGGGTGAATTTAATTTTCATAAACATTAGGGTCATTTTACCATAGGGCAATAGGAAATATGGAGAAAATTTTTTAGATCTTTTGAAAGTTTTAAAATATTATTTTACACCAATAATTTTAAACATTGATAATTATACATTAAATGATTGAACAAAATATAACAAATTATAAATATAAATGTTATATTATAATTATTGAAGTGAAATAATACTTTAAAAATATACGAAGATTTTAAAAGATTTTAAAAATTAATATATGAATTTTTAAATATTTTTAATGATTAAATTATAATGTTTTAAATGTTTGAGTTAAGTAAAAAATTAATGTATGTTAAAATTATTATTTCAACATTAAACCGCAAGTATTTTCAAACAAATTTTAATTTTTTATGAGAAAATATTATTTATGTCAAATTAGAGGGAAAAAATGTTTTTAATCCAAACCTTTGGGTGAGAAAATGCTACGTATGTATGTTTTTTGAGCAGTAAGAAGATGACACGCACCAAGTTCTCTATAAAAATGGAGAATGCGTCCCTTGTTCTCTGGTACTACAAGATTTGAAAATATTGTTAACTACCCTAATCCGAAGAAGAATTGTAGAATGAGCATCAACAGCTTGGAAGATCAGAGGTTGAAAGGGTTACAGGATCTGACCGCGGTAGGAGATGTCGATAAATTATTTTCAGAACTCACGAAGGATCTATATGTTTTGGAGGATATTGAAAAGATACCATTAGTGACTACTCCCTTACACACAGCTGTAAGCCAAGGAAAGATCCGTTTCGCTAAGGAAATAGTAAACTTAAAGCCATCATTTGCTTGGAAGCGAGACGAACGAGGGCTTAGCCCCCTCCATTTGGCTTTGGAAGGGAAGCACCTGCAGAAATGGCAGGATCCTCGTGATCCAGATTTGGAGTGGAAGTACCAGGAACTTATAACTTGGTTGATTAAACATGACAGTGGGCTTGTCGGTGTTAAAGCAATGGGGTTGGTTACTCCTTTGCACTATGCAGCTCAAGTGGACGACGAATCCAGCTTAGCTGCGTTTTTGCATGATTTTCCATCATCAATCGAAGATTTGACTGTAAAATCTGAAACTGCTGTCCATGTCGCCATAAAAAACGGGAGCTTCAAAGCCTTTAACGTCTTGTTAGGATGGCTTCGACGCGTCTACAAACTGGAGATCCTGAACAGGGAGGACGAAGAAGGAAACAATGCATTGCATACTGCAGTATCTGCAAGTAAACCTGAGGTAAGCATCCGATGTTCTTTCTCATTTTCTTTACATAAGCTTCTAATATAATATTTCATTTTCTCCTCAATAATGAAGATGGTGAAGCTGTTGCTTCCATATATGGGAGTGAATGAAAGGAACAGTAAAGGCTTGACAGCTTTGGACATGTTCAACTATCGCCAACGTCAAGGTTTGGTAGATGCAGCAGTTGGGAACATTCTACATGCTACTGAAGCTAAAACTGCATCTCAACTCCATCGTCCTTCACAAAAAAGTTCACTAGTCGAGAAGTTGTCCGGTGGCTCATCGTATTTAGAAAAAATTCGGCTAATCTCTGGTCTGGATTACCGATACGTTGATGAAATTTCTCTTGAAACCCGAAACATACTACTTGTGGTAGCTGTATTGGTAGCCACAGCCACCTATCAAGCTGCATTAAGCCTCCCTGGAGGATTTTGGCAAGATGACAGCAATCTGCAGCCAGCAGCCAACAACGCTAGTATCAGTAACACCACCACCACCACCGTCTTTAGTACAGAGCCTTCTGAACACCAAGCAGGGAAAATGATTCTGAGGTCTCCAGGCCAACTAACATTTTTGACAGCTAATTCTCTAGCTTTTTTTACGTCTTTGTGCATGATTTCGGCTCTCGTAGTTGGGCTTCCATTTGAAAATTTCAGTTTGGCAATGATAGGTTGGATGGCAGCTTCGTATTATTCTTCTATGCGTGAAAGTGTGGACTTCACCAAATGGCCCTTTGCAGAGTTTTTGCTTTCCACTTGTCTGGTTGTAGGTGTTTTGGCAGCATGTGTTTTTAACCGTTTGGTACGCAAACCTTAAAAAGATACTACTACGTAAGGTGTAAAATTAGGAACCTACGAAGAAAAGTGAATTTATTGGTAGCTGCCGCTTGTTTATGTTTTGTTGTTAGAGTCGGCAATATTGTTTGCAATGTTATTTTTGCACGTGCTTTTAATATATTTAATGAAGTTGTTTCTTTCACCATTACAATGGGATTTCAACTCAATCACCTAAAGCACTCGGTAGATGATTATTGTAAGGATGTAGCTTGTTATCCAACCGTCTTGTAACAGGTGAATTTGTCCATAGAATATAACTCCATCTATGCAATAAATGTTTTTAAAATCATATTAATGTTGTGAAAATTGGGAAATTTTACTGATTTATAGTTTGATTAGTTTAATTGAGAAATTTCAAAAAAATAATTAATATTTCAAAAAAATTTAAAATTTGATCAAATTGGTTGAGCCAATTGGTTTGGTTTGGTTTAATTTGGTTTTAAAATCATTGGTTAAGACTATTTAAATAAATATGGCCAGTTAGGAAGCATTCAAGGCCAATTATAAAATTAAAAAAATTATGTATATATTTTTGTATATAAAATTAAGTAGACAGATTATATTTGTCATGTGGTAATTTGATTACCACTTATATCTTAAGTATTTAAAAATTACTAAGGTAATCTTGATTTTATTATAATTATATTATTATTTATTAATTTTTTGGGACAAAAATAAATTTATTTTTAATTAACATGATAAATAATATAAAAATATTTAAAAATAATTATATTCAAGGGCATTTAAGTAAAATAATTTATTAGTAATTTTTTATTACTTTTAACCAAACACAATAATTATTTATACCTACCAAATTTGATCAAACATAGTAATCATTTATACCCAGTAATCTTTTAAGTAATCTATCCTCAAGTTAATTTTTCTATTTTGGTAATAAAACGTTACACAAACTAAACGGCCCATTAAGGTGATTATATCCTAATTTTTAAGGATATTGTTTGTATTTTTTTTTAAGAGAAGCAAAAGGATTATAAAACAGACAGTATTTGAATAAAATTATGAATGATTATTAATTTTTGAGGTCTTTTACTCTTTCAAACATACTTATTTTATGAAGTTTTGATTCTTTCAAATGAGTCTACTCTATCTTTTTATTGGATACTATACTACACTATTTTTTAGTAAATGGTTTGACATGGAAAATAAACAAATTAACCTGATGCATGCAAGTCCAACTTGTGTTTAAATTAAATAAAAAATGTTCTTAAATTAATGATAGTAAAAAAAAAAAAAAAACAAATGAACCTGTCACAGATTAATTACATTATAATGAATAAAAGAAAGGCCAAGGTTTAGCACACTATTATGAAGAGTTTGCATACAGAGCAGCGAACAATGCTTAAGACAGTCCGTTAGCTCTCAAATTGTTGGGTTCTAAACTTCATGGTCGAAGCATTTCTCAATGGAGAAACGAATTTTTAAAACTAGAAAGATTTCGAAACAAATAATCTGAGGAGATACTCAAGGGATTTCGGTGGACTGATACAATCAAGTGAAGACTATTTTTGCTTCATAGTTCCAATAAGAAGATTTAATGCCAAAACTCAATGTTGAAATTAACAACCACTTTGTCTTTAACACTATACATGGATACATACGGAGTCTACTACTAATCAGCCAAACCTGTAAATAATGTTTAACATGTAGCGGATAAAGTGATACTTGTGGCTTAAGTTTATATCATAAGGAGTTGTTTTAAATTTTCTCTAAAGAATAAAAATCCTATCAAGATTTTTTTCTAGTAATTAAATTTTAATAGGAGTTGGCTTAAGAATGATCCTTATATAAATGAACATATTATTCTCTTGTATGTTAATGATAATAATATTATAATAAATACATTCATTATAACAAGAGAATAGGAAAAAATATTGAATAATATTGATTTTGTTGAACATAACCTAATTTTAAATTAATTAAGACATATTGTGTATGTTTTTTTTTTATTATGTAAATATTTACGTTGTTAATCTAATACACATATTTTTTATCAAAAAAAACCTGTGTTATCACAACATCAATTATAGAAAGATGTTTAAAAAAAGCTAACTCAAAGTGTGAAATCTTCACATACATTTATACATTAACACCTAGTTTTTCTTAAACGATATGAAATTATCAAAGTTTTGTACAATTTTTTGAAGATCCACATGAAAAGTTAACATTTCCACTCAAGTTAACTATGGCTCTTGGTTCCGCTCACTTCCATATTTTACAAATAAGAGATTAAACAATTCAGCAAGATTTCAGGGAATCCGAGAAGTACATTGGCAAGTTTTTAACATTGAGTACTTGAACAATTTGTCAATCAAAATGTTTTCTATCGAAACAGAACATATTGCCTTGGAAACAAAATGACAATATTGAATACTCAGCATTCAACTTTAGATTGTTAAAATAAAAGTGGAAACTGTGTTGGAAACCTGCCCACTCAACCATTTATTTCATTTCATTCCATACGCGCCCAGGGGTAGTGACTTTCAAGCCTCAAGGGAATGAAAAGGCAAAATTCTGAGCATGTACTCTCCAGCATATATACAAGATAAGATGCCACAGGCTAACTGTCCCATCGTCAACCTGTGCGGCACTTAGCAACCCCTGTGCTAAGTTAGCCTTGATCCCCGATGCTACCCCCAAAACAGTCCCGTCGCTTGGTGAAGAGTAGAAGCGGTTCAAGAATACACACAAAGATATAAGAAAAAGCACTGTGCTGGAAAATATTAGTTGTAGTACTTGAACAATTGCTTGAGCACAAACCATACAACGAAGCCTTATATATAGGCATCTTCCCTATGCCCTCGAATATCTACCCATGTACAAAGAATTTACATTCCCCATAGCACAGCTCCCCGTAGCTGGCTGCCCCAGGTAATAAAGATAAGAATTACACTTTGCAAGCCATCAGATTCACACCCTTGGACTACCTTGGATATTTTGCTGAAATATTATGGAACACTCCAGAACCTTTGCTGCTGGATTCCTTGGCCCAAACACCCCTGTTGGCCTAGCTGAATAATGGGCTCGACGGCCACTGAGTTGCTGTACAAACCTGGCCTTGCCCCCTGGGTATAGCAAAATCTAATTAAAAAAAAAGGCATGAGTAGTTCAAGTTTTACATTAATAATTAAAAAAAACAATCAATTAAAAATATGCTGTACAAACCTGGCCTTTCAAGTTTTACATTAATAATTAAAAAAAACAATCAACTAAAAATCTACGCTACCGTGAGGAGTTCTCATCAGTAAGTTAAAGCACCAACTCAAATGTCTTGTTGAATCTTCTAAAAAGATTGAAAAGCATGTCAAGTGTGGTTGATGCTTTAGTCTCATTTGCGATTCAGAGGCTTGGGGACTATCTCATCCAAGAAATAAAATTCTTGCGAGGAGTGAAAGGCGAAGTGGAATTTCTGAAGAAAGAGTTGGAATGGTTGCATTGTTTCATAGATGATGCACAAAAAAGGCAAATTAACAGGCCTCTGATACGGAAGTGGGTACTTGATATGAGGGACATCGCTTACGATTGTGAGGATGTCTTGGATGAATTTATTTTCAAAGTCCATGATGAAGGGAATCCAGATACGCTCAGAGTCGACCATGGGACTCCTTCAGAGCGAAGGCAGAGACTCTTTGCTTTCTTGAAGAAGCTTTCTTGCATTATTTGCAGCAAAACCCAGGAACAGATGGATTTATTTGGCATTGGCGAACAGATTGAAAGACTAAAAGGTCGACTCAAAGGTGCCTCTGATAGAAGTGTACGGTATAATCTCCAAAATATTAAAGACAAGACAGAGGGAGAGAGCTCGGCTCGTACCAGATTGAAGGATCTAAGAAGAACCACCTCCTTCCAGCTTGAAGAAATTGAAGTTGTTGGCTACGATCAGGATGCTCGCACATTATTGGATCAACTACTTGATAAGCAGAAGCCACAACGTTCCGTAATCTCAATCTTTGGCACCGGTGGTTTGGGTAAAACAACTCTCGCTGGAAAACTTTATAATCATCCAGAAATCAAGAATAATTTCAGTTATCGTGCCTTGGTTTCTGTGTCTTAAGAGTTGGTACATGTTGTCGTCGACATCCAAATTAAAATCCTAAATTTCTATAACAAAAATATAATAAAGGAAAACAGAGAACGCTCCCTCGAAGAGCGTTGATTAGTATGTCGTCACAAAAAAATCGAAACAAGGAAATAAGGAGGGTTTTGAATTGAATACAAATTTTAATTAAAAATAATAAATAAAAATTCAAAAAAATAATGTAAAACAAATAATCAATTAAGCAAACTTTGGTCTACGGTCATATTCATTATTGGAACTACGATTAATCATCAAAACCAAAAAAATCAAATTAATTATTTAAATATTTATTGTGGTATTAAATTTATCTGTCATTCTTTATAATTAGTTAACCAAAAATATGTATTCCAATTAGCTCTTATTGATTAATAATTCAGATACGATCTTGAATTTAATTAAACAATAACATTATAAATTAGAAAGACCAATGAAACAAGACAACACAAACATACGATGTTGCATTTAATCCAGTTGATTATTTTTCCTAGGATTTACAATTCCTGACGTAGCAAACGATAAACCTAGTTGCCACTTCGATTAGATGGATTGAATAATTACGGATTCAGCACCTAAACTAACAGTAGATTATATTAATTGATAAAGTAATCGCACCCCTTAGCAATCAACCAACATAATCATGAGAAATAATTCAGAAAGATAATCAATATTCGAATAATTAAAAAGATGCATTAAAGAACAAAAATAAATCTCACAATTATTGTAGTTCCATGGTTTCAGATCCCTTCAACTAAGAGAAAATATTCAGCCACTGTAAACTATATTTAGCTCTCTAATCCTCCAAATTACAATGATGAATAATTTTCCCGCAAAAATAAAAAAAATAAAAGTATATATATTTTCTCCCTACTAAAATCTGGAAAATAAAAGTCAATTCTAATCTCCTAATCCAACTAAACAAAAGTGATACATATCTTCTCAAAAAGAAAGAAAAAAATATATATTTTAATGTATATCCTTCCTCCAAAAATATTCTTCTTTATCTATCTTAATTAATCTCTTTTTCCAGCTAGTAATTATTCATTTTCTAGGAAGCAAATCTTGATATTTTGTGGATCTATGCAGTTGATATGGACGTCTAGATTTAATTTCTGAATTCTGCTTTTGTCATTTCACGTGCCCACGCTTAGTCAGCGTCACCGAATTTGTAGATTAACAGGTGTGCTCCAATTTTTTATCTTTTTGGCCCAACTTACTCCAAAAATACACAAAACTTCCTAAATACAAAAGGATAAGTAATTTTATTAGATTGAATTAAATTTTCATATAAAATAAAGAAATTAAAACTCAAAATAATAACAATTAACGGTGTTATCAAGAGTACAATACTAAAGATCTTCTTGAAAGAATTATACAGTCTTTCAAGAGGACTCTACACATGCTAGAAATGTCACAGGAGGATATGACAAACGAAGATTCAATAGGGAGTTATCGTAGAAAATCCTTGAAAGGACAAACATATTTGGTGGTGATTGATGATATATGGCGTAAAGAAGCTTGGGATTGTCTTAAAAGAGCCTTTTCAGATGAGAACAACGACAACAGGGTGATTATGACCACTCGCAATGAAGACATCGCTAGGGGAAAAGATGACAGTACTTTTCCTTATCCACTTCGATTTTTAACGCCAGATGACAGTTGGCAGCTATTTTGTATGAAAGCTTTCAAGAATCCAAAAGTGGACCGAGGATCGAAGCCGCAGGAATGGGAAATGGTGAAAAAATGTGGTGGTCTACCACTCGCCATTGCTGTATTTGTTGGAAATAACAAACCAGAACTGTTATTTCCTGGTCTTCCGTCGAAAATCAATTTGACTTCTTATCCTCTGTTTCTATTTCGTTTTGCTAGCTGATTTTTTGCTGATTTTCTGGATTAGTTTGTTGTTAATCTTATCCAATAAAGTTGCTTGTAACTCCCTTATAAAAGGGTGATGTAGTGAAATAAAACAATAAGAGTATTCAGCTTGTTTCAGATTTAGAGTTCTTTTCTGTCTAAACTAAAAGGAACCAACAGTGGTATCAGAGCTTCACTACAATCTGGAAAAATCATGGCTTCCAACTTGGTGCAACTCCATGTACCTATGTTGACCAAAGACAACTTTGGAAAATGGTGCATTCAATTCAAGGCATTATTTGGCTCACAAGACTTATGGGATATTGTCAGCACTGGCTATGTGGATCCTACTCTAGAAGAAGAAGAGGCGTACACTCCAGAACAGAAGAATACTCTCAAGGATCAATGCAAAAAAGACAAGAAAGCTCTTTTCTTCCTTTATTAAGGACTGGATGATGACACCTTCGAGAAAATCTCAGAGGCCACCACTAACAAGGCAGTGTGGGACAAACTGGCCATTATTCACAAAGGCGTGGAACGAGTAAAGAAGGTACATCTGCAGACATTACGAGGAGAATTTGAGGCAGCCCACATGAAGGAAGGAGAAACCGTGTCTGATTATCATTCAAGATTAATCAGCATTTTCAATCAAATGCGCAGGAATGATGAACAGCTTGAGGATGTACGTGTGATTGAAAAGATGTTACGCTCCCTTACTCCAAGTTTCGAGCATGTAGTCACGGCTATGGAAGAGTCGAAAAATTTAGAGATCATGACAATTGAAGAGTTACTAGGGTCACTTCGAGTCCATGAATTGCGCATTCGAAAGTACGCTAATAATGCAGATTGTGAACAAGCTTTGGAATTGAAAATGACTTCTGAAAATAATGGTGGCAGATGGGGAAGAGGTCGTGGAAGCCTCGCTCATCGAGGTCGTGGACGCGGACGCGGACGTGGACGTGGACGTGGAAATCCAATTAAGCCAAGAAGCTTACAATTTGGTGAAGGAAAATCAACTGTGCAGTGTTGGAATTGTAAACAGCTCGGCCATTATGCCTCTGAATGTCCAAGTAATAATGACAACCTTGCAAATATTGCTGAAGGATCGAAAAATATCGAAGAAGAACCGACGCTTTTGTTTGTTCATGATGCAACACTTGAAGGCAGCAATATGTGGTACCTAGACTCAGGTGCGAGCAACCACATGTGTGGAAGAAAGGAAGTTTTTGCTGAGCTACAAGAACATAAATGCGGACCTGTTAGTTTGGGAGATAATTCAAAGTTAACGGTTGCTGGAAAAGGAAAGGTGGCCATTTATCAAAAAAAGGAACCATGACATTCATATCTGATGTTTACTACGTCCCAAATATGAAAAGTAACATCTTAAGCCTCGGACAATTGCTACAGAAGGGTAATGTGATTCACCTGGAAAATAATTTCTTAGAATTAAGAGATCCACAAGGAAGACTTATCGCTCGAGTAAGAATGACAAAAAATCGAATGTTTCCGTTGTATTTGAATAGCCAGTCGGAATGCTGTCTTGTCGGTCTGATTAATAGTGAAATTGAGAAGTGGCATCTACGTTTTGGACATCTCCATTTCCATGGTCTGAAGTTATTATCCACGAATGGCATGGTACGAGGTCTACCAAATTTAAAAATGACAGAATATGTGTGTGCCACATGTATGCTTAGCAAACAAGCACGGTTAGCCTTTCCTGTTAGAGTCTCGCGGAGAGCACAAGCACCTCTACAACTTGTACACACTGACATTTGTGGGCCACTTGAATCTATATCTTTTGGAGGTAACAAATACTTCATAACATTTATCGACGATTTTAGCAGAAAAGTGTGGGTCTATTTTCTTAAGGAGAAATCTGCTGTATTGGAAATGTTCAAAAAATTCAAAGCTTACACTGAAATAGAATGTGGAAGCAAGCTTGTAATGCTCCGTTCAGACCGAGGTGGAGAATACACCTCCATTGCATTCCAAAATTTTTGCAAAGAGCAAGGGATACGACATCAACTTACAGCGGCTTACACTCCGCAACAGAATGGAATTGCAGAAAGAAAGAACCGAACAATTTTAGATATGATCAGAACACTTCTCAAAGAAAAAGCATTGCCAAAAGTTTTTTGGGCTGAAGCAGTGGCATGTTCGGTATACTTGTTGAATAGGTGTCCAACAAAGAGTCTTGTCAATAAGACTCCACACGAAGCATGGAGCGGATTTAAACCAATTATAACACACCTAAGAATCTTTGGTTGCATTGCCTATGTACAAGTTCCTGCTGCAAGAAGACTGAAGCTTGATGACCATGGAGAAAAATGCATATTCGTGGGATATAGTGAGGAATCCAAAGCCTACAAATTGTATAATCCTCAAACAGGAAAATTGGTGGTGAGTCGAGATGTTATTTTCGACGAAGCAACCATGTGGAAATGGGACAACATTGAAACACAAACACATGTAGGAAACACAAAGGCAATGTCTGAAACCATTACTCATGCATCAACAACTCTTTCACCTTTTGAATCACCTCCTCCAAATGGTGAGCACATTCTGGAAGAAGTTGCCACATCTACATCACCAACTCCTTGACCTCACATTTTGAGTAGTCCATCCTCAAGTGAAACACCACCTCTCAAAACAAGGAGATTACGTGAAATATATGATACTACCAATGAGTTAAGAGATGATGATGATAATGAGACAAATTTATTTTGTCTTTATGCAGACCATGAGCCTTTAAATTTCCAGGAGGCAAGTGAAAAAGAATGTTGGAATATTGCTATGGAAGAAGAAATGCAAGCCCTTAGAAAAAATGATATTTGGTAACTGACTGAACTCCCACCACATCAAAAGGCAATTGACGTCAAGTGGGTATATAAAATTAAAAAAAATTCTGATGGTAGCATAAATCGTTACAAAGCAAGACTCGTGGCGAAAAGGTATAAACAAAAATATGGAATTGATTATGAAGAAGTATTTGCTCCGATTGTCCGACTCGATACAGTGAGATTAATAATCTCATTGGCTGCAGCCCACAAGTGGAAAATTTATCAACTTGACGTCAAGTCAGCCTTCCTTAATGGGATGCTTGAGGAAGAAGTATATGTTCAACAACCTGAAGGGTTCATCGTTTCTGGTGAAGAGCGCAAAGTGTATTGCTTGAAGAAAGCATTGTATGGGCTCAAGCAAGCTCCTAGAGCCTGGAACGCACGGATTGATGGATATTTACTAACACATGGATTTGTAAAATGTCCATATGAGCATTCGTTATACACTAGAAAAGGTGAGGATGGAGAATTTATGGTGTTATGCATTTATGTTGATGACTTGCTTTTTACAAGAAACAGTGAAAATCTATTTGCTCAGTTTAGGCAAGACATGTTCAGAGAGTTTGAAATGACTGATAATGGACTCATGTCCTATTTTCTTGGCATACAAGTGCACCAAATGGCTGCAGGAATTTTTATATCACAGAAAAGGTATATGGGTGAGATACTTGATAAATTTGGAATGAGCAATTGCAGTGTTGTCAACACTCCTATTATAGTGAATCACAGAATATCAAAAGATGATGAAGGAAATGTTGTGGACTCAACTAAATATAAAAGCCTTATTGGGAGTTTAAGGTACCTCACAGTTACAAGGCCTGATTTAGTATACGGAGTAAGCTTATTAAGTTGATATATGGAAACTCCAAAAGAATCACATTGGCACGCAGCAAAAAGAATTTTACGGTATATCAAAGGAACAATGAATTTTGGGTTGTTTATGCATATGGGGAAAAGCTGGAATTGATTGGTTATTCTGATAGTGACTGGGGTCGAGATCCTGAAGAAAATAAAAGCACTACAGGCTATGTATTTTTTTGTTCTTCAACTGCATTCTCTTGGTCTTCGAAAAAACAAAGCATTGTTACACTATCCTCATGTGAAGCAGAGTACGTTGCAGCTGCCTCCACAGTTTGTGAAGCAATTTGGTTGAGAAATTTACTCTCTACTCTTGACCATCCACTGCAAGATGCAATCTTCATTTACGTAGACAACAAATCTGCAATTAAGCTAGCAAAGAATCCAGTACAACATGGGAGGAGCAAACACATTGACACCAGATTCCATTTCCTTCAAGATCATGTTAAACAAAAAACAGTGGAGCTAGCTTACTGTCACACACTTGAACAAGTAGCTGACATCTTTACCAAACCACTACCTTTTAAGAGTTTTTCATTGTTAAGGAGTATGTTTGGGATGAAAGAAGTTCAACGTGAAGGAGAGTGCAAACAGTTCTAGTTTGAAGGAGAGTGTTGGAAATAACAAACCAGAACTGTTATTTCCTAGTCTTCCGTCGAAAATCAATTTGACTTCTTATCCTCTGTTTCTATTTCGTTTTGCTAGCTGATTTTTTGCTGATTTTCTGGATTAGTTTGTTGTTAATCTTATCCAATAAAGTTGCTTGTAACTCCCTTATAAAAGGGTGATGTAGTGAAATAAAACAATAAGAGTATTCAGCTTGTTTCAGATTTAGAGTTCTTTTCTGTCTAAACTAAAAGGAACCAACAGTATTGGGTGGATTATTAGCCATAAAGAAGCCGAACGAATGGTCCAAGATTCGTAACAACATCTGGAAGGATATGGGGAACCATAATATTGGAATCAAGTATTTATTGGATTTAAGTTTCGATGATCTACCTTCGGAGTTGAAGGTGTGCTTCCTTTACCTGGGCCTCTTTCCAGAAGATCATGAAATTAAAATAAGGATACTAATCCGATTGTGGGTGGCTGAAGGTCTCATATCGCAAGAGGGAGATAACACAATGCAAGAGTTGGCTGAGGATTACTTGAATCAGTTGATTAAAAAAAGCCTAATTCAATTAGGCCAAATTAGACGAGGCAGAATTTTTACATGTCGAGTCCATGATCTTTTGCGGGATTTAGCAATTCAAAAGGCGAAAGAGCTCAACTTTATTTGCACCGAGCATGAAATCGAAAATTCAGCTGAGTCATCAAAATCACGACGACACGCTTTCTATCTTGGGAGAAATACGTCTTTGCTTCTTCAACATTGTAATCCACCCTCTCGTTCTCTTTTGTTCTTCAGTCAATACTTCCATCATCAACCAACCTTTTTGGAAGGTTTATTATCAGAAGTTTGCAGAGGGTCTCAAGTGGTAAGAGTTATTGACTTTGATAGTTTCTCCTGCAAAAATTTATACAGATCACCAGAAGAGATAGGAAAGTTGATTCACTTGAAGTATTTAGGATTAAGAAAATCAGGGATTGCTGATGTTCCGTCTTCCATTGGCAAGTTGTTGCACCTACAAACTCTGGACTTACCAACAAGGCTTGAGAACTCTGCTCCTTCATTACCTTCTGAAATAGGTATGCTAACGGAGTTGAGGCATCTTATTGGATTTTTATATACGGAATTGAAGATTGACGATTTGACAAAACTTCAGACCTTGAAGAACGTAAGCTATTGGCTTTGGAATACAATTAGTACAGAAAAACTGGTTAATCTTCGAGAGCTGAAAATAATTTCGTTTAATGTTTATCTTCGAGAGCTGAATATAATGTTGCACCGTGATTCTCGTCCAGGGCTGACAATAACTTCGTACGGTGATACAGAGAAAAAAGAGTTTACTTTCGATTCCATTGCCAACCTGAAAAGCCTGCGGATTTTAATGATTGAACTACTGTACAATGATGTCTTTATTTTGGTTCTCCGGAACCCCTTTCTCATTGTGAACATCTTCGGGACTTAAACTTAAAAGGGAAGATACAAGACCTACCAGGAAACCTGCATGAGCTAGTGCCAAATCTTGAATGTCTATCATTACATGGGTCAAATCTGAATGATGACCCGATGCCTAAATTAGAGAAGTTGTTGTATCTCACGCATCTCCAGTTGGGCAAAGACTCTTATCACGGAAGCAAGATGACATGCTCAGCTAATGGTTTTCCTCAGCTTGAAATTCTAAATCTTTGTTCGGAGCATATGTTTCATATGTTGAAAGTAGAAGAAGGAGCTTTGCTAGCGCTCAAGAAATTGAAAATCAGAGCACCCTCTTCACGGGCACCTGTACTAAAGCGCTCTATCAAAACTTCAAATTAGGGAAATTGAAATTTTTAGCACTTTTTTATTCCGTGTATACAAAATTGCCACCTATCCTAAAGCTTTCACAAATATACCACAACAGTACTCACCTTCCCTAAAATACCCCTCTTCAATCTTTTATGCATAAATTCTCTCTCCTTTTCTCTGCAACTTTTTTTTCTCTTCTTCCTCTTCTTCCAAAGTTATAAAGAAATCATTCTCTCTTCTCCCTCATCTTCAAAAACAAAAACAGGAAGGAAACAACCAAATTCTTCAAATTAAGAATTCTTCAAAGTAAGGATTTAAAAAAAAAAAAGGGGAAAAAAAAGAGCAACCTACAAGATAAAAAATGACCATCGAAGAAATGACTATGTAAGATTATCATGTAACAGTATTTAACTGGAAAAAGAAAAAAAATTGCTATTTAAGAATTTAAGTGAAACAAAAAAAACTGGGCATTTAACTTAAAAAAAAAAAAAGGTTGGCGTGAAAGTTACCGTGTAACGCCAACCCTTAATATATGTATATAATATTAAATAATATTATTATATTAATATAATATATTATATACTATAATATTATAATATATTATAATTTATATAATTAAATTATAATATTTTATAATATAATATTATATATATAATATAAAATATATTATATATAATATATATAATTATTACAGGGGTTGGTTGGCGATGCCGCCAACCCCTGGTAATATATATTATATATATAATAGTAATATTATATTAAAATATTATAATTATATTATATAATTATATATTATATACTATAATATTATCATATAATAATATATTAATATAATATATAATATATTATAATTTAAATAATATTATTATAATATAATATTACATATATAATATAATATATAAAAAATATATTATATATAATTATTACCAGGGGTTGGCGGCATCGCCAACCCTACGCCAAGGGTTGGCGATGCCGCCAACCCCTGATTATATATATTATATATATAATATATAATATTATATTATAATATAATTTTATATTTTATAAAATATATGTAAAAGGAGTCTGGGTTGGCGATAAGGGGAAATTGGCCTATAGCATTAATGTAGGGTGGGCCCACCCTTTATAAAGCAAAACATGATTTATATTATATATATAATTATTTAATTCTATATATATTATTTAATTCTATATATATGTATATATATATATATATATATATTAATATATGATATATTATATTATATTTTAATTAGAATATTATTATTATAATTATTATTTTATTATAATAGTATATTAATATTAAAATATATTATTATAATATTAAAGATATTATAATATTAAATATATTCTAGTATTAATAATTATATATTATAATATATAATATTATATATATTAATATAATATATATAATATTATATTAATATATTTTTTTGCCAGGGTTGATGGAATCGCCAACCCATGACTTATATATATAATTAAATAATTATATATATATAATTATATTATATATTAATATATAATATATTATATTTAATATATTATAATATATAATTATAATTATATATTATATATTAATATATATAATATTATATATAAAATATTATATATATATATATTATAATATTATAATAAATAATATTATATTATTAATATATATTAATATTATAATATATAACATATTATAATATAAAATATTATATATATAATATTATAATATTATATATAATTATATATTATAATATATTATATATAATAAAATATATATTAATATATTATTATATATTATAATATATATTATTAATAATATTCATATATTATATATAATATAATATATGTATATATTATTGCCAGGGTTGGTGGAAACCCTTATCAGTTTATTTTATATATTAATTTATATAATATTATAATATAATTATAATTTATATTAATATATAATATGTTATATAATATAATATATTAAAATTATATTATAATATATTTTATATATACCGCCAACCCTTTATATTAATATATATATTATATTATATTATACATAAAATATATTATATATATTATTATATTAATTTTATATATTATTATAATATATTATATTATATTATATATTATTATTATAAAATATATTATTAATATTATTTATATTCGTACTTATACTATTATCAATATGTTAAATATTATTGAAATGCTGCCAATATAATAGCTAAAGAGGATTGTTTTTAAAGGTAGATCAAAATTGACCTAAAATCAAATTGACAAAAAAAATTATTAGGATTTTGACAGTTAATTAATATTTTTATATAAGAAGAATAGTAAAATTAATTAATATTGTTAGATTATATTATTATATTAATATTATTAAATAATATTATATATAATATATTAATATTATATATTATAATATATAAAATAAAATAATAATATTTTATATTATATAATATATATTATAATATATATAATATATAAAAAATGTATTATATATATTATTAAATATATTATAATATATATTTTATATATTATATATAACAATAAAGGTTGGCGGATTCTGTCAACCCTTATTAAGTATTATAATATATATATATATATATATATATATATATATATATATATATATATATATATAATATTAATTATACTATATAATTATAAATAATATATATATTATATAATATTATATATTATTTATATAATATTATTATTTTTATATATTATATATAATATTATAATAAATAATATATATATATATATATATATATTATATATTATAAATTATATTATATATTATATATATAATATTTATATAATATATAATATATAATTACCAAAGGTTGGCGGGGTCGCCAACCCTTGGCGTCGCCAAAGGTTGGCGATGCCGCCAACCTTTGGTATTATATATATATATATATATATAATATTTTATTATAAATATTATATATAATAAATTATATATTATTATATATTATAATATATAATATTATAATATATTTTATATATTATTATTAATATTAATATATTATATATAATATTTATATAATATAATATATGTATATATTATTGTCAGGATTGGCGGAAACCCTTATCAGTTTATTTTATATATTAAATTATATAATATTATATTATATTATAATATAATATATTATATATTATATATTATATTATAATTAAAATATAATATAATTATATAATATATAATAATATAATATAATTATATTATATTATAATATAATATAATGGGTTGGTGTCTAGTGACGCCAACCATTTGCTTGTAAAAAAGTATTATGGTTTGGCGGAAACGCCAACCCCCAAAAATTATAAAACGCCAACCCCTATCAACTATTTTTAGTTTTTTTTTTCCAGTTTTCTTTTTAATTAAATACCCAATCTATCGATAAGATTTCCAGTTTTCTGAACTCTGAAATCTACCGAATAAGATTTGCCAATCAGTTTTTTTCTTCAGTTTTTTTTTTTTGACAACCTTTTTTCACTTTTTTTTCAGTTTTTTTTTTTAGTAAAAAATTGTTAATCTGAAATCTATTTCCCTTTTCAGTTTTTTCCTTTCTTCTTTTATTTTTGAAACATTTATTCTATTTTCTACATGATTATTTTATCACTTGAAAGATGAGAAAGAGGAGAGAAAAAAGTTGCAGAGAAGAAGAAAGAGAGAATATATGCTTGAGAGATTAAAGAGGGGTATTTTGGGGAAGGTGATTACTGTTGTGGTATATTTGTTTAAGTTTTAGGATATGTGACATTTTTATATACACGAAATAAAATAGTGGTAAAAATTTCAATTTTTCTTATTTTTTAAGTTGTGGTTTCCTGTGAATTGTAATTTGTAATCAATGTGATGAGTTTGAGTAATTTGAGTAATTTGTTCTGTTTTCCTATAATAATTGAGTAATTTGTTGCAGCTTGAAATGGGCCGACGCTTTTTTGAAAGGAGTTTACAAAAGGACCGCATTTTGCGAACCATTAAGGTAAACTGACATCATTTGTTAAAAATGAATACCATATATATTTATTTTTGTATATAATTTATATATTATTTGATTAGATATTATTTTATTTAATTTAATATTATATAATCAGATAATAATATATTATATATGTACATAAATTAAATATTAAAAATGTATATATATAATTTTATCGTTTGTTAAAGGTAATGTTATGTGTACCAATTTGTGGTATACAAATATGTATACACATAAATATATTATTTTATAATTAAATATTATTTTATCATTAATTCAAAACTACTCAATCGTATAATAACACATTCATGTGTGTATATATTTGTCTATCGAAAATATGTATACATAGTTTTATTGATTTATTAATAAGTTATAAATTCGAATAATGAGTTTGAACTATTGATCTGAGTTATGAATGTCTTCATCATTGTTTAGGTTTCTGAACGACAAAGTTCGTTGTTCAGACAAACCTTTCATCGTCTTAATTGACAAAGGTTGCTAGATTGTGTGAGTGAAGAGCCGCTAAGCCATTGTCATCGTTAAAGAAAAAGATGGTTCGGCCAAAGCCCATTATTGGAAAATATAAACAAGGTTTTAAAACCTGTTATAAATTTTTAAAAACTTAATCTAAAGAAAAAATTATTAATTTTCTAAACTGATGAGAGAAAATTATATAAATTTTGTAGAGTTTTGTGATTGTGATAAAATAATAATTTTATCTTTATGACACGTGATACATTTCAACATGTACCTAAGCACCTCGATCAAACCAATTCTCTCACTTTTATGATCTCGATTCGGAACTCCATGAATAAAGATTGACATGCATGCACGTTATATGTGATTGAAGGCAGAAGAAGTCATGGCAGGGACCAAAAAGTAGGGCCCCCTATGATCGATGCCCCCCATGATTGATGCCACATTGCACTATTTTAGCCATTTAAAATGATCAGACGGCTGTTCTCATCTCCCATCTCCCTGACCTAACTGAAAAGTTGTATTGTTAGCGTCACTGTTCTTACACGTGGCGCGTTCAATTGGATATTTTATCTTCCTTCACGCACATATCGCAAAATATCGCTAACATTAACTCGACATGGCCAATGTCTTATCACGAGCCTTTTATGGTCTTTTCAACCTTACACGTGTCGCCTCGTGATTTAGACGCCATTTATTTCATTTTAGGATTATTTTTTTGTCCCATTATAAATGCATAAAATAATAAAGATGTAAACTAATTTATCCTTTTAAATTTACAAGTTTCTTTCCATGGTTTAAAACTCCAACCAATCAATTTAACAGGGAATTGATGACAAATTTGATTTAGATTATGGTTATGGTTAGACAATAAAATTTTATATATATATATATATATAATTTAGATATATAAATAGTATATTATTATGTAGTCGAATAATTTTAAAATATAGATAAAATAATATCCATTTATATAATTACATGTTATTTATGTATTTAAATTATATGTAAAAAATATGTAAATATAACATTATTCTATGGTAAAGGCCATTTAAAAATTTTATTAAACAAAAGTGGAATTGAATCGGGTGAATTATATTATGGTTAAATTGTTCGGCTAAATCGGATTAATTATCGTGTTAGATGTCAACATTAGTAAAACTCATTTTAACATTTTATTAATATCATATTGATATTATCAATCCATTGGATCGCTCAATTTATGAATCGACTATTTGAATAGGTTAAAACTTAATTCAAATCTAAATATATTGATTTTAATAGTAAGTTTGCACTTAATTTCGTTTAAATCAAACAAATTTCAAAGTTTCAACCATAATATAATTTATTTAGTAGTAATTTTTAAAAATATAAGACATATTCTTTAATATTTTTAACCTAAAAAAATGTCTATACAGATTTCGGAACAAATATAAAAATGAATTCTGCAAGTCAAAATGGATGACAACGAGACATACACATATTTTAATGTGAACAAATTAGTCAACGAAAGTAATAAAGATATTTTTTTCATTTTAGGGTTATTTACTTTTTTGTCCCATTATAAATGCATAAAATAATAAAGTGTTATAAACAGCCCAACAGATATTGTCCGCTTTGGGCTTCAAGCCCGCACGGTTTTATTCCTAAAACGCGTCTCTGTAGGTAAAGGGACTTCAGGCCCGCCTACAAGATATTGTCCGCTTTGGGCCTATTAGCTCTCACGGATTTGTCTACTGAGTAGCGCGTCTCTTGGGTAAAGGGCTTCTGGCCCCTGTTTATATACAAACTCAGTAGACTGCACGGGAGCGATGTGGGACTTCAGGTCACAACACACCCCCCCATCGCGAATCGTGCTGATAACGTGTTATAAACAGCCAAACAGATATTGTCCGCTTTGGGCTTCAAGCCCGCACGGTTTTGTTCCTAAAACGCGTCTCTTGGGTAAAGGGCTTCTGGCCCCTGTTTATATACAAGCTCAGTAGACTGCACGATTCGCGATGGGGGGGTGTGTTGTGACCTAAAGTCCCACATCGCTCTCGTGCAGTCTACTGAGCTTGTATATAAACAGGGGCCAGAAGCCCTTTACCCAAGAGACGCGTTTTAGGAACAAAACCGTACGGGTTTGAAGCCCAAACCAGATAATATCTGTTGGACTGTTTATAACATAAAGATATTTTTTCTATTTTTATAATTTAATATTTGCAGAAGCTCAGATTATTGACTCATCTATCCTTTAATAAAAAATTTGCTATATGATGTAAACTAATTTATCCTTTTAAATTTACAAGTTTCCATCCATGGTTTAAAACTCCAACCAATCAATTTAGCAGGGAATTAATGACAAATTTGATTTCGGTTATGGTTAGATAATAAAATTATTTATATATATATTAATATATAATTTAGATATATAAAATATATCATTATATGATAAAATAATTTTAAACTATAAATAAAATAACATTCACTTATATGATTATACGTTATTTATATACTTAAATTATATATCAAAAGTATATAAATATAGTACTAATATATGGTAAAACCCATTTAAAAATTTTATTGAACAAAAATGGAATTGAATTGGGTGAATTATATTATGGTTAATTTCTTAAGTCAAATTGATCTAATTGTGGTGTTGATGTCAGCATTAGTAAAACTTATTTTAAAATTTTATTAATATCATATTTATATTATCAATTCACTAGATCAATCAACTTGTGAATCAACTCTTTGAATGGGTTAAGATTAATTCAAGTCTAAATAGATCAGTTTTCATATTAAGTTTGCACTTAATTTCACTTAAATCACTTAAAAATTTAGCCACCGTCCTTGAAGAGGTCTGCCCAATCAAAGGCAGGCTTTAGATCATGATGATGATTGAAGCTGACATCATGCAAAGGTCATGCCACGTGTTCATGCACGTGGAAGGCTACTAAACCCTGGACGGTGGCGTTTTGTTGGTTAGTCATTTGTCTGGTCCCAACAACAACTTTCAAAATATTATTATCATCTTCTTTTAAGGAATGTTGTGTTTTCCTGTTCAATCAACATCAACTCAATCACCTCAAAATATATATATTTTACAATTAGAGAGTAATTTGTATTTATCAAATTGATAAATTTAAGTAAATTAAAATTTTATAAATATAATAAAATCTTAAATCTAAATTTTTATTTTAAAAATTATAATATTTTACTAATTTTATTAATTTTAAACATAATTATATCCTAACTTTTAATGATATTGTTTATATTTTTTTAAACCTAAGAAAATAAGAAAGATTATAAAAGAGGCGTATTTGAATAAGATTATGAATTGTTATTCATTTTAAGGCTATTTACTCTTCTAAATAGATTTATTTTATAAAGTTTGATTCTTTCAAATAAGTCTATTCTATCTTTCTATTGGATATTATATTACACTATTTTTTAGTGGATGGTTTGAGATGGAAAATAAACAAATTAACTTGATCCATCCAAGTCCAACTTGTGCTTAAATTTAATAAAAAATGTTCTTAAATTAATGATAGTTAAAAAAACAATATAATGAATAAAAAATAGGCTAAAGGGCTTATTCACATCCAAGGCTTAGTATATTATTAAACTTTTATTTATAAGATTTTAAAAATTCAAATACTTATTTTTATATTAAAATTCTCAGTTATCATTAAAAATAAAATTATCATTTAATAAAATATTTAAAAACTTAAAATTTATCTCATTTTTTTCTCTTAATTTAAAAACTTAACAAACTTTTTATTTAAATATTTAAAAAATTATTATTTTCTCTTTAGTTATTTTTTTGTCACCTTCTCTGTTCTAATTAACAAATAACATTTTTCATGAATCTTTTCATTCTAGCTATTGGGGACGAGTTGTCAGCATATATAAACAAATTATATAATATGAATCACTAAACCATAAAAATAAGTTTAAAAAAGGATTAAATAATTGCATAATAACTAATTATTATTAAATAATAGAGCACTGATTTAAGATTTAGGTGAAGAAGCAAATTATAATAATTTGAATAAGTCATATCAACATTAACATCACCTCCGAGCAGAAATATAAACAAATTAACCTGCCTCATGCAACTTGTGATTAAATTAATGATCTAAAAAAAAAAACAAATTAACCTGACGCATATTAATTACATTATAATGAATAAAAAATAGGCCAAAGGGCTTATTCACATCCAAGGCTTAATATATTATTAAACTTTTATTTACAAAGATTTTAAAAATACAAATACTTACTTTTATATTAGAATTTTCAGTTATCATAAAAATAAAATTATTATCTAATAAAATATTTAAAAACCTAAGATTTAGGTGAAAAAGCAAATTATATTAGAGGGTGAGTTATAATTTTCATAAACATTAGGGTCTTTTTACCATAAGGTAATAGGAAATTTGGAGAAAAAATTTCGGATCTTTTTTAATTTTTAAAATATCATTCTACCCAATAGTTTTAAACATTGATAATTATATATTAAATGATTGAACAAAATATAACAAATTATAAATGTAAATGTTATATTATAATTATTGGGGTGATATAATACTTTAAAAGTATACAAAAATTTTAAAGATTAATACATGAATTTTTAATGATTAAATTATTATGTTTTAACTGTTTGAGTTATGTAAAAAAATAATGGATGTTAAAATTATTGTTTCAACATTAAACCATGAGTATTTTCAAACAAATTTTAATTTTTTATAAGAAAATATTATTTATGTCAAATCAGAGAAAATATATTTTTTGAGCAGTAAGAAGATAGCCCGTATCAAGTTCTCTATAAAAATGGAGAATGCATTCCTTATTCTCTGGTACTACAAGATTTGCAATATTGTTAACTACCCTAAATCCGAAGAAAAATTGTAGAATGAGCATCAACAGCTTGGAAGACCAGAGGTTGAAAGGGTTACAGTATCTGGCCGCGGTAGGAGATGTCGATAAATTATTTTCAGAACTCACAAAGGATCTATATGTTTTGGAGGATATTGAAAAGATACCATTAGTGACTACTCCCTTACACACAGCTGTAAGCCAAGGAAAGATCCGTTTCGCTAAGGAAATAGTAAACTTAAAGCCATCATTTGCTTGGAAGCGAGACGAACGAGGGCTTAGCCCCCTCCATTTGGCTTTGGAAGGGAAGCACCTGCAGGAAGGGCAGGATCCTCGTGATCCAGATTTGGAGCGGGAGTACCAGGAACTTATAACTTGGTTGATTAAACATGACAGTGGGCTTGTCCGTGTTAAAGCAATGGGGTTGGTTACTCCTTTGCACTATGCAGCTCAAGTGGACGACGAATCCAGCTTAGCTGAGTTTTTGCATGTTTCTCCATCATCAATCGAAGATTTGACTGTTAAATCTGAAACTGCTGTCCATGTCGCCATAAAAAACGGGAGCTTCAAAGCCTTTAAAGTCTTGTTAGGATGGCTTCGACGCGTCTACAAACTGGAGATCCTGAGCAGGGAGGACGAAGAAGGAAACAATGCATTGCATACTGTCTGCAAGTAAACCTGAGGTAAGCATCCGATGTTCTTTCTCATTTTCTTTACATAAGCTTCTAATATAATATTTCATTTTCTCCTCAATAATGAAGATGGTGAAGCTGTTGCTTCCATATATGGGAGTGAATGAAAGGAACAGTAAAGGCTTGACAGCTTTGGACATGTTCAACCATCGCCAATGTCAAGGTTTGGTAGATGCAGCAGTTGGGGACATTCTACTTGCTAGTGAAGCTAAAACTGCATCTCAACTCCATCGTCCTTCACAAAAAAGTTCACTAGTCGAGAAGTTGTCAGGTGGCTTATCGTATTTAGAAAATATTCGGCTAATCTCTGGTCTGGATTACCGATACGTTGATGAAATTCCTCTTGAAACCCGAAACATACTACTTGTGGTAGCTGTATTGGTAGTCACAGCCACCTATCAAGCTGCATTGAGCCCCCCCGGAGGATTTTGGCAAGATAACTCCAATCCGCAGCCAGCAGCCAACAACGCTAGCACAGAGCCTTCTGAACACCAAGCAGGGAAAATGATTCTGAGGTCTCAAGGCCAACTAACATTTTTGACAGCTAATTGTCTAGCTTTTTTTACGTCTTTGTGCATGATTTCGGCTCTCGTAGTTGGGCTTCCATTTGAAAATTTCAGTTTGGCAATGATAGGTTGCATGGCAGCTTCGTATTATTCTTCTATGCGTGAAACTGTGGACTTCACCAAATGGCCCCTTGCAGAGTTTCTGCTTTCCACTTGTCTGGCTGCAGGTGTTGTTGCAGCATTTGTTTTTAACCGTTTGGTAAGCAAACCTTAAAAAGATACTACTACGTAAGGTGTAAACTTAGGAACCTACGAAGAAAAGTGAATTTATTGGTAGCTGCCGCTTGTTTATGTTTTGTTGTTAGAGTCGGCAATGTTGTTTGTAATGTTATTTTTGCACGTGCTTTTAATATATTTAATGAAGTTGTTTCTTTCACCATTACAATGGGATTTCAACTCAATCACCTAAAACACTTAGTAGATGATTATTGTAAGGATATAGCTTATTATCCAGCTGTCTTGTAACAGGTGAATTTGTCTATTGAGTATCACTCGATCTGTGCAATAAATGTTTTTAAAATCATATAAATGTTTTTAAAATTGGGAAATTTTACTGATTCATACTTCGATTAATTTAATTGAAAATTTTCAAAAAAATAATTAATATTTTAAAAAAATTTAAAATTTTAATCAAACTGGTTGAATCAATTAGTTTAGCTTGGTTTGGTTTGATTTGGTTTTAAAATTATTGATTAAGACTACTTAAATAAATATGACAAATTAGGAAGCATTCAAAGCTAATTATAAAATTAATAAAATTACGTATATATATTTTTGTATATATAATTAAGTAAACAGGTTATATTTGTCATCATGTGATTGGGGGAACTTTGCAGAGGGAGAAAAGTATTCTAAGCACTTCCTGAGAAAATTCGTCCGCACCAGGGCCCTGGAGGTTATGCCATCAATCAACAGCTTCTTTGCTGACCCTAAGTGAAGCAATTCAGTGATGTTCTTATTTTCACTTGAAGCATGAATGTTAGTCTAACTATTAGTTTTGTAACAATTCACATTTTCACCGTTATTCTGCAGCTTAAAAATGTGAATTGAAGAATACAAAACGGGTTAATCACAGTTGGTTGAATTTCTGGTATCAAAATCTTTAAGAGACTGGATCATGCCCGTACAGGTGGATAGAATATTAATATGCTGCAGCTTCACTTACGGCCAGAAAAATAGCAAATATGAAGAAATTACATATCTCCTAAAGTTAAAAGTTTCAAGAACAGCATAGTAAGACGGAAGTGCCATCAAAGACGTCGACATGATAACGAGAGAAAATGGGAACCCAATTTTGAGAATCCAGTTAAGCACAGACGTAAAAAAAAACCAATGAATTTAATTGTTAAAAATATATAAATGTAACGGAGACTCCAAATCATTTCCTCTGACTCTAAATTCTTTACCATGAATTTATACAGACATCTTAAATAAGGAAACAATAATCCATACAAGGAAATTCAATAATTATATAATAGGAAATAATATATAATATCATAAGATATAATATATTATAAATGTTGAAATTAGTGGCTCTTTATGTCCCACATCTATTAATTTAATCTCTTTGTATTTTACCAAAGGCTATAAATAAAGGCCTTGGTTTTAGTTCAAAATCATCTCTAAGACAGTTGTAGTCAGATACAATTGTATTGAGAGAATCCTATTATTTAGGGATCTCTAATAGTTTATGTTTCCTTTGTAACTATTCTTTGGAGATAGTGAAAGTAGTCAGCGGCGCCGAGGACGTAGGTACATTTACCGAACCTCGTAAATACTTGTGTTCTCTTTCTGTTATTTTTCTGCATTTTATTTTCTGCTTTAATTATTTATTATATTCAATAGCATAGAAGTTGTGTTTTATATTTCCGCTGCACAACAAGTGGTATCAGAGCCTAGGTTTAGGATAGTGAGTAGCTATTTATATGGTTATGTGCATGTCTAGGAAAATGCTGTCTAAGGAGGCTGGTTTTTAAGGAGGCTTTGTCCCCACTAATCTTTCCTGGGTACTTTCCTGGTGCATATATTATCATTTTTTGGGCACTTACTACTATCCTAGGTTATAGTAATTTTGTTCTAGCTATTGAATATAAATTTGTGGAACTTGGTTATTTGAACAACTATCTACCAAGTAAATCGTAGTCAGCAGAAAATGGCATCGACATCAACAAAGACAATTGTGACAACCGCAAAAATTGATGTGGAAAAATTTGATGGCCGCAACAATTTTGGCTTGTGGCAATGTGAGGTGATGGACGCCCTGTGTCAAGAAAATCTTGATATAGCTCTAGAGGAGGAAAAACCAGAGAAGATGGATGACAAAGACTGGGTGAGGATCAACCGTCAAGCTTGTGGTACAATTCGTACGTGTCTTTGTAGAGAGCAGAAATATCCATTCATGAAAGAGACGTCTGCAAGTAAAATGTGGAAGACATTAGAGAACAAGTATATGAAGAAGAGCAATGAGAATAGACTTTATTTGAAGAAGAGATTGTTCTGTCTTCAATTGAAACCTGGTACAAGTATAGGTGATCATACTGATACTTTTAACCAGTTGATAGCTGATTTACTGAACCTGGATGAAACCTTCAAAGATGAAGATAAAGCAATGCTTCTACTAAGATCTCTTCCTGAGGAATTGGATCATTTGAGCATTACATTACTTCATGGAAAGGAGAAAGTAACTTATGATGAGGTATGTGCTGCTTTGAGTAATAATGAAATTCGAAAGAAAGATCAACAAGAGAATAGAGAGACAACTATTGAAGCCCTTATTGTAAGAGGACGAAGTCAAAGTCGAAAGCAAGAAAGAAGGGGTAGATCTCAGAAAAGACCTAGTAAAGATGAATGTGCTTTCTGTCGAGAGAAGGGGCATTGGAAGAAAGATTGTCCGAAGTTACAAAGGAAAGATGAGGGGAAGACCAAAGTTGCTTCATGTGTAGCTGAAATTGAAGAAGATGAGTCAGATTTTGCTCTAGTAAGTCTACCAACAACATCTCAGTATGATGAATGGCTTCTAGATTCAGGTTGCACTTATCATATGTGTCCACACAAGGAATGGTTCTTCAGTTATGAAAAACTAAATGGTGGAGTTGTTTTCATGGGCAATGATAGTCCTTGCAAAACTGAGGGGATAGGTTCAATCCATTTGAAGAATAATGATGGGTCAACTAGAGTTCTGACAGACGTTCGACATGTACCACAGTTGAAGAAAAATCTCATCTTTTTGGGAGTTTTGGAATCCAAAGGCTTCAAGGTGTCAATACAAGATGGAGGCTTGAAAGTTATCTCTGGTGCCCTTGTAGTGATGAAAGGTACAAGAAGAAATAACTTGTATTATTATAATGGTGGTACAGTTTTTGGATTAGCAACTGTAATATCTGGAAAAGATGTAAATGATGAAACAACCAGACTTTGGCATATGCGTTTGGGACATGTAGGGGAAAAGACCTTGTTTAGTTTGGTGAAACAAGGCTTATTGAAAGGAGCAAAAACCTGCAAGTTAGATTTTTGTGAGCATTGTGTCTTGGGAAAACAAACAAAAGTAAGATTTGGTACTGCAATTCATAATACTGAAGGTATTTTGGATTATGTTCACTCTGATGTGTGGGGACCTACTAAAATAGCTTCTTTGGGAGGTAGACACTACTTTGTTACTTTTGTTGATGACTTTTCTAGAAGGACATGGGTGTACACTTTAAAGAAGAAGAATGACGTATTAGGTGTTTTCCTGAAATGGAAAAAGATGGTTGAAACTCAGACTGGCAGAAAGATCAAACGACTAAGAACTGATAATGGTGGTGAGTATACCAGTGATCCGTTTTTTGAAGTTTGTCAGGCTGAAGGTATTGTACGTCATTTCTCAGTTAAAGGAACACCACAACAGAATGGGGTGGCTGAACGCATGAATCGAACCTTGTTGGAGAAGGTTAGATGTATGTTGTCCAATGCTGGGTTGGGCAAACCATTTTGGGCTGAGGCTGTTACATATGTATGTCATCTCATTAATCGTTTACCATCTACTGCAATTGAAGGGAAATCACCCCTTGAGGTATGGTCTGGAAAACCTGTTAATGACTATGATTCCTTACATGTGTTTGGTTCGATTGCCTATTATCATATAAGGGAGTCTAAATTAGATCCAAGAGCTAAGAAAATAATCTTTATGGGGATTAGTTCTGGAGTGAAAGGATATCGTCTGTGGTGTCCAAAGTTGAAGAAAATCATTCACAGTAGGGATGTTACCTTTGATGAATCTGCCATGTTAAAGAAGGTAACAAAAAAGATTGATGATACTCAACAGCAGGTGGAGTGTATTCCGCAACAGGTGGAGTTTAAGACAATCACAACAATAAACCCAGTTAGAGTTGTTGAAAATGATAGTGATACTCCAGTGGCAGAGGAGGAAAGTGAAGATGAAGAGGTTTCAACCCAAGAACCTCAACAGCAACATGAATCAATTGCATCACATAGGTCAAAACGAGAAATACGTAAGCCTGCTCGATTTGCTGATATGGTGGCCTATGCACTTCCAATTGTAGATGATGATATTTCTTCCATTTATAAAGAAGCAGTCAAAAGTCTAGAAGCTGAAAAGTGGAAGAAAGCCATGGATGAGGAATTACAATCCCTTCAGAAGAATGAAACTTGGCAGTTAGTTCAATTGCCAAAACATAAGAAGACAATTGGGTGCAAGTGGGTGTATGCAAGAAAAGATGGATTTCCTAACAAAGAAGATATTCGCTACAAGGCAAGGTTGGTAGCAAGAGGTTATGCTCAAAAGGAAGGGATTGATGAGGTATTTTCTCCAGTTGTAAAACATTCCTCTATTAGAATTTTGTTGGCCTTGGTAGCACAATTGAATCTTGAACTAGTTCAACTTGATGTGAAAACTGTATTTCTACATGGTAATTTGGAAGAGGAAATCTACATGACTCAGCTTGAAGGATTTAAGGTTGCTGATAAAGAGAATTGGGTTTGCAAATTGAAGAGATCGCTTTATGGACTGAAACAGTCACCAAGACAGTGGTACAGGCGATTTGATCAATTTATGATGGAGCATAGGTACACAAGAAGCAAGTATGATAATTGTGTATATTTTCGCAGGCTACAAGATGGGTTTTTCATTTATCTATTATTGTATGTTGAGACTGCTGAGAATCCTATAGATATGATTACCAAGGTGGTAACAACGATCAAGTTCAATCATTGTTTGAACTTGATCAACATCCTGTAAGCTTAAATTGCGTCGAAAGGCGCATTTGAAGTCGTCGCTGAAAAAGATCGTATAAAGGAAATTTGGTGGGACTCACTAAATCGCCAAGGTGGAGATTGTTGAAATTAGTGGCTCTTTATGTCCCACATCTATTAATTTAATCTCTTTGTATTTTACCAAAGGCTATAAATAAAGGCCTTGGTTTTAGTTCAAAATCATCCCTAAGACAGTTGTAGTCAGATACAATTGTATTGAGAGAATCCTATTATTTAGGGATCTCTAATAGTTTATGTTTTCTTTGTAACTATTCTTTGGAGATAGTGAAAGTAGTCAACGGCGCCGAAGACGTAGGTACATTTACCGAACCTCGTAAATACTTGTGTTCTCTTTCTGTTATTTTTCTGCATTTTATTTTCTGCTTTAATTATTTATTATATTCAATAGCATAGAAGTTGTGTTTTATATTTCCGCTGCACAACAATAAAAATATTCTAAATAAGTAAATTATTAGAATTAAAAAAATTACATAACAACTAATTACTATTTCAATGTGCCAAAGTGATTAGAATTTATTTTTAATATATATATATTTTCTTTTTTTATAATTAGAGATTCGTCTGTATTTGTTAAACAAATAAACTCAAATAAATCAAAGTTTTGTACGTATGATAAAGGTTTAAACCCAAACTTTTATTTTAAAAGTTATAATATTCTACTAATTTTATTAATCCTTAAGATGATTATATCCTAATTTTTAAGGATATTGTTTGTTTATTTTTTTTTTAAGAGAAGCAAAAGGATTATAAAACAGACAGTATTTGAATAACATTATAAATGGTTATTGATTTTTGAGGTCTTTTACTCTCTCAAACATGCTTATTTTATGAAGTTTTGACTTTTTCAAACGAGTTTACTCTATCTTTTTATTGGATACTATACTACACTATTTTTTAGTGAATGGTTTGACATTAAAATAAACAAATTAACCTGATGTATGCAAGTCCAACTTGTGCTTAAATTAAATAAAAAATGTTCTTAAATTAATGATAGTAAAAAAAAAAAACAAATGAACCTGTCACAGATTATTACATTATAATGAATAAAAAAAAGGCCATCCAAGGTTTAGCACACTATTATGAAGAGTTTGTATACAAAGCAGTGAACAATGCTTAAGGCAGTCTGTTAGCTCTCAGATTGTTGGGTTCTAAACTTCATGGTCGAAGCATTTCTCAATGGAAAAGTGAATTTTTTAAACTAGAAAGATTTTGAAACAACCAATCCGAGGAGATACTCGAGGGATTTTGGTGGACTGAGATGATCAAGTAAAGACTATTTTTGCTTCATACTTCCAACGAGAAGATTCAACATGTTGAAATTGACAACCATTTTGTCTTTAAGGTTATACATGGACGCATACAGAGTCTACTACTAATCATCCAATCATCCAAACCCGTAAATGATGTTTGACTGTCTACTCTTTATCATGTAGTGGATAAAGTGATATTTGTGGCTTGAGTTTATATCATAAGGAGTTGTTCTAAATTTTCCCTAAAAAATAAAAGTCCTATCAAGATTTTTTTTAGTAATTAAATTTTAATAGGAGTTAACTTAGAAATGATTCTTATATAAATAAACGTATTATTCTCTTATATGTTAATAATAATATTATTATAATAAATACATTCATTATAAAAAAAAAAAATGAAAAAATATTAAATAGTATTGACTGTTGAATATAACTTGGTTTTAAATAAACTAAGATAAATTATATATGTTCTTTCTTTTTATTATGTAAGTATTTACTTTATTGATCTCATATACCTATTCTTCATCAAAAGAAATTTATATTATCACAACGTTAATTAAAAAAAAGATATTTAAAAAAAACTAACTCAAATTGTGAGATCTGCACGCACATTTATGCACTAACGCCTAGTTTTTCCTAAACAATATGAAATAACCCAGGTTTTATATAAATTTTCGAAGATCCACACTCAAGTTAACACTTCCACTCAAGTTAACAGTGCCTCTTGGTTAGTCTCACTTTCATATCTTACAAATAAGAGATTAAATAAGTCAGCAGGGTTTCAGGGCATCCAAGAGGTACATTGGCAAGTCTTTAACATTAACTACTAAAAAAATTTTCTATCAAAATGTTTTCCACCGAAACAGAACATATTGCCATGGAAACAAAATGACAATATTGAATACTCAACATTCAACTTTAGATTGTTAGAATAAAAGTGGAAACCGTGTTGGAAATCTGCCCACTCATCTATTTATTTCATTTCATTCCATACGCGCCCAGGGGTAGTGTCTTTCAAGCCGTAAGGGAATGAAAGGGCAAAATTCTGAGCATGTACTCTCCAGCATATATACAAGATAAGATGCCAGAGGTTAACTGTCCCATCGTCAACTTGTGCGGCACTTAGCAACCCCTGCACTAAGTTAGCCTTAATCCCCGGTGCTACCCCCAAAACAGTCGCGTCGCTTGGTGAATAGCGGAAGCAATTCAAGAATACACACACGGATTCCTCACAAAGATTTAAGACAAAGCAATATGCTGAAAAATATTAGTTATATTAATTGAACAATTGCTCGAGTACAAACCACACAATGAAGCCTTATATATAGGCATCTTCCCTATGCCCTCGAATAACTACCCATGTACAATGAATTTACATTCCCCATAGCACAGCTCCCCGCAGCTGGCTGCCCCAGGTACTAAAGATAAGAATTACACTTTGCAAGCCATCGGATTCACACCCTTGGACTACCTTGGATATTTTGCTGAAATATCATGGAACACTCCAGAACCTTTGCTGCTGGATTCCTTGGCCCAAACACCCCCGTTGGCCTTGCTGAACAATGGGCTCGACGTCCGCTGAGTTGCCGTACAAACCTGGCCTTGCCCCCTGGGCAGCTCTGCTGCACTGCTTCTGACCTGTATTCACACTGTGGCAAGCTGAACCCGCGGTCATACCGCCTGCTGCCACTGATTTGCGCTGTGACAGCCCCGCCGTGCACCCGCACCAATCCGTCCGTGACAAAGGTCTCTAAATCCTTAGCTTAATGAAATATTCATCATGCATTTTTATTATTTATACTATAATAAAAACATTTCCTCATGTATCATGATTCCGAGTAAAGAAAAATAATATTAAAATAACATATGTATATACAACTAGCTTCTCTGAATAATCAATTACTGATAATTGTAATAGTTGATCTTTTTTACTAACAAAAAATATATTTAAATCAATTAGCCAGTACTTTACGGATTCTCATAATGAATTGTCTTAGTTTTTGATGAAAAAATAAAACAAGGGAAAATGTTATAAATATGAAGTATAGATCCTCTACTCTGTAAATTTAAGTTCTTTGTGCATTAATTTCAACATATCAAACAAATTTTCAAAGAATAATGAGAAATTCAGTACTATTATCACTATTCTTTTTCTCTCCGCCTTCATTTTCTCTCTGTATGAAAATTTTATGGACATCATCGTAAAGTTAGATTCTTCTTTATTTAAGTTAGTTTAAAGATGAATGTTTAAATTTATTATTTATCATAAATATAATTCTGAGATTAAACTAAAATTTGGATTAAAAATAATTCTTTTCCCAGCAAAATAATTGACAACTATCAATGATAAATAACTCTTGTAATTGGTGTAAAGTTGAATTTACTTGACCGAAATCTAAAATATTTTAATATTTATAATGGATCCAGATAGATATAATATTTGAAATATTGCCCACTTGCATATATAGACAAAAGAGGTAGTTTTGGAAGTGGTATTAGTTTCCTTGCTATGAGACAAAAAAAAACAAGATTACGGTTATGTTGTTAGATATTCTACATAATTGACATGTGTTATATTGTGAAATTTCTTCTTATTCAAGTTTGTTTATTTGATATCTAGTAAGTTATAACCACCAAATTATCATAATAATGACAAAACACATTTTTTATTTATCAATCATTCAAAAATATATCTTTTACTTAGAGCCAATGAAAAGAAATTCACAAAATGGAATATCCTGGTAATATTTACAAAATTTTTTTCATATAAATTCACCAGCTGGCTTCACATCTCAGCCTTTTGAAAGCTTCCCAGGTGTAGATTCCTCCGCCGGCCTTTGCCGTCTGAGCTCCATTTATTGGGAATTTAATAAATATGGGATACAATATTAATATGCTGCAACTCCACTTACAGCCAGAAAAATAGCAAACAAGAAGGAAATTATATATCTCCTCAACTTCAAAGTTTCAAGAACAGCATAATGAAACGAAAGCGCCATCAAAGATGTCGACATGATAATGACTAGAGAATATGGGAGCCCGTTTTTGAGAATCCAAATTAAGCACACAGACCCAAAAAAAGTCGATATATTAAATGTCAAAAATATATAATTGTAATGGAGACCCAGAATCATTTTCCCTGACTCTAAATTCTTTAAAATAGTAATATTTTATTTATATATATATATATTTATTCATATAAAATAAGGTAATATTATCTAATTAAGTGATATTAAACTAAAATATATATAACCAATCATTTTAATTAATTATAAATTATCAACTTAATTGTGCAAATTAATTTATAATAATGATTTATTAAAACCGAAATCGCCATTATCTTAGCCGTCTTTCACCGCATCATCATTATTTCAACATTCATTTGTAACATCAATAGTAGAGGAACAGTAGAAAAACACTATTATCTCAACCAGGTGGTGGGAAGTCTAAATAAAAGCACTTAAATAATTGAACCTGTCAAGTGCAATTTCAGAACTTGTCCTCCCATTCGATAATAACACTTAAATAAATGACAGTACGAAAAATAAATCAAACTTTTTGCATATTAACCACATTAATAATGAAAAAAAAAAAAAAACAATCAACTCTATTTAAAGGAGTTCTCGTCGGTCAGTTAAAGCACCAAACCTCAAATTCCTCCTTGAATCTTCCTGGATAGTATAAAAAGAAAAGCCTGTCAAGCATGGCTGATGCTTTGGTGTCATCTGTGATTAACAGGCTTGGGAACTATGTCCTCCGAGAAGTAGAGTTCTTGCGAGGAGGGAAAGGCGAAGTGGAATTTCTGAGGAAAGAGTTGGAATGGTTGCGTCGTTTCTTAAATGATGCACAAGAAAAACAAGTTGAGGACGATACGAAACGGCGGTGGGTACTTGATATCATGGACATCGCTTACGATTGTGAGGATGTCTTGGATGAAATTATTGTCAAATTCCACGATGAAGGGATTCCAGATACGCTCAGTGTCGACCAAGCGAGTATTTCAGAATGATGGCAAGGACTCTTTACTTGCTTGGAGAAGATTTGTTGCTTTCTTTGCAGCAAAGCCAAGGAACTGATCGATTTATATGGCATTGGCAAAGAGATCGAAAGACTAAAAGGTAGGCTTAAAGATGCCTCTGATAGAAGTGTACGGTATTGTAATATTTTCAAATTAATAAAAAGGATAATTTAGTTATTTCGTTATCATTGTCCCATTATTTTGTTAATATTAAAATTGTGTGTATATGCTTGTATCCAGAAATTATATACATCAAGGGAGAATTCGAAAGAGCATTTCGTTGCTATATTTTTAAATATACGAATTAAATATATGTATATTTACACGTTTAGTTTTAAAAGACACTGATATGGGAATTTAAGGCCGCAAATGATTTTTGTTCTGGAGGCGTTTTGGAGTGATATCAACGCCGAAAAATGGGGGTAGAGAAAGGGAAACGTCTCATTTTATTTTTTAAAGCGGTTACTTTCCTGGGGCGAATACTTTGCTGCTTCCTTATATAAAGAAAAGAAAAAAAACAGCCATTTTTCTCTCTGGCTGCTATAGTTTACATCTTCACAGTTTTCCTTTCTTAAAATCAATTCTTTTGGGTCAAAAAGGGAGAGAGCTGAACCTGTTGCTTGTCAACCAGGAAAGGAATTAGACGGGGAGATAACTACCACGTGAAGACCGACGTAATCGCCGGAGGAGAGGTAGGCCATAAATTCCATGTAAAACTTTGCATGTCGTAAACTAGATTTTGAAAGTTGGTTTTATATATTTATGTGTGTGTGATTATATGTTTGTATTATGAGGAGGTAGGGTACAATATTGATGATGATGATTAGTTACGGGATGTCTTGATGTTTGAGAGTTAGAGAGAGAGTGATCATGGATCTTTGATAAATAAACAGAGCTCGACTATTATATGCGTGGCAGTAGACACTAGGCGCACTTGCACGGAACCGATGTAGTGGTGTTGTGACTGAGTCACCGCCTGAAACTGTTAGGAAGCGAAATCTGAAAGAACATGCAAGTTACCGTCATCTTCTTTCCAGGAAGCCAACTTGAATTACGTAGTCTGTAGGATGAAGAAGAAATAAAAGAAAAGGAGAAGGAATTAAGCATGTGTAAGTTATTTTGGGTAGATAGGATATTGTGCATGCATCCACACTTACTATATTGCACCTGCACCATTTTAATTAAATCACAGAAAGTATATTAACTAGTTTTATGGATAGAATAAGTTATATGATGATTAATTTATGGTCTTGATTATTAATTTTGTAGACTGTCTTTCTAGATTAATTTTATGTGCATATATGGTCTTGATTATTAATTTTGTAGACTGTTTTCCAGATTAATTTTATGTGTATATATATATATATATATTCATGGGATAATATAATCATACTAATTGAATCAATAACATCACTCGTAATTAGAGATCAGTGGATGAGACGTCCTGATCTAGTGAATGTTTGAACAGTTTGATGAGACGTCACGGTTTCAATTAATGAAAAAAAAAAATAGTTATTAACTGGTTTTGTGGTAATTATGTAAACAACATCAGTGATGGATGTTCGAAATTGAGAAGCATGAAATAAGAGGTATCTGAGATGGATGCCCTAATACGTTGGCGTAAGAGACACCTGAGATGGGCGTCCAGCCGAGTGTGTCAATGACGCATGTGATGGTAAAGTTCCATCGAGAATAACCATAAGAGATATCGAATTTATTCTAAAGGCCTACTGAGTTTTATAGCTCATATATATTTATTTTGGGGTGTTGCAGGTAGGAAAAACAATGGGGCAGGCGGGGAGGCGAGTAGATCAACACGTTGAAATGCGCTTTTAGCTACACTTATTTTTACAGCTATTTTGTTTGTTATTATGATATTTAATAGAATTTATCCATTCGAAAATTTATTAGCTTATTTATAATTTATGAATTTCTTTTGGGAGACTTTGAGACACTCATTGATTTCTAATAAATATTATGATGGTTTCTCACAAGTATTGAATTTTATGGCTATTATATTATTCTCTTTAAAATAATAATAACATAGATTGTTACCAAGGGTATGTAAAAAATTAAAAAAAAAATGATGAGGGGTATTACATTTTGGTATCAGAGCATGGTTTTGGGACCCAAAAAAAAAAAATTGTGAAAATGATTTCCTTCATAACATGTTCATAAGTTAGTAGCTAAAGCAGTGTTGATCGCTCCCGCGCCCTGACCTCTGTAAGTAAATACCTGCTGTAGCTATTGATATACCTTATTCAAAGTACTATGTGGTTTTGCAGAAATAGAAAGAATATGAGAAGGTCTAGCAGATTGAATACTCCCATCCCAGAGGAAAGCCATTCAGAGGCACCGGTACCAACACCAGCCCTGAACCCAGCACCAAGGATGGTTGAGGTATCCGAGATCAGAAATATTGTTCAAGAGGTGCTGAGAGAGCATCGAGAATTGTCTGCTAGTGTTGGGCATTCAGTTGAGGCACCCATGGCTACAGTTCAACAACCACCTGTTCAGCAGTCGATTCAGCCCCAACCCAACGGATGGTTGACGTGAGGGGACAAACACACCCAATTTATGGATTAGCAGGTAGATATCAGCCGCCAGAATTCAGGGGTACCACGGATCCAATTGTGGCCCTCGAGTGGATAAAGGCTGTGGAGGAGGCCATGGCCATGTTTACTATGACCGATCAGGAAAAAGTGAGGCATGCTGCATATTTACTCAAGGGGGATGCCAAGGCTTAGTGGAGACTCATTTGTACCACTAGGACTGTAGAGGGTATGTCATAGGTCGATTTCAGACAGATGTTTGATGAAGAGTACAGGTCAGTAGATTCTATGAGATCTCGGACTCAGGAGTTCTTCAGTTTAAGACAGGGTAACATGACAGTTCAAGAATATTCTGCTCGATTCAATGCTCTTGCTATGTATGCCCCAGGAGTAACTGGTACGGTTCAAGGTAGGATGAAGATGTTTGTTCAAGGACTTCGAGCTAGCATTGCTAAGAAGGTGATGGTGGGGGAGCACGCCACCACTACCTATTCTGAGGCTTTAAATAGGGCCATGCAGGCAGAGATTATGTTGGAACGTATAGATTAGGGACTCGTAGATAATAGACAGAAGGATTAGTCATGGAGCAGTTCCAAAAGAGATGATCAATCGGGGAATAAGTAGAAACAGAGACCGAAGAGGAAAAAGAATCTTTGAGTCGAGAGGCCCAAGAAGAGGCGATAGAGACAAAAGGCCCCGTCAAGAAGAATCTCTCGCATGTCAAAGATGTGGTCGCAAACACCCAGGTGAATGCATGACTGGTCAAAGAATCTGTTACAGGTGTGGACAACCAAGGCATTTTGCTAGAGAGTGCCCTACCAGAGCTGGTATGACTCCAGCAAGACCAGAGCAACTTGTAAGTGGAGGACAGGACAGGCCAAGGTATACACCATCGCACAGGCACAAGCTGAGGCCTACCCATCAGCTGTGATGGGTCAGTTACTTTTTTATACTATTCCTTTATATGTTTTGATTGATTCGGGTGCTACACATAGTTTTATAGCTCAGGGATTAGTTGAGAGAATAGGACTAAAGCCTACAGAGGTAAACCACATCAGTATTGAAATGCCAGATGGTGACAATATATTAAGTGATAGTATGTTATTACATCAGACAGTGGTGTTAAAAGGCCAGGAATTAATAGTAGATTTGATCGTGTTTGAGATGTCTGATTTTGATATGATCTTGGGAATGGATTTTCTTAGCAAGTATGGGTTTGAGATTGACTGTAAGAAGAAGAAGGTCAAGTTCAACTTGGATAATGGTGACAAGTTCTCATTTGGTGAAGGTCGACTATTAAGCATGATGATTAGCAGTATCAAAGCTAGAAAAATGTTGAGTAAAGGATGTATTGGGTATTTAGCACATGTGGTGGATAAATCTAATTCTGAGTCAACTCCGAGTGTGGAAAACACTCCAGTGGTCTGTGAATTTCCAGACGTGTTCCCTGAAAGCTTGCCAGGACTAGCACTTGAAAGAGAGGTAGAGTTCAACATCGAGTTGGCCCTAGGAACAACACCAATATCGAAGGCACCTTATCGTATGACCCCAGCAGAACTTCAAGAATTAAAAAAGCAGCTACAGGAATTACTTAATAGTGGATTTATTCGACCGAGTCATTCGCCATGGGGTACACCAATCCTCTTTGTAAAAAAGAAGGATGGATCAATGCGTATGTGTATCGACTATAGAGAGCTCAACCGAGTGACCATTAAAAATAAATACCCACTACCAAGAATCGATGACTTGTTTGACCAACTGAGAGGAGCTACGGTGTTTTCAAAGATAGACTTGAGGTCTGGATATCATCAAGTTCGAGTTGCAGAAAAGGATATCCTAAAAACTGCATTCAGAACCAGATATGGGCATTACGAATTCGTGGTGATGCCTTTCGGGTTAACTAATGCCCCAGTAATTTTCATGGATCTTATGAACAGGGTGTTTTAGGATTGGTTGGATAGTTTCATCGTAGTCTTTATCGATGACATTTTGGTATATTCCAAGACTCGAGAGAATCATGAGCAACATTTGAAATTGGTTTTGCAAAGACTAAGGGATCAACAATTATATGCCAAATTCTCTAAATGTGAATTTTGGTTAGATCGTGTGATCTTTCTAGGACATGTGGTCTCGGCTGATGGTATTTCTGTAGATCCGAGTAAGGTGGAAGTTGTGATGGAATGGCAAAGACCAAGATCAGCTAAAGAAGTTAGGAGTTTCTTAGGGTTAGCTGGCTATTACCGATGGTTCGTTGAGGGATTTTCCAAATTAGCCTGACCATTGACAGAATTGACTCGTAAAGATGTTCCCTTTCATTGGTCTTCGAATTGTGAGGATAGTTTCCAAGTCTTGAAACAAAGATTGACTACAGCTCCGATTTTGACTTTACCAACTGATGGTGAGGAATATGACCTATATTCAGATGCATCACATCAAGGATTTGGAGCTGTCTTGATGCAAAAGGGCAAAGTAATTACATATGCCTCCCGCCAGCTAAAGGATTATGAAAATAGGTATCAAACTCATGATTTAGAGTTGGCTGCGGTGGTATTTGCCCTTAAGATTTGGCGCCATTATTTGTATGGGGTAAAGACGAACGTGTACACTGATCACAAAAGCTTGAAATATTTCTTCACTCAGAAAGAGTTGAATATGCGACAACGTCGATGGTTAGAATTGGTTAAAGATTATGACGTGGACATTAAATACCATCCAGGTAAGGCTAATGTAGTAGCCGATGCTTTAAGTAGGAAGGTAATGTTGTCTTACATGGCTATATCCCCTGAGTTGTAACGGGATATCCTTCACGAGCAAATTAAGTTGGTCATAGGATTATTGGCTGGATTGGATATCAGATCAACTCTATTAGATGAAATCAAAGTTAGATAGGCTTCTGATGAGTGGTGTGCACAAATGATACAAAGGGTTTCTGAAGGACTTGAATCAGACTTTCGAGTAGTTAATGGGGTCTTGAGATTCAGAGATTGTGTATGCATCCCTCCAGATGATGACTTAAGAACTCGAATTCTAACTAAGGCACATAGTACACTTTACACTGCTCACCCCGGGAGTGTGAAAATGTACCAGGACTTGAAAAGAACTTATTGGTGGTCTGGTATGAAAAAGGTAGTGGCAGATTTTGTGTCAAAGTGCATGGTGTGTCAACAGGTTAAGACAGAGCATCAGCGACCCTTCGGATTATTGCAACCTTTAACCATACCTGAGTGGAAATGGGAGGAGGTCTCAATGGACTTTGTAGTGGGATTACCGAAGGTTAGAGGTCGATTCAATGCCCTGTGGGTTATTGTGGATCGATTGACCAAGTCGGCACACTTTATTCAGGTTAGAGATAATATGGGCACGGATCAATTGGGACAAATCTACGTAAGAGAGATAGTCAAACTTCATGGAGTGCCGAGGAGGATTGTGTCAGACAAGGATACACAACTTGTTTCAGCTTTCTGGCAAAGTCTACAGAAGGCATTAGGTACCCGGTTATCTTTTAGTACAACATATCACCCCCAGTCAGATGGTCAAATAGAGAGGGTTAATCAAGTAATTGAGGATATGTTAAGGGCATGTTGTCTAGATCATGGGACAAGTTGGATTAAGGTTTTGCCTCTGATGGAGTTTGCCTACAACAATAGTTATCAGACAACTATTCAAATGGCCCCGTACGAGGCCCTTTATGGGAGGAAATGTCGATCACCATTACATTGGGATGAAATTGGAGAAAGAGATGAATTGGCCAGCGCTATAGGGCCTGAGATGACCCAACAAATGATTGATCAGGTGAGGTTGATCCGAGAAACGATAAAACAGGCACAAGATCGACAAAAGAGCTACGCCGATCAGAGGAGACGTGACTTGGAGTTTGAGGTTGGTGACTATGTGTTTGTCAAGGTTGCTCCGTATCGACATGTTATGAGATTCGACAGAAAAGGGAAGTTAGCACCACGATATATTGGGCCGTATGAAATCATTCAGAGGATTGGTAAGGTGGCATATCGGCTTGCATTGTCACCAAGTATGAGACGTATTCATAATGTGTTTCATGTATCATTGTTGCGAAAATGTCTTGATGACCCATCCCAGGTGGTTAGACCTGAAGATATTGAGCTAAAGGACAGTTTGGTATATGAGGAACGTCCCGCACGGATAGTGGATCGACAAATTAAAATACTTAGGCGCCGACAAATCCCTTTGGTCAAGGTCCAATGGCGAAATCAACGGGAAGAAGAGGCTACTTGGAAGATAGAGGAGGATATAAGACAGAAATTTCCTGAATTATTTGAGTGAATTTCGAGGCCGAAATTCTTTTAAAGGGGGGAGAAATGTAATATTCTCAAATTAATAAAAAGGATAATTTAGTTATTTCGTTATCATTGTCTGATTATTTTGTTAATATTAAAATTGTGTGTATATGCTTGTATCCAGAAATTATATACATCAAGGGAGAATTCAAAAGAGCATTTCGTTGCTATATTTTTAAATATACGAATTAAATATATGTATATTTACACGTTTAGTTTTAAAAGACACTGATATGGGAATTTAAGGCCGCAAATGATTTTTGTTCTGGAGGCGTTTTGGAGTGATATCAACGCCGAAAAATGGGGGCAGAGAAAGGGAAACATCTCATTTTATTTTTTAAAGCGGTTACTTTCCTGGGGCGAATACTTTGCTGCTTCCTTATATAAAAAAAAGAAAAAAAACAGTCATTTTTCTCTCTGGCTGCTATAGTTTACATCTTCACAGTTTTCTTTTCTTAAAATCAATTCTTTTGGGTCAAAAAGGGAGAGAGCTGAACCTGTTGCTTGTCAACCAGGAAAGGAATTAGACGGGGAGATAACTGCCACGTGAAGACCGACGTAATCGCCGGAGGAGAGGTAGGCCATAAATTCCATGTAAAACTTTGCATGTCGTAAACTAGATTTTGAAAGTTGGTTTTATATATTTATGTGTGTGTGATTATATGTTTGTATTATGAGGAGGTAGCGTACAGTATTGATGATGATGATTAGTTACGGGATGTCTTGATGTTTGAGAGTTAGAGAGAGAGTGATCATGGATCTTTGATGAATAAACGGAGCTCGACTATTATATGTGTGGCAGTAGACACTAGGCGCACTTGCACGGAACCGATGTAGTAGTGTTGTGACTGAGTCACTGCCTGAAACTGTTAGGAAGCGAAATCTAAAAGAACATGCAAGTTACCGTCATCTTCTTTCCAGGAAGCCAACTTGAATTACGTAGTCTGTAGGATGAAGAAGAAATAAAAGAAAAGGAGAAGGAATTAAGCATGTGTAAGTTATTTTGGGTAGATAGGATATTGTGCATGCATCCACACTTACTATATTGCACCTGCACCATTTTAATTAAATCACAGAAAGTATATTAACTAGTTTTATGGATAGAATAAGTTATATGATGATTAATTTATGGTCTTGATTATTAATTTTGTAGACTGTTTTCCAGATTAATTTTATGTGTATATATATATATATATATATATATATATATATATATATATATATATATATATATTCATGGGATAATATAATCATACTAATTGAATCAATAGCATCACTCGTAATTAGAGATCAGTGGATGAGATGTCCTGATCTAGTGAATGTTTGAACCGTTTGATGAGACGTCACGGTTTCAATTAATGAAAAAAAAATAATAGTTATTAACTGGTTTTGTGGTAATTATGTAAACAACATCTGTGATGGATGTTCGAAATTGAGAAGTATGAAATAAGAGGTATCTGAGATGGATGCCCTAATACGTTGGCGTAAGAGACACCTGAGATGGGCGTCCAGCCGAGTGCGTCAATGACGCATGTGATGGTAAAGTTCCATCGAGAATAACCATAAGAGATATCGAATTTATTCTAAATGTCTACTGAGTTTTATAGCTCATATATATTTATTTTAGGGTGTTGCAGGTAGGAAAAATAATGGGGTAGGCGAGGAGGCGAGCAGATCAACACGTTGAAATGCGCTTTTAGCTACACTTATTTTACAGCTATTTTGTTTGTTATTATGATATTTAATAGAATTTATCCATTGGAAAATTTATAAGCTTATTTATAATTTATGAATTTCTTTTGGGAGACTTTGAGACACTCATTGATTTCTAATAAATATTATGATGGTTTCTCACAAGTATTGAATTTTATGGCTATTATATTATTCTCTTTAAAATAATAATAATATAAATTGTTACCAAGGGTATGTAAAAAAAAAAAAAAAAATTATGAGGGGTATTACAGGTATAATCTCCAGTTTCTCCAAAATATTAACAAGAAGCCAGAAGGAGAGAGCTCGGCTTGTGCCAGATTGAAGACACTAAGAAGTACCACGTCCTTCCAGTTTCACGAAGTGAATCCTGTTGGCCACGACAATGATACTGACAAATTATTGGATCAACTGCTTGATAAGAAAAAGCCACAGCGTGTTGTAATCTCAATCTTTGCCACTGGTGGTTTGGGTAAAACAACACTTGCTGGAAAACTTTATCAACATCCAGAAATCAAGAATAAGTTCAGTTTTCGTGCCTTCGTTTCTGTGTCTCAAGATTACAATACTAAAGATCTTCTTGAAAGAATTATACAGTCGTTCAAGAGGAGTCGATACATGCCAGAAATGTCGTAGGAGGATATGACAAACGAAGAATCGATGGGGAGTTATCTTAGAAAATCCCTGAAAGGACAAAAATATTTGGTGGTGATTGATGATATATGGCATAAAGAAGCTTGGGATTGTCTGAAAAGAGCCTTTCCAGATGAGAACAAGGGCAGCAGGGTGATTATGACCACTCGCAATGAAGACATCGCTAGGGGAGTAGATGACAGTACTTTTCCTTATCCACTTCGATTTTTAACGCCAGATGAGAGTTGGCAGTTATTTTGTATGAAAGCTTTCAAGAATCCAAAAGTGGACCAAGGATCAAAGCCGAAGGAATGGGAAATGGTGAAAAAATGTGGCGGTCTACCACTCGCCATTGTTGTATTGGGTGGACAAAATAGGGAAGTAACAACAGGCGAAGCATAAAAACATTCACTGTAATTTAAATAAGCTTAGAGTTTATCTTTACTTAGTCTGCTAGATTATTCTGGTACAAAAGGGATTGCTAGTTGGACCGGTAAGAGCACTTTTTATTGATGAAATATCAACCGGCTTGTGGATGATGTATGAAGAGAATGCTATGGTTGTGATTGAATTTATCGAGAACAGTTGGAGTCATATAAGTAGAAATTTCTTATCTTAAACTATAGATAAGAAGTTCTCGAAATTGAGCTAATTCTTTTCATAATCTTCATTTGCAGATTCCTCTTAATTCTACAAAACAATTAGGAGTTCAGTTGATGAAGAGCCGTGGTCTCTTCCCAGAAGCATATTGGTACTGGATTAGACTAGGAGATTTGGTCGCCTATGTATTTCTTTCCAACTTCCTTTTAACAATGGTTTGATAGTAAGTATTCCATTTTTATGAGCTTCAAAATCCATGGTGTTAAAATATTCTTATAATAATTGAGTAATTTGTTGCAGCTTGGGGAACACCTCAGGACATTTGATGAGGAGTGTAGTAGTAAAGAAAGAGAGCCAATGGAGCTATAACACATGAAAAAAGCCTTTTCTGGTACAATAAAACTATGCGTACCCAATTTTGGTACACAATTTGTGTACACAGATGAGATGTCATCATGTGATTGGATTTTTTTTATCATATGGTGACATATGTTTTAAAATCACCTAATTGCATGATGACACATCATTGTGTACATGAATTGTGTACCAAAATTGGGTACACATAGCATTGCTCTTTCTGGTATATCATTTTGATGAAAAATTTATCAACTTTGTGGTATTTTTTCAAAGTTGTTACATTAATTCCAATGGGCATTATGCAGAAAGAGGAAATGAAAGCTAGAACTCTATAGCAAATAAATAAATAAATACGTATTTATTTATTCAAATAAATAAATAAATATTTATTTATGTATACACACACATAAATATTTAATAATTACTATTATATAATAATTTAATAATCACTAGGTGCACAGTGGATGTCAATAAAGTGGATCATGTGTAGTTTTTAGATAGTTATTTTTACCTGTTTTAATGGTTCCAAAATTTTAAGTAAAAAATTTCTCTCTTTCTTCTCTATATTAATTATTTTGCCAACGGTGGGATTGGTTCCACACCAACTCATTGAATTCTTGAGAGTCATTTGTGCCATAAATGAAGCTGGAAGATTGGTCATTCAGGGCAACCCAAAATAGTTTTGTTTCTGCACCCTATTTACATGAATAATTCCTCACTTTCTTCGTTTTCGTTAATCATTTTCAGATGCCGCCTTCATGCCAAGGGGTGTAGATGCTTTGCAGGAGGGGGTTTAGAGGACCTCGCATAAAGTGTGTGTGTGTGTGTGCGTGTGTACATATATATATTTCGTTAATCATTTTCAGATGCCACCTTCATGCCAAGGGGTGTAGATGCTTTGCAGGAGGGGGTTTAGAGGACCTCGCATAAAGTGTGTGTGTGTGTGTGCGTGTGTACATATATATATTTCGTTAATCATTTTCAGATGCCACCTTCATGCCAGGGGGGTGGATGCTTCGCAGGAGGGGGTTTAGAGTACCTCACATAAGGTGTGCATGTGTTTTTACATATATGTGTGTGTAGGCCTCCACCAAATTTCTCCGAAGGTTTAAAGCATCACCTTCAAGACCATTACTATTTTTTATTAAATCAGAATTATCAATAGGTCCAGGCGTCTATGAAGAAATCACATCCAAACGTTGAAAATCATAATGAAAATTATGTAGTGTATGAAGGAAAAAATCATGATGAAAATGTTCTTTGAGAAAACCAATGTTAATGTGCATCAGAATTTCATAAACTTTGTCCTACAACACAATGAATATTGGAGTAAAATGGAGGAGATGGATCAAAGGCTGCCTTCATTCTATTAACTTTTTGTTTTATATTTTTAACTAAAGTTTACCAAGATGTTGTTTAGAGCTATAAAATGTCAAAATTAAGAATGCTTGTTGACATACCATTCAAAAAGACACCTATACGTTTGCAATGTAGATTGATATTTTACTGATTTAGCAGGTTTAATCCTTATAATAACAATTAAATACCGTAAATATAAGTATATTCATGCAAGTGTAGAATTTTGCTATTACATTAATCAAATATACTTATGACATACCGTATATCTTCAGGACTAAATGAGGACTTCAGTATGTTGATGGCCTCCGAATATAAAGTTTCTGCTTCATCAAATGCCTTCTTAACTCTATACAGCTCTGCCTAAAAGGATAACCAAAAAAGCAGTGACTTCTTAAAAAATTTAAGCACATATTTTACTCAAACACAGAGGGTTCAAGTTGAAAGAGTGATTGCGTAATCATAACACAAGTACAGTGTTGCAGATATCAATATACCTTTATAAGACAAAAATAATAAAAACAAAAACGGAACAAAAATCAACACTGAAGTATACCCTGTATCCTCCTTCAAGCATGTTGCGGGAACGTTGAAGTGGCACCAAACAATTGGTAGATCAAACATACCTACAAGTCCTAAAACATGAGCTAAACTTATTCAATGACACAAATAAAAGGTAAGTACCAATCAGATACGTCACGTAGATAATAGTTATAACCATCTAGAAAAGTAATGTATTTACAGACCCTCTTATTCTTTCCAACCAAATGTTCATCCTACAGAGCCAAAAACTTGCCAACCATTATTTAAGCATGACTAGAAACATGAATACTTAAATGAAAAACAAAACAATAAGAAAATATCCAACCATAAGCTCTACCTTCAAAGAAGTATTTTTATTTTGGCTTTCTCAGCAAAATGTCAAGAGATTAGTCTTCGACATGGTCATTGAATTGAATTTGAATAGGATTATACATTCAAATAAATTGTAAAAACTTATTTATAAAAATTGAGACACCCAGATTATAATCCGGTAAATTAATTGTTTATTTTTATTATAATTTCAAAATAATCAATTTAAACGTCATCATCTCAGGTTGTATAAATAAATTTATGCGATTGGTATATTTTTCTTGGTCCTAGCTATTTTAAGAATCATTGATCTTTAAAATTGATTGATTTGCGGAGCTGTTGGCAAAACTATCAAGAAGAGAAATGGCTGCAAATATCAACCCACATCCTGATATTGATCTTTACACGAAAGTGAGATAACCTTTAGAAAAATGACAACTACATTATGTTATATTCTGTTTTCCTTTTTGTTAATGGTTAATTAATTTTGCAGGGCGCATCAGTCGAAGGGTAGGAGAACAAGGAGAAATCCATTACTTTTTTAACTATTATTTTTCTCTTAACCTTCATTTTCTATCTGTATGAAAATTTCATCGACATCATCATTAAGTTAGATTCTTCTTCATTTAATATGGTAAGAATATATTATCAAACCAAAGAAACGAATTAACAAAAACCAATAATATCAAAATTGGGTATATATATTTTTAAATATATAGATGATATTTTATTATATAATTAATTAATTTTAAATTAAAAATAAAATATATTTTAATTATATATTAATTTATTATTTATATATCTAATTATATATTAAAAATATATAAACACATAATATTTCCTGTACCAACAATAAGTATCAATAGGATAAAAGTTCTTTATTGTTAGCAAAATAGTTGACAGCTATCAATGATAAATAACTCCTATAATTGGTGTCCCTACAAGTTTATATAAAGTTGAATTTACGTAAGTGAAATAAAAAATATTTTAATATTTAGTAATGGATCAAAATAGATATAACATTTGAAATATTATCCACCTGCATATATAGACAAAAGAGGTACATATTATCATCTGTCAAATCGATGTGGGAAATGAAGAAAAGAACAAAAAAATAAAGATAAAACTGCACTGTTCTTCATCTTCGGCTCATTCTCTCTGCGAAGAATAAGAAATAGGATTTTTCATCAAAGAAGTTCTCATGGTTAGTATTGGGTATTTTTATTGATCTATTATATATGTCTAATTGAACGGATCTGATGTTTTTTCACCCGGATTGCCAGACTAACATCTCGTGTACTATATAAACAATTTTAACCCTAAATTTTCTTTTGCCAAATAAAATTGTCATTTATTCCACAATTTTCCTGTATTCTTCTCAAATTGATTCGTCAATATTCTCTTTTTTCTAAGCCACTAGTTGAAGTTTCACACCTTGTCATGAACTGAATATATGTAAAAGAAAAAGTCCCGTTCAGCATCTTCATAAGCTGGATTCCCATTGATTTAATATGATAAGAAATCATTACCAAGCTAAATAAATCAAAGTAGTAATCCAACAATCAAGAAAAATTATTTGCTTTTTTGAAGTGAGATATGATTCTCTTACTTTTATGATTTCGGTGTTTAAATGTTCAAATAAAGATAGACATATATGCACGTTAATGTGATTGAAGTCATGGTAGGGACCAAAACGTAGGTCCCAGCTCTTGATTATGTCATGTTGCATATTTTTAATCATATAACTTGATCAGACAATTAATCTTATTTCGTATCTTCCTGATCTACTTAAAAGACTGTATTATTAAGATTCTCATTGATTTAATATGATAAAAAATGATTACTATACTAAATAAATCAAAGCATTAATCTGACAATTGAGAAAAATTATTAATTTTTTTAAAAAAGATATGATTCTCCCACTTTTACGATCTTGGTGCTAAAATGCATGAATATATTATCCAAAGGAAAGAAACCAATCAACGAATACTAATAACATCAAAATTACATATAAATATATTATCTATATATTTAATTATAAATAATATTTATATATATCTTCTAGTATATCATTAATAATTTTAATTTAAAAATAAAAATATTTTAATCATATATTAATATATTATTTATATATCTAATTATATATTAAAAAATATATAAAATATTGATAAAAGTTTTTTATTGTTAGCAAAATAATTGATACCTATCAATGATATATAACTCCTACAATTGGTGTCCCTACGACTTTATATAAAGTTGAATTTACTTGACCGAAATCTAAATTATTTTAATATTTTGTAATGGATCGAGATAGATATAACATTTGAATTATTGCCCACCCGCATATATAGACAAAAGAGGTAGTTCTAGAAGTGCTATTAGTTTCTTTGCTACGAGACATAATTCTCCCACTTTCCCACTTTTATGATCTCGGTGCTTAAATGCATGAATAAAGATGGACATACATGCACGTTAAATATATGCATGTTAATCAGATTATCACCTATATTACATGTTACGTCAGCATTGATAATAAAAGATTACTGTAATCTTTTATTACTGACAAACTAAACAAGAGAATAAAAGATAGATTATCAAGATAATATTAAAAAACCCAAACCAAACGCCCCATAAGAGAAAACCAACTTGGATAAAGAGTTGTACTGCTTATTACTTGCATAAAGGCCAAAAGACTTTTTCCCACCCAAGTTTTAGAGTATATCTAAAGTCTCACCTATGAGGTTTTAAAAACTCAAACATTCACCTATCTCTAAATTTTTTTTAAATTTTTAGTTAAATAAAAGGGTTAAATTATTATTTTACCTGTAAACTCTAAAACCCTAAAAATTTAAATCATTTTTCTCTCTTAGTTTGAAAAACTAACAATTTCCTCCAAAGGGAAACTAATTCAATGAACAGACAACGTCTTTTGATCTAGCAAAAGGAGCATCATTTGAAAATCTAGTGAAAGGACGGTGTCTGGACAACAAAGCATTGTCTAGATCTAGACGATGTTTCGTCTGTACGACAAAAGATAATGTTTCATCATTCAAATAAAGCGTCTTCCAGATTTGGATGATACTTTATTGTCCAAAAGTGTTACCTATATCTGGACAATGAACCCATTCAGAGTGACGATTTGACTGAGAAGATCAATTGATGGTCAGATTCTCTAAAATCACTAGAGATGAAATCCTAAAAATAGGGGGTAAAACAAAGTTTCAAACAGTTTGGAAGGCGGCTACAAAAGAAAGAAAATTGAAAAGTATGAAACGGATAAGTAAATTTTTTAAAACTTAATTTTAGAAATAAATTTTTGGTTTTTCAAATTAAAGAAAGAAAATAATATAAATTTTTAAGATTTTTAAGTTTAATAATAAAATAATAATTTTAATTCTTATAACTAACTATTCTAATTAAGCTTAATAACTCTCGGGTGAGTATTGAAGTTTTTGGAATTCCACTGAAATATTTGTGCGAATAGGCTAAACCTCCCGTGTGATTAAGTCTTTTGGCCTAAAAATATCAACTTGTCATAAAAAAACTAAAAATATACGCTATTTAAAGGAGTTCTCGTTAGTAAGTACCAAACTTAAAATACCTTGTTGAATCTTCCTAAAAAGTAGAAAAAGCAAAAACAAGCTTGTGAAGTATGGTTGATGCTTTAGTCTCATTTGTGATTGAGAGGCTTGGGGAGTATGTAATCCGAGAAGTAGAGTTCTTTCGAGGAGTGAAAGGCGAAGTGGAATCAATGAAGAACGAGTTGGAATGGATGCATTGTTTCATAAATGATGCACAAAAAAAACAAGTTAACGACGATACCATACGGCGGTGGGTACTTGATATCATGGACATCGCTTATGATTGTGAGGATGTCTTGGATGAATTTATTTTCAAAGTCCACAATGAAGGGATTCCAGATACGCTGAGTGTCGACCAAGCGACTACTTCAGAGAGAAGGCAAAGATTCTTAACTTTCTTGGAGAAGATTTGTTGCATTATTTGCAGCAAAACCCGGCAACAGATTGATTTATATGGCATTGGCAAACAGATTGAAAGACTAAAGGGTAGACTTAATGATGTTTCTCGCAGACGTCAATCGTATAACCTCCAAGACATTAACAACAACATAGAAGGAGAGAGCTCGGCTCGTGGCAGATTGAATTCACTAAGAAGAATCTCTTCCTTCCAGCTTGAAGAAATGAACGTTGTTGGCTACGACGATGATACTCGCACATTATTGGCTCACCTACTTGATAAGAAGAAACCACAAAGTTTCGTAATCTCAATCTTCGGCAGCGGTGGTTCGGGTAAAACAACTCTTGCTGGAAAGCTTTATCATCATGCAGAAATCAAGAATAATTTCAGTCATCGTGCCTGGGTTTCTGTGTCTCAACATTACGACACTAAAGATCTTCTTCAAAGAATTATATATTCTTTCAATAAGGATCGAGACTTGCCAAAAATGTCAAAGGTAGATATGACAAATGAAGAATCAATGGGAAGATATCTTAAAAAATCCTTGGAAGGACGCTCATATTTGGTGGTGATTGATGATATCTGGCATAAAGAAGCTTGGGATAGTCTGAAAAGAGCCTTTCCAGCTGAGAACAACGGCAGCAGGGTAATCATGACCACTCGCATCAGAGACGTCGCTGAGAGAGTAGACGACAGTACTTTTCCTTATGCACTTCGATTTCTAAGGCCAGACGAGAGTTGGCAGTTATTTTGTACGAAAGCTTTTAAGAATTCACATGTGGACCAAGGATTGGAGCAGCTGGGCAGGGAAATGGTGCAAAAATGTGGCGGTCTACCACTAGCCATCATTGTATTGGGTGGATTATTAGCCTCAAAGACAAGGAAAGAGTGGTCCGAGATTCGTAAGCACATCTGGAATGATATGGTGAACCAGAATATTGAAATCACGTATTTATTGGCTTTAAGTTTCGATGATCTACCTTCAGAGTTGAAGGTGTGCTTTCTTTACTTGGGCCTCTTTCCAGAAGATCATGAAATCAAAATAAGGAAACTAATCCGATTGTGGGTGGCTGAAGGTCTCGTATTGCAAAAGGGAGAAAACACAATGGAAGAGTTGGCTGAGAATTACTTGGATCGGTTGATCAACAGAAGTCTGGTTCAAATTGGCCTAACTAGTCGAGGTAGAATTTTCACATGTCGAGTCCATGATCTCTTGCGGGATCTAGCAATTCGAAAGGCCAAAGAGCTCAACTTTTTTTGCACCAAGCATGAAACCCAAAATTTAGTTGAGTCCACAACATCACGACGACAAGCTTTTTATCCTGGGAGAAATACGCCTTTGCTCCTTCAACATTGCAGTCTACTCTCTCGTTCCCTTTTTTTCTTTGGTCAATCCTCCTTTCTTGACCTACCAAAAGTTTGCATAGGTTTTCGAGTGGTAAGAGTTCTCTATCTTGATAATTGCTACTTCGAAAATTCAAACAACTTACCAGAGGAGATAGAAAAGTTGATTCATTTGAAGTACTTGGGATTAAGAAATACATCTATTCTTCATCTTCCATCTTCGATTGGCAAGTTGCAGAGCCTACAAACTCTGGACTTATCAACAACACGTGAGCACGGTGGGCGTATTCAAATACCTTCTGAAATACGTATGCTAACGGAGTTGAGGCATCTTATTGGATGTTTTGATACGAAATTGAAGATTGACAATTTGACAAAACTTCAAACTTTAAAGAACGTACACGGTTGGGTTTGGACTCAAATTAAGACAGAAAAGCTGGTTAATCTTCGAGAGCTGAGAATTTATTGGAACTATCCTACAAAGAATGGCGAGGTCACTTTGGATTCCATTGCCAACCTGAAAAGTCTACGGATTTTATCGATTACATTATTCGATGGTAGCAGTTATTTTGGTTCATTGGAACCCCTCTCTCATTGTGAACATCTTCAGGACTTAAACTTGGAAGGGATTATACTGAACCTACCAGAAAACCTGCATGAGCTAGTGCCAAATCTTGAGTGTCTATCATTAGATGGGTCAAATCTGAAAGATGATCCGATGCCTAAATTAGAGAAGTTGTTGAACCTCACGCATCTCCAGTTGGGCTTCGATTCTTATCGAGGAAGAAAGATGACATGCTCAGCTAATGGTTTTCCTCGGCTTGAAATTCTAAATCTTTGTCCGGGGCCTTTGTTGAATAAGTGGGATGTAGAACAAGGAGCTATGCATGTGCTCAGGGATTTGAAAATCGTAGTACACCCCGAAAAGGGGCTTTCAAAATGGGTGAGGTCCATCAACACTCTAAAATTGTCAGCTCGAGTGCATCTGGAGCGTGATACCATCTGTCGCCTTTGACTTTCGTTTGTTGTGTTGCGCGTTCATCAAATTTGTAATTTGGTAAATCGATTTTTTTTTTTTTTCAATCTGTAATTTGATGTGCTTAATTCTCTCTAACTTGTAATTTGGCAAGTTTTTAATTGTTAATTTGTTGTGCTTTCATGAAAAGTTGTAATTTTCGGGAAGAAAGGCTTGTTTGCATTACTTTTCCTAGTTAATTTGTAGCACTTAGTTGTTTAGTCATTTTCTCTTCTTGGAGCTAAGCATTTCCTCATGAGATTTGTTCAAGGACATTCACATTCATTTAGTTTAAGTTTTGTCTTTTAACATTTTGTAGTAGTTTAATTTTATAAAATATATATTTCGACCGAGTCTCTCACATCCCGGTAATCGGATTTATACATGCTTGGACAATCTCCTTTTGTCATCGTTTCTTTGCAGGGAACATTGAAGTGGCACCAACAGTTTCCTTGACATTGGACAACTTGGTAGATCAAACATACCTACAAGTCCTAAATCATCAGCTAAACTTATTCAATGACACAAATAAAAGGTAAGTACCAATCACAGACGTCACATAGATAATAGTTATTACCATCTGGAAGAAGAAAAGTAATGTATTTGCAGACCCTCTTACTCTCTTCAGCCAAATGTTCATCCTACACAAATATACAAATAGTAATGTTTTTTCCTTTCTTCCATTCTTTGCAAACCAAACACGCTTTCTGCTATAAAACCTATACAAATAGGATCTTACGTCGGATTTGAATAATATTTTATTATTAAAATAAAAATAATTTTAAAAATAAAATATTTTAAAGATTATTAGATATAAATTATAATTATATATAAATAATTATTATATTTATTTAGAGATAATAAAAAATACTAATATATTATTTTATTTAAATATCTTTAGGTATAATTATTTTAAAATATTTTTTTATATTATTTGTTATATTAATTAAAAATAAAATTATTTTTGTCTTAAAAATTGAATAAATAATGATATAATTATAATAAAATTAAGATTATCTTGATAATCTTTTAATACCTAAGATAGATATGATAATCAGATTATCTTTTTTAATACCTAGTATATCATCATTAGGAATAAAATATTACCGAAATTTTGTATTATTTATAAACTAAATAAAATAATATAAGTAATAAAAAATATATCATTATATTAATCTTTCAATCTCTTAAATTAAACAATTCCTTAAAGGTAGTTTGAATGCGCAAAGAGAAAAATTTTAATTATAATTTCTGGTTTTTGCATATTTATTTTATAGTTGGAAAACCATATGTGCCAACTGGGTTATGAGCATTAATTGAATTGGATAAAATCAAAGGATTAAATATAAGTATTTATTAAGAGCCCGTTAACCCAGCTTCCATTTGACTGTCTTATGAACCCAAAATGAAAGAAGAAAAATAATTACTGTATCAGCGGCTGAAATTTTGCTGAAACAAGCGCCGGCAAATATAAATTGGGTTCATGTCCATCTCACATGCATGTTTGTGTTGTTTATGGGTAATTAATTATAAATAAACATAACATAATTATCCATGTTATGTACATATAGTATGTTTGTGTATATTCGCATAATTTTTCCCAACCAAATAATTAACAGTTACTCCAAAAAAATTAAACAATGTTTGTGAAGCCAGCACACAACATAAAGAAATATACATATTCACATGATTTTTCCCCAATAATTAATAATTACTCCTAACAAACTAAATAGTGTATGTATCACCATTTGATTTGAATAATATTTTATTATTAAAATTAAAAAATTATCTTAAAAATATATTATTTTAAAAATTATTAGGAGTATATATTTTTTTTTGTTGAAAAAAAACTGTAGAAAAGTATGAAATCTAATTTTATCGACTTGAAACTTGCAATCTAGTCATGCATGCTCAAGCTACTGAAATGCGGTATTTGTTGAAACATTTTTAATGTGGTTTACACCCACATCAAAAATTGGACCATTTCGGTCCATTATGCAAGAGATGCTCAAACGAGAATGTATCTATTGTTAAAATAATAAAATTGTATGTCCACATTTTAGGAATATTAATTATTTAATTATCTTTTCTACCGTTTATATATTTAATCACATTTTTATTTAATATATATTTATAATCATATTTATATTTAACTTCCCTTTAATAAGAAAAGTTATTTGGTCAAGTATTTAATTTAGTGTTTGGCCAAATGTTTGTTTAGATATATATAAACGATTGAAAAAATAACTAAAATAATTAATATCTTCACATTTTAAATATACAAGATTAATATTCAAACAATATATTATTATATAATTTAGTAATTTTAAATTAATGATATATTATTAGTGTATTATATTATATATAACTTAATCTAGAATTAAGACTATTGAAGCAAACAAGAACATACGGTACAATTCATCTTGCCTTTTAAACTGTCTCCAACATGTGATGTGCATTCAATTGTATCTTTCTTATTAATATATCTTTGGCACCAAATAACGCTAATACTAACCCTTATATGGACAATACAAAACTAGTTGATATAATTATTATGTGGTGCCCCCCCTTCCCCCTTTTTTTTCGATTGATGTCATGTTGCACATTTCTACCCATTTAACTTGATTAGACGGTTGATCTCATCTCCAATCTTCCTAACCTACCTAAAAGGTTGTATTATTAATGTTAGTGTCTCCTATATGTGGCGCACATTCAATTGTATTTTCCTTATCCATATATCTTTGGTGTCAAATAACAATAATGTTAACCCTCATATGGATAATATTAAAATTAGTTGATATAATTATTTGGTCAAGTATTTAATTTAGTGTTTGGCCAAATGTCTGTTTAGATATATTTAAACGGTTGAAAAAATAACTAAAATAATTAGTATCTTCACATTTTAAATATACAAGATAAATATTCAAACAATATATTATTATATAATTTAGTGATTTTAAATTCATGATATATTATTAGTGTATTATATTACATATAACTTAATCTAGAATTAAGACTATTGGAGCAAACAAGAACACACGGTACAATTCATCTTGCCTTTTAAATTGTCTCCAACACGTGATGTGCATTCAATTGTATCTTCCTTATTAATATATCTTTGACACCAAATAACGCTAATACTAACCCTCATATGGACAATACAGAACTAGTTGATATAATTATTATGTGGTGCCCCCCTTCCCCCCTTTTTTTATGATTGATGTCATATTGCACATTTCTACCCATTTAACTTGATTAGACGATTGATCTCATTTCCCATCTTCCTAACCTACCTGAAAGGTTGTATTATTAATGTTAGTGTCTCCTACATGTGGCGCACACTTCCTAACCTACCTGAAAGGTTGTATTATTAATGTTAGTGTCTCCTACATGTGGCGCACATTCAATTGTATTTTCCTTATCCATATATCTTTGGTGTCAAATAACAATAATGTTAACCCTCATATGGACAATATTAAAACTAGTTGATATAATTATTTGGTTAACTATATCTCATTTCCCATCTTCCTAACCTACCTGAAAGGTTGTATTATTAATGTTAGTGTCTCCTACATGTGGCGCACATTCAATTGTATTTTCCTTATTCATATATCTTTGGTGTCAAATAACAATAATGTTAACCTTCATATGGACAATATTAACAATAATGCTTAATTATTCTGTGGTGCCCCTTCTCTCTCTCCCCCCCCCCCCCCCCCCCACCCTCATGACTAATGCCACGTTGCACGTTTCTAGCCATTTAGCCTGATCAGATGGTTGATCTCATTTCCCATTTTCTTAACTAACCTGAAAAGTTGTATTATTAATGTCACTGTCTCCTACACGTGGCGTGCATGTTAATTGTATCTTCCTTATTTATATATCTTTGGTGCCAAATAACAGTAACATTAACCCCCATATGGACAATATCAAAACTAGTTGAAATAATTATTCTGTGGTGCCCCCCTCATGATTGACGCCACGTTGCACATTTCTTGCCATTTAGCCTGATCAGATGGTTGATCTCATTTTCCATCTTCTTGACCTACTTGAAATGTTGTATTATTAATGTCACTGTCTCTTACATGTGGCTTGCATTTAATTGTATCTTCCTTATTCATATATTTTTGGCGTCGAATAACACTAACATTAACCTCCATATGGATAATACCAAAATTAGTTGATATAATTATTATGTGGTCCCCCCACCCTAAGATTGCTGCAATTTCAAATTTTCATTCTTTAACTTTAAAATTTTTAAATACTTATCTATAGGTGGTTAAAATTAAGGTCAAATGACTTATTCCTACCCAAAGTATCCTCTTTTCACAAATTCCCACTCCTTAATTTTGAAAATCTCATTTACCCACCTATAGACAATTAACTTTATCAGTTTTAAGGGCAAAATTATTATTTCTTATGTAATATAAAAAATAAACTTAAATTTTATTTTCTTTTTCCCTTTAAACCTTAAAAGCTAATCATTTTGCCCCATAGGCTGAGTTTTAAAAAATGACATTTTCCCCCCTAAGGTTTAATTTTCAAACTTTGTTGTCATCTTTAACGCCATTGTTAGCAATCTCTCCCTCCTAAAGCTTTCTCTCTCTTTGACAACCTCTCTCCTCTCATCTGGACACCTAATCTATGTTGAATGAAGCCAAGGACATAAAGAGCTTCATCTTCTTGACCAAGCTCTTCATCTCTCCAACTTTATTTGAAGCTAATCAGGTGTCCAAGTGAGAGAAAAAAGTCTTCCAGAGAAAAAGGAAGCATCGGGAGGGAAAGGCCACAGGCAATGACATCAGAGATGGAGCCAGAGTTTGAAAACTAAACCCTAGGGGAAAATGTCATTTTTTACAACTTGGCATATAGGAATGAAAGTATTGGAGTATTCATATGTTCAGAGACCAAGATCAATCTAGGTTCGTAATAGTTACCTTTTTCTTTGTTTTCATGCATTTATATGTGTTATCATGAAATGACATGTATGCAATATGTTCAGGATAATGTGGCTCAACAAGAGTTTGTGTCCTAATAAGAGGATGTGATTCACTAGGAAGATGTCCCCCCGAAAAATGTTGAGAAGTCTCTTATAGCTCCAAAACAATCATAATTTGGTTGAGTTTTATAGAAAGATAAACAATTGATTAGTCCATTCACCGATCTAACAAAGACATAAAGGACCATTGTAACAAAAGATAGCCTATTGTTGTTATGCACCTGGTGGTACCACAGTTCATTAGATAATGACAGTAGACGTGTCTTCCTTGTTGGTTCTAATAGAACAACTAGAAATGTGAGCAAAGGTGTCTTTTGGACCCCATTGGTTACTCAAGGGTTGTGGTTGAATAACTTGATATGCACTTATCTTCTAAGTTCACTTATTTAATTTCACATCGTTCAACTTATGCTCTCATTTCTTTTCCAACATAGCATGTTGAAGCTTTTCTTAGAATACTTTGTCATTATGTTTGGGATAGTAATTAGATGACGGTGTAGCTTTTGCCATGCCACACATTAGAGTTCAAACAATTGGGTTTAGAAATGGAGTGACCATCTTTTTTCTTACATTAAATCCATGACTTCTCCCCTTAATTGCCCAATTAATACTTTTGGGCATGAAACTTCATTGAGAATGTGGTATACTTTGACTTGTTTGTTATGTTATATATTGTTACATTATTTTTAATCTACATTGTGTGTCGGATGTACCTTCCCATCAATTTTGACAGTGACAATGTATGTGTACGACTCTATAGAATATACAACAAGTAAAGTGAAATTTATGAAGTTAATGACACCATATAAGATATTGTCATACATTACTGTGGCTAGTAATTATTATCAATTAAGAAGTACCTAGCCACCGCCTAGGCCGACCAAGTTAAAATTCAGGTATGTTTGTGATGTTCCGAAGCAAGAACTAGCATCGGGAGACTAGAGTTTTTATGTTCATGTTAATAAAGTACCTTGCCCGAAATCATGAGTTTAACTTTACAATCAAATATTCAAAATTGCTCAGGAAGTAAATGGCCATGTGCCTATTCCATGGGAGGACATTTGATAAGAAATATTTTGTGCTCATATTATACATTTACATAATTTATTTGATATTTTCGTTAATAAAATATTTTGGATGTCTATATGGATATTGAGGAATTTAATTAATGGAAAGTGCGAACTGTTGTTGACAATTTATGTAGTGAGTATTGAGGACTTAAATTAATGGACAACTTATTTTACTTATTCTTATGGTTTAGTAATTCGTAATTATGTCTTGTTGCAAAGAAATTAATGACACTTCAGAACTACCTCTTTTATCTATATATGCAAGTGGGCATTATTTCAAATATAAGGTTATATCAATCTCCATCTATTACCAAATAATAAAATATTTTAGATTTCGGTAAAATAAACTCAGCATGAAGATGTAATGACACCAGTAACAGTAGTTATTTATCTTTGATAGTCATCCATTATTTTGTTGACAGAATTCTTATCCAATTGATAGCCACTCTTGGTATTTGTTGATTGGTTTCTTTGGTTTGGTAATCCTTTTTTCTTTGTAATATTAAATAAAATTATGTATACAAATAAATTATATAAATTTATTTATAAAATTAAGGAGATAAATTATAATTAGATAATATAATTATTTATTTTTTCTCTCATTTTAAGATTATTTAATAAGATAATGTTATATTAATTTATATAGATAAATTTATATGATTTTTTTGTACACATAATTTTTTTTATAACAAATAATATTGCTCATAAATAAATAAGAATCTAGGTTAACTAGGCGACTAAAGTAAACTTTTTTGTTTTTAAGTACACACAATTGACATTGCAATATTACATATATTAATGTCAAATATTGAATAATTATTAATAAAATAAATTATAGATTATAATTACAAATTATATGCGGGAGTAACCTTTTGTGTGTGTGTTTGTGTGTGTATATATATATATATATATATATTGCAAAACTCAATCAAATTGCATGGGAAATTAATTAAAATAGGTATGATTAATTTTAGATTAATTTGTGTATAATTATTGGCGTTTACTAATAAGAAATAGATTAATTTCTAATGTAAAAATTGATATTTATAAATCGTAACGCAATGATGAATATAACTATATAAAATGTGTGTAAATATGAAAAAGTGTGTACAAATGTAAAAAGATATGTGCGAACACGAAAGGGTATGCACGAATATGAAAGGGTGCACACCTTTTATGATTTATATATATCAATTTTTACATAAGAAATTAATTTGTTTTCAATCCATAAATATCAATAATTACACAATAATTAATTTAAAATTAATTTGTATATTTAATATAATGATACAAGAAAAAAAGAAGATTGTCTAATAAAAACTATTGTAAATATGAAGTAATAAAATAAAACATATTATTGAAATAAAAATTAAATTTATTTAAAAAAGTAAAATTACTCAAAATTTACCAAAAAAGATTTAAACAGAAAATTTCTTGACTATTTTAATTAATTTTTCCCAAACATTTTGTTAGAATCAAGCCAATTACTGTAGATTATTAATATCCTTACTTTTATTATTTTAAATAATAAATGTTTTATTATAATCACGTCATCACGTCAATGAGAAGACATCGGACAGACATAGGTGTATTATTATTTTAAATACAAAATGTTTTTTAAGACCCCGTGATTAAAGTCTTAGTTCTATATATACTGTCCGTGTTGGATGGCTATTTAAATGGAAATATTTCATTTTTTTTAGAACGGATTATTTTTTCCACCCAAAATTTGGCCGTAATAGTTGATATAAACAACTTTTTCCCACTCAAAATCAAATATAAATAATGATTTTTTGCCAAAAATTAAATTATATTAATAAAACAAAAATATTAAAAAATAAAATTATTATTTTATCCCTATTATATTATTTTTTAAAAATTATCATATAATCTTAAATTAATAAAAATTAGCATTTCATCTTCACTCAAAATTAAATTATATTAATAACACATCAATATGAAAATGTGAAATTACTGCTTTATCTTTACTATTCCATTTTCAAAATCACCATAAAACCCTAAATAGACAAAAAACTAAAAAAAATATTTTAAATATTCAAATTATATAAGAAATGTCTTATTTTCTTTTCGTTTTCACCCACACTCATTCTCTTTCTATAGATAGGGGTGTTTATCAATTCGAAAATAAATTGAGTCATATTCAAATTGACATAAAGTAACTTAAACTATCATGTATTAATTAGAATATCAAGAGAAACGTTACTATAACAGAATTTATTAGAGACATATTGAAGAAATGTTAAAGAACATGTATTAACAATAGTTAAAATTTTTACATATTATATATATTTATATCTTCATAAAATTGTAATTACTCCTATAATTCTCGATATTATTTAAAATTTTATTTCATATTTTAAAGAGTTTTAGTATATAATTTTTTGAAAAATTTGTAAATAAGATAAAATTTTATAAATGTGTTTTGATAATAGTATGTTATGGTAATTTAGAGAAGAAAAAATAAAATAATAAAAACATTCCAGAGGGTGATTTCAGGTCAATTTAGTTATATTAAGTTAACCCAAATTATAATTCAAATTGGGTTAATATTGAAAAATTTCACATGATTCTAATTTATATTATGTTAGGATCAAAGCTATTTGATCTAAAATCCAAATCTATACGACGCAAATTAGACACGTTAATTGGGCCGGGCCAAATGGAGGCCCGGCCCGAAGCACAAAAAAAAGCCTGGGCACGATAAAGCTCGGCCTAGGACTGTAGAGTGTCGGGCACATGGGCCTACCGGGCCGGGCCTAAGGTTTTAATATTAGGCCCATGGGCTGGCCTGATACTGTTTATATATATATATGTATATATTTTTTCTTGGGCAGCATAAGCAAAAGGCAACAGAAGCAAATTTTGGCTTCTGCTGCCTTGCGACCGAAGCAAACGGTGGCAGAAGCTGCCTTGCGGCAGAAGCAGATTTCTGCTTCTGCCTTGGTCTGCTTCTGCCTATGCTTCTGCCAGGTAGAAGCCTCTACATAATTTAAAAAAAAAAAATTTTAAATAAATCTATTTTATTTCTTTATATTTTCACTTTTATTTATAAATTTTTTAATCACTCAATTTCAATTATTTCATTATATTTTCAATTTCATTAACTCTCTTTCAAAAAATATCTAAATTCGTAAATAATAATTATTTATTTTTGAAGAATTCAGAGATTTAAATATAAAAGATGAGTAGATAAATATTATATGGTAAATATATTTTATTTATGTTTTGTAATTCATACCGTATATAAATTAATTTATTTGTACTATGTTATCAATTTATAATATTTTTCATTATATAACTACGGTATTCCTCCGTCACAAGTGAGGGGTTATAAATCTATTATTCGGGATACTGTTATCAATTTTAATAATTGAAAAAAAATTATGTTAAAAAATGTTAATTAAATTTTTTTAAAAAATTGATTAAATGGGCCGGGCCGGCCCGATTAAAACCCAACCCGGCCCCGCCCGATTAAAGCCCGTTACTGTTTAGACTGTAGGCCCGGTATGGCCCATTAGCCTGATGGGCCGAGCCGGAGCTAGCCCGGCCCGGCCCATTGACATCTCTAACGCAAATACAATAATGATAATACAAACTGCGAATAGAGACAAACCAATTGGATGTAAATTATTAAAACTTTTATTTTTATTATTTTAAAAACTAAATATTTTATTATAATGAGGATATTTTGTCAAAGAGAGAGACGTAAATGTGTTATTATTTTAAACAAGATTAAAGCCTTAATTGGAGCTCTATCCATTTTTTTAAGAGTGAATCACATTGTCCCACCCAAGGTTTGACCTTAAAACACCGTTCCACCCATAATTAACATTAATAACTTTTTTCCCATCAAAATCCAAGCATAAATAACATTTTTTCACTTAAAATTAAACTCTATTAATTAAACAACCATGTGAGAAAGTAAAGTTAATATTTTATCATTATTATCTCATTTTTTTAAATTATCATATAATCTTAAATTAACAAAAATTAAAAATAATATTTTAAATATCCAAATTATATAAGAAGTCAATTATTTCGTCTTCTTTTTAACTTCTTCCTCTCTTCCTATATATTAGAAGGTGAATTATTATTTTCATAAACGGTAGGGTCTTTTTATTTGGGGGTAATAGAAAATTTGGAGAAAAAGGTTTTGGTTTCAAAATATCATGCTACCCCAATAGTTTTAAAATTGACAATTATATGTTAAAGAATTGAATAAAATATAATAACTTATGAATGTAAATGTTATTTTACAATTATTAGAACTATATAATAATTTTAAAATATATGGAGATTTAAAAAGAATTCAAAGATTGATATATGAGTTTTTAAACATTTTTAAAGATTAAATTATTATGTTTAAAATGTTTGAATTAAATAAAAATGAATGAATGTTAAAATTATTATTTCAACATTAAACCACGAGTATTTTCGAACAAATTTTAATTTTTTATGAGAAAATATTATTTATGTCAAATCAGAGGGAAAAAATGTTTTTAATCCAAACCTTTGGGTGAGAAAATGCTGCATATATATATATATATATATATATTTTTTTTTTTTTGAGCAGTAAGAAGAAAACACGTACCAAGTTCTCTATAAAAATGGAGAATGCGTTCCTTATTCTCTGGCACTATAAGATTTGCAATCCGAAGAAAAGTTGTAGAATGAGCATCAACGGCTTGGAAGATCAGAGGTTGAAAGGGTTACAGGATCTGGCCGCGATAGGAGATGTCGTTAAATTATTTTCAGAACTCACGAAGGATCCATATGTTTTGGAGGATATTGAAAAGATACCATTAGTGACTACTCCCTTACACACAGCTGTAAGCCAAGGAAAGATCCATTTCGCCAAGGAAATAGTAAACTTAAAGCCATCATTTGCTTGGAAGCGAGACGAACGAGGGCTTAGCCCCCTCCATTTGGCTTTGGAAGGGAAGCACCTGCAGGAAGGGCAGAATCCTCGTGATCCAGATTTGGAGTGGGAGTACCAGGAACTTATAACTTGGATGATTAAACATGACAGTGGGCTTGTCCGTGTTAAAGCAATGGGATTGGTTACTCCTTTGCACTATGCAGCTCAAGTAGACGATGAATCCAGCTTGGCTGAGTTTTTGCATGTTTTTCCATCATCAATCGAAGATTTGACTGTTAAATCTGAAACTGCTGTCCATGTCGCCATAAAAAACGGGAGTTTCAAAGCCTTTAAAGTCTTGTTAGGATGGCTTCGACGCTTCGACAAACTGGAGATCCTGAACAGGGAGGACGAAGAAGGAAACAATGCATTGCATACTGCAGTATCTGCAAGTAAAGCTGAGGTAAGCATCCGATATTCCTTCTCATTTTCTTTACATAAGCTTCTAATATTTCATTTTCTCCTCAATAATGAAGATGGTGACGCTGTTGCTTCGATATATGGGAGTGAATGAAAGGAACAGTAAAGGCTTGACAGCTTTGGACGTGTTCAACGATCGCCAAGGTCAAGGTTCGCTAGATGCAGCAGTTGGGGACATTCTACTTGCTACTAAAGCTAAAACTGCATCTCAACTCCATCGTCCTTCACAAAAAATTTCACTAGTCGAGAAGTTTTCAGGTGGCTTTTCGTTTTCAGAAAAACTTCGGCTAATCTTTGGTATGGGTTACCGACGCGTTGATGAAATTTCTCTTGTTGAAGTCCGAAACGCACTGCTTGTGGTAGGTGCATTGGTAGCCGCAGCCACCTATCAAGTTCCACTAAGCCCCCCCGGAGGATTTTGGCAAGATAACGGCAATCTGCAGCCAGCAGCCAACAACGCTACTATCAGTAACAACAGCACCACCACCACCGTCTCTAGTACAGGGCCTTCTGAACACCTTGCAGGGAAAATGATTGTGGTGTCTTCAGTCCAATTAATGTTTTTGACAGCTAATTCTTTAGCCTTTTTTAAGTCTATGTACTTAATTCACACTCTCGTAGCTGGGTTCCCATTTAGCTGTGTCATTATGGTTATGATGGCTTACATGGCATTGTCGTATTGTTGTTCTATTGCTGAAATTGTAAGTCCTAAAGGTATCGTTTGGACTCCGTTTTCCATTTTTCTGAGTGTAGGTTATGCAGTAGTTGTTTTTCCGGGAATCTTCAAGAGAGGCCTTAAAATGCTTACCGCCACGTACAGTAGGAACCTAGGAAGAAAAGTGAATTTATTTTTAGCTCCCGCTTGATTATATTTTGTTGTTAGAGTCGACAATATTGTTTGTAATGTTATTGTTGCACATGCTTTTAATATATTTAATGAAGTTGTTTCTTTCACCGTTATGATGGGATTTCAACTCTAATCACCTCAATATATATATATATATATTTTATAATTAAAAATTAACTTACATTTATTAGACCCATAAATTTAAATAAGTGAAAATTTTATAAATATGCGAAAGTTTTATAAATATAATAACATTTTAAATTAAAATTTTTATTTTAAAAATTATAATATTTTATTAGTTTTATTAACTCTTTAAATGAATATATCTTAATTTTTAAAGATATTGTTTATATTTTTTTTTAAATCTAAGGATTATAAAATAGATCATATCTGAATAAAATTATGAATTATTATTGATTTTTGAGGTCATTTATTCTTTCAAACAAGCTTATTTTATAAAGTTTGACTCTTTCATATGAGTTTATTTTATCTTTGTATTGGATATTATATTACACTATTTTTTAGTGAATGGTTTGACATGGAAAATAAACAAATTAACCTGATCCAACTTGTGCTTAAATTAAATAAAAAATGTTCATAAATTAATGATAGTAAAAAAAAACAAATGTACCTGTCAGATATTAATTACAATAGAATGAATAAAAAATAGGCCAAAATACTTATCCTCATCCAAGCTTTAGAACATTATTAAACTTTTATTTAAAATGTTTTAAGAATTTAAATATTTATTTTTATGTTAAAATTCTCAATCATCATTAAAAATAAAATTATTATTTAATAAAATATTTAAAAAACAAAAATTTATCTCATTTTTTAATTTAAAAATTAATAATTTTTTATCTAAAAATTTAAAAAATTATTATTTTATCTTAATTTTTTTTTATCACCTTCTCTATTTTGATTAACAACTGACACTTCTCACCCATCTATTCTCCTAAGGAGAAGTTGTCAGTACATATAAACAAATTATATAATATGAATTACTATACCATAAAAATAAGTTTAAAAAAGGATTAAATAATTGCATAGTAAGTAATTATTATTAAATAATAGAGCACTGATTTAAGGTTTGGTGAAGAAGCAAATTATAATAATTGAATAAGTCATATCAACATTAACATCACCCCTGAGCTGAAATATAAACAAATTAACCTGTTTCATGCAACTTGTGATTAAATTCATGACCGACAGAAAAAACAAATTAACCTGACGCATATTAATTACATTATAATGAATAAAAAATATCAACTTGTCATAAAAAAGAAAACTAAAAATCTTGGCCATCAGAAGGAGTTCTCGGTGTTAGCCGATAAACTTGCTAAATAAGGCAACGGAGACAGATTGCCATGAGATCTGCACTAAATGAGGCAATTGGAGACAGATTACTATGCAATTCGCAAAACGTAAAATGCATATAACTTGACCCCCTTTGACTTGACTTATTAAAAAAATCAATTATATATATATACACTCACACACCATTTTAGTACCTTTGATTATATGTATGATATATTATGCTATAAAGTATATTTCCAATTTTTGAATAAGTAAACAAGTGTAATTAGATTAGAGTCGAGTTTGTTTAAACTCGAAAACAAGTTTGGTTCGAATAAACTCAAAACAAGATATATTTAAATAAATTTAAGTTTAAACTCAAGTTCAAGTTTGAAAATCAAAAATTTTTTAGTTTGAACTCGAACTTAATTTTAAGGGGTATTCAACTCATTAAAAACACAAACCTGAAAAAATTAATATAAATAAATTAAAACAATATCGTTTTGAGTAATATGCATCAAAACAACATAAGTTTAGTCATTTTTTACTTCATTATAGTATCAAATTGAGCTCAAAGCTTGATTTAGTTTAACTCAAGCTATTTTCCTTTCAAGTGATTCGAACTTGAACAACTTTAATGGGAGTTTGGTGAGCTCAAGCTCAAGTTTAACTCCCTTCAAATCAAATCGAACTCAAGTTTAGTTTGATTGGAATCTAATGCTATAAACAAATAATAGAGAGAGTTATTTATATTTCTTACTTGCTTTCCCCTTTCTCCTTAACATTATCAACCCTTTTCTAAAATAAATATTTATGTTAATATTTGTGAACTATACCATATATATTAATATAAATATTTGTGTTTATTTTAATTTAAAATATATTTATATTACTGTAACATTGACCCTAAATATCATTTTTGGTTCTGCCCGCTGGTAACAACTGAGGGTTAAGAAATGTAAAAAATCTCCAAACCCTCACTGCAGCACTTAGAATAGCAAGGCAAGACTACAGAGTTCACAGGAAAAGGTTGGTTCATTGCTGTAGCTTTTATTGTCACGTTACCAGCAAGAATTTAGTGTCCCTGAAAATGTGTATGTCCTATACATGTACTTGAATTTCTTCTTATCAAATCACTGATACTCTTTTTGAGAAATTTTTCAGAGGTAACAAAATTTATCAACCCGATGTAAGAAACTTCGGTTCTTTTATAACATTGACTTTATTTAATATAATATTCTTAACCACTGGAGTTACATTTGAATGTTCAACAAGTTGTAGAAAATGAATAGAGAAAGCGCTACGCAATGGCAGGAATTGCACTAATTACTAGTCAGTTTGTCAAATTAAGATACAAAAACCAAGAATGATATTAAATCTATACTATATTATTTTTTGTTCATAAAGCAGCAGCATTTCAACTCAATCAAATTTAAAGAACCAAACATTTATACTAAAAACCACCACCAACACCTCCACCTCAGTTCTTATCTACATCCAAACTATAAAATAATATCTCAAAAAACAAAAAACCAAGAACTAAACCCATAATTTTTGTTTTTCAATAGTCATACTAAATTTGAAGCCATCCCAGAACGACTTTCATGCAAAGCACAGAAATAATCCTAATAACAAGGCAATTTTCACCCAAAAAAAAAAAAAAAGTTAAAATGAAAGGGACATGGTACCGTATCTAGCCCATAACTGGGGCTCAATGCCACTGCATTCAAGGATCAAGATTGGGACCTTGGGGTTTAAAGTCTTGAGATCCTTATGGTTCTTCTCTATAAATGATCTACAATAAGAGCAAAATTTAAACTAAATATATATATTTATTTAATACATATAAATTATATAAGTATATATATACATTTTATATATATATAAAAACACTTCCCCTGAGCAAGAGGCTTTGATAGACAAATCTCTTTTACATTCCCCTCATTTACACATACCAATCAAATGGAAGATTATTAAATTTAATAACCCAATTTCTCTCTCACGTCTAACGGCTCTCCTCCAATGACTCTCTCATACCTAACAGCTCTCCTCCAATGGCTATTTCTTATTTATTTTTATATGAGAAGAAGAGCACCGGAGAGAAAACAGTCCTTCATTTAAGCAGAGAATGCACCGGTGAAAAGACAGTCCTTCATTTAAGCAGAGAATGCAGTTTTTGGCCAGATGCAGGGTGGGCATTTGCAGCAGGAAGGTGGGCGTTATTTCTGCCTGATACTTTCTCCCAAATGTGACCTCTGATTATGGTTTTGTTTGTCTATATGGGAAATGAGGGATATTCAACATTCATGTTGTGTGTCTAAATGTCAATCCAAATCTCTGCTTAAGTCAATTACCACTGTGTTGGATGAGATAGGCTTTGAGCATTTGCATTGATAACAAATAGTCACTGAAAATGCCCCAGATATATTTACTTGAATGAAATTTATTGTAAAACAAATAGATGATCTGTTTCTCTTGTATTTTTCTCAGTATTTAGGTAATGTTTTCTTTAAGATGAATAATGGTCATGTCCATTCTGAATCTCTATGTTTACTCTTTTGCTGGTACTTTAATGCTGTTGATAATATATGTTAGACATTTGTCCTGAAATGTCTTCAGATTCAAGGGCGCAACACGCAACAGAAGCAATTTTGTTACAAGTTATATTTAGCCAATTTATATATGCAATATTATCTACTATGAGCACTGTCTCTTAGTGGGTTAAGTTATCTGAGGACAGATCATGCCTATAGCATAATTTGTGAGATTTCCCTAACAAGTCTTGCAAGATAGTAGTTTTGGACAGTGTTGGAGAAAATCAAACTTTAAACACTTATTCACAGGATAAGAAATGGTATATGTTACTTGAACTGGGAAAATCAGATGATAGAAAGCCCATCAGAAGAGAAGGATTTCCAAAAGACATTGTGGGGTTTTGGTGATTCACATCTACTGTTATGCAATCATTCACCTGTCAGGCTTCTTAACAGTCAAAGGCTGAGAAAGAAATTCAAACATCTTAGAACTTGATTGTTCCAGTTGTATGTGTTCTCCTGAATCATGTGATTTGGAGGGTATGCTTTCAATGCATGGGTTTCTTGGCCATCTGAAGATCAACTAGTTATTGATGATGTAAAACTAACCATTATGCTCCCAAGTATCACATTCTTGTATGCTCGGATGTTTTACATTCATTAGTTTCTTAAGTATGAACACAGTGGTACTGTTGGTTAATTTTGTAAGAGAGATTAGTTGTGTTCTTACTTTATTATTGTTTGATTGCAGAAGAGAGAGCTATCCAATGTATGAAGCTGTTGCCCTACATGGTAAGAAAACATTTCACGCTAAAGTTACTGAAAGCCTGGGAATGAGTTGGAACCAAGATCCTGAAAGCATTTCCTAAATACGAGGATACACCATTGAAACTATTATAGATGGAAAACCTCTTCATCCATTAAACAAACACCATATGGTAGCTATGATATGCTGCTCCCAGGCAGACAAACAGGTTTGTCAAAATAATTAATTCTTTAATTGAACTTATGAGTATATGTATAATTCTGAAATTCAGATATGATGATCTCGATGTGAAAGACATAGCCATGAAACAGAGCCAGAGAGAAATTATGGGAGTTGAATGAATTGAGTGTGTGTATATATAAATAAATATTGTAAGGAAACACAAGTGATGGAGAGAAACAGAGAACTCGAAATAATCTAAGTTGGTGCAGTTTTTAGCCAGATGGATTATTATCCTAGCTACCTATCGGCATCTCTTGAGGCAGCTCATCAGGTTGCAGGCTGTGGCTATGAGGACAGTACTAGCTGGGGTATCAAGGTAATATGCAGCAAGTGTGTTCATAAGAAGTCATTTCTCGACTTTCAATGATTTGCTTGCTTGATTTATTTTGTTACTGGAATGTCTATCTATTTTAGACATTGTCCTCTTAAAATCTTAAGATTGGGTTACCAGAACTAGAAGGTTGATTGGTACATATCAAAATCCTCAATGGAACTAATATAATATAATTTAAGAAAACCTCTACATATCATGTACCTTCTGCTCTGCTCACATCTCTGTATCATATTATAGCAAGTAGTAAAATGGTATATCTGGTTCATACATTGTAGTACACTACAGTACACTAATGGTAAATTTCACACAGATCAGTTTGGTTTTTGTTATGCACTGACATGTAGGGAAGCTAATAATTTTAAGCACTCAAATTAATAATTTAGTAGCACTCAGATTAACAGTGCTGCAAATAGCATATATTTAATTTTATGCACTCAGATCAGTTTACAATAATAAACTAAAATTATTGTAAAGATGTAGTGATACTAATAATTTAGTAGTTATATATCAATTATAGTTATTCATTTATTTACTTAATAAAAATTTTTATTTATACCCATTGCCAACATTTGTAGATGGGTTATTTCGATTTATTTTTTTGGTAACCATTCTTGTCATATAAAATACATAGGAATCTGGTCCATTTTAACAAGACGAACTTTCCTTTCTTAAATATATGCTATTTGTAGCATTACATATTTTAATGTTAAACAATGTTATATGTATCTAATTTTAAATACTTAATTAAATATCTAGATGATGTGTTATTATGTGAGTAAATAGTATTTAATTTTTAATTCAAAATCATTTAATTATATAATGACATATTATATAAATACTTAATTGGATACTTAAAACTGTGTGTAAATAGTATTATTGATTAATGTAGTATCCATATATGGATCTTCATGAAGGCATCAAGCAACCTAATTGAATCATTAAACCGAGCAATGATGCATGTTATGCAGGAAGATTTTACCCCTAATAATTGTACCTCATATAGCATTAGTCATAGAATAGATCTTTGACTAAATCACTCAACATAGACTCACCCCAAAAGTGTGTAAGGTTGTAATCATCACCTTATCGTCCAAATTAGTTGAGCCGCTTTTAAAAACAAAGTGTGGAACGTTCTTCCACTTGTTGTGCTCTACTTAAATTTGTAATTCGGTGTCCCTTGAACTTGTAATTTGTAATTTGCTTTCCTGTAAATTGTAATTTGTAATTATTGTGATGAGTTTGAGCATTTTATGGCTTGTTTGCATTACCTTTCCTAGTTAACTTGGAGCACTTAGTAATTCAGTAAATCAAATAGAATAAAATTGTTAGCCATTTTATCCTAGCAGTTATCATGATAACGATCTTTCATTGTGGACAATACAATTAGGTTTTGTCTAATAGAACGAGGAGTATATTAAACGAAGAGTAAAAAAAGGGAAAAGATGACAAGACTTTTAACTTGGTTAAATCGATAAATCAAAAGTTTATATTCTCATAAATGTTATGAACTGAATGTTTAGATTAGTAACAATGTTATATGCTAAAATGATACGATTAGGAAATAACTGAAATCATAATTAAAAATTATGATAAGATTGTGAGATAAGATTATGATAGGATTAGAAATAATGGAATTGAATTATGATTAAATTAGTTTGAGAGAATCAAGAAACTTAATAAGATTGAATTCGGATAAGATTTTAGGATATGAAAAATATTGTCTTTAAGGTAGCTTAGGTTGTGGATAGCCTCTTAGGGCTGATTGGAAGGTTTTTAGTGCCTCAAATAGAAAAAAAATGAGAGGTTTTGACTCTTTGAATTGTCAGTTTATCAATTGTAAACCCTTTTTATCAATAAAAAGTTTTTTATGTTCTTTTTATTGTTTGTGTTTTTACTATTATTTGGTAAAACAATTGGCTATGATTCTATCAAATGGTATCAAAATAGTGAGATCTGACAAGGGAGAGGGTAAATCGCCCCAAGGGATGTTTTGGGTGATAAAAAGGTGACAAGGTAGCTTAGGTTCTCTTAGGGCTGATTAAAAGTAATACTATATGTATCAAATTTTGGTACATAAATATATACATACATAAATATATTATCTTATAATTGAATATTATTTTATTACTAATTTAAAATTACTCAATCACATAATTATACATTCATATGCATATATATTTATATATCAAATGTGTATATATATATTTTTATCGATTTGTTAATAAGTTATGAATTCGAATAACGAGTTCAAACTATTGATCTGAATTATGAATTAAAATCAAATTTTTTTTAATTGAGTCAAACATAAGCCAACTTTAATTTTGATTAGATGAATTTAAGAAAACTTAAGTTAGAGTATTTTTTATTCAAATTAAACTCGAATAAATAAATATTTAAATTTTGTTTGATTTATATTTATCTGTAATTTTTAATATGCTTATATGACTAATAACAATGGATTTATAAATTTTTAATAAAAATATAAAACATCAAATCATTAAAAATATAAATTTATTTAGTTTAATAAAAATATTTATAATTAACCGTTAAAATTATAAAAGTAATACTAACAACAAAAGATTATTTGTCCTCCTGTTGGTTTTGTCCTGCTAAAGGTCTTTTTTTTTTTTTTTTTAAGTGTTTATATACATATGGTATGTTTGTGTATATTCGCATAATTTTTCCGAACCAAACAAATTAAACAATGTTTGTGAAGCCAGCACACAACATAAAGAAATATATACATATTCACATGATTTTTCCCGAATAATTAAAATTACTCCTAACAAACTAAGTAGCGTTTGTGTCACCGTTTAATTTGAACAATATTTTATTATTAAAATTAAAAAATTATTTTAAAAATATGTTATTTTAAAAATTATTAGGTGTAAATTTTTTTTTGGTTGAAAAAAAACTGTAGAAAAGTATGAAAGTAATCTAATTTTATCGACTTGAAACTTGCAATCTAGTCATGCAAGAGATGCTCAAGCTACTGAAATGCGGTATTTATTGAAACATTTTTAATGTGGTTTACACCCACATCAAAAATTGGACCATTTCGGTCCATTATGCAAGAGATGCTCAAACGAGAATGTATCTATTGTTAAAATAATAAAATTGTATGTCCACATTTTAGGAATATTAATTATTTAATTATCTTTTCAACCGTTTATATATTTAATCATATTTTTATTTAATATATATTTATAATCATATTTATATTTAACTTCCCTTTAATAAGAAAAGTTATTTGGTCAAGTATTTAATTTAGTGTTTAGCCAAATATTTGTTTAGATATATATAAACGTTGGAGAAAATAACTAAAATAATTAATATCTTCACATTTTAAATATACAAGATAAATATTCAAACAATATATTATTATATAATTTAGTAATTTTAAATTAATGATATATTATTAGTGTATTATATTATATATAACTCAATCTAGAATTAAGACTACTGAAGCAAATAATAACACACGGTATAATTCATCTTGCTTATTAAATTGGCGTTGACCTTTGATCAAACTAATTCTCTTACTTTTATGATCTCGATTCTTAAATGGATGAATAAGGATGGACATGCATGCATGTTAAATGTGATTGAAGTTGTGGCAGGGACCAAAAAGTTGATCTCCCCTTATGATTGATGTCATGTTGCACATTTATAATCATTTAACTTGATCAAACAGTTAATCTCATTTCCCATCTTCCTAACCTACTTGAAAGACTATATTATTAATGTCACTGTCTCATGCACGTGGTGTATATTCAATTGTATCTTCCTTATTCATATATCTTTGGTGTCAAATAACGTTAATATTAACCTCCATATGGACAATACCAAAACTAGTTAATATTATTATTATGTGGTCCCCTGCCCCCCTCATGATTGATGCCACGTTGCACATTTCTAGCCATTTAGCTTGATCAAACGGTTGATCTTATTTCCCATCTTTCTAACCACCTGAAAGGCTGTATTATCAATGTCATTGTCTCTTACACGTGATGCACATTCAATTGTATCTTCTTTATTCATATATCTTTGGTGTCAAATAACGCTAACAGTAACCCCCATATAGACAATACCAAAACTAATTGATATAATTATTATGTGGTCCCCCCCCCCCCCTTGATTGATGTCACTTTACACATTTCTAGTCACTTAGCTTGATAAAACGGTTGATCTTATTTCCCATCTTTCTAACCTACCTGAAAGATTGTATTATTAATGTCATTGTCTTTTACACATGGTGCACATTCAATTGTATTTTCCTTATTCATATATCTTTGGTGTCAAATAACGCTAACATGAACCCCCATATGGATAATACCAAAACTAGTTGACATAATTATTATGTGGTCCCCCCCCCCCCTCATGATTGATGTCACGTTGCACATTTCTAGCCATTTAGCTTGATCAAACGGTTGATCTTATTTCTCATCTTTCTAACCTACCTGAAAGGCTGTATTATTAATGTCATTGTTTCTTACACGTGGTGCACATTCAATTGTATTTTCCTTATTCATATATCTTTGGTGTCAAATAACGCTAACATTAACCCCTCATATAGACAATACCAAAACTAGTTGATATAATTATTATGTGGTCCCCTCCCCCCCCCCCCCCCCCCCCCCTCATGATTGATGCCACGTTACACATTTCTAGTCATTATTTAGCCTGATTAGACAATTGATCACATTTCCCACCCTTTGAACCTACTTGAAAAGTTGTATTATTAATGTCACTGTCTTTTACATAAGGCGTGCATTTAATTGTATCTTCCTTATTCATATATCTTTGGCTCCATGTGGCATACATTTAATTGTATTTTCTTTATTCATATATCTTTGGCGCCAAATAACGCTAACATTAATCTCTATATGGATAATACTAAAACTAGTTGATATAATTATTATGTGGTCCCCACCCCACCCAAGATTGTTGTAATTTCAAATTTTCATTCTTTAACTTTAAAAATTTCAAATACCTATCAATAGATGGTTAAAATTAAGGTCAAAAATCTTATTCCTACCCAAAGTATCCTGTTTTACTTCTTAACTTTGAAAATCTCATTTACCTAATCATGAATAATTAATTTTGTTAGTTTTAAGGGCAAAATTATCATTTTATATGTAATATAAAAAATAAACTTAAATTTTATTTTTTTCCCCTCTAAACCCTAAAAGCTAATCATTTTGCCTCATAGGTCAATTTTTAAAAAATGACATTTTCTCTCCTAAGGTTTAGTTTTCAAACTTCGCTATTATCTTTAGTGTCATTGTCAGCGGTCCCTCCCTCTTAAAGTTTTCTCTCCCTTTGACAATTTCTCTCCTCTCATCTGGACACCTAATCTATATTGAATGAAGCCAGGGACACGAAGAGCTTCGTCTTCTTGACCAAGCTCTTCATCTCTCCAGCTTCATTCAAAACCAATCGGGCATCCAAGTGAGACAAAAGAGATTGTCAGAGAAAGAAGAAGCATCGGGAGGGAGAGGCCACCGGCAATGGCATCGGAGATGGGGCCTAAGTTTGAAAACTAAACCCTAGGGGGGAATGTCATTTTTTAAAACTTAGCCTATAGGAAAAATGGTTAGTTTTTAGGGTTTAAGGGGGGAAAAAAAATAAAATTTTAAACAGTTAGAATTCTATTAACTTTAACCACCTATAGGTATGTAAATGAGATTTTTAAAATTAAGGAGTGAGAACTTGAGAAAAGACGATCCTTTGGGTGGGAAATAGTCATTTGGCCTAAAATTAATGACAACAGTTAAATTTTTTGGGTAAAATCACCATCTTAACTAATGATGAATTAAAAAATAATAAAATATTATCCATTTTTTCCCTATATTTAGAAAACGAATAATTTCTCCTTAAGATTAAGTTTTGAACTATTACATTTTCCTCCCTAAGGTTTTTTTCTTTTTCTCTCCCCTTTTTTGGTGTTGTCACGATTGGCTTCTCTTTCCTTCCCTCTAGTTTGCTTTGCCAATGCCTTCTCCATGTCTTCATCATCGAATGAAGATGATGCCTTCATCTAAAAATGAAGATGACGTCTTTGTCACTAGATGAAGAAGTGGAGAAGGCATTGACAAAGCGAACCAAAGGGAGGGGAAGACATGCTGACCAGTAATAGTGCTGGAAATAGAGAGAAATAGAAGGTTGAGTTGAGTTGATCACTTCACTAGATTCCAAGATTGAATATAAGACCCTTGTAGAAATTTACAAATCTTTATTAAGACCTTTGTTCAAAATCAAACATTTGTAAATATAAATTTAATTATATTTATAATAATTAATAATATATTATATACGAGCATAAGTTTTTAACTATTAAATTAAATCATGAGTAAAAATTTTCCATATTATATTTTCTTGATAATCTATTTACTCTCATCGACGTCATCATTATGGTTCAATGTCTTTCATGGAATTAATATTTGCAATGGCCTGTCAAACCGATGGTGGGAAACAGTGGAAATATTAGGCCAAAAAACTTGTTTTCATCTAAGATGTAGTGAAATCAATAACACAAATGTGTGATAGATTTGTACGTTAACTGACATATAGATCTGCTAATCACTATTATATGAATTTAGATAATAATAATAAATAAAATTTTAAAATAATAATTTTACTTTTGATATTAATAATAAAAAAAGATAAATATTTAAATTTTTTAAAATTAATAAATAAAAATTTGAAAAAATAATAATTAACAGTTATGTACATATAGTATGTTTGTGAATATTCGCATAATTTTTCCCAACCAAATAATTAACAGTTACTCCAAACAAATTAAGCAATGTTTGTGAAGCCAGCACACAACATAAAGAAATATACATATTCACATGATTTTTCCCGGATAATTAATAATTACTCCTAACAAACTAAATAGTGTTTGTGCCACCGTTTGACTTAAATAATATTTTATTATTAAAATTAAAAGATTATCTTAAAAATATATCATTTTAAAAATTATTAGGTGTAAATTTTTTTTTGGTTGAAAAAAACTGTCGAAAAGTATGAAAGTCATCTAATTTTATCGACTTGAAACTTGCAATCGAGTCATGCATGCTCAAGCTACTGAAATGCGGTATTTATTGAAACATTTTTAATGTGGTTTACACCCACATCAAAAATTGGACCATTTCGGGCCATTATGCAAGAGATACTTAAATGAGAATGTATCTATTGTTAGAATAATAAAATTTATGTCCACATTTTCAGAATATTAATTATTTTAATTTTCTTTTCAGCCGTTTATATATTCAATCACATTTTTATTTAATATATATTTATAATCATATTTATATTTAACTTCTTTTTAATAATAAAAATTATTTGGTCAAGTATTTAATTTAGTGTTTGGCCAAATGTCTGTTTAGATATATATAAACAGTTAAAAAAATAACTAAAATAATTAATATCTTCACATTTTAAATATACAAGATAAATATTCAAACAATAAATTATTATATAATTTAATAATTTTAAATTAATGATATATTATTAGTGTATTATATTATATATTACTTAATCTAGAATTAAGACTATTGAAGCAAACAAGAACACACGGTACAATTCATCTTGCCTCTTAAACTGTCTCTAACATGTGACATGCATTCAATTGTATCTTCCTTGTTTATATACCTTTGGCACCAAATAACACTAATACTAACCCTCATATGGACAATACCGAAATTAGTTGATATAATTATTATGTGGTGCCCCCCTTTCCCCCCTCTTTATGATTGATGTCATGTTACACATTTCTACCCATTTAACTTGATTAGATGGTTGATCTCATTTTCCATCTTCCTAATCTACCTGAAAAGTTGTATTATTAATGTTAGTGTCTCCTACATGTGGCACACATTCAATTGTTTCTTCCTTATCCATATATTTTTTTGGTGTCAAATAACAATAACGTTAACCCTCATATGAACAATATTAAAACTATGGTGCCCCCTCCCCCCCCCCCCCCCCTTCTCTCATGACTGATGCCACGTTGCACATTTCTAGCCATTTAGCCTGATAAGATGGTTGATCTCATTTCCCATCTTCTTAACCTACTTGAAAGGTTGTATTATTAATATCACTGTCTCCTACACGTGGCGTGCATTTTAATTGTATCTTCCTTATTTATATATCTTTGGTGCTAAATAACAGTAACATTAACCCCCATATGGACAATATCAAAACTAGTTGAAATAATTATTCTATGGTGCGCCCCCCCCCCCCCCCCCCTTCATGATTGATGCTACGTTGCACATTTCTAGCCATTTGGCCTGATGAGATGGTTGATCTCATTTCCCATCTTCTTGACCTACTTCAAATATTGTATTATTAATGTCACTATCTCCTACATGTGGCTTGCATTTAATTGTATCTTCCTTATTCATATATCTTTGGTGCCAAATAATGCTAACATTAACCTCCATATGGATAATACCAAAACTAGTTGATATAATTATTATGTGGTCCCTCCCCCCCCCCCCCCCCCCCCCCCCCCCCCAAGATTGTTGCAATTTCAAATTTTCATTCTTTAACTTTAAAAATTTTAAATACATATCTATAGGTGGTTAAATTAAGGTCAAATGACTTATTCCTACCCAAAGTATCCTCTTTTCACTAATTCTCATTTCTTAACTTTGAAAATCTCATTTACCCACCTATAGACAATTAACTTTATCAATTTTAAGGGCAAAATTATCATTTCATATGTAATATAAAAAATAAACTTAAATTTTATTTTCTTTTCCCCTTTAAACCTTAAAAGCTAATCATTTTACCCCATAGGCCAAGTTTTAAAAAAATGACATTTTCCCCCCTAAGGTTTAGTTTTCAAACTTCGCTGCCATCTTTAACGCCATTGTTAGCGGTCTCTCCCTCCTAAAGCTTTCTCTCCCTTTGACAAAATCTCTCCTCTCACTTGGACATCTAATCTATGTTGAATGAACCCAAGGACACAAAGAGCTTCATCTTCTTGACCAAGCTCTTCATCTCTCCAGCTTTATTCGAAGCCAATCAGGTGTCCAAGTGAGAGAAAAAAGTTGCCAGAGAAAAAGGAAGCATCGGGAGGGAGAGGTCGCAGGCAATGACATCAGAGATAGAGCTAGAGTTTGAAAACTAAACCCTAGGGGAAAATGTCATTTTTTAAAATTTGGCCTATAGGAATGAAAGTATTGGAGTATTCATATGTTCGGAGACCAAGATCAATCTAGGTTCGTGATAGTTACCTTTTTCTTTGTTTTCATGCATTTATATGTGTTATCATGAAATGACATGTATGCAATATGTTCAGGATAATGTGGCTCAACAAGAGTTTGTGTCCTAATAAGAGGATGTAATTCACTAGGAAGATGTCCCCCCGAAAAATGTTGAGAAGTCTCTCATAGCTCCAAAACAATCATAATTTGGTTGCGTTTTATTGAAAGATAAACAATTGATTAGTCCATTCACCGATCTAACAAAGACACAAAAGACCATTGTAACAAAAGATAGCCTATTATTGTTGTGCACTTGGTGGTACCACAGTTTATTAGATAATGACAGTAGACGTGTCTTCCTTGTTGGTTCTAATAGAACAACTAGAAATGTGAGCAAAGGTGTCTTTTGGACCTCATTGGTTACTCAAGGGTTGTGGTTGAATAACTTGATATGCACTTATCTTATGAGTTCACTTATTTTATTTCACATCGTTCAACTTATGCTCTCATTTCTTTTCCAACATAGCATGTCGAAGCTTTTCTTAGAATACTTTGTCATGATGTTCGGGATTCTTGCTTCGGAACATCACAAACATACCTGAATTTTAACTTGGTCGGCCTGGGCGATGGCTAGGTACTTCTTAATTGATAAGAATTACTAGTCACAATAATGTACGACAATATCTTATATGGTGTCATTAACTTCATAAATTTCACTTTACTTGTTGTATATTCTACAGAGTTGTACACATACATTGTCATTGTCAAAGTTGATGGGAAAGTACACCCGACACACAATGCAAATTAAAAATAATGTAACAATATATAACATAACAAACAAGTAAAAGTATACCACATTCTCAATGAAGCTTCATGCCCAAAAGTATTAATTGGGCAATTAAGGGGAGAAGTCATGGATTTAATGTAAGAATGAAGCCACCGCCCAGTCTGACCAAGTTAAAATTCAAGTATGTTTGTGATGTTTCAAAGCAAGAGCTAGCATCGGGAGACTAGAGTTTTTATGCTCATGTTAATAAAGTGTCTTGCCCAAAATCATGAGTTTAACTTTACAACCAAATATTCGAAATTGCTTAGGACGTAAATAGCCATGTGCCTCTTCCATGGGAGGACATTTGATAAGAAATATTTTGTGCTGATATTATACGTTTACATAATTTATTTGATATTTTCGTTAATAAAATATTTTGGATGTCTATATGGATATTGAGGGATTTAATTAATGGAAAGTGCGAACTACTGTTGAAAATTTATGTAGTATGTATTGAGGACTTAAATTAATGGACAACTTATTTTACTTATTCTTATGGTTTAGTAATTCGTATTTATGTCTTGTTGCAAAGAAATTAATGACACTTCATAACTATCTCTTTTATCTATATATGCAAGTGGGCATTATTTCAAATATCAATCTCCATCCATTACCAAATATTAAAATATTTTAGATTTCGGTAAAATAAACGCAACTTAACATGAAGATGCAATGACACCAATAATAGTAGTTATTTATCTTTGATAGTTATCCATTATTTTGTTAACAGAATTCTTATCCAATTGATAGCCATTGTTGGTATTTGTTTTGGTTTGGTAATCCTTCTTTCTTTGTAATATTAAATAAAATTATGAATACAAATAAATTATATAAATTTATTTATAAAATTAAAGAGATAAATTATAATTAGTTAATATAATTATTTATTTTTTCTCTCATTTTAAGATTATTTAATAAGATAATGTTATATTAATTTATATAGATAAATTTATATGATTTTTTTGTACACATAATTTTTTTTATAACAGATAATATTGTTCATAAATAAATAAGAATCTAGGTTAACAAGGCGACTAAAGTAAACTTTTTTGTTTTTAAGTACACACAATTGGCACTGCAATATTACAATATTAATGTCAAATATTGAATCATTATTAAAAAATAAATTACAGATTATAATTACAAATTATATGCAGGAGTAACTCTTTTTTTTTGTGTGTATATATATATATATATATATATATATATATATGCAAAACTCAATCAAATTGCATGGGAAATAGGTATGATTAATTTTAGATTAATTTTTGTATAATTATTGACGTTTACTAATAAGAAATAGATAAATTTCTAATGTAAAAATTTATATTTATAAATCGTAACGCAATGATGAATATAACTATATAAAATGTGTGTAAATATGAAAAAACGTGTGCAGATGTAAAAAGATACGTACGAATACGAAAAGGTACGCATGAATATGAAAGGGTGCACACCTTTTATGATTTATAAATATCAATTTTTACATCAGAAATTAATTTGTTTTTAATCCATAAATATCAATAATTACACAATAATTAATTTAAAATTAATCTGTATATTTAATATAATGATACAAAAAAAAAAATTGTCTAATAAAAACTATTGTGAATATGAAGTAATAAGGTAAAACATATTATTGAAATAAAAATTAAATTTATTTAAGAAAGTAAAATTAGCCAAAGTTAGTCAAAAAAAATTAGACAGAAAATTTCTTGACTATTTTAATTAATTTTTCCCAAACATTTTGTTAGAATCAAGCCAATTACTGTAGATTATTAATATCCTTATTTTTATTATTTTAAATAATAAATGTTTTATTATAATCACGTCATCACGTCAATGAGAAGACATCAGACAGACATAGGTATATTATTATTTTAAATATAAAATATTTTTTAAGACCCCATGATTAAAGTCTTAGTTCTATATATATTGTCCGTGTTGAATGGCTATTTAAATGGAAATATTTCATTTTTTTAGAACGAATTATTTTTTCCACTCAAACTTTGGCCGTAATAGTTGATATAAATAACTTTTTCCCACTTAAAATCAAATATAAATAATGATTTTTTGCCCAAAATTAAATTATATTAATAAAACAAAAATATTAAAAAATAAAATTATTATTTTATCCCTATTATATCTTTTTTTAAAATTATCATATAATCTTAAATTAACAAAAATTAACATTTTATCTTCACTCAAAATTAAACTATGTTAATAACACAACAATATAAAAAAGTGAAATTACTGTTTTATCTTTACTATTTTATTTTCAAAATTACCATATAACCCTAAATAGACAAAAAAACTAAAAAGAATATTTTAAATATTCAAATTATGTAAGAAACATCTTATTTTCTTTTCCTTTTCACCCACACTCATTCTCTTTCTATAGATAGGGGTGTGTTTATCGACTTGAAAATAAATTGAGTAATATTCAAATTGACATAAAGTAACTTAAATTATCTTGTATTAATTAGAATGTTAAGAGAAACATTACTATAACAGAATTTGTTAAAGACATATTGAAGAAATGTTAAAGAACATGTATGAACATTTGTTAAAATTTTTACATATTATATATATTTGTATCTTCATAAAATTGTAATTACTCCTTTAATTCTTGATATTGTTTAAAATTTTATTTCGTATTTTAAAGGGTTTTAGTATATAATTTTTTGAAATATTTGTAAATAAGATAAAGTTTTATAAATGTGTTTTGATAATAGTATGTTACGGTAATTTAAAGAAAAAAATTAAAATATTAAAATCATTCAAAGGGTGATTTTAGGTCAATTTGGTTATATTAAGTTAACTTAAACTATAATTCATATTGGGGTAATATTGAAAATTTTCACGTGATTCTAATTTATATTATGTTATGATCAAAGGTATTTAATGTAAAATCCAAATCTATACGGCTCAAATACAATAATGATAATACAAACTACGGATAGAGACAAAACAATTGGATGTAAATTATTAAAACTTGTATTTTTATTATTTTAAATACTAAATATTTTATTATAATGACGATATTTTGTCAAAGAGAGAGACGTAAATGTGTTATTATTTTAAACAAGATTAAAGTCTTAATTGGAGCTCTATCCATTTTTTTAAGAGTGAATAACATGTCCTACCCAAGGTTTGACGTACAAAGACCGTTCCACCCATAATTAACATTAATAACTCTTTCCCATCAAAATCCAAGCATAAATAACAATTTTTTCACTTAAAATTAAACTTTTTTATTTAAACAACCATATGAGAAAGTAAAGTTAACATTTTATCTTTATTATTTCATTTTTTTAAATTATCATATAATCTTAAATTAACAAAAATTAAAAATGTTATTTCGTCTTCTTTTCAACTTTATTTCTTCTTCCTCTCTTCTTGTATATTAGAGGGTGAATTATTATTTTTATAAACAGTAGGTCTTTTTATTGGGGGTAATAGGAAATTTGGAGAAAAAGGTTTTGGTTTCAAAACATCATTCTATCCCAATAGTTTTAAAAATTGAAAATTATATGTTAAAGAATTGAATAAAATATAATAAATTATGAATGTAAATGTTATCTTACAATTATTAGAGCTATATAATAGTTTTAAAATATATGGAGGCCTAAAAAGTATTCAAAGATTGATATATGAGATTTTAAACATAATAATTTAAGATTAAATTATTATGTTTAAAATGTTTGAATTAAATAAAAATTAATGGATGTTAAAATTATTATTTCAACATTAGACCACGAGTATTTCTAAACAAATTTTAATTTTTTATGAGAACATATTATTTATGTCAAATCAGAGGGAAAAAATTTTTTAATCCAAACCTTTGGGTGAGAAAGTGCTATATATAAATATGGTCAAAGAACTATTTCCCACCCAATGTTTACTTTTTGTGCAAATTCCATCCATTAACTTTGAAAAACCTATTTACCTACCCATGGACTGTTAAAAAAAACAGATTCAAGGACAAAATCATTATTTTATCTGTAATATTAAAAATAAACGTAAATTTAATTTCTTTTCTACCTCTAAACCCTAACAACTAACAATTTCTCTCAATCCAAGTTTTTAAAAGTAACATTTCACCCCCTAGGGTTTCCAAACTTTTGAATTGAATTTTCTGGTAACGATCGACAATCTCCAAATGACGTCTCTTTCTCCCTGACATCTCCTCTTTCTGATCGTGCAACGTCTTCTCCTCTTAGGAGTCGTCATCGACGAAGACGACGCGTCTTCGTCGAGACGAAGACTCTTCTTACGTCGTACAACATCGAAAGTATACGACCGGAAGGAGAGGCCTTTGGAGAGGGAGAGCAGATGTTTGGAGATCGCCAGTCATCATCGAAAAAATTAGATCTGAAGTTTGGAAACCTTAGGGGGGGAAATGTAATTTTTGAAAACTTAGATTGAAAGAAAATTTTTAGTTTTTAAAGTTTGGGAGGGTAAAAAGAGATAAAATTTTAAGAAGTTAGAATTCTGTTAATTCTAACTGCTCATAGATAAGTATTTGATATTATCAAAAATAAAAGAATAGAAACTCAAGATTGCAGCTTACCTTGGGTGGGAAATAGTCCTTTGGCCATATATATATATATATATATATATATATATATATATATATATATATATATATATATATATATATATATATATATATATTGAGCAGTAAGAAGATAACACGTACCAAGCTCTCTATAAAAATGGAGAATGCGTTCCTTATTTTCTGGTACTACAAGATTTGCAATTTTGTTAACTACCCTAATCTGAAGAAAAATTGTAGAATGAGAATCAACTGCTTGGAAGATCATAGGTTGAAGGAGTTACAGGATCTGGCCGAGTTAGGAGATGTCGATAAATTATTTTCAGTACTCACGAAGGATCTATATGTTTTGGAGGATATTGAAAAGATACCATTAGTGAGTACTCCCTTACACACAGCTGTAAGCCAAGGAAACATACATTTCGCCAAGGAAATAGTAAATTTAAAGCCATCATTAACTTGGAAGCGAGACGAACAAGGGCTTAGCCCCCTCCATTTGGCTTTGGAAGGGAAGCACCTGCAGAAATGGCAGAATCCTCGTGATCCGGATTTGATGTGGAAGTACCGGGAACTTATAAAATGGTTGATTAAACATGACAGTGGGCTTGTCCGTGTTAAAGCAATGGGGTTGGTTACTCCTTTGCACTATGCAGCTCAAGTAGATGATGAATCCAGCTTGGCTGAGTTTTTGCATGCTTGTCCATCATCAATCGAAGATTTGACTGTTAAATCTGAAACTGCTGTCCATGTCGCCATAAAAAAGGGGAGACTTAAAGCCTTTAAAGTCTTGTTAGGATGGCTTCGACGCTTCGACAAACTGGAGATCCTGAGCAGGGAGGACGAAGAAGGAAACAATGCATTGCATACTGCAGTATCTGCAAGAAAACATGAGGTAAGCATCCGATATTCCTTCTCATTTTCTTTACATAAGCTTCTAATATTTCATTTTCTCCTCAATAAAGAAGATGGTGAAGCTGTTGCTTCTATATATGAGAGTGAATATAAGGAACAGTAAAGGCTTGACAGCTTTGGACGTGTTCAACGGTCGCCAAGGTCAAGGTTCGGTAGATGCAGCAGTTAAGGACATTCTACTTGCTGCTAAAGCTAAAACTGCATCTCAACTCCAGCGTCCTTCATTAGTCGAGAAGTTTTTAGGTGTCTTAACGTATTTACAAATAATAATTCGGCAAATCTATTTTATGGATTACCGACGCGTTGATGAAATTTCTCGTGAAGACCGAAACGTACTACTAGTGGTAGCAGTATTGGTAGCCACAGCCACCTATCAAGCTCCACTAAGCCCCCCCGGAGGATTTTGGCAAGATGACGGCAATCCGCAGCCAACAGCCAACAACGCTACTATCAGTAACATCAGCACCACCACCACCGTCTCTAGTACAAAGCCTTCTGAACACCTTGCAGGGGAAATGATTATGGAGTCTTCAGCCCAATTAATATTGTTGACAGCTAATTCTTTCGCCTTTTTTACGTCTATGTGCTTAATTCACACTCTTTTAGCTGGGCTCCCATTTAGCTTAGCCATTATGGTTATGATGACTTGCATGGCATTCTCGTATTGTTATTCTATTTTTGAAATTTCAAGTAACAACGTTACCGTTGGGACTCTGTTTCCCATTTATCTGGCTGTAGGTTATGCAGTTGTTGTTTTTCCGGGTTTCCTCAACAAAGGCCTTAAAATGCTACTGCCACGTAAACTAGGAACCTAGGAAAAAAAGTGAATTTAATTTTAGCCGCCGCTTGATTATATTTTTTTGTTGGAGTCGGCAGTATTGTTTGTAATGTTATTGTTGCACGTGCTTTTAATATATTTAATGAAGTTGTTTCTTTCACCATAATGATGGGATTTCAACTCAATCACCTAAAATATATATATATATATATATATATATATATATATATATATATATATATATATATATACATATATATATACATATATTTTATAATTAAAGATTAACTTGTATTTATTAAATTGATAAATTTAAGTAAATTAAACTTTTATAAATATGGTAAAATTTTAAATCTAAATTTTTATTTTAAAAGTTATAATATTTTATTAGTTTTATTAACTTTTAAAATAGATATATTTTAATTTTTAAAGATATTATTTGTACTTTTTTTCAAATCAACCAAAATTATTTAATAAAACTATTATTTATTAAATATTTAAAAACTTTAAAAAAAATTTAAATTTAAAAAATTAATATTTTTTAATCCAAAGATTTAAAAATTGTTATTTTCTTTTGGATATTTTTTTGGTCACTTTCTCTGTTTTGATAGACAATTGATACTTTTCACCCATCTTTTCATTCTAAGTAGTCGGGAGAAGTTGCCAGCATATATAAACAAATTATATAATATGATTAACTAAACCATAAAAATAAGTTTAAAAAAGGATTAAATAATTGCTTAATAAGTAATTATTATTAAATAATAGAGCACTGATTTAAGCTTTAGCTGAAGAAGCAAATGATAATAATCGAATAAGTCATATCAACATTAACATCACCCCCGAGCAGAGATATAAACAAATTAAACTAATCCCATGCAACTTGTGATTAAATTAATGATCTCCAGAAAAAACAAATTAACGTGACGCATATTAATTACATTATAATGAATAAAAAATATCAACTTGTCATAACAAGGAAAACTAAAAATCTCGGCTATCAGAAGGAGTTCTCAGTGTTAGATGATAAACTTGCTAAATAATGCAATGGGGACAGATTGCCATGAGATCTGCACCAAATAAGGCAATGGAGATAGATTATCATGAAATTTGCAAAATGCTATTTATAACTTGATTCTAAATTGATTTAATTAGTTATTTTTATTAAGAGTTGGTTAGTTAATTTCCTAATTTGTGATAGCTCTTACTTTATAAAGTTGTAATTTTTCTATTAGTTGAAGTGAGAATTAAAAAAAATAGAGACTCCTGTTCTCCTCTCCAGCTTCTTGGTTTCGAAATTAAACAGTTTAGGCCAATAAGTTCCAGCAATTGGTACTCCTCTCTGGGTTCTTGGTTTCGAAATCAAATAATTTAGGCCAAAAAGTTCCAACAATTGGTGTCAGAGCCACAGAAAAAAGGAAGAAGGAGATGGCCAGGAACAGATTTCAAACCCCAAAGCTCACGAAGCAGAACTATGATATCTGGTGCATCCAGAAGAAAGCTCTCTTTGGATCAATAGATGTCTGGGAGTTAGTCCAAGATGGATATGATGAACCCACAAATGCTGAAACCGAAGATGCAATGTCTCAAGAAGAAAAAAAAAAGAGTTGAAAGGAACGAGGAAGAAAGACAAGAAGGCTCTATTTACAATTTTTCAGGGCATAGATGAAAGCATGTTTGAGCTCATCGCCTCGGCAGAGACATCTAAGGAAGCCTGGGATCTTCTAAAGAAATCATTTGGAGGTGTAGAAAAGGTAAAGAAAATTTGTCGTCAAATGCGAAGGTCGCAGTTTGAGACGCTAAAGCAAGAAGGTTCAAATTCAATGACTAATCACTTCTCGTGAGTCATTGGAATCGTGCATCAGATGAGATGGAATGGTGAAACAATCCAAGATGCTCGAGTTATGGAGAAAATCCTACAGTCCCTAGTTCCAAAATACAAAATGGTGGCAATAACCATTAAGGAATCAAACGATTTGGAACATATGTCAGTGGAGCAGCTCATGGGTTCTCTTCAAGCATATGAAGAAAGGTTGAAAGAAGACAACCAATCAATTGAACAAGCATTGCAAACTAAGTTGACAATGCAAGATTCCAAGAGTGAAAGCAATAGCGGAAGTTGGCAAAAAGGAAGAAGTCAAAGAAAAGGAAGAGGTCGTGGAAGACAAAATTATAGACAAGACAAGGAAGAAGAAGTACAAACTAACAACAATCAAAGGGGACGTGGCCGAGGACAAAGTAATGACAGAGACAGAGGTAACAAACTATCAGAAGTTTGGACATTATGCATCTGAATGTTGGCACCGAAAGGAAAACAAGGTACAATTTGTTGAAAAAGAAGAAAAGATGCAAGATGATATTCTGCTAATGGCCTGTAGAAGTTCAGAAGCAAGTGAATCCAGCACCTGGTACTTGGATACAGGCGCCTCGAACCATATTTGTGGATCTAAAGAGTGTTTTGCTGAACATGATGAAAGTTACTCAGGTAAAATTGCATTTGGACATTTATCCAGAAGACCGGTAAGGGGAAAAGGTTGGATCATGCTGGAATTAAAGAATGGAGAGCACAAATATATTGGAGGAGTGTATTTCGTACCAGACATGAAAAACAACATCCTAAGTGTGGGGCAATTACTTGAAAAGGTATACGAGATTCAAATGAAAGATTCAACGCTTCAAATGTGAGACAAGAATCAGACTCTTGTAACCCTTGTAAAGATGGCAAAGAACAAGATGTTTCCACTATCTTTAAGTGTATGCAATCCAAAGTGTCTTATAGCTTCGATTAAGAGTGACTCAACCCTTTGGCACTTGAGGTATGGACATCTAAACTATGAATCTTTAGATCTATTAATATTAAAAGGAACGGTAATTGGGATGCCCAAAATACAAAACCAAAACAAATGTGTGAAGTATGTGCCGTAGGCAAACAACGAGGAAGCATCTTTCTACGTAAAAGATTAGGAAGAGCTACCCAGAGATTGGAGCTAGTACATTCACATATCTGTGGACCAATAACCCCTGCTTCTATGGTGGAAATAGATACATTTTAATGTTTACAGATAATTATAGTGAAAAAACATGAGCTTACGTATTAAAAGAAAAATGAGAGGTGTTATCTAAATTCAAAGAATTCAAAACTTTGGCTGAGAAGCAGAGTGGAACCTGGATAAAGAAGCTGTTACTTACCGTTTGAGTTTATGTAATGGAGAGTTGTTTTAAAATTTCCATCATAATAAACAGACTATTCTATTGTATGTTTGTGGTAATATTATTATAGAAATATATTCATTGGAAGAAAAGAATATAAAAAAATATTAAATAATATTAATTTTGCTAAACATGTCCCAGTTTTAAATGAATTATGATAAATCACATATGTTCTTTCTATTTATTATGTGACTATTTATTTTATTGATTTGATATACACTACTTCCATCAAAAGAAGTATGTATGATTACAACATCAATTGTAGAGACATAATAAAGAGAAACTAACTCAAAGTGTGAGAAGTTCACTCACACTTACACAGTTACACCTAACCATTTTCCTAACCAATGTGAAACAACCCAAGTTTAACACAATTTTCCCAAGACCCTCTAATATGAAAAGTAACACTTCCACCCAAGTTTAACATGGCTCTGGGTTCCTTTCACATTCAAATTTTACAAATAAGACATTGAATAATTCGGTAGGTTTCAGGGCATCCAAGAAACACAATGGCAAGTTTGTAGCATTGACCACTTGAACAATTTGGCAATCAAAATGTTCTCCACCAAAACAGAACATATTAAACCAATTGCTGTGCCTTGGAAACAAGATGACAATATTGAATACTCAGCATTAAACAAGATGACAACCCCTGCACTAAGTTAGCCTTAATCCCCGGTGCTACCCCCAAAACAGTCCCGTCGCTTGGTGAATAGCGAAAGCAATTCAAGAATACACACACACAGTCCACACAAAGATACATTACTTGAACAATTGCTTCAGTACAAACCATACAATGAAGCCTTATATATAGGCATCTTCCCTATGCCCTCGAATATCTACCCGTGTACAATGAATTTACATTCCACATAGCACAGCTCCCCGTAGCTGGCTGCCCCAGGTAATAAAGATAAGAATTACACTTAACAAGGCATCGGATTCGCACCCTTGGACTACATTGGATATTTTGCTGGAATAGTATTATGGAACACTCCAGAACCTTTGCTGCTGGATTCCTTGGCCCAAACACCCCTGTTGGCCTTGCTGAATAATGGGCTGGATGTCCACTGAGTTGCTGCACAAACCTGGCCTTGCCCCTGGGCTTGTCTGCTGCACTGCTTCTGACCTGTATTCATACTCTGGCAAGCTGAACCCGGGTTCACACTGCCCGCTGCCCCTGATTGGTGCTGTGACAGCCCCGCGCTGCACCCGCACCAATCCGTCCGTGACAAAGATCTCTAAATCCTGAGCTTAATGAAATATTCATCATGCATTTTTATTATTTATAACATAATAAAATCATTTCCTCATATATCATGATTCCAACCAAAGAAAAATAACACTAAAATAGCATATATAAATTCAACTAGCTTCTCTGAATAATCAATTACTGATAATTGTAATAGTTGATCTTACCTTTTTTATTAACAAAAAATATATTTAATTCAATTAGCCAATACTTTACAGATTTTTATAATGAATTGTCTTAGTTTTTGACAAAAAAGTTAAAACAAACGAAAATGTTATAAATATGAACTAAGTTCTTTATGCATTAATTTCAACATATCAAACAATTTTTCAAAGAACAAGGAGAAATCTATTACTATTTTCACTATTTTTTTTCTCTTAGTCTTTATTTTCTATCTGTATGAAAATTTCTTAGACGTTTTCGTTAAGTTAGATTTTTCTTTATTTAATATGGTAAGAATGTATTATCAAACCAAAGAAATGAGTCAACAAATATCAATAACATCAAAATTAGGTTTGTATATTTTTAAGTACATAAATAATATTTTATGATATAATTATATAATTTTAAATTAAAAATAAGATATACTTTAATCATATATTGATTTATTGTTTATATATCTAAAACAAAATCCAACCTTTTTTCATAGTAAAAAATTTTTTAGGTTGTAAAATTCTAGACAAGGAACTTTTCCTTCTTGGCTGCTGGGAAGCATTATTAATTTCTTTACAACAAGACAAATTAAAGACAAATCATCGATCCGGTCACATGGCTGCAACGACAAATGAAGAAAAAAACAGAGAAACAATTATAATTGGGTTTGTAATGGATACAACAGTCATTAAACAAAGGAGAGTGATGGTTGAATCAAGGTTCTCGATCGGGATTTATTTCTCTTCATCTTCAACTCATTCTCTCAGTGAAGAATAGGATATGGGATTTTTCATCAAAAAAGATCTGATGGTTAGTATTGGTATTTTTGTTGATCTATTATATATATCTAATTGAACGGATCTGATGTTTTTTCACCCGGATTGTCAGACTAACACCTCGTGTACTATGTAAACAATTTTAACCCTAAATTTTCTTTTGACGAATAAAATATTCATTTATTCTACAATTTTCTTGCTTTCTTCTCAAATTGATTAGTCAATATTCTCTATTTTCTAAGCCACTAGTTGAAGCTTCACACCTTGTCATGAACTGAATATATGTGAAGGAAAAAGTCGCCTTCAGCATCTTGGTAAGCTGGATTCCATTGATTTAATATAATAATAAAATCAATGGAACTTGTCTAAATAAATCAAAGTGGATAATCCAACAACCGAGACAAATTATTTTAAAAAAAAAATAGATATAATTTTCTCACTTTTATTATCTCGATGTTTAAATGTATAAATAAAGATAGACATATATACACATTAAATGTGATTGAAGTTGTGGTAGGGACCAAAAAATAGGTTCTCCCTCATGCTTATGCTATATAATATATTTTTAACTATATAACGTGAGCAAACGGTTGATCTCATTTTCTACCTGCCTAACCTATTTGAAATGCTGTATTATTAGAGTCACAGTCTCATTTCCCATCTTCGTCTCTGAAATGACAACAACTCGTCTATCTTCGTTGGAATGAAGAAAGCCATCGTCTTTGATAAATTTCGTCCGTCGTGGATGGATGAAGATGTAAAGAGAAGCCGAGAGGCGGAGATCTAAATAAAAGCACTTAAATAATTGAACCTGTCACGTGCAATTGCAGAACTTGCCCTTCTATTCAATAATAACCCTTAAACAACTGACAGTACGATCTACCATTAAGGAGTTCTCATCAGTCGGTTAAAGCACCAACTCAAATGCCTTGTTGAATCCTCTAAAAAGATTGAAAAGCATGTCAGGTGTGGTTGATGCTTTAGTCTCATTTGCGATTCAGAGGCTTGGGGACTATCTCATCCAAGAAATAAAGTTCTTGCGAGGAGTGAAAGGCGAAGTGGAATTTCTGAAGAAAGAGTTGGAATGGTTGCATTGTTTCATAGATGATGCACAAAAAAGGCAAATTAACAGCCCTCTGATACGGAAGTGGGTACTTGATATGAGGGACATCGCTTACGATTGTGAGGATGTCTTGGATGGATTTATTTTCAAAGTCCATGATGAAGGGAATCCAGATACGCTCAGAGTCGACCATGGGACTCCTTCAGAGCGAAGGCAGAGACTCTTTGCTTTCTTGAAGAAGCTTTCTTGCATTATTTGCAGCAAAACCCAGGAACAGATCGATTTATATGGCATTGGCAAAGAGATTGAAAGACTAAAAGGTAGACTTAAAGATGCGTCCGATAGAAGTGTACGGTATAATCTCCAAAATATTAAAGACAAGACAGAGGGAGAGAGCTCGGCTCGTACCAGATTGAAGGATCTAAGAAGAACCACCTCCTTCCAGCTCGAAGAAATTGAAGTTGTTGGCTACGATCAGGATGCTCGCACATTATTGGATCAACTACTTGACAAGAAGAAGCCACAACGTTCCGTAATCTCAATCGTTGGCACCGGTGGTTTGGGTAAAACAACTCTCGCTGGAAAACTTTATCATCATCCAGAAATCAAGAATAATTTCAGTTATCGTGCCTTGGTTTCTGTGTCTCAAGAGTACAATACTAAAGATCTTCTTGAAAGAATTATACAGTCTTTCAAGAGGAATCTACACATGCCAGAAATGTCACAGGAGGATATGACAAACGAAGATTCAATGGGGAGTTATCTTAGAAAATCCTTGAAAGGACAAACATATTTGGTGGTGATTGATGATATATGGCATAAAGAAGCTTGGGATTGTCTTAAAAGAGCCTTTCCAGATGAGAACAAGGGCAGCAGGGTGATTATGACCACTCGCAATGAAGACATCGCTAGGGGAGTAGACGACAGTACTTTTCCTTATCCACTTCGATTTTTAACGCCAGATGAGAGTTGGCAGTTATTTTGTATGAAAGCTTTCAAGAATCCAAAAGTGGACCAGGGATCGAAGCCGCAGGAATGGGAAATGGTGAAAAAATGTGGCGGTCTACCACTCGCCATTGTTGTATTGGGTGGATTATTAGCCACAAAGAAGCCGAACGAATGGTCCAAGACTCGTAACAACATCTGGAAGGATATGGGGAACCATAATATTGAAATCAAGTATTTATTGGATTTAAGTTTCGATGATCTACCTTCGGAGTTGAAGGTGTGCTTCCTTTACTTGGGCCTCTTTCCAGAAGATCATGAAATTAAAATAAAGAAATTAATCCGATTGTGGGTGGCTGAAGGTCTCATATCGCAAGAGGGAGATAACACAATGGAAGAGTTGGCTGAGGATTACTTGAATCAGTTGATTAAAAAAAGTCTAATTCAAATAGGCCAAATTAGACGAGGCAGAATTTTTACATGTCGAGTCCATGATCTTTTGCGGGATTTAGCAATTCAAAAGGCGAAAGAGCTCAACTTTATTTGCACCGAGCATGAAATCGAAAATTCAGCTGAGTCATCAAAATCACGACGACACGCTTTCTATCTTGGGAGAAATACGTCTTTGCTTCTTCAACATTGTAATCCACCCTCTCGTTCTCTTTTGTTCTTCAGTCAATACTTCCATCATCAACCAACCTTTTTGGAAGGTTTATTATCAGAAGTTTGCAGAGGGTCTCAAGTGGTAAGAGTTCTTGATTTTGATAGTTTCTCCTGCAAAAATTTATACAGATCACCAGAAGAGATAGGAAAGTTGATTCACTTGAAGTATTTAGGATTAAGAAAATCAGGGATTACTGATGTTCCATCTTCCATTGGCAAGTTGTTGCACCTACAAACTCTGGACTTACCAACAAGGCTTGAGAACTCTGCTCCTTCATTACCTTCTGAAATAGGTATGCTAACGGAGTTGAGGCATCTTATTGGATTTTTATATACGGAATTGAAGATTGACAATTTGACAAAACTTCAGACCTTGAAGAACGTAAGCTATTGGCTTTGGAATACAATTAGTACAGAAAAACTGGTTAATCTTCGAGAGCTGAAAATAATTTCGTTTAATGTTTATCTTCGAGAGCTGAATATAATGTTGCACCGTGATTCTCGTCCAGGGCTGACAATAACTTCGTACGGTGATACAGAGAAAAAAGAGTTTACTTTCGATTCCATTGCCAACCTGAAAAGCCTGCGGATTTTAATGATTGAACTACTGTACAATGATGTGTTTTATTTTGGTTCTCTGGAACCCCTTTCTCATTGTGAACATCTTCGGGACTTAAACTTAAAAGGGAAGATACAAGACCTACCAGGAAACCTGCATGAGCTGGTGCCAAATCTTGAATGCCTATCATTACATGGGTCAAATCTGAATGATGACCCGATGCCTAAATTAGAGAAGTTGTTGTATCTCACGCATCTCCAGTTGGGCGAAGACTCTTATCACGGAAGCAAGATGACATGCTCGGCTAATGGTTTTCCTCGGCTTGAAATTCTAAATCTTTGTTCGGAGCAGATGTTTCATATGTTGAAAGTAGAAGAAGGAGCTTTGCTAGCGCTCAAGAAATTGAAAATCAGAGCACCCTCTTCACGGGCACCTGTACTAAAGCGCTCTATCAAAACTCCAAATTATTTAGCTCGAGTGCTTGTGGAATGTGATACCGATCGTCGCCTTTAACTTCCCTTTGTTGTGTTGTGCTCTCCTCAAATTTGTAATTGGGTGAATGGAGTGTATTTTTTTTTTTTTCTAATTTGTGATTTGGTGGGCTTTCCTTGAACTTGTAATTCGTTAAGTGTGTTTTTGAGTTATTTTTAAGTTGTTGTGGTTTCCTGTCAATTGTAATTTGTAATCAATGTGATGAGTTTGAGCATACATTTTATGGCTTGTTTGCATTACTTTTTCCAGTTAATTTGTAGCACTTAGTTTTTCAGTCATTTTCTTTTATTGGAGCTAAGTATTTCCTCGTGAGATTTGAACGAGTATTTTATAGTAGTTTAATTTTATAAAATATATATTTTGATTTTAATGTAAGAAATTCAATTGAGTTTCACATCTTGGTAAACGGATTTTAATGTTTTATATATATTTTTTGATTTTAATAATGGACATGGGATGAGATGAAAGAGGTCATGTCACAAATGATATGGTCTTACATAAGTTAACATACTCTACATATTGGAGAAATGACAGTATAAGAGACATTGGTTTTTTCAATAAGATATCAAGAGGTCAGTTCTCAATATGGTCATTCAATTAAATTTGAATAAAAGGATACATTTAAATAAATTATATAAATTTATTTATAAAAATTGAGATAATCAATTTGTAATCGGATAAAGTAATTGTTTATTTTTACTGTTATTTCAAAATCACTAATTTAAACATCGTCATATCAAGTTGTATAGATAAATTTGTGCAGTTTATATATTTTTCTTGGGCTTAGCTATTTGAAGAATCATTGATCTTTAAAATTTGTTGATTTGCGGAGATGTTGGCAGAACTGTCAAGAAGAGAAATGGCTGCAAATATCAACCCACATCCTTATATTGATCTTTACATGAAAGTGAGATAACCATTAGAAATATGACAACTACATTATGTTATTTTCTGTTTTCCTTTTTGTTAATGGTTAATTAATTTTGCAGGATGCATCACTCGAAGGGCAGCAGACCAATGTAGTTAGAGACTATGTTCTCAAGGTCCCAATTCATAATCCAACTAAACATTTAAGCAACAAATACAGAAATAATTGAACATATGATATTCACATTCATTTGTTTTAACAATTATTCAGATTTTGGGACCTGAAGTATGTGCAGACGCCATGGTGGGAGATGAAAAGATACGAGGCATCTCTGGTGGACAAAAAAAGAGAGTAACAATAGGTGAAGCATAAAAGAATTCACTGTAATTTAAACAAGCCTGGATTTCATCTTTGCTTAGTCTGCTAGATTATTCTGGTACAGGGGAATTGCTAGTTGAACCGGTAAGAGCACTTTTCATCGATGCAATATCAACCGGCTTGTGAATAATGTATGGAGAGACTGCTATGGCTGTGAATGAATTTCTCAAGAACAGTTGGAGTCATGTAAGTAGAAATTTCTTATTTTTAACTATAAATCAGAAGTTTAAGAATTTGAGCTAATTTTTTTCATAATCTTCATTTGCAGATTCCTCCTAATTCTACGAAACAATTAGGAGTTCAGCTGATGAAGAGTCGTGGTCTCTTCCCACAAGCATATTGGTACTGGATTGGACTAGGAGATTTGGTCGACTATGTATTTCTTTCCAACTTCCTTCTAACAATGGTTTGATAGTAAGTAATTCATTCTTATGGGCTTCAAAATCCATGGTGCTAAAAAATTCTTATAATAATTGAGTAATTTGTTGCAGCTTGAAATGGGCCGAAGCTTTTTTAAAAGGAGTTTACAAAAGGACCTCATTTTGCGAATCATTCAGGTAAAATGGCATTATTTGTTAAAGATGAATACTATATGTATTCATTTTTGTATATAATTTGTATATTATTTGATTAGATATTATTTTATTTAATTCAATATCATATAATCAGATAATGATATATTATATATGTACATAAATTAAATATTAAAAATGTGTATATATAGTTTTATTGTTTGTTAAAGGCAATATTATGTGTACCAATTTTTGGTATACAAATGTGTATACACATAAATATATCATCCTATAATTAAATATTAGTTTATCATTAATTCAAAACTACTCAATCGTATAATAACACATTCATGTATGTATATATTTGTCTACCAAAAATATATACACATAATTTTATTGATTTGTTAATAAGTTATAAATTCGAATAATGAGTTTGAACTATCGATTTGAGTTATAAACGCTTTCATTATTGTTTAGGTCTATTGAATGACAAAATTCGTCGTTTAGACAAAGTTTTCATCATCTTAATTGTCAAAAGTTGCTAGATTGTGTGAGTGAAGAGCCTCTAAGCCATTGTCATCGTTGAAGAAAAAGATGGTTCGATCAGAGCCCATTGTTGGTCTCTTATCAGTTTAGAAAACTAATAAGAGAAAATTATATAAATTTTGTAGGGTTTTATGGTTGTGGTAAAATGGGTATTTTATCCTTGTCTCTAAAAAAAATTTAATAAAAATTAGTCTACGGATAAATTTTGGGTTTTTAAAACTTTATGGATGTATATCTATCATGTCATTAAAACTTGGATGGGGAATAGTCCGTTGGCCTTTAAACATGTGCCACCTTTTAGTATTCATGTTATTTTCAATTCAACATCTCTTACATAATGGGCCTAAATGATCCAGCATTTTGAGTGGGCCTAAATGATCTAGTTCCTTCAGTCAGTGTGAAAAATATACCGACACGTGGTACATTTCATCATGTCCCTGACCACCTCGATCAAACCAATTCTCTCACTTTGTGATCTCGATTCGGAAGTCCATGAATAAAGATGGACATGCATGCACGTTATATGTGATTGTGGGCAAAAGAAGTCATGGCAGGGACCAAAAAGTAGGGCCCCCCATGATTGATGCCACGTTGGACTATTTTAGCCATTTAACATGATCAGACGGCTGTTCTCCATCTCCCATCTCCCTAACCTAACTGAAAAGTTGTATTGTTAGCGTCACTGTTCTTACACGTGGCGCGTTCAATTGGGTATTTTATCTTCCTTCACGCACATACCGCAAAATATCGCTAACATTAACCCGATATGGCCAATGTCTTATCATGAGGCTTTCATGGTCTTTTCAACCTCACACGTGTGGCCCTCGTGATTTAGACGCCATTTATTTCATTTTAGGATTATTTATTTCCTTTGTCCCATTATAAATGCATAAAATAATAAAGATATTTTTTCTATTTTTATAATTTAATATTTGCAGAAGCTCAGATTATTGACTCATGTATCCTTTAATAAAAAATTTGCTACATGATGTAAACTAATTTATCCTTTTAAATTTACAAGTTTCTATCCATGGTTTAAAGCTCCAACCAATCAATTTAACAGGGAATTAATGACAAATTTGATTTAGGTTATGGTTAGACAATAAAATTATATATATATATTTAAATATAATTTAAGTGTACAAATAATATATTATTATGTGATTGAATATTTTTAAAATATAGATAAAGTAATATCCACTTACATAATTATACATTATTTATGTATTTAAATTATATATCAAAAATATGTAAATATAATATTACTCTATGGTAAAAGCAATTTAAAATTTTATTAAGCAAAAGTGGAATTGAATTGGATGAAATATATTATGGTTACATTATTAGGTTAAATCGATCTAACTATCGTGTTGATGTCAACATTAATAAAACTCATTTTAACATTTTATTAATATATTATTGATATTATCGATGAATTTATGAATCAGCTCTTTAAATAGGTCAAAACTTAATTCGAGTCTAAATATATTGGTTTTAATAGTAAGTTTGCACTTAATTTCACTTAAATCAAACAAATTTCAAGTTCCAAATATATTTATAATATTTTTAATCTAAAAAAATGTCTATAAAGATTTCGGAATAAATATAAAAATGAATTCGCCAAGTCAAAATGGATGACAACGAGACATACACATATTTTATGTGAACAAATTAGTCAACGAAAGTAAAATAAAAAAAATAATAAATTTTCTTAAAAATTTAGCGACCGTCCTTGGAGGGGTCAGCCCAATCAAAGTCAGGCTTTAGATCATGAAGATGATCTAAGCTGACGTCATGCAAAGGTAATGCCACGCGTTCATGCACGTGGAGCGCTGCTAAACCCTGGACGGTGGCGTTTTGTAAGTGAGTCATTTGTCTGGTCCCAACAACAACTTCCAAAGTATTGTTCTCATCATCTTTTTAAGGATCGTTGTGTTTTCCCGTTCAATCAACTTCGATTCAAATTTACATCAAATTACCAAAAGCGAGGTTTTGGCTTCTCCCTTTGGCATGGATATCCTTTACGTATGGAGATTCATACGTAACATCATTAAAACCTTATCTTATTCAGATAATTATTTAATGAAAACTAAGAAATTAGATTTTTATTGTATTCGAATTGATACTTGATAAAAATAAAGATAGTTACGTAGAACATATCACCATTTGTACGTTCACCAATGGGAAGTGAAAACATGGCTGAAATCTTGTGGACTTAGTTGAAGTGAAATCATGATACATGTCGTATTGTATGAGAAAAATCAATATTAAACTTATATATATGTGATTAAGACTAATTATACATAAAATAATGTTACATGTATAAATAGTAAACACTAATTAGTACAACAATATAATATGTTACATATAATTAGGTAATTTGATTGTTTATTTTATTTTTAATTTGAAATCATTCAATCGTATGATAATATATTAGTTTAATTTAATCCGTTAATACACAACATTTTATAAATAAAGTATTATTGTTATAACAATAAAACCAAATGCATTGACTATACGTGATTGGTGAATTTAACTTAAAGATAAAAAAACCAATATATCGAATGACGACGCAGCATGGTTAAATACAAATTAGTACACATTTTTAATGTTAATAATTTTTCACTTGTTATGAATATTAGAGATTTATGGTAATATTGAAAATTTGAATAATTTTCTCTTTTCGAATTTAGTTAGATAAAAATGAACTCCATGAACCTAAAACCTTTTTCAAAAGGAAAAACCACACACTATGAATCGATGATAAGGTTACGGGCCAATATCATAGTAATTTTTATAATCCCATATGATAATCAATTCAATTAAGTGATCGATTCAATTGGAGTTGAGCTAGAATAAAGGTTAGCTCGAACTCTGATTGAATTAAAAACAATCAACTCAAGTTTAAGTTAACTCTAGTGAATAACGAAATCAAGAAGAAGAAAAAAAATGTCAAAGAAGAAAAGTTTTAGTATATCAATGTTAGCAAACCCTCAAACCTAAAATTCGATTTATTTGAGTTATACATAGATTCGAATCTAAATTGGATAGACTTAAATTCACTGCAAATTTAATGAAAAGGATAGACATTTTGTAATAAATGAAAAATTTAAGGATTTCTTTATAATGTTTAGTATGCATCAAGTGATCTTTATAAAAGCTAGTGATAACAATTGATAGAGAAAATAAATTAAATTATAGTCGAACATTTCTTTCATGTCTTTTTCCAAAATATGATACCGACACATGTCTCTAATTAATTGCATACATATATTTATATCTCATCATATAAATCCAAACATGTTCAAATCTTCACATAAAATTAAGAACAAGCTTCGACTATTAATATATGTGATAATTGGATCTTTCAAATTGTTTTTTGTGGATGATATCTTTGTTACCAACTAAATGTAAATTAGAGCTTTACGTGCCATATATTATAATGGCAGTAATTATAGTTAATAATATAATTTACGGTTATATTCGAATCGAATTTATTTGAGTTTAACTTAAATAAATTCAAACTAAATTTGATTCAAGCAAGAGTAAGGTCTCAAGCTCAAGCCTAAGAGTTCAATATTTTTGAGCTAAACTTTGAACTTAAACTTTAGAGATATTCGGTTTATAAATCTCGCAAACTTTAAAAAATTCAATACAAATTGACTAAAAATAATATCATTTTGATCAATACGCATTAAAACGACATAATTTTAGTATTAAATCGAGCTTAAAATTTGATTCAAGATCAAACTTGAGCTAAACTAGAACTCAGCTTCTCTCGAATAAACTAAACTCGAATACATTTAAAATAAACTTAACGAGTTTAAGCTTGATTCTACTAAACTCGAATACGTTATACAAAATAGACCCAAATATTCTTTTGATGTATATTAATAATGAATATTAATTTATGTGTATAATAATGTATTGTTATATTATTTAATATTATCGTATTTTTAATACAAAGCTATTTATTATTAAAATATATAGTTTTGTCGATATTTATTAGTTCAAATATCTCTTTCAAGCGTTTATCTTGTATTTATTGGCATATAATAAATCCATACCAATGTTGATGTTTCAATATCTAACATTTTCATAACTTTTTAAAGATAAATTGACCGTAGAAATATTTCCACGTCTTAGTATAAAATTAAGGAGTGGTACTACATATATTAATGAATGATAGTGATGAGCAGATGTGTTGTCATATGATTGAGTTATTTAATTAGTTACCAAATATAATCAAAATTATATATATTTTTAAATAATTAGATGATGTGTTGTTGTATAATTATGTGACTAATTATTTTATTTTTAATTCAAAATTTTTTAATCACATGATGACACGTTAGTATTTATATTTGATATATAGTTAATTTTTTTCCCTTGGAGTCAACTCACCGATATAATTATATATAATAATTACTAGATATTGACTAAACAATTACAGGCCGTTGGACCAAACCTCAAGAAGAACAACTCATTTTCTAGAAGTCTTAAAACGGGATATAAAGACCACTTACACCATGATCTCAACAACAACTAAAGCTTTAACCTCCTAAAAACCAATGCAATGGTTAAAGTGTAGTTACGCTACCCATCGTTTCGGAAGCTACCATGATATCATAGCTCTTAATTATGACATTATCTCAAATGTAACCTTCTACTATAAATACAAAACAATGAGTAAGGGAAAAAAGGAGGCATCAATTGATCAATCGAAAAAATCGGTTACTAATACTATTGTATAATATTTTTATATCAATTCAATAATAATATCATCTATATGATCAAAACACATAAACAAATTATTGATTCTTATTTACATACTATATGTATTCATATTATTATAGTTTTTTTTTTTTTTTTCGATGAGAAGAAATGTCACTTAAATCGAATCATCATTTTCAGGACCAAATCAATTATATTAAAAAAGATACGTTCTGAGTCTAGTAACTAATCTTATAATTATTAAACTAAGTAAATTAAAAGTTTAATCTTGATATATCGTCATAAAAAATTTAAACTTATATTCTCTTGTATATAAAGTCTCACATTTTATTATTTAAACTATTCTTTAAAGATTATTTGACTCTAATTGAATCTTACTCATTTTACGCATTTTTAGTGGGTGCATACTTTTGCATTGATAAAATATTATGATGGTTTCTACTAATAGAAGGCGAGAATTGTGTACATTCTAAAGCAACAAATTGCCACCATCCTTTTTTATTGTGTTCCTTTCACATCAAGGCACCACGTTTGTTGGACACGTGTTGATTGGTGCACCGTGACTTCCACCATCAGACAATTCGCTAGTCTGTACCCTTAACTATCCGACACGTGTCCTTTGTCATATAGCTGAAAAAATAGAAACTAAGAAATCCGGTTGATTTGAAAATCAAATATTTTTGGCGTCACCAGGAAAGGGCAACAACAACACAAACAAGTGGAAACAGTGGCAACAGCTGGTGATTCTCAAATCATACCACGTCTGTCCTGAAACGCCGCGTTTGACAAATCTCTCCTACCTCTGATTTCACTGTTTTTATTTTTTCAATTTTAATTTTTAAGCCTAAACATTCAGTCTGGTTTAGACCAATTCGATTTGAATTTTATTAATTTATAAAATTAAATTCAAATTTTTATTTAAACTTGATTCGTTTAATCTAAATTATAGTTTAAACTCTAATAACTTTTATTGAATTTAATCTAATGTATAAGGGTTTACTCAATAAAATTTTATTAGAATAATTTTTTTATAAAAATATTAGTGATTATTTAGATAAAAATGCATAAAAATTTCTCTAATATTAATTTATCAAAAAAGTTTTCATATATATTTAAGGATATTTCTCCATTAAATATATAATTTGTTTATTTATAAAGCACTTTTAAAATTCAATCAAATAGTTTAAAAGATTTTCAAAAGTGCTTATAACTTTCAATCAAGACCAAAAGACTAATTCCCAGCCAAGGTTTTTTAAATCTCTGAACTCTCATCCATTAAATTTTAAAAACTTAAATATTTACTAATTAATTATTAAAGTTAACAAAATCAATTGATTATATAATAAAATCGTTGTTTTATCAATAATATAAAAAAATTATCTCATTTTCTCTTTAAGTTTAAATTATTAATATTTTTTTTAAGAATTAAATTTTAAAAAATTATATTTTTCCTCAGAGAGTTTCAATTTTTCAAATACAATTTTCAAATTGATATGTTATTTTATGTATATTAACTTAATTTCGTGGCAAATAGATAGAATTACCGATAATGAAATACAAGACTATATAACATTACACTAGTGGGTGCTCTCACCAAATCAAATAAATGACGTGATAAACTATCTAACAAAATCTTTTTAGTAACACAATATGTCATTGTTTTATTGGTTGGTATCATCGAGCAAAATGTCGTGACAAGACCATCTCATGCCATTTAAATTTGGTCAAATGACAATTTCTCATCTAAGGTTTGATAAAACAATAAATTTTTATTTTATAAGTTTTAAAAAACAATTTTTTTATTCATCAGTTAAAATTATTAAAAAATTACTTAAATTTAAAAAAAAAAACTAACTAATTAACACTTTGTCATAAAAAATTTGTTAAAATATATTTTACCTTTAATTTATATTAATTTCAATGATTAAAATTAACAGTAGTCAATGATAATGACATTCAAATTGCACCAATCATTAAAGTTAAAAAAAAGTTAGAAGCGATAAAGTGAACGTGAGGAGAAAAAAAGAAAAAAAAATAGGGTAAATGTAATTTAGAGAGAGAATTACTTTTCAAATATAAAAGATTGAAAATATATCAATTTATTGTAGTATCGCGATGAAAAATATTTATTTAAGCTTGTAAATTGATGAGACCAAAGGACTTACTCCCACATTAAGTATCTTCTTTTTTCAAGTTTTTATTTCTCACTTGTAAAAAATTTATTTACCCATTTATGAATGGTTAAAATTAATGAAATTCTAACATTTTAAAAGTCTTTCCAATGAAACTTATTATCTTTCTAGAAAAAGATAATCGTTTTTTCAAAAAAAGACGAGAAAAATGCTCTTCTTTTTTTAGGAAAATAAAGAGTTTTACCTTCTCAACTTCATTTGACATCAATCGGATGTTCAGATAAAAAGAAAGAGATCGTCAGAGGGAGATGAAACATCAAAAGGAAAAGGACACTGGCAATTATACCAAAGTTTGAAAACTAAACTTTACGGGAAAAAAAATCATTTTTTAAAATTTGACATAAAGAAAAATGATTAACTTTTAGGGTTTAAATAAAAAAAATAAAATTTAAATTTATTTTTAATATTATATATAAAATAATAGTTTTACCTTTAAAACTAATAAAATTAATTATAAAATTAAAAGATGGAATTCGGGAAAAAAGGATACTTTAGGTGGTGGGAATACGTCCTTTGGCGTTTGTATCAATTTGAATAATGTCAAATTAGTATATACATATTTCAAATTGAAGAATTTTGATACAATTGTAATGCATATCGAATTAAGGTTAAAAGTTATAAGAGGTTAAAAGTTATTAGAATTTTCAGGAAGAAGATCTATATCCAAGCTTCAACCTCTTTAATTCAAAAATCATACAAACTCGTTTCAATATCAAGACTGTCAATTTTGCAGGTAGAGGCCAACAAGCCAACAAAGCAAGAAAAAGGTTATTAATTTAAATAGTTGCAGTTATCATCAAATTATCTGTTGTTTTTAGTAATTTATTTATTTTTTGATATTCCTAATCCAATCCAATGCGATTCTCTCTCTCAACTTCCAATAAATCCAATTACTCTAAGTTCTCCAACTCTTGATTTCCACCTAATTTCAGATTTCAGTTGGTGCACTCTCCGCATTTCTTAGGCTTTGAATTTCATTTGGTATTATACTCTTGGTCTCAGTTTCAGTTTTTCTTCTTTGACTATCTTCACACAAAACACCGCTTTTCGATTCATGGTAAGATTTTATTCAATTTCAGTTTTCACCATTTTCCCATTTCATCCCGTTTCAGTTTCTTCAAATGATGAGAATTATGGGTTTTTAATTATCAAATTCTTATCATAAAAACTGGGTTTTTGTTGTTTTTGGTGAATTTGCTCTTCTGGGTTCGGTTTCTTTGAGTTTTCTCAGCAACCAAACAGAGTGTTTCTCTTTTGGTTTATTTTTGTTGTTTAATTCATGGATACGCCATTCTCAGACAAATTAAAAAACGAAACAAACAATCGCTTTGCTTTGTGGGTTGCTTCTTTGAGCTCGCTTGCATATTCTTTACTCATAAAATTCATCAATTTTTGAACTTTTTTCCTGCTGTTATTACAGTTCAATTTCTTTGAGTTTATGTTATCATACTCATGGCTAGCTCTGATCTGTTTTGTCACCTACCCCCTTTATTATAATTTTTTCTTTTTTTTAAATCTTGGCTGTATTAGGTATCTTTTTCTTCACAATTTTCTTTTGAAATTTCATGCGTAATTGTAAATATTATGTTGCAAGTTTTAATATTTATGCATTTTTTTTTATTTTTCCTCTTTGAAAAAAATATAAACTTTCATGCTTTACTCGTGATGCGTTGCCTTTAACTCGTCTTACATTCTGGTGCAGAAATTGCTTCAACTTTTGACCCGTCACTCAAGCTTCTGATTATAGGACTTGGTGAGATAGCTTAATCTTTTTGTGCACTGTTTTTTGTTTTCAATCAAATATATTTTTAAAAAATGGACCATCCTTTGAAGGTAAAAAGGGGAAGAAGAAATATTTTAATTTGTTTTAGAAAATTGTTATGTGGGGGAAGAAGAAATGTTTTAATTTGTTTTTGAAAATTGTTATGTGGAAAAGTTATCATTTTCGAGAACTTTTGGGGAGTTCCAGTGAGAGTGATTTGGATGCTGCTCCTCGTGATTTACCAATTGGTCAGCTGTTTGTTAGTTGAACATTAATTGCGTCTGCTGCTACTTGTCCACTTGTGATTTTTGTCCACATTCTTTGAGCTGCATTTTCTTATAATTGTACTTTTCCCCGGTTCATATTTGTAATTGTTGCCCTCTGTATGAGAGGCATTGAGTACTTTGAAATTTTAATTTGATTTTTTGTAATTAATTTTTGATTTCCTTAAATTGGTAGATACAATAAGTTAGAGGATATGGGATGCTTTTTGTCAACGTCCAAGGATACGGTTGGAAATAGAAGAAGGCCAGGAAATATTGGAGATGTTTCTGTTTATGTACCCGGTTTACGAATTCCTAAACCCGTTGATTTCTCTCGATCACTCGGTGACAACTTGTCGAAGAATTTGGTGGAGCGATTATCTGCCCTAAGAACACGTATAGTTGTCATGGCAGCCCAAGAAGGACCAACAGTTACAAGAACAAGAAGAAAGAGTGCTACACAACATGGTCTGTTTCCTCAAAGTAGGAAAGAATGATATTTATTAGAGTTCATTGGCACAGGTTAATGTATTTACCTGAACTGTCATTTGCAGGGGGTTCAACATTGGCTGATCTTCATCAGGCTCTGGAAGATTACTTGCCTGTACTTATGGGATTGGTAAAAGATGGTAATGAGTGCATTTATTGTGATGTTTGAGAGAATGTTCCAACTGCCTTATTTTGTTAGGTAATTTCTACTGTTTTTGATTGTTTATATTGTGCAGGAAACCATCTACTGGACAAAGTACAGTTTGTTTGGATAAATCAGGAGGATGAAGCGGAGGTGGGAGTGTTATTCTAGTCTTTTGAGTTAAAAGTTCTTTTCTATGTTTATTTGGTCTTGATTTGGGATTTCATTCCTCTGCTTGTCGAAATGATGGGTTGATATGAATCACTTTTTTTTTTCTTTTTTTCAGGAAACTGCCATTTCTAATGGTTGGTATGAAGTGTTATCAGTCTTGCACTTGATGGCAATGTTATCATTTTTGCAGGCCAACTTATTACTTCTTCCAAGAACATCTGCTGATGGCTATCAGCCAAAAGTATCTGAAGGTAAGTGTTTTTATGCTGATGATGTTCCCTCTCTCCTGTTTCATTGTCATTATATTGATGTAATTACAAAAGCTTTGAAATTCTTACTTGAGTGCAAGAAGTTGAAGTGTCTTTCTAATTGAAGGATACCAATAATGTAAATAATGTGTTCGAGCTGTATATATGTCCAACCTCATTGTTCATTTGGCAATTAATTTGATCTTATCTTTACACATTTTGAATTAATATGAACTTGTTGTGACAAACAACAGCTTATGGCTAGGTAAATTGTCAAAATCTGTCCATGCTAGCTCTAAAATAAGAGAAGCTGGCTATTATATTCACACTGGATAGTTGGGTTGGAGGGTTAGATTCTACTTTTACTGCTAATTATACAGGAAATGAACATTTGTTTATTCTTTTCATTGTTTGGTCATTTGCCTAAGATGGTTTTCGGATAGTATGTTTAAAAGACTATTGGTTTTGTTAGTCATGAATTTAATTGTAAATTTTTCCTTGTATTAATCTCATACTTGTTAACTATGCTTGATATGTTTTGTTACGGAGAGTATTTGAGTGTTGTATGAAACATTATAATTAACCTGTCGACTGCTCTCTGCCGTGCACTTAATGGTTTTAGTGATTAGCTGTTCTCAAAGATTTTTTAATTCAATTGAGTTCACAATAGGGTTATTTTTTATTATATTTCCAGCCCTGCTATCTGAATAGGCTTTCAGTTTTATCTGATAACACAATTTTAAACAGTTGTTAATATCATTCATTTTCTTGCTAAGATAATTGCTTAGGGATATATTGGGCAAGATGTGCTAGTTTCAAAGCTTTTTGGTTGTTCTTATGCATTCATTCCTTATCCTTTGTGTGCTATATAAGGAAATTTAATTTGTTTATTCCTACTGCAAGTGTGTCATTTTCTCTCTTGTGTGATAGAAAGCAGGCGAGCTTCGATTGATATATTCTTGAAAGCAGCAGGATACCTAGATTGTGCTGTCCGACATGTTCTGCCACAGTTTCCTTCTGAACTCAGGTTTACGAAGATAAAATCTTCACAGAAAACTACTTTAAGGGTTGTAAATTCTTCACCCATTGTGGGGTCTTTTCTCTTTTGTTGACCTCTGCTTTTGGTTGCAGGAGGGAGTTACCAGTAGACCTTGCAGAAGGAGTTCTCCGAGCACTTTGCCTGCAAGCATTAGGGCAGGTACTCTCTGCTATTGGATGGATTTAGTTCATGAACTGTTCCAATACATATATTCTTCTTCTTATAATGTTAGACATGCTAAATTGTGGATAGTGACAAACCCTTGTTCCTCCTATTTATTCTCTCTCAGTTCTACTTGTCCTCTATCTTGATATTTTGTCCTATTCTACCAAATGGATGAAAGAGATGATGGGTCTTTTCTCTTCTTACCTTCTTTTAAATTCAAGCAAATGTGAGAGAAAGGGTTAACTCTCTTCCCTTCTTATTTTCATTCCTTTCCACCTATCCAGTAAGGGATTAAAGAGCTGCATGACTGTTTACCAAGTATTTAGCTGACATGTGAGTTTACCAAAATGCCACCTTACAGTATGTGGTCATATGTTGGTTACCTTTCTTAAATAATATGTTAAAAGGAGTGGTGAAGCCATTGTAGAGATGGGCTTTTCAGTAATACATTGTTTCTAGTTTGCATTGTGATTTCACACTCCAATAAACTTTTAAGAGTAGTCACTTGGTTCATGTAATTGATTGTACATCTTACAATCTCTCAATGAATATTGTAATTTAGTTGTACAAGGTAATATGTAAACAACTGAAACAGTCAGGAAAATGAGAAATCAATGTAAGAAGGAACAGAAAGCTCAAAGCTGAGATAATAGATGATGATGTACATGCACCATTCTTTCTTGCCTGAAATATGATTAATTTAAATTTAAACAGACCCTAACCTCATATCTGCACAATTTTTTCTGTTTGGTCTCTCACATTGTTTCTTACTATTTCTGTTGTTCAATGTAGTGTAATGACATCCAACTTGGAATGGCCATTGATAGTGCAAAAGCCACTTTGGCTGTTAAGCGAAGACTTGCATGTGAGATGGTAAAGTACTGGCAGCAGGTAGATGCATTAACCTTTAATCATTTTTTGAGCTCAGATCAACTGATAATGTTTCCTGAATTCTGGGATATTGTAATAAATTTGTTGTGCTTGCATAGTTTTACGTTTGTTGAACTATTATCCAACTGAGGAATCTATAATGTGTTGCACCTTTTTATGCATTTGCTTCACAGGCTCAAGACAACATCATGAGTCTTCCATTAACAAATGGCTGGGGGGAAAAACATTGTCTCTTTATAAAGTGGAAATATGTTGAAGCAAAGGTATCTCATGATTTCTTTCCTGTGTGTACTTTTTCTGTTTTGCTATAAGTCTCATTGCTCACTTATTGTAGTCATTTTATCTCCTAATGTTTTTTGTTATTAATTGTTTGTACTTGATTAGTGTTTTACTTATAATTTCTAGCTAATCTATGTATGAGTGTTCATCGGTTTTGATTCAATGGATTCGAGTTGTTTATCATCCGGACCTTGAAATGGACAGTCCAAGTTTTGATGTTGCCAGGATTGGTCAATGTCCTTATTGACCAACTTGATTTCTTCTGCTTCACCAAGTCGTTCTGTTCTTAATTGTCTTTTTATTTCCAGCCAAGGGGATTAATGTTTTTCTCCTGTATGTTTTTCCTTCTCTCGTTTTTGCCACTGTATAGGCGGCAGCATATTACTATCATGGTTTGATCCTTGATGAGGGGAACACAGAGAAATCTCATGGGATGGCTGTAGCTGCTTTTCAAGCTGCAGATGGGTATTTCAAAGAGAGTAAAAAGGCAGGCGAAGCTTTTAATGCAGCTCCTCCTTTGTCAAGGTATTCAATAAACCGCTATACTTTTTTTTATTGTCTTTAGTAATGGATCATTTATTTTTTAGAGGACAGGGATTGTTATCTATAATTTTAATCGTAACACTGTTTCCATGGTACTTGTCTCCTTTAGGGGGTAAGCTGCAGCAGCATTATACAGTGTAGACATGTCTTGCCAGAGCACCTCAGTCATTGGGTTGGGTTATGGTGCTTGTAGTTTGTAAAGCCTCATCTGTTATGCTTGGTGTGCATACATGTGATACTTTGTATCCTGTGGAATATACGTATCTATACACCTGATGCAAATAAGCTAAACCAACTTTTAATCCTAATTAGTACGTCACAAGAATAAGCACGCTTGACACTTGTCACCAAGTAGTAGATATACTGAACTATAAATAACCCATCACAGCGAGGCTCTGCCTTAGTGTCTGTTTCCTTCCCTAGAAATAATAAAATCTGAAAGATCCAAAATTGTCTTAAGAACTTTCTCGAACCTAGTACTTGATTTCTGTAACAGCAAGCAGTCATGTGGATTTCATTATCTATTTCATCTTATAAAACTATTGAACTTCTACATTGTTTTTGCACATGTTTGCATGCATTCATAAATTTGAAGTTGGTTCTCCCTATTGTTGTTTCAGCACATTCTGTGTTGAAGATTATTCTCAAGGCAATTTTTCTTTATACTAAGCTTTGACCTCATTCTAATTGCAGACAATGTTGATATTTTTTCCTGTTATATTATATGGTATATGAAGCAGTGTAACAAGTTGATCCATATGGAATTACCTCCTAATTGTCATTCTTGTTGTCTGTCCAGAAATCCGCCGCTTTGGGGAACCATGAAGTATCTCTCTGAGAAAATTCCAAAAGATACTTCAAGCAAGGTTCGGATAAACCGTGACCTATACTCCCAGGAGCAGTAAGTTGTATTTTCAAATGATAATTAAATATAATGTCTTTCTGCGACCTTTTTATTATGGTTGGGAGCGGTTGATAATGAACGATGACATGAATATTGGTAAATTTCACTACAGAATCATGGAGACGGCACCTACCTTGCCTGATTTTGCTCTGGCCCTGAAACCCGATGAATATCAACTTCCTCCAGTGGACCCCTCTTGGAACTTGGAGTCCATGAATAGGGTGCAAACTGCCTCCAACCAACTCAAGGCTGACCAAAGATAGGCCATACATGATATAGATTTCCAGTTACCGATACACTTGGGCCAATGTGAAGCTTAGAATGGCCCGCCAACCAGGTGGAAAATTCTTGAATTGCTGTGTTCATCAAAGGTTCAATTTACTCTGCTGTCTTCTTCCACCCCTTTTTTGTATCGTCCTTAGCCATTTTCTTCTCTATTTCCATGATATTCATAACTTATCCTGCGATAGATCCTTGTACAAGTTCCCCGTTGTGTGTAAATTGTTTGCTTCCAACAAATAGATGGTTTCCTTTGCCGAAACTGTAAAGCTATGTATGCCCTCTTTTCACCGAGATGAGCCATGAAAATGTCAATTTGTTTGGTAACAGAGATGTAGAAGTCCTTGTGTGTAGAACCACTTGAATGGCACTGTTCTTTGCCATTACAGTTTTAATTATCCATAAATTTAGCCAGCAATTGTGCCGTGTTTGCTGAAATTGTATCCTCATGCACCCATTTTGTCAGGGTGCAGGGCATAAGAGATTACTTCGGTATTTTATTTTTTATAATTGATATTAATTTGTATGGTTCATCAGCTAATAAAAAATTTATGATAATCTTTAATTAACAAGGTAACGTTAACATATAATATAAAAATAATATAATTATCGTATTTTTCTTATATATTAAATTATTAGAAAAAAATTTAACTTGGGAATAATTTTAACTTTATTTGTTAAGAATACTTAATTAAAATAATATTTTAATTTTTTTATTAATATTAGTCCAAACAAAGACTAGCTTAAACTCATAAATTGAGTTCGCATCGATCGATTGATGATGAATTCGTCAAAGAAGCTATTGAAAAAGAACAATTGACAAAAATAATGAAAAAAATTTGTTAAACAAAAAAAAAAGTTGTCAGAGATAATGAAAACCAAAGTGAATTTCATGGAATTTGCATATTACAAGAGATAATGTAAATCTTCCAATTGAACTAAACAGCTAGAATTCTAATATTGCATTCAACCTATGACGGACCCAGACAGAAACTTGTATTTGCATATGGCCTGCATACAACAATCAACTCTACTCACAAAAAATTCTACTTATGTCCGAAAACATAGCAACTCTAATAAACAGAAGTGGTTAAGGTTTTCAGAAGTTTTATGTTGACTAATTCACAACTGTAATTGCAAGTTGCTCCTCCTGGAAGGTCAACAAACTGTAGTTCTCAGTCATTTGTTAATGACCATTGCCGAGCTTCAATGGCTCTTTTGCTCCGTTGAATTCTAATTCTAATCTTCCACAGCATTTCCGCCTTCATCTTCAGCCATCTGCTTTTCCTTTTCTTGTTCTTCTGAGGAAACAACAAAATGAAACCAGTTAAAACAAATATGACAGGAGATGCAGACAGTTTCGTTGCATCATCAAATTATTACACTAGATCAACAGAGACTTAGGCACCAGAATAAGGAATCAGCAAAGAAGGTGAACCAATAAAATCAAAACAAATATCTTTTAAAGAGATGTCATGGGCAAACCTCCGCTGGAAACACTATAGAGCTCATGTCAAATGTCATACACTACTTGATACGGATATTTATATTATCCATTGCTGGATCATCATGCTAATGACTAACATTGGAGAAAATTGTTGATTCGTATGCTGCATGATATCTAGTAATTATTAAAGTAGGCATGAACAATACAGAAAGCGAGCATACTCTACACTTCAATCTGATTTGAATGTATAGGCATAATTATTCCTAGTCCCCATTTGATTTGCACAGGGAAAAAAAAAATTCAGAAAGCTCGTAACCCAAAACTAAAATAGAAGGTGCAGAAGATTATAATTTGGGAGAGCAAAAGATGAAATAACAAAAAGTTATTCTCCAAAAGAAGATGAAGTTTCATTTTGCTTAATAAATCACAAATCAATAGCATTGATGAATGACATAATGTCTTAAATTTCAAATATCAACACCATATGCAATGCAGTAAAAAAAAAAAAAAAATGAAAAAAAGAGCATCAATGATAGTATATAGGATGTATGTATGCATTCATGCTGTGCTGTATCAAAAAGAGCAACTACTCACCCATAATTTTATATATTGCCTTTTGTGTGCGCTTTTCAAGCTTATCAAGCTTCTTTTGCACATCCCTCCGCAGGTCCCAATTTGGCTTCTTTGGAGCAATGTTGACGAATGGATCCTAAACAGTACTCCATATTTAGAAAGCATTGAAAAAGAGACATGGATACAATCAAAATGATAAGAAGAGAAAAAAACAAGGATCACTGAGAAGAAGATCAATACTTCTTTATTTTCCGGAGCTGGAGGTTCTGCAGCAACAGGGTCTTCAAACTTTGGTAGCACTGGTGGAGCAAGCTTACCTTCCTGAAGTTGCTTATCATGGGGGACATAATTTCGAAATTTCATGTTGGTATTACTGAAATGAAAATTGTACATGGTCAGAAAAGCATTAAAAATTATCCATAGTGGAAATGAAAAACATTTATATGTCCAACTGTGTCATCCAGGATTTACATATAAACAAGTAAAGGATACATATATTTGTATGGAACAGATCACCTATTCTTCCCAAAATTTTGATTTCTCCTGATATTACCATCAAAAAATTGTTTTCTATTCTATCGTTCTATAAGATGACAAGTTAGTGCTCCATAAACTTAAACATCTCCAAAGCAGCTCCTCTAGACTAAAACATGCCTTCACATCTGCGGCAAATGAACCTCCTATGCTGTAGTTGTTCAAATCTAAAGCAAGGTAATAAACTAACAGGTGATGCAATTGAAGCTACCATGAAGAAAAGTCAAAAGAGTCAACTAAATTTTACTATTTTAATTCTGTTTCATACAAAAGTTCAGAATGTAAACCCAAGTTACAACGTGCTTGAACAAACTGAGAAGAAATCAGCTATTTTCAAGCCCTAATTTTCAGGCCAAAACATTGAACGATTATGGTATAACTATATACACTAAAGAGACTCAAACTCTTTATTGTAACATCATTTCATAAATGTCATAGATGATTGCATTCTCCAGCCAAAAATATTCCCCAAATAAAAATGAAAAAACAAATAAATGACATGCAGAGCAGCCTGAGCAGACAATCCACAATTATCATTGAACATGAATAACCATAATGCTTTGAATTTCACTTCAATACATGTAAAATTTATAACTTTCGGCTAAGTTCCTATGACTATTAAAAGTAAATTTCATCAAACGGCTAAATAAAATTCATAATGTGTTAAAACAAAACCCTTAAACCAAAAAAAGGAAAAAAAAAAACTAATTTAGCAAAATGATCTTAAATTTTCAACAAAATTTGAGCTTTATTGAAGAGAAAATAACCCTTCTGAGAAATTCACAAAATTGCGAAGAACCCGGAAACCAATTTGCAATTTCAGAGCATTAAAGTAAGATGAAAATACGCACAGTTCATCATCGGTTCCATTGTCGTCAGCTTGAGGAGCTGAATCACCGTCAGTGGAATTTAGAAGCTCCTGAGCAGCTCTTAGAGCCTTGAGCCTCTCTCGACGCGCTGCAGCAGCTTGCTCGATTGACTCTTCTTCAGTAGCCATCCCTTGAACCAACGAGGTCTATCAAACAAAGATTACAAAATAAGCAAGGTTAAACTCTCTCATAAGGGGTCGTTTGTAATGCTTTTAAAATATTGTGGGTGCATAAGTTTTAATAATTTTTTATTAACCCATAAAAAAAAAAATTTATTAACCAGTATTATAAATGAGAAAACTTTTTTATTTTTTATTTATTAAATTAACAAACACTTCCATGTTTAAGTTCGTTTCAAATAAAAAATAGTTTAGTTTGAGTTTATTAAATAAATATTATGGATGATTCAAATGAAAATAATATAATTTGAGATTGATTTGAATTTATAGTTTAAATATATGATTTAAATATGTAATACAAATTTCTAATTTAAATTCGTGATTTATTGATGAAACAGTATTATTTAATAATTATTTAATATATTTAAATTGAGTTACAAACTAAGTTCAAACTAAAGCAATTCATTTATCCAACTCGTAAGTTAAAACAATTACATTAATTTTTTTTAAACTTAAATTCAATTCAATTTTAAAATAAATTAAATCTCTTAATTTAACAATATAAATTAAATAAATTTAAATCAAACCAAACCGGATATTATAAATTTTTAAACCTGAATCATCTCGGGTTCGATAAGATAAGCCCTGTATTTAGCAAAAGATAAACTTGATGGATTGACTAGAAACATACGAAAATTTAGACGTTTTTGTTTTAAACAAAAGCAAAATTGGGTCCTTGAAAATCATCTCATCTATAAATTATCACGAAGCCCCCTGGCCCTGCTATCACCTTACCCAGTTACAAAATTCTGACACGACAGGAAAGTGCAATGTAAATTAGTTCTGACGATGGAGGAAGTAGAAGTTGCCAAGAGAAGATGCAAAAGTGTGATAGATCAAATTGAAAGGCTACCTTCATCAACAAATATAACCCGTTCATCCAAGCAAACCCTCTTCAAATTGGCACTCTCTGAATTCAACTTTCTCTCTCGCTCTTCCATCGCCCATCCCCTTAGGTCCGTTTTTCTCGTCTTTCACTTTGATTATGTATTCTTTAAAGCTTCATTCCTTTATTGATTTTTGAAAAAATTGATCAGTGTCAACATTGGTCACCTTGAGGCTGTGCTTTTTGTGCTTCAACACCCTTTTATAAGTGGGGTTTCGCGTGTTTGCAAGCCAATAAAAAATGGGTTTAAATCTGTTCATGTTGATGTGGTTTGCACTTTTCAAAAAAACCCAGTTTGGATACTTGTTTCCGATAGAAATCCCAAGTATGTTTCTTGGAATGAATGTCGTAAGAGTAAGGGTTTGAAGTCGAGAGTTGAGGAAGTCTTGGCTGCAGCCAGGTCTTGTGAGACTTTGAGACCTAGAAAGGTTATTCTTTTCTTCAGTCATGGAGTTGGGGAGTCTGTTCGTGGTCGTCTTGAAGATGAATTTGGGGCTTTGGAGATTAGTTTGTCTGAGTTTGATTCTTGTGACGAAGTAGAAGATGGGTGGGTGAATGTGCCTTCGAGATCATTTCGTGAGGCATGTGTTCTGGAAATAAGTCTTGATTTTAGTGGGAATAATGCTTCAAGTTTAGAATGTGTTGTCAAAGATGTAACTTTCGCAGCTGAAGGGTCTAATGTCCGAGGAGAGAATGCAAGTGTCAATTTTGGTGGTAGTTTTGGTTCTATTGTATCACAAATGAAATTATATTCTATGGGTGAACCAGATCATTTGCAAAGTGATGGCAATCTTGTAAACTTTGATACGACAGCTTTGATTGCTCTTGTATCAGGAATTAGTAATGGTTGTGCAGAGAAACTTTTGGCTACGTCAGAGATTGAACTGAGGCAGCGGTTTAAGGGCAATGTTCAGTTTGTGATTTCACAGGTAACTTATTTATTCAGAATATCTCAGCACATGAGGTGGTCAGACATATAAATGCTAATAGGGTTTTATCCTTGTTCTTTTTGGCTTAAAATTTCAATTTTGTGTGATTAGAACTTGTGAACTTATGTTCGATTCTCTTACTGTTTTCTGCTGGCTTTATCCTAGGTCTTGTATGAAATTAACACTCTCTGCTAGCTAAGCTAGCTAATTGCCACTATTTCTGGATGGCTATTGCTAGACAATCATTTGGCATTGAGGTCTTTTAATGAGAATAGTGGATGAACTGCCAAATATCTATGTTTTAACCACTTGAGAGTTTAATGTATTAGGTAAGTTCCCAACATTGATAATTAAGTCTAACAGTCCCCTCACAAGTAAAATGAGTCGGATGTTAAGGTTAAATCGATTGGGTGAGATTTTACAGCCAAATTGAGACTGATGTGATTTTAAAAAAATCAACATTATTGTGACACATGAGAGATTTGAACATGAGACTTTAGCTTTGATTCCATATTGAGAAACTACTTCACACAAAGCTTAAGTTATTGGTTACGAATACAAGGTTTCTTAATCCATTAAACTTCAAATTGTATCCGATTTACAATTCAGGGGCTTTTTACTTTTGTCCTGAATTGGAGGTTACTTTCAATTTGCAATGGGTTTGAGGTGGTTTGGCTTAGCAATAATGCAGATATGCTTTTTGTCCTCTCTCCCTCTTTCTACTCTCTAGTGATTGGCTGTGTGTTCAAACAGTTTTTGTAATTACCAGTTATAATTAATTTTATATTCTCTTTAAGGCACTCATTCTACCATCTCTATTATGCCATATTCTTTTTTTATTGTTTTCACTAACAAAGATTGCCAGGCTATGTCAGAACTTCAGAATCCAATTCATGAGGAATTGCGAGGTGTATTTGCTGGAAAGAGAGGCATAATATGTGAAAGTGTGCTTTCGGAATTCACGGAGTTGGTCTTGATGTGTGGAGGGCCTAATGAAAAGTTGAGAGCTAATCAGTTATTGACATGCTTCATGTGAGTTTGTTTACCATTTACTTTTCTTGAATTCTTTAGTTTTAAAAAGTAATATTGAAAGGAAATGGAAATCAAAATTGGTTATGCTATGCTGGAGGAACATATAATTTGGTGGTTGCACTACTCTTAACTGTGTTGAGGAACAGAAAACTGTAGTCTGAAGGTATTAATGTGTTAGCTTATATATTTATGATCCATGTGGTGTAAAAACCAAGTTCGTAATCCCATCTGTTGTGCAAAATTTATATCTTATTGTAGTTTTTCTAAGCTCATCCACATTCTACTGAATGTTGAGACTAGTTAGTTCCCAACAGTTAAGAGAGTGAATGGGTGCTGTGGAGAAAGTTATTGAGAGGGATTTGTGGAACCAGCTTTTGGACCGTTACTTAGGAGCATAAATTCATGGGTATGATTTCGTGCTAATATTGGCCTCAGTTCAACCTCTCTTGCCCAGCAATAAGCTTTGCCGGACTGACTTGTGGTTCATTGTTGGAGCTTGCTTTGATTTCTGACCTTTAGGCTGGGTTTAAATTCACTCATATCAAGTTGGGCAAACCTTTGACTTTGTTTTAGATAAACTAAAATACAACTAGGTTACAGTGAGTCTTGAAAATGTTTAGCTATGTCATTCTTATCAGAATGGAATTTTACTCTGTCCTCACTACTTCATGTGTTTATTTTGGGATATTGACTGGTTTTAATCCTGTGAATCGATCTCATTATTTTCCCCTCTTAATAAAACTGTGAAATGCAACAGTGTTGTGAATGATAATCCTTCTGAGCGTCTGATGGGGCTGCCAACGACCAGAAAGCTGGCACTGAAGAACAAGGTTGTTTTTGGAACTGGTGATCACTGGCATGCACCAACTTTGACAGCAAATATGGCATTTGTAAGAGCAGTTTCACAGACTGGGATGTCTCTCTCTACCATTGAACATAGACCACGGGCTTTAACTGGTGATTAGCCATATTTTCCTTTGCAAATTGTTTTTTTCTGTCAAGAGAACCATTTCCCTGAATTGCAGATATTTGATGTACACATTGAAGGGATAGGTTTAAGAGCCCAATATGTTTTACACCAGTTTCTATACAATTTTTTAGTCATTGGAATATTGCATTCTAATGTTGGGATTGCTTCATTTTAGAAGTTCCAGCTTGATTTTGACTTATTTAAGTTGAATAACGGATTCGAGTTGAATTTGCTCAGCTTGATTTCATCCCTACTTTTACTGGGAGTTGACAAAAAAAAAAGATGTTGAAGAATGAAAATTGGAAACAACTTATAAGTGACAATGAAGCTAAAAAGAGAAAGCAACGTTTTATTTTAAAAATATAGTGAAATAAATTAAAATAATTAATAGTTATATCTATGCACCATATAAATACATATATAAAAATAGAAATCTAAAGAATGCCAAAAAGAAAGGAAAAAAAAAATGAACTTCCCATGTCAAGAATGGGAAATAGAGAAAAGAACAAGCATTCCCCGTGACAATACAAATATGTAGACAACATTAAAGCTTCAACTTAAACTTGCAGTCACTGGCTTTGATACTAATCTGATTATCAGCAGATAAACTATCAACAACCAACATGCATTCCCCCAAAATTCTGACTTTCTGGAGCTTCAACCTGCCAAGTTTGATCGCCACCGGTGCATTGACGTTAAGATCCAAAGGAATTCTCCCTGTTTGTTGCTGTTGCTGCAGTGCATTCATCAAAGTGTTACCATATTGATTTTGGCCTGTCAATGACAGATTAAGTTTTGTTATATTCTGATGACCCTGGTAGAAAATCGGCAATGATCCTTCACAAAGCTGCATATTCGTGTACCAAACACTTAATCGCCCTCCTTTTTCGTAGTAAATTCCGATCTTTTTGTTCGGATTGTTGGCTGTAATCTTCACATCAAATTTTGCAGACAATGAAAAGTCCAAGTTGAGACTTAAATCACTTATTTTCAAGCTGTCTACTGAGTATTTGGGCAATTTTGGTTGGAAAGCAAGGTAAAGAATGCCAATGACTGCTGCAATGATAATAATGAGAAGAACCAGGGTGCTAATTGTCCAGTAGAAGCACTTGCAGAAGCAGCTTCTGCTTTTCTTTGGTGGGTTCAACTGCATTACTGGGATCATTCTCTGCGGAGGAGCCTGTGCCGGTGGCCTAATACTGGTATCTTTCTCTGATGTCGCTGAGCCTGGAGGCACTAAAGGCGCTCTTGATGTTGCAGCTTCAGCATCAGCCATGGGATGAATTTTCTGATGATCAGCCATGTCCTTTGTTGTTGTTTTCAAGTGAAGCTCAAGCCATGAACCTGAAACAAGGAACCATTAGAGTTGAAGTTATAAGCCTTTGCTTGGTGAACTGGCGAAGCCATTAAATAAGTGATTCTTGGTGATGTGTGGGGTGGATTGACTTGTGTTTGAGGGACAAACCCTCTTTGGGTTGGGAATTTCTCACCAATCTTACCTAATAACAACATTATACAAAGACCATTAAAAGGTGGAAGTAGTTGAGCTAAGTAGGAAGCTTTTCAACTCAATTTTCTATAGTTCATCATGTGCAAGTAAGAGATGTTTTTCCACCCTGCCAATCACCTTGGAGCTTTTGATAAAAAATTACCAAGCATCTGCTTAATTCCAAGGTATCAGAAAAGCCAAAAAAATAAATTATACAAGTTGTTAAGTTACTTACCTAACAGTTGTCAAGTTATCATTCAAACAAGTGACCTAAATGTATAAGCGTCAAAAAGTGACTATTCTTCCCTTTTCTTAATCCCTTTCTAATATTTAATATTTTATGCGATCAAAACTTTCCCTTCATCAAACTTACGAATTTGACATTCGAAAAATGATTAGACACAAAATAGTGATATAAATTATATGATCAATGATCATACATGTCACCTATATATAAGTTAACTTTGGATACAGAAAGAAATCTCAACATTCAAAGATAGTAAGAAGTGTAAGATTTGACAGTTATCATCATTCTTATAATCTCTTCAAAGATATAGTGATTTTCTATGATCATAAGACCACTTTCCATGATATTATCAGTTAGACAGTTACAATCAAAGTAAAATTATTCTTCTATCATTGTAAAAGCACATAGTCGCCCAATAGTAATAAAAGTTATCAAGATTTATTGTGTTGTGTTTTTTTTTTTCCATTCAATATTAAACATGTAACCCAAATTTATTCTCCTATAAATTCAAGATTCTATGGAAACAATATTTTTAATATCCACAAAATTGTCTTATAAGAATTTACTTATAACGGTTAATAACATAATTGTAGACGTAAGCTTCTAAACAGCAAATTAAATCACGCTAAAAACTTTTTAATGTTCAGTAGATTTCCCGTTGGTGTAATTTTCGTCATCAACACAAGAATTATTTGAAACTATTTCAATGTGATTATTAATTTGGATCCTCTCTTAATTTGAGCTCATAAAACTCTAAAACATTATCATCTATACAGTCATAACAGAAGAAGAAAAGTCCGTAGAATTACATATCACTAATAATGACAGGAAATTCTATGAAAAATCAAATGATACCGATTCCAGAGGAAAGTCCAAAAATTTACTTCAAAATCCCCAATGAAGTAAGATTGACAATCAAGCAACAAAAATTTTCATTCTTATTGATTTGGAAATCCTGAAATGTTTGATGGTTCAACAAGAAAGGCAATACTTGAAGATTGGTCGAATTTAAAGTTCTTAAAAAGAAATGGTTGAAGAATGAAGACAAGTTCTTAAAAGAATTTACATCACGACATGATTATACTGCTACAGTTTGAGTTTAAAATGGTTAGTTTGTAATCGAGACCGATTCGTTTGAATTGTTAAAGAAAGAAAAGAAATCGTCAAATAAAAGGAATAAAAATTGTTGACAAGGAAGTGAGTCTCGATGCAACAGTGCCAATATAACAAGATGGTTTGAACTAAAATTTTTTCAATTTAAATTGGATATCAATTCGAACTCAAACTATTTAGATCGAATTTAACCCTTTCAATCATCATTATATTCATTTTATATATTTTAGCATAGTTTAATATGAAATAAAACGTTTTTACTAAAATTTAGTTGATTTTATCATAAATTGTTAAAGTCTTCAATTATTTACAAAAATTCAACCCCAAAAATAGGGTTGGACTTGAACCGGGCCCATTCGAGCTCAGTTAGAACGACTCTGAAACGAGTTAGTTTTATACGAGCTCGAATTATTCGTCAAATTTTCTAATTAAAAATTTTGATACAAAACGACGTCATTTTGATCAATATATATTAAAACGATATCGTTTTAATAACAAAAATAAGTCAAACCGAATTCAAACTTGGCTTTCACAAGCTCGATGAGCTCGAGCTCGATTCGACTCGAATCTAACCCTACCCAGAAGCCCTTTATTAGTTGAGAACAAAAAAGAAAAAACATTCTGTCAGAAGTGGGATTTGAACCCACGCCCTCTTTCGAAGACCAGAACTTGAGTCTGGCGCCTTAGACCACTCGGCCATCCTGACAGGTCGAGCAATGAGCAGCAAAAAAGTTAAATTATTCCTATAATAGATCAATTTGACTCCATGAAAAGCTTGTGCAGGATTTAAATACCCGCAGTCCCATACGGTCTTTAAGCCAAAATTCAGCAGCATACTTGAGTAAATGATATGAGATTATACACAATTCTAATCTTGTTAGAGTAGGCAGGACTAAAGATGAAAACAAGCCGAGCCTTTGGCTCAAGCATAGGCATGGGGCTCAAACTCAAACTCAATGAATTTGGGCGTGGCCAAGAAGGACTTGAGTTCAGATTATAAAATTACTTACAATCCCTATCATGTATATATTTACCAATTAACTTTGTATACAAAATAAGGGAGGGAGATTTTAAGAGGGTAAGTGTAAATTTTTAAATTTTTGGAGGTTTATTAATGTTATACTTTGAGTTAAACTGTGAGTTCATGAGCTCAATGACTCAACAGTGGAGCTGAACTATGACTAACTCTGCGGCTCAGCTTGTTTGCATCCCTAATTTTAGGACATTACTAAGCTTCTCAGAAGTTCTAAGAACATCACTGGATAAAATAAAACATATACTGCATAGAAACTTTTGATGCAGACAGTGGAAAGCGGCACAGCTTTTGTAACGAAACACAATTCTACATGTAAAATGTAAACATCTCAAAAGGTTGGAGTTAAGCGGCCATCATTCAGTAAGGTTCAATTGTCATAGGCCTGAATACAACCAGAGTTCTTAGCTATTGGCTAGCACAGACAAATCAAAAATCATTTCTGAACTTGTCTATCAACTTTTGGTCCAATGGCATCTTCGCTTCTTGCAAATGTGTGCTGAACAGTGCAGTTGCAGGTTTGATCTGAAGTAGGTCTTTCTCTAACTTTTACTTCTTCACCAAGATGTACATCACAACTCGATGGCTGCAATAATCTGGATGCCACTCTGATTGATCCACACGCCCAATCACAAAATCCTTCATTGCAGCTTCTAAAAAGTATTCCAGGATAGAATCTGCAAAGGCAGAAGCATTATGAAGACATAGTCTCCCAGCATAAGCAGGAAGGAGAAAGACTAGAGAGAAAAGACTTGCCATTACGAAGTTCTCCAGCCAAAAAAATGGTAGTTTGGGTTCCACAAAGCTGCAGTAATGTGTCCAATAAATCTTCCACTGCTCCTTCACTATAGATCACATCTGACCCAAGCACTGGATAAGGAGTATACATACTAAACTAGTAAAAAGCCCTCAGCATCCAAACTCAAGGATACAAAATAATTTGGAAATGGTCATCACTAAGAAGCATTCAATGAATCATTCAAGGAGCTTTCTAGCTCTTAAAAGTAGAAACTTCAGAAGTACATATATATGCGGTTGTTCAGATAACACCATGGGAGGTCACACAGAAAATCGCAGTTGAGAATTTCTTGAGAATAAGAAAATCATACTTGTATCTTATATTGCAAAACCAGATTCAGGAAATCGGAAATATTACAACTCCTATCTGTGAGAGTTGAGTTGTGAATTAAAAAAAAAATCATTTATATATATACTTTTTTCTTAAGAAAATTGATTGTAAGTTGTTTAAATTAAAAAACAATTGCTTACTCCCAATTTGTCTTGATTAATTTTTGTTTAGTAGCTTAAAATTTGAGTAGCAGACAATTATGTGATGTCATAAATTGCTAATTAGGAAAAAAAAAAAAAATAGAGGCATTACCATAATCAGGTAAAGGTTGAATCAATTCCTGGTCAGGGTCATCTCCCCATGTGAGCTCCCTAACTGTGGCAGAGCCCCTCAAATCTCCATGACTAAGATTGGTTTCAATGTTCCTTTTCAGTAGTCTCAGTCTGTCCGGCAAATCTGTGAGGATAACTTGAGCACCCAAAAGGGCTGCAATGCAGCTAAAAAAACACAAAGTAAGAACAAGAGAGTTTAAGTGTGAGCAAGAAACTAAGAATGGGACATAGCGATAATCATTACCCAACTAAACCACACCCAGAACCCAACTCCACGATCTTTTTTCCTTGAAGAAGAAGTAATCCTGAGTCCACAGCATGCTCTAGAAACTTTCCTAACACAACTCCGCTGTCCCACATCACTGATCCAGTTACTCCCGGTTTGCCCTGCAGGTAGCACAAAATCAAGCATTAAAAAGTCTTTTTTTCTTTGTGATGCAAAAATAATTTAAAGGACTAAGATTACTAAGATTTATCAAGGAAAATACTTCTTTTGTTTCCATTCCACCCATTTATTAGAATTGTACCACAATCAGTTATTGATAATATTCCAGCCCAACTTAGTTTCTATTACTAAGATCCCTTATTCCCAGAAACAAAATATTTCATTTAAATTCTAAACCAAACAAGCAAAACACAAGTGGGTATCTACTGAAAAGAATCACTACCGCATCAAAAGGGAAATGAGTTGCAGTGCCAAATTGTTGATGTTATAAGCAACTGTGTTACAAATTATTCATCTGAAAGGGACGCACAATGGAACAGACCCCAAAGCATGCTACTAAAATAAAGTCTCAACTAATCCTTGTTTTTAGGATTACTTCGAAAAAACTTTTTCCCAAAACATTTCAACCAATCCTTTTATCACTTGTTCTCGACAACAAGGAATTGTATTTAAATTCTACCGAAAAAAAAAAAAACCCGCAAAAACAAAAGTGGGTATCTGCTGAAAAAGAATCGGCAAATACGAAAATTGTTTTGGCTAATACTGATACAAAATTGAATAAGAAAAGAGATAGCTTATACCAAGGAAGAAGGGGATTGAAGAATGTTGAGAGAGTGGCCACAAGCGTCAATGTGGAGGTTCAGAGACGTTTGAGCAACAAATGCATTAGGTTTAGAGAGAGTGGGCTGTTGAATTCCCCACAGCAGCATGGTCTCTTCTGCAGCTAATTCTGACTCTGAAATTGACTCACCACCACCATCATCATCCATCAATAACTTAACTTTCCCTTCGTACGATCCCAACTTCACCAGCTTCTCCACCTCTGTCTCTTCCAAGTCATCTCCCATCTCCTTCCTCTTCTTCTCTATCTGGGTTTTACTCACTCTGGGGTGCGGGTTTCTGTACTATTAAAGCTTCACTTGCCTCTGTTTCTCAAGGTAAACTTCTTGCACAGTAACGTTATTTGGACCGGTACGGATCCTTATTTTGCATTTTGTTTTTCTAAGAGTTTAGGATAAATATATTTGAAAATAGAAATAAAATACTTCATTTTATATAAAATTTGCTTTCTTAGATTTTCCTTAAAAAATTTAAAACTGTTATAACGTGTTTATTTGCTAGTTATGATTTAAGATTTTTGGAATCGGACTGAATATCAATCTAATAAAAAAGATTATTTAATTTAATCGATAATTAGACTATTTAATTAGTAATCGAATCGATTCATTGTTTATTATATATATTGATTATACATATATTCAAATCTATACATAAGGTTTCTAAAACAAATTTAAAAAGAATTATTTTTTTTATATTGATTAGGTTATACTCGATATTTTTATTTATTTCAACCATTTAAAACATTCACTTTGATTCAGTTTAATTTGATCTAACTCTAAATATAATTTTCAAATAAATCAAAATTATTTTTAGTGTTAAACCATCCGATCTAAACCAATATGTAAAACTTGTGGTTTTGACCGGAGTTCTTTTTATCAGTGATTATGTAAGTATAAATCCTGAATTCTTGGTTATTTTTGTACCCATCTCTTGAAAAGTGACTAATTTAGTCATTACCTACCTTTTCAGATAAATGCAGAGTATTGTGACAATTACATATATATATATACATATATATATATATATGTATGTATGTATGTATGTATAAAATAAAATATAAACTTTGAATAAAATTAGATGTAGGAACATTCTTACTAATTTAACTCTTCTTCGTTTTCTTTAGTCACAGATGTGTTTATTCCAATAACATAAAGTGAGGTCTTGTAAGCAACCATCATTTGAATTGATCAAATACTGTATAATTTACTCTACTATGATAAAAATCAAGGACCAAATTTCTCATCATTCAATATTAATTTGTTCTGGGACTTCTTCTTCTTGAGTCTTTGAGCCTTGAGCATTGATTTCTTCCTCTGCAATTCCAGCAGCTTCTGCAGTCCTGGTAACCCATTCCTTCAATGGATCTTCATTCAAATCAAGCCTCAGAAGACCAGCAAAAATCCCACCTGCGAATGCGAGGGGCTCCTGAAACAGATAGCTATGGTATTAGCACACATTAAATTGTCTTTATTCTTTGAAAATGGATGTTTGTTTGTATGAAACGGAATAAAATAAAACAAAGTCTTTGGGAATCTAGAATAAAATTAAAAAGAGGGGTTAACAAAACTGGTAAAACATTAAAAATTTTATTGAGAAGACTTGGATTTAAAGTTCGGTCACACTTGTGAAACCTTTTAATTAATTACTCACCGAAAAGACAAAAAAAAAAGCTGAAATAAAATTTTCAATTTTGCAGCTGAAAAACAAGAATAAAGCTTAATGGACGGGCTTGATGATACAGACTGAAACTCATGGTGTCATTGAAACCATAGGGGTGTGACTGATACAACATGAAACCTCAGGTGTGTTACTGGTACAGCGTGATAGCAGAGATTTTCAAACTGATAAACAGAGACTAAAAGGATTCTTCTTAAAAAAGAAAATTCAAATTTCAAACTGATAGGAGAAATTTAAAAACATGCTACTAAAAACAAAGTGTGAATTGCAATTCTAAATTAAAATAACTAAGGAAAATTGATGCCAAAAGAAGCATCATTTTCAGATTCTAGCACCATTTTTCACTAGTGCTATCAGAAGAGAAAAGCCAGGCTTGATTCATGTGAAATAATGCCCACAGCCCAGACAAAATTAATAGAGGGTAGATGAAACTATTTTTCAAAGAAGAAATAGATAAAATGGCTGATACATGAGACTCACAGCTAGTGAAACTATTGTGACCAAAGAAGATGACATGACTGAAGACTAGACCGAAAGGACCAAATAGTCATCAGGGATCAATCCAGCATAGAACTCTGATTGGCCCAAAATGGAACAAAAGATAAAAAAAATAGAAACAACCTCAATGTCTTGCTGATTCAGCAAGTAGAGTTCAATAAGAAAACAAATAATTACAGCTGATATCAAACCTCTGCTAAAATATTCAACAGCTAAACCAGGCATTAGAATTTTTTTGAAGATACCCTGCACATCCCCAAATCGGAGAGGATCCATCCACCTCAGATAAGAAATACAAAACAAACCAACTAATTTGGATTCTACAATACTGAATAATTCAACCTCATCATGCAGATGTAACAATAGAAGTCATAATAATACTGTAGCCAATTGAACCTATGATAATACACATTGTTTTCCTCACCATACCCCATCCATTAAATCAGAGAAGAGAAAAAATCATGCATGCTCTCTGTGAATTATAGCCTATACATAGAACTAAAAGAATATCTAACTCAACAAGAGTAAATCAAGTTTGCTATTGCTTAAGAGATTTCTCCTGTTCATCAGCTAAGCTTTGAGAATCTGAGTGAAACATATTCGCCATAGGATGAATGGACAAAACTCAACAAAAACAATACACTCATGTAAGTTTCATGTCAATAGGGTTTAAAAGAAACCCAGAGAGGATCAATATCACAAACAGAATTAAAGGCGACCACGGCATTCCTTGAAATAAATATGCCCTAGGATGAATTGTCAGCCGTAACAACAAGGCATAAGAGTTAACCATGGCTCCAGCCAAAGGATGCCACACGGGAGTATTGAATAATTTAAAGGTCCCCATCTCGTATAAGGAAAAAATCAACATTCATCCCAGCAATGGTACCAGTAGCACTCCATTGTCAAGGAGATTATACATTTCCACACACAAAGGGACTGGAAATTCTAAAGCCACACAACAAAAAGATGCAAAATTGACAATATACGAAGCCTTTTCGACTTACAAGGCAAATGGGTTTGCATTATTAATGATGAATAACACGGCCAAAATTGAAATTCGGAGAGTGAAGATAGTAAAGGTAGTACCTTAAGAGCTTCTTTGAGAATGGGTTCTTCCAGTGGATTGAAGAAACAAGCTACGACCCCATTTCTGTTTCTATATTTACTACTCCGAGGTCCAATACTTGTATGTCCACCACTAATGGGGGTGCGTTTAAGCAGTGAAGACGATGCCGATGGGTTTTTCAAGCTATGATACTGCCAAAAAGAAAGAAAAAAATTAGGAAGCAATTAAGAAATTAAGAGGAAATTGTGAAGAAAATTATGAGGATACCAGTGCACAAGAGGGAGAGCTCTGAAGAGAAAGAGCCATTTTTGTCTTGCTTGCTCGCAGCCTTTTACGTCTGTAAATTTTCTCGTACATATAAGCAATTGGCTGTCGCTCGGGTGGGTGGGGGAACTTGAGGGGCTTTTGTGATACTTTCTGGAATTGACGGGTTTGTTAAATTATCTGATAATTAAGGGGTGAACATATATTTTCCCTCTTTTTCGTATAATTCATCTCGATTCATGAAATCAATCACAGTTTGCTTCAAGATCTAAATCGACCCTTGTATAAATTTAGGTCTATTTGTCCTCTCCTCTGTATATTTATGGTTCATGGAGTCAATCACTAGTCCCACCCGTGGTTTGACATAAAATCACTTTTTCACCCTTTTATAACATAAGTCACATTTTATTATAAAAAATCAAACACCATTAAAAAAATATCATTGTGAAGATAAAAGTATTAATTTTATCATGTATAAATTGTCAAAAAAATTTTAAAAAAAATTAACTCTTTTTCTATCGCACATTAAAGTTTTAAACATAACAAATTAACTCTTTTATAGGTTTAAAAACTTGCAATTTAATTTTGATAAAATTTAGTAATCTTAGTCGTTGGTAGCCACCTTCACCAGTCACATATCTTTGTTGTTTCTTTTTGTCAGTGACAAAGTCATAGCTTTCAACAATGGAGAAGTCATTTTTGCTTGTCAATGAAGAAGTGAGAAGTAGGATGAGATGTTTATGTTAAAAGAGCTTCAAACGTTGTTGTTGTTTCTATTTCCTACGTTGGTGAAGTCAATGTTGGATAAAGCAAAAGGAGGAAGATCAATGGGTGTGGAAGTCGACATCGTCATTTCTGCTTTTAGTGTCCAATGTGAGATCAATGGGATGAGATATTGAAAATCAAATTTGACATCGTATGAGATTAGAAAGGAGTAGATTAATAGGAGTGGAAGTTGAATGAAATTCTTGTTGGTAAAATAAAGAAGAGAGTGAGGGTAAAAAGAAAGGAGGAGGATAGGGTATTCGTACAAAAATGATATATAATATGATTTGTTAAAATTTTCATTAATTTGGGGTAACACTATAATTCCAAAAAATAAAATTATTAAGGATAATATGATAATTTAACTTTTTGACATAAAATTCTTTTATATTAACTAAGTTTTTGGGTGGGAAAATGTAATTGACTCTAGGTTATGATTATGTTAATTTATGGGCACCAACAAGAAGTACACAAGGTTAAACCAGGTGCTAAGGAAAATTATAGTGATGAGGATTGAAATTAGTAAGTTAACTTTGCAAAACATACAGTGATGAATTGATATAATTGTGAATAAAAGAGATTGTGTGAGTGAATTGGACGTTGGAGGTTTTTAATGTGATTCACCTTACTACTCAAGAGTCTGTGCCATAATTATGATCATGACACTAAGAAAGAATTCATATTGATACAGTCGAAAAAAATATCAAGAAGAGTACTTTGAGTATATATACAAACATAGATATAGGTTGTGTTAGATCATATCAGGTGTGGTTTGTCGTGCCCATAAGACGTGCCAGCCCATGGTCCACCAAGGTTTGGACCTTATAGATCATACCTATGTAAGTATTTAACGAGTTAATCCATCATATTATATATTTATTGTTTTAATTATTATATTTTGGCATGTTAGACTCTTCAGCCCTCGACACGACCTTCCTAGTCTGCAGGCTATGCCTTTTTATGGGGGTGGCCCGATCCCCCCGACATCTCTCTCTCTCTCTCTCTCTATATATATATATAAAATATTTTTTATTAATAAAAAAATGACAACTCTCCATAACTAAACATGCAACCCTCATTCCTTGCCTTGGGAATTTTAATCAACGTCCAAATTCGGCACCTACCAAAATAATAGGCTGAATCAATCAATCCGCCGCCCAACCATAGCAACTTTTGCAAGTTTCACATGCCTTGTAGCTAAAATTACATATTTTATTCTCTCATAATTAAATAAAAACACTTTTATACGTTATATTTAGAGTTGGATTTGAGCAACCCAATCAGACTAGAATCTATGTTTGATTCAAATTCAAGGGCTCATTCGAGTCATCCCACTGAAGCTTGTCTCATCGACAATACTTCTTTTTCTTCAATGATTTTTTCTTTTATGAATATTTTTTTTTTCTTTGATAGTTCGTAGTCTTACTCTTTAATTTTATTGTAAATTTTTCTAACATTGATTAATATTAATTATAATTTTAGTTCAATAAAATTAGATAATTTTGATCTAACGTGGACCTTACATATTATGTAGAGTTTAATTCATTTATATAAAATTATGTTATAAATATTATTAACCAATGTATCGCAAACTGGTTATTTTGACTTTGATATACATTAAGATGTTATAAATATTATTAACCAATGTATCGCATTAATATTCCTAAATAACCCAGGACCTCTCTGTTCTTCTCAACCATATAGTTTTCAAAATGATGATATGTTTGTTATTTTTTTATTATTTTATTTCTTAAAAATTATATTATACGATAGATACGATACTCGATATACAATAAATAAAATTAAATTTTTGATACATATTCGACTACTATGTTTTTGAGTTAAATAAAATATGTTTTATTTTTCTTTCAAAGAATATCACCATGATCTTGTTCCTGGTCAATAATTATGATAAGCAATATTGCCAATAGAAGTATAAAACTTTATAAGATTTCCACTATCATTAGAAAAAAATAAAAATCTTATTTTAATGATTTATAAGTCCCCCACTATATTTTACAACTAATTTCTTCGAAAATACACAAATAATTTATTGAACCTTACACAAACATAACCCATAAGCAAACTCTATAATTTAATTTCACCAAATTGGGCAATAAATTCAAAAAGAAATTAAAAAAAAGATCATATTTATATCCATCGTATTAATTTTATATGTGTGTTTTAGAAATATGAAACAACTCACTATAATAATAATATTATATGTATAAACAATAGATACTGATATATAAAAAATAAATTGATATATTATCATGTGATTGGATAATATCTAATTATTTGTTTTATTTCTAATTCAACATTACACAATCACAAAATAACATATCAATTTGTTTATATTCGATGATATTCAATTGTTTATAGAGGAATATGGTTGGACCTGAACCAAATTAGCTTTGTTTCAAAAGGTTGTGCGACTCAATTCAGTTCAAATTGAATTAGTTTAAGTCAATCTTGAGTTGGGAGGGTCGGCTTGTTTCTAAAATAGAAACGAACTCGAATTAAGGGAGTTTGTCTTGGTCCAACTCACGAGGAGGGAGATGACTTGGTTTGGTTCGAGTTTGACTCATATTTTGATTTGAGTCATATCAAATAATTGTCAAAACGATATCGTTTTATCCATTATCAAGTAAAAAATGATGTCGTTTTCCCAATAAACTGTGAACTTGAGCCACAAATCTAAGTTGAGCTTTAAACTTTTTAATTAAGGACTAAGTCAAACTCGAGCCGAACTCAAACTATTCATTTTTTATTCAAACCAAACTCAACCAAAGAAGTGTTTAGGTTCGACTCAGTTTGTATTCACAAACGAGTAAACGTTATTATCCAATTTTTGAAACTAGTGGATGCTCATTTTAAAATCATGAAACATTTAGGGGTTCATTGTACATACAAAAAGATGAATCTTTAGTAATAATCCTATACAAAATTTGGTAAAAACCTAGTTGTTTTGAAAAATTCTTAAATAGAATTTTTAACAAGTTTTAAATCTAAGGATAAGAGATGAATTAATTAAAGATTATAAGTGGGATTACTTACCAGTTGAAGTTAGTTGGAAGGAAGCAAATGGTATTTATTTAATATCATATATTATATGATTATTCAATATTAGCTGGGATTCGGCTGGCATTTTGTGATCTATGATCATTCCCTACTCTTCTTCATAAATTTATTAAGTTTAAAAAATAATATTCAGAGCCCTTGATTCTTGGAGAAGAAGGGTCCAAGGTTCTTTTAAATTAAATGTTCCACTGTCTTAATCGCTTGTTTGACTACTTTAGTTTAGTGCATCTTAATTTACTCTCTAATGGCGTAATAATCCAAAGATATTACGTTAGAGTTGTGATGAAAATGGAATGGAGAATGATTTATGGACTACGAACACAAAGCAATAAAGCATTGTTGCAATATTCTTATAATGTGTTCTTATAAAACAATTACAGATAGTGTTTTTGCTTCTGAAAGATTATGAGAGAAATTTTTCGAAAGATTACAAATAATATTTATAGAATCGATCAAATCATAAACCAGTGAAACTTGATATAGAAACACAAAGCAATAGTGTTTTTACTTTCGACAGTTTAATAAGTCTAAAAAGATTGTGAAAGAAATTTTTTGAAATTTGGGAGAGAAATACAAGGAATGTTTTTTGAAGCTTGATAAATGACTGAATCCCTATTGCTAGCTAGCATGGCCAAGAAAAATGATGAACAACAAGTGAATCAAGAGTTTAATTTTGAAGTATCATTTGAAGGGATTTGAACTCTTACTCTCATGTTTGGAGTTCTATTATTTTGCTACTCAAACTATCTATTAAGGGCATTGTGTACATTTGAAAAATCTCATCAACATGGATAATATCAGGAAGGGTTAATTTTAGCTTTCTTAGTTTGTAATGCTATAGGTTGGGCCTTTTAGTTGTGTTTTTGCCATCTTGTTCTTTTAGGCGAAATGAGTTTTGGTTGTTCCCGAAACCTTTTTATATGCTTGTTATTTTTCTGTTAGTATAATTTTTACTTACCAAAAAAGAAATTATAATATCAGCTTATATGAAAAACGTGTTGAACAAGTTGGTTTAATGATTTATCCATATAAAATGAACCTGATTTAATAAAAGAGTAGCCCTTGAATGGGTAAAGCACGAGTGAAATAAAGTAATGGTGGTGTGTTGCTCAAGGGATGACATTATGGGCAAGAAACAATATTAGTCTGACCTCGAGCTCTCAACTTGAAGAAGTTGTGGCCGATGTGCCTCAAGTGAATGCTGGCAATTTCCATTAATTTATTCCTTAAATAAATGGCTTTTCAAGTCAAACTTGAACAAACTTTATTATTTAGTGATGTGAGAAGAATCCCCTCTCTTCAACTTCAAGATCACTCTCCTATTTTTCTGCTTTTGTTTTCTATTTTTTAACTATTTATTTGCCTAACAAAAAAGCTAATTTTTGGAACATTAGCAAGGCTTTCAGATTTGGATCAGGCATATCCGATAGATGACATCAACATAATATAATAAATTTTAAAGAATATATCAACCAAGATTGGATTGCATTAATCCAATGGTTACTATAGTTTGATATTGTTTATGCTGGTTCAATCTCAAGTTAATCCTAATTTAATGACTCAGACGGGTTTTAACAATTTAATAGAGTGGATTTGTGATCAGTTATTGGTCGAATCAACTGATCTGATTTAGGTTTAAACTTACTTTTATATATTCTTTTTCGAGGAATTTTTTTTTTTTGGGTATTTCACTTATTTTCATATATAATATAATCTTTTAACTAATATTTGATCTTACCTTAGTGTTGGCTAAAATTTAATGTAAGAATTTAAATTTGGATTTTAAAATAAAGGTCAACCAGAGCTTGTGATTAATTTGAAAATTTATATATTATTAACTGTATTTTTTCTTTATTGTTAGCATATTGTATTTAGCTTGCTATATATATAAATCATGAACTGTGTTGCAGCTTCCCAGGGTTAAATTCTCTCTCTCTATCTTCCCAATTTTTCTTCACAAAATGGTAGAAATTTATCCTCCAGAATGGCCTATTATGGCCATCTTAACATCATTGTTCATCATTCTGACAGTAAAACTTTTGTTCAGAAAAAAGAACCCAGTTAAGAAAACCTGTAGATTGCCTCCAGGAAGAAGAGGGTGGCCACTGGTGGGCGACAGCTTCAACTGGTACAATGCTGTGGCAAGCTCTCACCCTTCAGGATTTGTTGAAGAACAAGTCAAGAGATTTGGGAAGATTTTTAAGTGCAGTTTGTTTGGTGAATGGGCTGTGGTTTCTGCAGACCCCGGGTTTAACAGATTTGTTATGCAAAATGAAGGCAGGCTGTTTCAGTCAAGCTATCCGAAGTCTTTCAGAGATTTGGTGGGCAAAAACGGGGTCATCACTGTTCAAGGAGAGCAACACAGGAAGCTTCACAGCATTGCTTCGAATATGATGCGATTAGACAAGCTGAAATTCCATTTCTTGAATGATATTCAGATGATCATGCTTCAGACTCTGAAGAATTTCCAGGATGATCAGGTTATTTTTCTCCAGGATGTTTGCAGAAAGGCAAGTACAATCTGTTGCTCTCCTCCAGGATGCTTAAATTTTTTTGTTTTGTTTTGTTTTTTTATGATGTGAAACCTGCCAAGCTTCGGCAGATGAGTAAATCTTGAGCTCACAACTAGGACAACGGGTAATTCAATCTTTCATTAATCCTGGTGGAGACTCGAACCCAAACCTCCCACTTTGATGTTATGATATTCCACCATTTTCGCGAACATTTTGTGTCATTTTTGCTTATTTATAACTGGGTTGATTTTGATTCCAGGTTGCTATTAACTTGATGGTGAATCAACTACTGGGCGTTTCGAGTGAATCCGAAATCAATGAGATGGCTCAGTTATTTTCTGATTTTGTTGATGGCTGTCTTTCTGTTCCTATAAATTTTCCAGGATTCACTTACCATACTGCCATGAAGGTAAATTAGAAAGTTATTGGCCAAAAGTTATAACCAACCTAATATTTGCTGAAATCACAAATTCACATATTTAGAGTTTTAAAAAATCAAATTCCCACTTATCATCTACTTCTTTAGAGAATTTCGTTAAATGAAAGAGTAAAAAAGTCATGTTATATAGATTTTTTTTATTTTTTATTTTTCTTTTCTCTTTTTTCCTTTATTTTTTTATTATCCTGTTTATTTTTCTATTTTCCTTTTCAAAAATGTAGGAGGCAAACTATAGTTTTTAAAAATATTAAGTGTGTTCATGAATTTTTTTATAGGTGTTTTAAATTTTTAAAATTTCAATATGCCCTTTAATAGTTCAAAAATGACAACTACACTTCAAAGAATTTACTAAAATGTAACATTTAAAAACTTATTGAAATTACTTCTAAAATATTTAAATTGGGTGTCAATGACAGTTTTGTAATTTCTATAAAAGGGTAAAATAATCATCTCCAAGAAAACTTAACAAAAGTGGTTGACACGTGGGAATTTGACTTTTTGAAATTTAAAATTAGGAATTTGTCGTTTGGTCAAACCTTGCATGGGACGTAGTGATTTGCCAAAGTTATTTTACTGGTTATGATTCCAAATTTTGCAATTAGTGTATTAGATTTAGAAGAAAAGTACATGTGTTGGCAGGCAAGGGAGAGAATTATAAGCAAGATAAGGAAGACTATAGATGAGCGCAGGCAACAAGGCTCATCAGAAGCCAGCAATGGAGTTCTTGGAAGAATATTGGATGAAGAAAATTTGCCAGATGAAACCATATCAGACTTCGTTATAAATCTTCTGTTTGCTGGAAATGAAACCACTGCTAAAACAATGCTTTTTGCAGCTTATTTTATTACTCAATCTCCCAAAGCCATGAAGCAACTTCTGGTACTCTCAAAAATGCTGTTGAATGTGCTAGATTTGGTTCAGAACTTCTATGGTGTCTCTGATTAACCTTTCTTTTTTTCTTTGGTGGCTTACAGGAGGAACAAGACAGTCTAAAGAGAGACGAACTGCTAACATGGCAAGATTACAAATCAATGCCTTTTACTCAATGTGTAAGTTACTGGTGATTAGTTTCAGGATAAATGTTTTTATGGTATAGTTTCTTTGTCTTGTTTTTTGTAGCAGTGAGACTAACGTTGAAAATAAGCCGAACCGTAGCCGAGTTTGTAGCAGTGAGACTAATGTTAAATTTAAAAAATAAGAGGTAATTGATAAATGTATAAGATACGAGATTTAACTATAGTTTTTTGAGTTAAGCTGAAGTTAGCAACCCATATCTCGAATTTGAGTTTTGCATAAACCCAATTGAGTTGTGCTTGAGCTCAACAAAACTCAGCTTGATTTGATTGCAACCCTAGGTGAGATTGATACAACTTTGAAAATATTTAGCATAATTGAAATGATATGTGATACAGGTCATTGATGAAACTTTGAGGATTGGGGGCATTGCAATTTGGTTAATGAGAGAAGCAAAAGAAGATGTGACATACCAAGGTAGGTACATTCATAAGCTTCAATGTCAATAGAGAAATGCTACGTGCCCCTAGTTTTAAATAATTTATTGAATATTTAAATCATTAAATTATATGATGATATATCATTTGAACACATAATTAGATTATCAAAACTGGGTGTATATAGTTTTATCGGTGTCAATAACATATATCATAAAGTGAATTTCTTAAACAAAACCGTTAATAAATTTGTTTGTAATTATCTTGGTAGATTATGTTATCCCCAAAGGATGCTTTGTAGTTCCATTTCTATCAGCAGTTCATTTGGATGAGAATATATACAAGGAAGCTGTCACATTCAATCCTTGGAGATGGATGAACCCTGAAAATGAGGTAAGAATTCCATCCCTTATCATTATTATTTGAATCATGTGTTGACCCACTCAAAGAGTCTGTAACTTAATCGATTTGATTGATCAGGCAAAACAATAACATCAACATGACAGTTGGATTGGTCTGACTCGACAATTGAACCGTGACCTAATATGATTCATTTGGTTTAACCTTGAGTCAATCTAGTCTAATGATTGCGTGTTTTAATCTTGATTTATATTGAATTTGTCACTGATTTTTGATAGACTTAATTGGTTTGATCCGAGTTTTACAATAGTGCTATGTAGTTGTTCTGATACTTAAATTTGTAATGTGTAGCAAAAGAGAAATTGGAGAAATAGCCCGTATTTTTCCCCTTTCGGAGGAGGTGCTAGATTTTGCCCTGGAGCAGAGTTGGCTCGCCTTCAAATTGCTCTGTTTCTTCATTACTTTGTCACTACTTACAGGTGAATGCCTCTTTCTAAATTAATCTGTATAAATTTAGTGTAAATGTAATCAATAATATTCAATATTTGTTAAGATTGGTACGATTTGAGTTATTCGAACTAGATTTAAGTTTGGATTGAACGAATTAAGTTTTAAACCGATCTAAATATTTGCGTTCAAACTAGTTTATATCGAATCCAATTTTTGAACCAAATTTGAGTCTCAACTCATCAGTTTCGAACTTATTCTTTTAAATTCAAATTGATCTTGAGCCGGGTTTGGTTTAGATTCGATTCAAATCGTATGTAAATCACAATTGTGCTACTAAGTTATAATTGTAATTAAGATTATGAATTATTATATTAATTTTAGTGATTTGGATGGTTTAATACAGGTGGACTCAAGTTAAGGAAGATCAAATGTCATTTTTTCCATCAGCAAGATTGGTGAATGGCTTCCAAATTCGCTTGATAAAAAGACAAGAAACAAATTAAATGGGACTGAAAAGAAAAAACAAAATGAATCGTGTGCTTATCTGTAATTTTACTACTTTTGCAGTTTCCTACGCTCATTTTTATTTTTGCATTTTTATGTTGTGTAAAAATGTTAAGTTGAATTTTCTTTTTCCAATGTTAATGCATTGTTGATAAATAAATACATTTTAAAATAATTTAATTCATAAAGATGAAATTATATTGAATATACAGTTTTTATTGTATAATTATACTGTTTAAACTCTAAATTAATAAATGGATATTTTAAAAAATCCATCCAATAAATCATTTTTATTTGATAAATATTTAGACCAATTATTTGATGATATAGTTTAAACCACGAACAACCCTCCGAGGTCTTTAGAACTTACATTATATATTCAATTTAAGCTTAAGCCTAAGTATGACAATTCCATTTGTAAATATATTTTTTAAATTTTTACATATTAAATAACTTTTAAAAATTTTGAATTATTATAAATATATCTTAATGCTCAATAAATATTTCATTATTTTTGTAAAGAGAATAAAGAAAAAAAAGTGAGAAATTTTTCCCACTGAAATGAAGAGAAGAGAAATTTTGTCCGAAAAGAGGGGACAAAGATTCCCCCTCATCCCCATCTTGGGGACAGGGCAAAAATAAGAATAGGTTTTTTCTATAGGAATGATGATTAAAATATTCGATCTTTATTTACTCTGTTGCCATTCCGACTTGAGCTGGTTCCAAGCTCGGTTGGACTTAGATAAAATCCCCCCATACCATTGAGGAGAAGAAATGTTCACCGTATTAGTAAATTAGGCTCATTAGACACCTTGTAAAGCCCTGGCTGAAGGAGACAAAGCACACTCTCACCTACCCAAATATCTTACCAGTCTGATTTTCAGCCCATTCCCACCTCCAATTTGGTGTTCTGAAAAAACCTAAGCCAAATTGAGAAAAGTTTGTCCATGAACATCTACAAGAACCTCTTAGAACTTCTCTAGTGTTCCAACCATTCTGATGAAGGCCATATTTGAACTAACATAATGAAAAATGTTATTATCCTTTTGCTATTTAATAGTTAAAGCAACACAACAGACAACAATTTTGACAGACAAAGGCACAAAGTTCAGTAACAATGTAAACACCAAGAAACATAAAGTGAGGGCTTCCTGGTTTCCTCTCTTATCTTTCCTAAATCATGGGCCATACTAAATGTAATGCATGTGCTATACAAAGAGAATGCACTAAACAAAACTGCCAACAAAAATGTGCCAGAACTCTCATGTCAATCTTATCTGCTAATATCACTACCTACTCTAACATCAACAATGTTCAAAGGGTAGCAAAGGCAATGATTTACAGTCTCTTCCACATATTAATAAAGCTATCTGTAAATGACTTTAGGCTTCCCCAGATGGTTGATTTCTTTGGAACTTCTTTGTCCTCAGCCTTGCTACTAGAGTTGTCACTGCACATAGAAATTTGACTTTCAGTTTAATATTCATGTGGGGAGAGGAATTTATAAAGGTGCAGACGAATAGAAAGATGAGGTCCATATGGTTCAAGGGGAAATAAAATACGACAACAATTTCTGCAATAAACATTAGTCAAGCTAAATGAGTTCTACATATGATAAATAGGATCACACAAGGACAATACGAAAAAATATTTTTCAAATTGGAAAAGATTTTCAGTGACCACAGAAACTTTTGCTTCGAGGTGTCTGAACTGGATTGTGACACTCAACAGCAAGCAATTCGTAAATACCATCACGGTTTGGGATCTTTAGTGGTCAACGTGAAATGAAGCCCCGTAACAGAAAAGACTGTCAAACAGATGTAGTTGTAAACTTTGAATATTTTCTAAAACTAATAAGTACCGTATGTAAGGAAATCAATAAGACTAGATCCAAAATCAGTAGAGCAAAGACTAGTACATATTTTGAGATCAAATGTAATATTTTCCTAGATAAATCCCTCTAAAGTTCCCAATAAACTCCCACATCAGATTTAGTAACCATTTTAAAAACTTGCTTGTTAATAGTTTTGGTTTTTGGATAAAAAATAGTGAAAACTATTTGTACAAAAAGGTGATGATTTACAAGTGGGGGGACTAAATAGTAGACAGACGATCCACACATAAATCTCAAAAGAATGGAAGACCTGGATGATTCCAAACAAAAACATAGCTCCACACATGTTGCCAAAAAACAGCAACTAGGAAAAGAATTACTAACACAAATTGTTCATAAGGACGAAAAAGCTTTCCAGTTGTGAAGGATGAAGAAAAAGGAAATGTTTTGAACTCTGCAGAAACAAAAGCTAAAGCAAATTCCAAAAACTTGACTCATTTGTTATCTGGTTACTCATTGTTATCTGCATCAAGCCCTCAGTTGATCATATTCCAATGAATGTAGACACTACACAGTTTATAATCTCTATGTCATATAAAACTTACGCTGCATTCTGTTCAGGCTCAGAAGAGTCTTTATATGGTTTCTCTTTGCACTTTACGTCACCAGGATCCAGTAACTTGTCTGACAGAATCTGACCTTTCTCATCCGCATTCATTAAGTGTGGATGAGATATTTCCTCAGTTTCTCTTTTTAAGATATGACCTTCACTCGCAACAAAATAAGAAGAAACACCCACAGCTTCTTTTTTACCATCTTCTCTACCAGACCGAGCACCCTGCAATTATAAATAAAGAATAAGTAATATTAAAGTATACAAGAAACTTCACTCTTGTAACAGGAAACAAAATAAATAAATAAGATTTTTAAGCAAGACCAACTAAGAAAGGGGGCAAATCAATGAGTCACCAATTTGTCCTATAAAATACAATTGAGACGTAGCAGAAACTTGGGTAACACATATTTATACAAGTTCAAAACCCGTAGATGCATTATTTTTCATAATTCTTCTGTAGAAGTGTCCTCCAGAGCACCATTTCATTCGAGGTGTCATGTTAAGAAGAGAATCAAGTGGCAGCATGCTGCATATGGACATGCTTTTGCAACTATTAGGGAAAAAAAGTTCTGTGGGTTTCCAGAAACAAAAGCTAACACCACTTGTGGTGCCAAGCTGTCTTGAAATCTACCAGATGACAATTTCTTCTCTAACAGCACCACATTTTTGCAATTAATAGACCAAAAAAATTAATTTAAGAAAGCATGTATGAAAACTTTGAAATTGTTGTCTCAAGATGCCTAAAACATTTGCCAACTGATATTTACACTTCCGATGGGAGGAATCACTATAATCAACATTCCAGCCTCCTTGGACATCAGACAGAAGTTCAATTTACAGATCCTAAATGGTGTAATTTACCTAAAAGTTCCTTTCCATAAAACAACTACCTTTTATTTTGCAGAAAAAAAATGTTGAAAAATATCAAATACATACATGAAAAGCAGACTTTGTGACCTCTTCAAATGAGGTCCTTCCAGTCAGAAAGGAGGCCGAAGGCCCTCCCTCAGCTTCTAGTTGTTTGTCATTAATATCAACAACCTCCACATCCTCATCTACTATTGTATGGAGCTCATTTTGAGATTCCACATCCACTGTCACTTTATTCTTTTTTATAATCCCTACTCCTAAAAATTTTTCAGACCCTCTGTCTGAAGAAGATACTTTACATTTGTATTCCAGTTCCTGAAGAATTGATCTAATAACATAAAAACCACCACCCACTTCTTTTTTAGCTTCAGTCACAGTCGGGAATTTTCCATTATGTGTAGCTCTGTAACTGCACAACATCAAATAAATTTTAAGATTCAACACAAACTTTCGTTGTAGCTTACTACTCATTCCACTCTATAAACAATAAATATAAAGAAAATAGAAAAATTAAAAATAGACAATAAATTATAAAGCTCAAATCACAGGAGACATTTTCTATCAAGATGGCAAACTTAATCCATCCAACTGAAGGTCTTCACTTCATTACTAAACAAAATACTAAAATTTCCAGCATTAGTGAATTCATTCATTTCTTATCTTATGTTTTCTTCTAATCCAGCAGATTGATCTGCACACTCTCATTTTAATGACAAGCATTTATGGAAATGTTTGGTCTCCCTAAATACATGGCAGATTCCACCAAAATATAGAGAAACAAAAATTAATGATGCCATCGATTCTTGTCTTCTAAAATAATTTAAGCATTTCTGTATCATCTACACTACACTAACTCCATAAAGCTACATATTAATATCCTCATTTCTCTAGATCGATCTTTCACTGGGGAAAAGGCTATTTTCTTTTTTTTCATTTTTGCTTTTTATCAACAATATATTGGTTTAGTCAAAAGAAATAAAGAAAAAGAATTTCATTATGAATGATTTACATCCATGGTTGAAATCGGAACAATCTCAAAATACATAAAAAAAAGGTAACAAGTTATAAAGTACCATATCCTCAAGAGTAGATTTAAAAACTCAATTACATATGTGAAAACAAATAAAAATAACTACTTGTTCACGAAAGATTCCAGCATAGTACGCCGTTCATCTTTTGAAACCTTTTCCTGACCTCTCCTGGCTTTTGGTGAGTCAGAAGGAACAGAGGTAGCCACTGACCTTCCACGCCATTGTATATTCGACCCATATACCACACTATTTTCCTTAGAAAGAACTGTCAAGTATCAAGGTTGTATATCATTACATGATTTTCTTCCAGAATGAAAATTTAAAACTTAAAAAGAAAAAATAAATCAGGATAAAACATAGAACTACCAAAAGAGAAAATAAGAAGCATTATCATCTTCAACCTTAAACAGAAAATATTCAATAAACCATTTATACATTTTATATGGCTCATTTAGACATTAAAAACACAAGAAAAAAATTAAAAACATTACTCATTATACCCCGGATTCCAGTTCAAGACATCAAAGAACATTATTATCATATTATAACATCATAGCCTCCAATCCTGTAGAATACTTATATAGAATAACATTACAGATGAACTAACATTTTTTGTAGTTATTTCACTCTATGGTGCTTCTAAAATTAAAAAATAATTAAATATATGAATAAAAACAAGCTGTTTGTCATTTCCTCTCATCCAATCTTATGAGTTCTCATGTTTCACACTTCACACTTCATGTCTCTGTGAAAACACAATACTAACGTCCATGCCTAAAAATACACCTTTCATCATATTAGAATCAGGTAAACCTCATCAAGCAAACTCAACGAGTGCTTCCCCGGTCAGGATTATATTTGAAAGGTTCCCTTAATATACTTCTAGCAACTCTAAGTACAAAAATGGCTGCTGAGACACTCCTCTACCAAAATTCTAGAGCATTATGACATAGCGTAAAACGGAAAAAAATCAAATTCTCAATTTGACTTCTTCTAATAAATGCTGGCTAAAAACAGGACAATTTTTAGTCCATAACAAAAGAATTACAACACATAAAGTTTAAGCGCCATTTCTTTTGTATAACAGAAAAAGCAGCAACCAGCAGAAGAGTATCCAATGATGAAAGAAATGCAAGATAGTCGAAAACCCATTTACTAAATTTGAGAAAGAAAGTTGGTTTTCTTTTGTTTCACTCACCGTTTCTATTTCTAGCTAGGACAAGTTGATCAATGAAATACTTGGAGCAAAAAATCTGTCGTCCTCTAATGGTCTTCAACATCATTAAAATACTTATATGCCTCCTCGAATCAAAATCCAAATAATCCAAAATCCGAACTTAAATCGGCTCGAAAACTCAGCGGTGATTTGTAGCCCGGACATACAAACTTAGTGCTAAAATTTTTAGCATACAGGCGAGCTTTAGAGAATATAGGCATTGGTGGACATGGAAACTAGGTTTTTAAATTTTTAAATTGGCCAAAGTACTATTCCCACTCAAGATTTGTTGCAATCTTCAATTGATATCATTAAATATTAAAGAGTCAAACACTCACCTCTAAACAGGTAAAATTAATATAATTTAACTAATTAAATTTTAGAAATAAAATCATTATTTAATCAGTAATTTATGAAAAATAATAAACTTTTATTTATTTTTCTTCTATATTTGAAAATCTAACGATTTTTTTTATATTTAAATTTTAAAATATTATATTTTCTTTCTCCCTTCTTCAACATCATCTTTAACCAGCTTCTCTTTCTTTTTCTTTTCTATCACCATCTCTAGATGTAGACTAACAAAGATGTTGTTTTCGTCAATCTTTGGTTGTAGATCATATCAAAAAAAGAGATGTAGAGAGAAACCGATAGGAGACAACATTGGAATAGAGAGGGAGAAAGAAAAAAAAACCCTAGGGGAAAAAATATGACATTTTAAAGTTTAATCTTGGGAGAAAATTGTTAGTTTTCTAAACTTAGAGAGAAAATAAATAATGTTATCTGGTTTTATTAATTTTAAAAATTTACAAGCGAGTGTTTAGGATTTTAATATTTAATAGATATCAATTTAAAAATGCAGCAAACTTTAGTGGGAATAAGTCCTTCGGCCTTTTAAATTTCTCTTTGAATGCTAGAAAGTATAGTTTAGAGGTGTCTCCACAATGTTTAAAAACTAATGGGTCAAAATAGTGTTTCTAAAATAAATTATAATAAAACTACATCATATATATATATATATATATATATATATATATATATATATATATATATATATATATATAACAATTTTATCCCATTTAAATTTTAGCAACAAAGTGTATGTGTAAAATATTATATATGTTTACATATACACATATCTAACATGTGTGGATTAGATATTGATACAAGGGATTGATGTAATTTGAGCAAGTTTAAACTTAAATCTTTCTTTTGTTTAAAAAAAGTTAAATTCAAAGTAAAATTTTAGTTTATCTCAAGTTCAACTTGAGATTGACACCTTATTTAGTGGTGAACTTGAATCAAATTGACTTAGTTTCAAAAGTCAGTTCAATACAATTTGATTCTCAAATTTGTTTAACTCAAATTCTAATTGAAAGGGTTGACTCGTTTTTAAAATCAAAATAAACTTTAGTTAGAGTGAGTTTAATTTAGTCTAACTTACGAGTCTAGAATAATTCAATTTAGTTTAAATTTAATTCATATCTTAATCTGTATTATATTAATGAATTATTAAAATAATGTTATTTTATCTTATATTGAGTAAAACAATATTGTTTTATCAAAGAGTCATGAATACGAGCTATGGATTCGTGTTAAATCAAGCCAAATCATTTTTTATTCGATCCAAACTCAAGTTAGTAGAGTCCATTGAAGGATGAAGCGTGTATTCGTAAACTTCAAAACTTTCTAGACCCCAATGAATTTGCTAATAATTATTGGACGGCTCCGAGTTGCGCCATGTTTGACATGCCGCTCGGTGAAAATTGAACTATAAAATTAATATCAGCATCACCGTCAACCGCCGAGGTTTTTAGTAACTGTTGAAATCATTCAAACAGGGTTTTATTGTTATTGGAATATCTGGGTTTAGGAGATTTCTCTTCTTTTACTTCCATGGCTTTCTGGGGTTAGATTTCTCGCTTCCTTCCTTTCATTTTCATGTGGTTTTTGCATTGATTGTACTTGTTAAACAATTACATCATGATTTATTTGAATTGTTGCAGGAGTTGAAGTGAAACCCGGAAAACCTTTCACTCATATAGCTGACAGTGCAAGAGATAGACTTCACATTTCCCAGGTAAATTTCACCAACTAAACCCTTCAGAAGAAAAAGAAAAAGAATTCATTTCACTTTCTAATCCGATATATGTGACGATTCGCATTATTTTCGTTTTTTGATATGGGTTTACGTTATATTGTTGGCGGCTTTATGTTCTTAAATGAGAAATTTGAAAAGATTTACCAACTGAGTTTTTGCCCTTAGGTTTATCTTAGGTATTCGATTGTTTTCTAGTTCCATTTTAACATCGGTGGCTATGAAATTTAATGTGAAATGGGTTTTGTTTTATTCATATGGTTAATAACGGTGCACGGATGTTATGCTCAGGCAACTCTTGGGACTGGTACTGCCACTAAGAAAAGTGTAGTTCAGTGTAATGTGGGAAACAAGAGTCCTGTTTTCCTATGCTCTTTGTTTCCTGAGAAAGCAGAGTCTTGTCAATTGAATTTGGAATTTCAGGAGGCTAATGAAGTTGTGTTTTCAGTTATTGGCCCTCAAAGTGTTCATCTGACGGGTTACTTTTTGGCTAGTGGTGGTCGGCACTATAATCTTAATGATGAATCGTATCCTTTTAATTCTTTTAGCCTTATAACATTACATCTCTTTAATGCATTGAGTCCATAAACTTCAATCAAGTCTATTATAGATGACTTATAGTTTTAGGAGACCTAAGTTTTCACTCTTTTCCTTGATTTTGATTTTTCTAGGAAACCAATTGCAGATTATATTAAAAGAAATTTATCAGTGTTGATTTTTCTTTTAAACTCTTGCCATGGTGTTGTCTCTATTCTTCCTTTACTATAATTTGCTAGAGAATCATTTGGAGAAGATATTGCCAACACTGAAACAGAAAGATCTATGGGCAATAGTGATGAAGATAAGTATGATGATAGTTTTATTGATGATAGCGATCCAAAACTCTTTCCACCCTCTCCTCTTTCCGATGATAAAGGTTTGTTTAGCATAACATCTACTTCTTTGAGTTTTTCCATTGACTCAATGTATCCGCTTCAAAGCTTTACTGTTGAGAATAGTTCTTCACTATATTTTGTTTCTTAGTGATACATTATTATATTATGATTTAGTTTCAAATTTTCTTATCATCTGGAGATGGTACTTCAAGTGATAATTTTTTTGAATTCTAGTTGCCCTTGCAATCTTACAGAAAATAGAAAAAAATAATTAGTGAGATTGGACAAAACTGAACATATTGAAGTAATTGTTTTTCCAGTGAGTTGATATTTTTTAACCTAGTATATTTTCATATACTAGTCTGAGCTACATTTATCTGAAGGTGTTCACTATTAATCATTATGCTTTTATTTCAAGAATTTGAGGAGACACCAGACAATAGAAAACCTAATGTGAAGGACAGCCATAGACGACTTAAGAAGAAGTACCAATTGAGTGAGACTGATGATGATGTTGGCGCTCAAGAACATATGAGTGCTAATGGTACAACAGCACTGGACAATGAAAGTGAAGAGATGTTGCCAATTTCCTCTCTTTGCAAGGGTAGTCCTGCTATAAGGAGAGGAAAATTGGAAGCTGAAGAAAAAAATGTTGAGAGAAATGGTGATAACAATCCTGCTACTAAGAATGGAAAATTTGAAGCAGAAGAAAAACCTGACAATAAAAGCTGTGAGACAATCAACAGTGATGCCAAGGATGAAGAGCCTTGTTTTACTATAATGGAAAGAAAAGTTGATGCTGTTGACAATGTTGAGTCCAAAAGGTGAGAGTCAGCATAACTGGTACTTGGTGGGTAATTAACTCGTCCCATCTATGAATTATACTAGGTTCATGCTGCGAGCTATAGTTTTGTGGTTCTACAACAGGCCATGTTGTTGATTTTTTTTCACTTGTAAAAGCTTAGCTCTCCATGCTGGAGAAGGAAATTAATGTGGATTCACACATGTAATATTAACACACCTAAAAGAGGCTATGTTGATGCTTATGTCAACATTTCCCATTGTTTGTCTGCATGTGTGTACAGTCTTAATGATTATACTTTTCCTTAAACAATCTTTCACTTCAATTTGTTAATTTACTCAACCAGGCCTAACTCTGGTGATTCTGTGCTGCCTGCTGTTGAGGCGACCCCTGAAAATGGTGCAAAGCCAAAGAAGAAAAACAAAGCACGGTCTAAGGAAGGAAATATTAATACAGATGGTTGCTGTAATATCCTTGCCAAGGATAAAGCCCAGCAAAATGATGCAGAAGCTGAAAAAATGGTTCAAAATTTGTCTGTGAGAAATGAAGAAAATGAAAAGACTTCTAATTATGAGTAAGTATTCATCCCTCTTTCGTAAGATTTGTTCTCGTGTTCTAGAATTCTTCATTTATGTGACCATTGTGAAAAAATGTATTAAAAAAAGGAGTAATTTGAACTAAACACTTTTAAAGTTCACTTTGAGTGAAACCTGAAGTTCTGGATTTTGATAATGGTTTTCTTAACAAGGGTACAGAAAAGACTATAATCTCTCTCTCTCTCTCTCTCTCTCCCTCTCTCTCTCCCTCTATATATATATATATGTCCTCTTTGCAAAGCTTTTAATCATGAAATTAAACCTGTTTACCAACTCTTGTTTTCTTCAACTTTTCTGATGTAATCTAGGAGCAACGCTGCTGATCTGCCACCTGATTCCATGCAACCTTCTACCCAGACAGTTCCTGAAAGTGATACAAAGCCAAAGAAGAGGAAGAGGAAAGATCATGCAGAGAAAAGGTTTGAAGCCAACAGTAATTTCCATACCAATGTTATCATAGAGGATAGTGCCCTGCAAGATGAGGTGAAGCCCAACAGCATGGACCGGGATCTGGCCGTGAGAAATGAGCAAAATGAGAAAAAAGCCAATGATAAGTGAGCATTCTTGGTTTCTTTTCAGATTCATTTGTAGTTTTACTTGTACAAGTTCAGTCACATGGGAGTACAATTATTTTATATCTTTTGTGTAGAATTAGGAAGGGTTTATTTATGGGGTTTTTTGGTTCAAATGAGGTATAATTATTATCTGTACTTTGTGTAGAATTATTTACCCCCTGCTTTCTTTTATTCTTCATGGACATCTGATCTTTGACTGTATCTCAATAGATCTTTTACTATAATTCAAAACTTTTAGTTTCTTGTCTAAAAAAATTCACATTTTACTTCAATTCACTGATGCATACGAATATTTTGATTTGATATACTTGCTGGTCTTTTATGCCACCCTTTTATACAATAACATTTTTCTTTGTATTTTCATTAACTTTGTATTTACAGAATTTTTTCTCTGCACATTAAATGCAGGATTTTTGACAATGATGTTCAATCAGCTGGTGAACATCAATCTGAGGAGAAGAAAAAGAAAAAGAAAAAGAAGAAAAGGAAAGCCAGTGAGGATGGAAAGATTATGAATATGGAAACAACTCTGCTACCTATGGATGAAAAGAGTGGATTAGTTACGGATACTGAAAAGAGTTCAGATAGCAAGTTATCTCAGCTGAGGACCTTGTCTAGTGGAGTGGTAATTGAGGAGCTAGGAAAGGGAAAATCAGATGGTAAAGTTGCCACTGCAGGGAAAAGGGTAAGTCCTCTTGAATCTGTGCTTAATTAATTAAATGATGATTTTGTTATTTCAACATATACTTGAAATTTATTCTTTCTTCTTGGGCTTAGCGCTTAGCCAAGAAATAATAATTTTTTATAAACTTTCTTCTGTAACAAATAAAAGAAATTTATTAAAGAAACTAATTGTCACTTGGAATAACCTTTCTTCGGTTGCAGATCAGTGTACTTTACACTGGGAAGTTAAAGGAGAGTGGACAAGTGTTTGATTCCAGTCTTGATGGCACTCCGTTTAAGTTTCGCTTAGGTGGTATCTTATTAGATGAAACCTTATTTTGCAAAGATATGATAATTTATTTATATTTATGACTTATACTTTTTAGTATGTTTGTAATCACAGGTGGGAAAGATGTTTTGGATGGTTTCAATGTTGGTCTTGAAGGTATATAATATGAAGACCGGTTCTTCCCTCCTTTTGTCTGATTGAATGTTCATGTAGCTTGGTTATAACTTTTAAACATTTTGTCACTATTTCTTCTGGAACTTATCAATAAAATGATTTGTGTTATCAGGTATGCGAGTTGGTGAGAAACGAAGGATTCATATACCACCATCAATGGGGTATGTGATTGCTGGCTCTTCTAAAATGCGTCCCTTTCTGATTCATTTTTTATGTTAGTTTCATTCATGACATATCTTATTTCTGATGCAGTTATGGAACAGAAGGAGATGGTAAGAATGTTCCACCAAACGCGGCTCTGGTGTTTGATGTGCAATTGGTTAAAGTCCATAAATGATTTTGCTTCATCGCCTGTGATACTATCCATATACTATTGTGGGGTTGAATTTTGATTTCCAGTGCATACTCCCTACCCATAATTTTTTTGTCCTGAGAAAGCTTGGTTTCTGTTAATGCTTGTTATAGTTGTTTAATTTGGCTTCAAGACACGTTGAAAAGAATAGTTCTGATTTGAGTACCGTTCCCACTCACAATAGTTATGTACAAAAAATTTGTATCCATATTTGTGTATGTTCAAGTATACTTATCTAAGTGGAGCCAAGCCCATAGTCAACTTGCGCTCCCCTTAATTCTATGATCACCAGTTACAAGCTCATTTGAGTTAGTATATAATTACATTAAAAAAATTGTAAATAGGATAAATGGGTGAACAATATAATTGAAGGGTGAATACTGTCATTATAAAGGCAAATGACCCTAGTTGCAGAACAATAAACGTTCAAGTTGAACTAATTTTGCTCGAATCCATAATATTTATGCTTGAATCTAAGTGTTGTATTTCCATTTCTTTTAAGTAATTACTAATGACATGGGTCACCAATAAATATATCAAGGTGGTTGAATCAACCCGTGACAGGATTCAAACCCCTTTATTTTGACACAATTTGGCGTGAGATAAGACTTGTTGATATTATATAAATTATATACAAGTCAATCCATCAAAGGCCGACGAAGACTTGTACAGGGCCTGGGTTGTGCTGCGAACTTTATAATTTTTGCGGATTGATTTGGCTTATATTGTAGTTGACCTTAACCCGATCTGCTCATGCACAACTCACTACCATCTCTAATCACCAATGATTTTGGAACATCGCTTTTAACAAATGTGATTAACGTTTTGAAGAATCCATTGTCGACACATCCTAATAATTTCGGCTTTATGGGATCCCAAAAAATTCCTCTATACATACTGATCTATATTGTTATCCATTTCTTATTTTGTTTTAATGAACGAACAAAAAATGCATTGACCTTTCACAATCTTGCACAATCACACTAGGCGACAATGTTCTATTGTTCCAATACCGTTATTAAGCCGATCTAACCAACGATTGGAAAAAAAAAATTTCTAAGATTCCAATCCTATTGCATAAACCAAACCAATAATATTAGTAAATAACTTGAATATACATATACCTTACTTTCCAACTAGGGGTCGATTCAATATGAATTGTTTGCATTCAAATCGTTTTCAACTAAATTTGCCAGTGATTCTTCATCTTTGAAAATTCTTCTTTTTTGACAAATTTCTAGATTCAAACAATTCTCTTTTTCCATAATTTGAACAATCTAAACTTGATCTTGAAATGACAATTCTGGATTCGAGCAGAGGTTGAGCTTACCCTTATTTGGGTTCAGCTCAAATCCACCCCTATTTGCAACCTTTTGTGTAATTTAGATTTTATCAATAATGTTTTGCCACTAAGCTTGACAGCATAGGGAGACTCAATCACTGACTCCTTATAACAAGTAAAGGACAGATTCTACACCATAAAAGTGAATATTCCAAATCTAACACAAGCACAATCACCAAATGATTCAGTATAGATTAGATATTGTGACGGTCTACGAACATCAGTCCATTATAGAAAACAATTAACACAGAAAAGAACTCTTCCATAGTAATCTAATGTGATTTTTGTAATCATACTCCTGACATGTGATTTTTACCAGGGTTGGGTGAAAAAGAGCTCTATAGCTTCGATGGTCCACTAATGGATGACAGGTTTGAGGGGGTGTGCCCTCAAATTTGACAAGTCGAGATTAGAATCCAGTTCTTCATCAAGTTCTCCAACAATGCTTCTGTGAAAGTCACACAATAAGAATATATAACTACTCATTGAATATACCGAAAGTTATATGTGAACAGATGAGCTCTTCATGGCCACCAAATTGTAAATACTTGAAAGAAGTAAAATATTTGAAAGGAAGAACAAAACATTACATGTTGTCGCCCCTTATTATGTACAATCCTAACACAAGTTGCTGAACACCTTCCTGCAATATCAGAATACGTGAGAAACTTCTTCTGTTATTTATTTATCTATTTAATGTTAGGCTACAAGAACAATAAATAATTATCGCTGCTCAGTTTACAGGAGGAAGCAACAGAAAATCCAGAGTCCTAAATGTATACAAAAAATTAAAACCAAATTTTCCTCCAATTAACAAGGCACCAAGAGAAAAGGAAACCAATGATAAAAGGAACCTCATGGAGATAAGAATGCAAACCTTAGTAGAGTAAACACGCTCGTGAGATTCATCAAGGATTATATTAGTAGCCTGGTCAAATCCTTTCAAAATTCCCTACAGATATTTGAAAAGAATAATGTAAATAATTTATATCAGAAACCAGATCAAGATATATAAAACTAATATTCCGTATATCATACAGATTACTGGACAAATGTTGTTACCTACCACTATGTTGCGTCCATCATTTGTGATGACTGATATTGTCTCTGTACAGAAAGGAAATCGTTAATGAATAAGTGAGAGTGAATTTAATTAGCCCCAATGAAATACCCAGAAGTATGGGATGAAGCACTGGGAAGCAAATCTAGAATTGTAATTACTTTTACCTAAAACAAGGGATTTTAAAAGGCATTTGGGGACCTTAAACCACCTCAAGAAAAGGGCCACTAGACATCCAAAAGATTTAAGTCTCTAATAAGGTGCATTGACAAGCCAAGAACACTTGTACTTTGTCAAAACTCATGAGGCAAATTACTTATCCAACTATTCTTAATATATCACTCTATTGCAAATACTACCATACTAAACGAGCAATCTAACAATTTCCATATGATTTGAACTGTTATTTAATCACAATACACTCTCCCACAGCAACTCTATTAATTTATTAATATACTTTCAAAGATTAAAAATCAATTAGAGTGACATTATTGATAAACACTATTCTAAAATTGTCCTAAAAAAAAAGATTTCCCTCAAGATCAATATTCCCCGGAATTAATTACCAATAGTAATTTTAGAAACATCAACTCTTCAAGACTTAGGTCATATATTCCTGTGCTTATAAATAGCATAAAAGAAAGAAATCAGCAATAACAAGGGATAATAAAGAATTCATACGATCTACAAGAGACTCAAGTCCAGGGCCACTTGACATTGTGCCACTTCCCAAACCCCTGAATCAGAAAACACTTGGCAAGATGGGTTGACAAGCAATTATTCCTGCATAAAATAAATTTTACATATAAGGAAAAAAGAATGCAGATTAGATATATAACAACAATCTAGTTACCAAACACTCATTGCAAAGGGCTGCAGAAAGGAGAACCAGAAAGAAATATATCCAACCAAAAATAAATAATTCAAGAAACCTGTTAACTATAATCATCGGCAGGAATACTTCCAATGAATAAAATTAGTACATAAACCATAAGTCTAGTCTTAATCTCAAATGGATAATATAAAATCTTTTGATACTAATGAGTTTCATTAAAAGTGTTACAACAGATAGGGAACACCAAAATGCTCACCACCAAAGTATAAGGTGGCATTATTTTACTTTTCTGTAAAGTCTGCCTTAATTTTGAATCCGGATTTGAATCCACACTTCAACAACTCAACACAAAATTGGATTCATTGGAAGTCCAAAACTATATCGATCCCAAGCGAAAAGTATAAAACTTTGATTCCATATAGAAAAGTATGAGCTTTTGATATAAGATTTATATGACTTTAAATATACAATCTCAAAAACTAGCTTTTAAAATATGGTTCTCCTAAGGTTTGTATCATTTGGTATCAAAGTTCTCATCATGTCTTCCAGTTGCAGTTATGAGATGTGGGTAGTGATCCCACTATGATAGTGTTTGCCCATCTTATGAGATGGATGGTGAGCTTGACAATACAGTGTTTGCCTAGGTCAAGCAGGCAGCTAGCATCCAGCTAGACCTATACCGAGCTTTTGGTGGGGGGTTGTGGTTCTCCCAAACTTGGTATCAAAAAACAAGTAGTGCAACAACAAAGCAATAACAGTATCAAATTTTAGGAAACGGGGAGATGTAAGGTACTGGGATACCAAATCCCAGTAACAATTCCTAACTCAACAGGTTTTATACTACGAAAACAACATTGAAGTACACCATTATTTCAGTAACCTACAATAATCAGAAACGTCACCGGTAGCATTACCGAGCCAGTACTAAAGCAAATGAAACGCATTGCCTATACCAAACGGCACACACAAGATCATATGATATTGAAAAAATACAAAATCATTAAAAGTACGCAAGTAGGAACTTGTTGATTAAAACCCTAAAAAGCTAAAAACGACGTCGATGAATAAGAAAGCTTACAGAAAGAGCGTAGGCTGGGAGCTGGGAGCTCAGAAGAGAAGAAATGTCCCTCTAGTCTCGAGTAAAAAACCCTCCTTTCCTCTTCGTCTCTACGCATTGCACGTGTCGTTTTACTGTTTCCTTTTGGGGTAATTCTGCTGGTGAAAAAAACCCCCATAGTTTAAAATTATCACTCAGCTCCCAAAGAAGTAGAGGTGTAAATTGTCGGGCGGTTTTTAGCAGGACCCGAAACCTATCATGGGCTGGATCAGGCTAAGATTGTAAGCATGAAATCTCTATGGATGGAAAGGTCAACCTTGCAAAAAAATAGCAAACAAATCGAGTTCAAATTTATTATTATTTGGATTGGTGAATTCGTAAGCTTGTGATTTTTATATAATATTGATAAATTTTTAAAATTTTAAAATCTTATACTTTAATCGTTAAAATCTAATTCATTTATTTGATTTTAAATATAAGAGTAATTAATAAATATAAATTATGAAATTTAACTATAATTTTTTTAAGCAAGCTTGAATTTGTCATTCTTTTTTCAAAATCTTGAGCTTGATCTCTAACATACAACTCTCCAATGCATCATTCAGGTTTCACATATATATAATCGAATTAAATTTAATTTAAATAATAGTTTATTTAACTGAATTCAATCATAACCATATATTAAACTATATTGATAAAATATTATTTTATATTAAATTTAAAATCACTCGATTCGATAATTAGATGTCACCGGTGTATCAAATACTCATAACAGATAGATTTATTGTATGGTTATTGAGGAAGTTTTGCATTCAAGAATGAATGAACTCAGACCATTAGCCAAAACAATCAATTCCATGACTTCAGCAGAAAGAAAGAAGCAGATTGAAATGGAGAAGAAAACAAGATAGAGATGAATGGAGACACACCACACCGGGGAAGCAAATCCAGTTGGAGAAACAAAACCAGAACACATACACCAACGTGTCAACCTTCGTGCATCAAAGGTCCCCAAGTGTCCCACAAACCTCCAACCCTTCTTTGGCCAATTTAGGCCATCACACTTCCACTTCATGTTCATGCAAAAACATTCGAACTTCCAAATCAAAGCATTTTTACACCAGAAGCTTCAGCATTATTCTGCAACAGCAGCAGTAGTATAATATATTACCTTCAAAGACTAGAGATCTCCGGCACCGTTGCTGGTAGTCGCCGGCCACCATGCCACCTCGTAGATATGCGCTTGGGAGAGCTGATGAGGCGGTTAACCCGGATACCGGCAGAGCCACCTTAGCTGAATTCATCTCCACTCTCATCCTTGTCTTTGCCGGCGAAGGCTATCCTAGCTCTAGGTGTGTAGACATGTTTAACTCTCCATCTTGATATATCCTTATATGTACACGCATATACAAATGTGCAGCCTAGGTAAAATCCAGACTTGAAAGTATGAAAATGGTGAAACTTTTGAAGGATGCTGCAAACTGATGTGGAATTTGTCTAGTGAGGTTTGTCCCACTATCACTCATCCCTAGGTGGGTTTATTGTTAAGATTTTATCCATTTTGGATTCACATTCTATTATAGTTTTATTTTTTGTTTTGCAACCCAAAAACCATGCCAAGATATTGTTTATTTTTGATATAGAGTCTACAATGATGATTTTGTTTTTGTTTTTGCAATCCAAAACACCTCTAAGGAGCTTATAGACTTTTGCTAATACGAGATTTATCTAAGTGTCACACATGCATATGCATGCAAGCATATGGTGCTTAGTTACGGTGAATATTATCTGCTTATGTTTTGTGTTGATTTGCGGCCAAGGCTTACAAGGGTGCAACACCAACGCCTTCTGATCTGGTAGCAATAGCACTAGCACACGCGTTGGCGCTGTTCGCCACCGTGTCAGCGAACATCAACATCTAAGGTGGCCATGTGAATCCTGCTGTTACCTTTGGTGCTCTTCTTGGTGGAAGAATCTCTGTCCTCCGTGCCATTTATTACTGGATTGCTCAGCTTCTGGCTGCTGTTGTTGGAACTGTCTTGTTGAGACTTGTCACCAATGGCATGGTAAATTATATGGAGTCCCTTCTGTTAAACTTCATTGTTTGCTTGAAACATCCTTGGTTTTATAGTTGACCGATTGTTAAAATGTTATCTATTTTGAACACATAATTCAAAGTGGTGGGATGGTTTGTTTTTATACTTTGCAACCTAAAATACAACTTGACAGTTTAAAAAACTTATTGACAATTTAACCAGTTATATTTTAGCGTTCTCAAGCGATGTAAGATATGCATACAAACCTAACATCTCCCCATTGCTTTGTTGACGTGAGATTTATCTAAAAGTGTCAAATTCACCCTCTTTACAAAATTGAACATTCTTACTGAGGTTTAATTTACTATCACTCAAAAGAACACATGAAATGGTTATAATACTATTTATAACATTTTTGGTCCAATAATTTAACCTATCTGAATATTTGATCAAGATGTTACATTGATTCACCATTGTCTAATAACTTTAATTGGTTTGTTATTTGGCAGAGACCAGTGGGATTTTGGGTGATATCAGGGGTTGGAAAGGGACCTGGGCTTGTGCTGGAAATTGTATTGACATTTGGTTTGATGTACACGTTCTATGCAACAGCAATTGATCCCAAGAGGGGAAGCTTGGGGATTATTGGCCCTCTGGCCATTGGCTTCATTTATGGAGCAAATGTCAATTTGATGGAGCAGCCATGAACCCAGCAAGAGCATTTGGCCGAGCACTGGTTGGGTGGAGATGGAAAAACCGCTGGATCTACTGGGTTTCTCCTTTGATTGGGTCAGGGATAGCAGCACTCATCTATGAGTACATGGTGATGCCAACAGAGCCCCCACCACATCACACTCACCAGCCCTTGGCTCCTGAAGATTATTAGTTTTTGTATTGTAACTTTTGCTCATGAATGCTCTGTTTTGCTTTAATCTTTGTCTGTAATCTGGATTGCCTTGTGTCTTCTTTCTCTATACTTTTATCTCTTGGGTCTGTAGCTTTTGAGTCCGTCCACTTTGAGCAATTGTTATCCCATGTGATGGCAATAAAAATAAAAGCTCCAGACTCTTTTTTTATTTACTCTTTCCTTTCAGTTTGCTCTGATTGACATAGATTAACACACAAATCATATTATGCTATATAAATCCATCTTTTATTTATAATATTATTGCAAAACTCTAGCAAATTTTTCATCAATGAAGAACAGGTGTTAAATATGTACATGGGAATAGAATTAAAGATTAGTTTAATAACATGTGAATTTTTAATCTTTAACTGACAAAAAAGCTTTGGTATATCTTGATAGTAGGAGGGTTTTTGAACCATGATATTACAAATAATATAAAATTTTTAGGTAAATTTTACACTAATAAAACACAAGAGATATGGTTGGATAAACCTTAACAAAAATATTGAATCTCGTATGAAGATGAATATAACACTTATAAGCGAATTTTAATGGACAAAACACAAAAGAGATGATAGGACAATCCTACACTAAGTCTCTTAAGGAAGTGAATATAATGTCGTTAGACAAATCTCATATCGACAAAATTCGAAAGAATAGCGTTATAACTAGCTTAGACAAAATTAAGATGTTAATGAAGTTCTTTACGTGAAAAAATGCCAGTTGGCATTCATTAACCAGTACTCTAAGAACAATGTCTTTACTTTCACATTGTAAACAAGGATTTGTAGAGTATCTAGGTATCAATACATTTTACTGTAAACTGTAATCCCTGACCCCCACCCCCCCGTGATATCTGAACGCATGGATTCTTGGTCTGCAAGCAAGAGTTACTTCATAAATCCTGTATTAAAGGGATTCCAAGCATCTGAAGTGAATAGCACAGAACATCAACGCACTAATTCTGATGCCTTCATTTCTGTTTCCAACAAAATAGGTTTTGCCCACTGTTTTCACGGCCCTCTCATCTTCTCAACAATGTGCCTACTCTTTTCCTCGATGTGTCGCCTTTTCTCTTCAAATTTCTCCCCCATCTTCTTCCCAAGATCAAGCATCCTTGCCTTTCTCCCTCCTTTCTTTGGCCTTGAATCATCCTCTTCAACTGCACTACTTTTTTTTTCTAGCAGGAGCAAAGACCTGGGCGGTGATTGACAGTCTGGGATTTCCTCTTTTTTCTGTTGGCCTGTTTCCTGCGTCACATCACTCTCCAGCAAAGGAGTTTTTAGTTCTTGTAAAGACTTACCATTCGGTATAGATGGAATGGCAGAGGCTGTTAAAGGCATCGACACAACTTTAGGGACAGTGGGTGATTGTTGAACACAATCTATGTTCTTTGGGCTTTGATGCTTGCTCTCTGGGTGATCAATTGATGTTGCTTTAGTAGCTTCCGTCTTCGTTTTTGCTTCCCCACTTTGGGAAACAAAAGACTCAGATACACTGGTATGATCGCTACTGGCTTCTTGATTAAGCCACATAAATGGAGCAACACTCCTTTGGACCCAGTCATCCTTTTCTGCTAACATCCATGGGATGCATACACTTTCACGGTTTGGAAGAACCATAGTTTCCTGGATCCCCATCTGCACATATGAAATCAACATCAGCCATAGCTTCTTACCATTGTTAACTGAATTCTATTATCAATATGTTCAAGCAAAAATAACTTCAATAAAACTGGTTGTTTTCCATTTGGACATAAAAGAACTTGTGAGAGGGTATCATAAGCTTTACTTAAGAAATCCTTGGGGATATATATATCCACAGTTTCTTCTTTCCCATAACTATTACTAGCCTTTAGATAATGGCTCCTGTAATCTTTAGAAAATGATTATAACCATAGAAATGGAATTAGTAATTGGTGGTTTAGCATGGTTTCATTGTCTGGAAATGCACATCTGATAATTACCTGAAAGTTTAGAATAAGTAATTGCTTTATCAGAAAAAAAATTTCAAATTACAGATTGCTTTTCACTACACAGCTGCTTTTTAATATATCATATGCAGCTGGGTCATCCACAAAAATCAAACAAAACAAGGGCAAGAAGGGACGAGGATGCAGGTGAGGGTGAAGGTGAAGGTGAAGATTAGGGAAATTGAATGTGTACATGAATGAGTTTCCTTGTGCATTCTCACAGAGAAGAAAATTAAATGAAGATCAGATAGTAATATGTGATAAAAGTGATTTACATACCTTAAAGCGGTTAATCAGAAAATCAGCTATGCGTCCACTAGTAATCTTGTGATCCCCAACACCGGACTCCAGGTTGAAATCTATATCAGGCATGGATGTAAAGCCAAACCATAATTGATCAGAAGGTGGTGGCTTTATATGTAAACACACTGTTCCTCGAAGGGATGCAACTTGTATGGACAAAGAGAGTGGCACCTTCAATGCAAAAAATCAGTCAGTATGACACAAAGTTTGCTTTTAGAGATTGATTTAGCTGAATCAACCTGAAAACCGGAAAGCCCACAAGATAAGACACATGTTCAAATCATAACAATAAATACCATTTATAAAACATAATTTCATAGAGCAATACTATACGTACCTATTTTGAATACACAAATATGTACACACTTACATGTGTCATCAAATGATTGGATATCATTTTATTATTAATTAAAAATTATCCAATCATATGATGACGTACAAAAGTGTATACATATTTATGTACCCAAAGTGGGTACACATAGTTTTATTGTAATGATTTTTGATTCTATGTTAACATTTTATTTTAGTTTACAAAATAACTAATTTCTACCGTCATTTCATATGCTCAGTCCAAACATACATTATTTTGTTCAAATGCATATGAAATAAACTTTTCAGTTGTATAGATACTAGACCATTACAAAATATATCCATAGAAATATATATAAACAAGTTGCCTGAAAAGGTTATAGGCATACTTTTGTTTTCCTTTATTCCATTTCTCTTTCACTGTTTGCACATTTAAGGTTATTAATATGCATACACACAGAGAGTTAATGTAACAAATAACTTCATTAGAATAGAATATATGTATGGGTATATTTGGGGCTGTCTATTAAAACAGATGCAAGAGCAAAAAATTGTTTACAAACCTGAGAAACCTGTTTGGCTATAGAATTCAGAATACACTTCCACCTTGACATTGAAGTTGCTCCCAATGCAGGGCTATTGTTGTTTTTCAGGCCATCTGTAACAAAAAAGAGTTAAAATGAAAATTTCTACTCATCAACTCCGAATTGAGACTATTAATACATATTCATACTAACCAAGTTTAGGATCCTCTTCACCTTTTTGGACTTGTTCATCAATATTCCTCTCAGAAATATTCAACTGTTTACCATAATATTCAAAACCTTCAAGAAGGTCTGCAGAAACATCCCCAACTGAACTTGATTCTGAATTTGCATCTAATTCGCGGACTTCAAGTCTTGTTTCAACATTCAGTACCACTCCACCAGAATACTCAAAGTCAACTTCAAATGCCCATACTTCATGCATGTCCATTGGAAGAACCCTCATACCATGGATATGAGGTGGAATATTCCCAATGTCAATTCCCTTACAGATAATTTCACCAATGTAACTGGGGGTTCTCATACTTGACAATGTTTTCTGTTACAATGATAAGTATCAGATTAACGTTGACATTTAAAATGCAAAGAAAAGCCGCATAAGCTTCAGAATAAATTTATTACAATCAATGACACAACATTTTGGTACTTCCACAAATAAATATGCAATAGATATACAGATAGACACAACCAAACATTAATCATTTGAAAAAGACAAAAGCTAAACCTAGCATTGGAAGATGAATAGTTTTTCATTCCTTTGAGAGTATAATCTAGTCAACCAACTTATTGGCAAAATTGTCACATAATACGAAAAAAAATCTCTCCAGGAACTATAAACAACCATGCAAACAAACCATTACAGATCTTATTTTGGAAAATAACAGACCTGAATTCGTGCCTGAAGAGAATTTTTCATTCCCACATGGCTTTTGGCATCAAAAAAAAGCCGAAAGATTAATAAATTACAGCAGAGAGTTGCCTCATCTGTAATAAATTTGTCATCAGCTTCTGTGTCAGAGAAACCGGTAATTTGACTTTGGCTTGCCAAGTGACGAAACATTGATGACAGTGGCTCATCATTTTCTTCTCCAGAATTGCTCAGCACCTTTGTTGTTCCAGATTTTGCAGAGCTTGCACCCAAAACGGAATCTTGGGAAGTATGAAATTTATCATAAACCTTTCTCTCTACACGGCCTGAGTTTGAAGAAAGTGGCTTATTTTCCATACAAGGCTTTGAAGCCTTTTTGGCAAGTTTTTTCCAAAGGATTCGGACCTTCGATGAAGAACCATCAAACCTACCAGACCTATCAATTGGCTCAACAATGGCACCCAGTGAGGATGGCTCAGCAGTCAACCCAATTGAGGGTTTCGTAAATGAAGGATATCCTGTGTTTAAGGATGTAAGGTAACAATGGAATTCTTCATTCAATCTGGTGCACCACTCCAGCCTTTTCTTGTCATCACATGCAGCAAGACGGAAGGCTTTACACCATGACTCCTTTTCCCAGGAAGTTTCAAGATAAATGTAAATTGTTTTGCTCAAATTGTATAATGTTGAGGTCTTGCTTTCAACTTTTATTGGGAACCTTTTGGCCCTATAAAAAAACAGGATTAATCATGTCATAACAAAGATCATAGTTTTCATCCAGAGATGAATTAGGACTATTCCTCACTTATTTGAACACCGGTTAAGAATTTGCGTAAGAGAAAAATAACCTAAAATTAATGTTAAAGCAAAAACTGAAAATATTAATAATATTGGCTTCTTCCCCATGCAAAATATGTATTATACAAAATGGTTCAAACTGCAATGATGAGTATCTGTGAGAAATAAATTAAAAGGAATTGACATTGTTTAGAAACTTCCAAATCCAGCAACCATTTTCAAGTGGGCAAAGAAACAAAATCTTCTTTAACAGACATTATTAATGACAAGAAAATTGGGTTACACTGCAATGATTTCTCCAAAGGTCCCTTGCCATGAAATTGAAAACAATCTTCTAACTATACTTGCCACCTGCAACTGGTTGAAGACCAGAAGCCATCAAGAGATGACAGTTCATTCATGATGACTGTAACTACTACTTAGAAAGGCATACATTACAGTATTTTATGATGGGTAATATGATCTTTACTTTTATTCTTTATGATAACCCAGGACCCATTAACAAACTTGACATCATAACTGGGTATCCTACCGAGCCCTAAAACTTTGGGAAGCAGGAAACTTGCAACATTTTCCAAGCAACATAGTATTAATCAATCCTCAGTGTAAATCCAAACAATGTTTAGGATATAAAACAAAGGGCAATCTCATCCTTGGTCTAATTAACGGGGGAGTAAAGATGATTAAAATCTAATAATCTAAAATAATAAGCACTTCACAAACCACCATGTTACCATTTTCTTGAGGGTAGAGTTGAGCCTGAAACAGCTTCTATTACACAACCTTTGAGCGGAATAGCTGTCTGAGAACCATCAGATTCCTTCAAATGAAGGGTTCGATCCTTGATTTTTGCATATTTGCGAACGGGATAAACCTCCAAGATATCCTTTTTCCTCTTTGGTTCTTTTGGTAACTTATCATTGGGAAGTTTCTCCGATTCCAAAACCCAAACAAACCCCTGGTACACAGAGAATTAAACTAGCAAATAAAAAACACAAATTAATAACCAAAACAACTCATCTCACAGAAGGAATGAGAGATCTCTCCTTTATAACATAAATGGATAACTAAAGTCTTATATTTATATAACTTTCTGAATTCCCCATATTTTCTCTCCTACCAGACACAAAAAAAGTGGATTCCTAAGTCATATAACTAAATGAAAACCTTCTGGGTTCATTATGTTCCCTCCATTTCTACTCACTTTTTTCCAATTTTCTGCCCAATCAAACATATAAAATAAGATTACTAAGTCTTAAAACTACTTGAAAACTTTCTGGATTCATTAGGCTCTCCCCACTTTTTTGAAATTTTTTCCCTAATTTTTCTCTCCAAGCAAACAAACATGAAAAAGTGGATTACTAAGTCTAAAGCCTACTTAACAGCTTTCTCATTTCTTTACTTTCTCTCCAATTCTATTAATTTTCCCTCATTTTCCCTCCAACCAAACATGAAAAGTAAATCACTAGTTCTTACGACTATTTACCAACTTTTAGGATTCCTTATATTCTTCCCGTTCCGGTAGTTTTTTCTCTCGACCAAACACGAAAAAGGTGTATTACTAACTACATTCAGTAAATTTTCCTAATTTTCTCACATTCTCCAGTAATTGTCAACCCAAAATGATACCCTGTTTAATTCTACTAAATAAGACTTTCCAAAAAATTCATAGCCTCGCCGTCACGAGCAATATTAAATTAAGTAGGGGGAAAAATTTAAATAGAAAACAAAAGCAATACCTGCTTGTTGTAAGCAAAATCAAGCGACTGTTGAGAATCAAGAACTTGAGCAGACTGGCTAGAAGATTTGGCTCTGGCTTTTTGAGTAAGTAGATTAATAAGATAAAAAACCGCCGCAGCTTCCAAACCCAGTACCAAAATCGCGCCAAGAAAAAACCCAATAAATAACGGCAACATCTCTGATCTCTGAATCGAGGATGACAGAGATCTTGATCTTCAGTTACTACTGTGGGAGATGAAACATGAATGAAATGGAATGAAATTCCTCTCCTGCTTTGTGGGTAGTGGGAAAGGGAATCAGATGCTTTGGCAATGAAGATTAGAGTAAGAAATAATTACTTACAGTACAAGTATAGAAATTGAGGGCAAACGGAAAGCCGCGTTTTCGTCTTGGATTCTTTGTTGGGTTGGGATTTGGAGTTTTTTGGAGCCGTTATTTATCTACTTTCTGTCTACACCGTTACTTTGCCATGTCACTCTGCCAAATGATTTTCCCTCCCAAGTTTGATTAACGACCAATGCCCACTCTCTAAGTTTCAAAAAGCTAGATTACCACCCATCATTTAATTTCAGTAGTAAATTTAATTTAATTTTCTAAGAAATGATTGTTTTGTTATTTTATTAAAATTATGAACTGTTTTTAAAATTTAATATAAAATTGAATTATTAATAGACCCTTATTTATTTAAAAATTTATCATTTAAACTCTTAAAAAATCAATACCATAATATATCTGTTCTGTTTTTTAATCAATAAAATTGTTATTTTAAAATGATTGCAAAAATTATTAAATTTTTAAAAATTTCAAAAAAAAAAACTCTCAAAATTTTTTTTTCCAAAAACCCCTTAAGATTTTTATAAAGACCGCTGACATTTTGCCCCGAAATTTGATTGAACAATGAAACGTAATTGGGTGATGGGAAAATATCCTAGCAACAATTAGGTGTGATTTACAGTAACTGGGTAAACAAGGACAGGCAAGTATTCAATAATCAGTTTGAATTTTGAGCACGTTTATAAAATTTTAATTTATCTAATATAATAATTATAGATCTAATCACAATATTTTAAAGATTTATTCCTCCAACTAATTCGGATGAGATTTTCCGATTAACCAAAAAAAAAGTATTCGATGATCCATAGATCCAATTTCCAATCATCATTATTTCTACAAAAATAAAATATATATGTAATATATGCACATTCAATCATATTGTGACAAGTATCTATAATTTACACATGAAGCATTATCATATACAAAAGGCAGAAGTCTTTACTTCATATGCTTCTATTAAACTAGTTTTGAATCCATACAACTGAAAATTCACAAGCATCTGCACAAACTAACGAAACATAAAAGCAAAAGGGAAAATTATAAAAGTTAGGAAAGGGCCTAATTATAGGGTTGATGCCTAAGAAACTTAACAACAAACTCAACAAACTGCATTGATGAAAGGCTTTGCATTTGCATCGATGCTCCACGTTACCGAATGCTTGCTTTCAAAACTAAAGCGGTGGGGAAGTTTCTTACACAATGGCTGCCCGGTGATGACTAAACAAAAGCTATAGGATAAAGAGGTCATGTAAACATACATACTGATTTAGAAGAGTGGTGAGTGAAAAAGCTGAAGTCGTGGTGGTTGACATTAAGCTGCTTCAACCAGGAATCTGCTGCGCAATGGAGATCGATTAGTTTCTCTTGGTCAGACGCATCTGGGTTTACCCAAATATCTCCTTGCATTTTGTAAGAAGCTAGCCCAAAGGGGGTAAGGGGAACTCTTCTGCCACCTTCGCCTTTTGGGTTGCCATTGTTGTCATGCTCAACCATACTATCTGCAGAATCAAACCAGAGACAGAAAAAAGATGAACAATGCATATATACATAATCATTTAGACTTTGAAGTTTGAATTATAAAAAATAAAAATACCTTGAAAAGATGAGGATAGCGTATGATAAGAGAGGAAGCATGTTGACAAGTCCTTCTCATTTTTCTTTGATGGAATATGATAGATAGGATACCTGTGAATGAAAATCATACAAGAGTACTTCCGTAAGAAAACATATATAGTGGATAAATTTCAGATGATCTAAAAGAAAAGACTGAGATTCGAACTTCTCCTTCAATTGAAATATAATTGAAAATAATAACATCACATCACTCACAACTACTTATCATCCTTTATCAATATAATCAAAGATGAAGCTTTCTTTAAGACGCATATATTGCACTACTCATGACAAACAGAAGAACTAAGAACATTGTCGAGTAGAGGGAAGGGAACATGCAAACCATATACGTAAACATAAAGTCTTCATCAGTGGAATTCATTTATCAATGGAAACATAAAACAAAATTATAATATTAAAGATTAACTGAAAAATAAAGTTGTGAAGGAACAGAAAAGCATGCTTACCATGCAACGGCCATCCAACTAGCAGGTGAGAGATCCACGCTTCTGAGGGTCAATAGCCCCGGATTATTTTGAGTTAATTCAGTTATCTGAAACAAAATTTTGTTTCAACAATCAAATTTATGCAGCACAGGAAAAGGCTACACTAATATTTGTATAGATTGATAAGATGGCAATTTATTTTATTATGCAAGTAAACAAGCCAATAATGCTAAGCAGCCTAAGCTGTCTATTTCTTTTAACAAGGACAGCAAGATAAAAATGGACAATAATTACCTTTTCCTTAAATGGAACCCTCCAGTAAGGAGAAGCCATCTCGAAGTACTGGAAGTTAAGGTACCCAAGCTTATTGTTCAATGGCCATGAGCCATCCTGGTCCAAGTTTGAATCCTCAGAAATGGCATCCCAAGTCCTGCTAGAGTGGTCGCTGAGAGACCTTGATAACTTATCACTCCCACTATCATCACTCCAAGAATCACTTTCAAATTCAATAACATCAGCATCCTCCCTCAGAGTCCTACATTAGGATAACAGGAATGCTCAGTCTAATTGCTACTAACAACAACAAAAGACTTGAATTTCGCACACGAAACATGAAAAAGATTTGTTGACAACCTCGAAGTGGCAACAGGCTTATTAGTGTAGATCTGAATGGCCGATAGGTAAGGAACATAGAATTGCATAACATCCTCACTGCTATCTAACACCACCGATGTTCCAGCACCATATGCACTCCATTCATCATAGCAATTCCAGAGATCTCCCAATGTGAAATATTCAACTACATCCTTATCAAGTGGTTGCCATTGGCTGTTTATTTCATGAATACAGCTCTGCCAATTTTTCAGAAAGCAATTTGCAATTTATTTTAGAGGGAAAAAAAAAAAACAATTTCAACATTTAAAAATTGCAATTGAGATCTACATCTATTGACCAATGGAATACATATACAGGAATCAAATACCAAGAGTTAGATATTCTCAGCTATAGTAATTTGAATGCCTGTAGATGTAAAACAAAATAATATTTCTCCCAAGGAAATCCTTTTAAAACTTCCAGAACAAGCATTGTTTCTGGTCTTAACTGCAATAACATGCGTTTAGAGATAAACCAATGGTTAGAATTGTTTCCTGATTTCATTTTCCACATCCACTTAGCTGGAAGAGTAATCAAACAGAGTTAAGTAATACTTTGTTTGAGTTTGGCTAGATGACATTAAGGCAAAACTTGAGCTAGTCAAGCAAGAAAGTTCTTGCTTGAGTTTGAGTTCAAGACGGAAACGACCAATTCGAACTCGATTTTAAAAAATAACATTTAAACTCATAAACTTATATATTTATTATCATTTATACCTCATATTCAAAGTCAAAAAATAATTTTTTTTAGTATAAGAGCAAAAATTAAAATTTTATTTTAAAGGTATTAAAGTAAAGTTTTAAAACTTTTAAAGGTTAATTAATATTTTACTCGAGTTAAGTAATGGGCTTGCAAGCTCATCAAGCCAATCATTAACAAGCTCAAACTCGATTTGAGAATTGAACTTGAACTGAGCTAACTTGAGTCACTTAAACTCAACTAGAGAGCTTAACTCGAGCCACTCAAGTTATGCTCAATTCAACAATAATCGAATAGATCCATGAGCAACTCAAGTGTGGTAAGGCTCATTTGTATGCCTGCACTTGGGCATAACCAAAAAATAAAACCCTAATTAAAAGTAAAACTTCAATAAATAATTAGACATGTATAAGCTCTTCACACATAACATCTTTGGTCCACTATTATTAGAATAATGAAATATGATAACATTGTGCCCCAAAGGAAAATGTTAAAGAAGATTAAAATGGTGAATTGCCATTGATAATTTACCAAAAATTTAGTAATCAGAATTATATTTATAAATGGTATATAATAATTAATATTATCCTTACACAACTCAAGCTTATCCATTAACATAAATACAGAAGAAATTCATTAATTATACATCATACACGTGTCACTGACAGTTACCCATATGGGCTACCACCTGAACGGTCCAAACTCCAATTGGTCAAATATTGAGCACAATTAAAACAAGGAAATAACAACTAAAAAACTTACCAATAAAAAAATAAATATTATTATTTTAATATAGAGTTTGGAGAATATTCATGGCATCTTCTGTATATTATATTTGGTTCTTCTTTCCGATTGTGTACCTAAACTGGGCCCACCCCTCACCAAGTTAAATTATCCCTCAAATTTACTAAAAAACTAAAATTATTCTGATAATAATATAATAAATTTATATATATTAATAATATTAATTGGATTTAGATTTTCTGAACTTTAAGATAAACATCTACCAGTGGATTTTTTTTGGATTAAATCTAATGATAAATATCAATAAATCAGCTAATTTCAAAACATGGATTAAGACTTTTACAAAACGGTGTCGTTTTAAGATTAAATTTAATGACTTTAGCCACAAAATCTGTCAATGTTTCGGACTGAACCATTTGACTTTCTTCTACTTTTTGTTCTTCCAGAAAAACAAGCAGCCAGCATCCATTGATATAAATAATAATAGTAATAATAATAATAAAATATCATTAAAATAATTTTAAAAAAAGGAAAATCAATAAGAAGAACATGGAATTTTTTCAGGAATCAAGAGAAAAAAGTCAAAACTGAACAAGAAGAGAAAGGAACCGCCGTACCTGAGGAAGACGTCTCGACGGAGGACTGGGCGTAATACAGTGGAGGAAACTCTCGAGATTTGAGTGGACAGTGGAGGACCACATTGACGATTTTGATCTTGATTTTGGAGTGAGGATTGAAAAGAAAATAAGAAGAATGAGAAATATAATAACAAAGAAGCGACTGAGAGAGAATGGAAAGAACAAAAAAACAGAAGATAAATAAACTTAATTACAGGCACACAAAAAAGGAAAATCTGATCCGATATTCTTAATTTAAGCCTTCAGCATATCCCTCAGCATATCCAAACATTAAATTACAATGACGAAAAAACAAGAAGACCGCTTAAATGCTGGATTGTCTTTTTGCCATACAAACAAAATTCCCAACCCAGACTCAACTATTCCTAACGCTTCCTCTGTTTACAATGACGAAAAGGGGTTTTGATTTTGGGGAAGTGGGTTTTCCGGATTTGGATTTAGATTGGGAAAAGAAAGATTTTTTTTTTTTTTGAAATTTATAAACGAAATTCAGCGAAAGAGTTGAGTGAGTGGTGTCGAAGCCGTGAGAGTGCGCTTCGCCGCGTGTAGAGGAGGCAGTGTCTGTCAGAGCTTTCGCTTTTTGTATTATTTGGTTTGGGCTTTTGCTTTAAGCCCACGTGTCCTTTTTATTTGTTTATTTATTTATTTATTTTGGATTTATACAAAAATCTCCCTTATATATCACCACAAAAAATAAAATTATGCATAATACAAATTTAAATAAAAAAAACAATATATCATTATATAATTTAATATTTTAAATAAAAATAAAATAATATTTAATTATATAATAATATAATTTTATATGTATTTTAATTTGTGTATATTACATACAGATATTACTCTTAATCAAATAACAAAAATTCTCATATAATTATAATAATGAAAAAAAATACAATGTAATCTATAATATGAATAATAATATATTTATATGATTAGACTTAATTTTATTTTTAATTTAAATTTATTTAATTACATAATAATATATTATTTAAATATTTAAAATTAAATATACATAATTTTATTGAGAAGAAACTCTGTTTGTTATTATTTTTTGTGTTAAAATAAATTATGTGAACATAATTTAAAATTATTTATCAATTTACGTAAACGTGTGACGCAGGTGTAATTTGGTAAATTTTGCACTTGGTAAATAGTATTATGATATAATTAGAGTTTTAATTCAAGTTTTCTATTATTTTTTATAATCTTTATGTAAAGTTAATGTTTTTATGGTTATGTAATTTTAATTAATAAGTCTTTAAATAATTCTATTTTAATTTGACAGATAAAGAAATTTTAGGATGTATTATTTAGAAAATTCTAATTTTAGTTAAAGTTTATTTCTTGCCAACTAGATTCCTTATAATTTGTAATTAATTAATATTCTTATTTTTAGTTAAATTTATTTATTTTTATATGTTTAAATTTTTCTAATTTAGTGAGTATAATAAAAATAAAAGGCACTGAGTCTTGTACTTTTTTTTAATTCATTCATAAATAAATCAATTATTTAGTAAAATTTTATTTTTTGTTTTCTAAAAAATTTGATACAACTTGCATTTTATTTATATATAATTTTTTTCATATAATTAAACGTTATCAACTCTATTCACCTTTGTGAACGGGATTATCACTCCAACTATGTTTTTTTTTGTATCAATTTTGATTTTTTTCAATCAAGAAATAGAGGTAAAGCAATGAATTTACAAGTTGATAAAATAAATGTATTTTGGATGCTTAAATGATATAACTCTATAATATGTGTATTATAATTAGAGGTGTCAAATGGGTTGAATCGATTGGCGTAAGGTCTAGTTTCAAGTACGAAATTTTTGCTTGGTCCAAGCACATATAATCTATTACTATAATAAGTTGTGTCAAGTTCATAGATTGATCAGTTTGTGTCATAGGTGTGGTCTTTAAACCCACAAGATGGATTAGTTCAGCGTAATACTGTATATAATATCATTAAAAAAATTAATTAATAAATAAAATAATAATTTTAATGTAAAAAATTAAAAATTAACAAACCGACACTATATACATAGGGCTGTGCTATAGGCTTTGTGTAGTTTTCGAACTGACTCAATTAGAAGACTTGCAACTGAACAGGCCCTTGGCCAAGTGAGCCACGTTGGAACTGGTCAATCTCAACTCACTAACACCTCTAGTAGTAAATTGAGTAAATTGGACCATAAAATGTCCCCATAACCAAATTAGAATTAATTAATTATGCAATGGCCCCATTTTCACCTACTAATATGGCATGCTAGTGACACCCAAAACAATATATTTAGCTCAATTAATAGATATCGAGATTTTTGTAACTAAAATTTCATAAAAAAAAAATTATAAAAATTAAATGAATTGAAACTCTTATTATAAGAAAGTATAATATAAAGAATTTTACCTGTGATATATCGATACAATATGAATCTAATAATTCATCCATCACGTCTAAACACAATCGAATACCTTTCAGTTATAACTAAAATATTTTTCAAATTCAATTCCACATATACATACATATACATATGATTTCACATACATATACATACTCATATCATACATGCATATGATTTCATATACATACATGCATACATATACATATGATTTCACATACATATCACATATATATACGTATCATACATACATACACATATATATACATATACATAAATTTACATATCATTTCATATACATATGATTTCACATACATATCACACACACACACACACATACATGCATACACATATACATTCACCAATTCATATTACGCCATATTCTCAAAGACAATTTATCCACCGGAGCTAACCATTCACCCATTAAGCCCAAACACAATCAACTTGCCATTAGATTTCCAGTAAAGCTTTTTACAACTGAAGTTCATCTTCTAATTTAATAATAAACTTCTAACGGCTACTTTGAAAAAGTAGCTGTTGGAGAACTGTTACACATGTTTTGAAGGCGGTTAAGAGAGACATTAGGTTATTAAAAATTCATATCTCCAATCTTCAATGGACAATGAGTGAAAATTTCTAATCCCACGTGCTACTTTCATGTGAAAATAAATTTAAATATATAAATATAAAAAATAAATATATTTATATATAAAAAAACAATATCTATATATATAAATAAATAAAATATAAAAATAAACAAATAATATATATACATTGTAGGCATGGGCGAGCTCATTTTCTCCTTCTGTTCCTAGAAATAAGAAAAGATAAAAGTGTGCAATTAGTGTGCTACTTTGTATGAACCAGATATACTATTTTACAAAACACTAAACCGATCTCAGTCAAATTTATAATTATTGTACTGTATTATACTACAATGTATGAACCGGATTTACCATTTTACTAGTTGCTACAATGTGATATAAAGATTAGACATGTAAGGGAAAGCAACAGAATTAGAAACTGCCCAGGAAGATGCAACGTTTATAACCCCATTGCCTTCCAACTTCAATTCTCCACCTTCACATTCCTTCTGCAAATGCCCACCTTGCATCTGCCTAAAGACTGCATCAACTTGGATTATTTCGACTTCTCTGTTTCGCTCCATCACTTGTGTTTCCTTACAATATTTATATTTATATAAAAATACACACTCAATCCATTCAACTCCCATCACCATATCTGAATTTCAGAACAAAGAGACCCAATTTCTATTACATAACTCTTAATCACTATCATCATATCAGAATATATTGAAATCATGTTTTATTAACCCACGCGCTAATTCTCAATTCTCAATTCCGTTGGCACTCACTTTTGTATCCTCCATGAATCGGAACCAAAACGGCGGGTACTTGCTGGTTGTGCTTCAAATTCCCCAAAAACATAGGGACATAAATGGTAAGATTCTTACAGTTTGGGGGGTTTATTGGAATTAACCGTCGTACATCTCGTCCATTAATTTAATAGAAATTCGTTATGACTCGCTGTCCTAATCTCATCTTATTAACTGAAAGAGTTGATGAGGAATTTGATTAATTTAGCAAATTAAATTGAAGGGTTGAAGATTACGCAGAGAGAATCGTGGGACAAGATCAATAATGGAAGAAAAGCTACTTGATTGTTTTCTTGTACCAGCAGGACTCTTGTTATTTACATTGTACCACGTTTGTCTCCTTTACTGCATAATCCGCTATCCCAGAAGCACTGTCATTGGCCTCAATGCTGAGTCTCGCTACCAGTGGGTTCTTTCCATGATGACTGTGAGTTCTTTCTCTCTTTGTTTTCTTTCAACCTTCTATAATCTGGGTTGCTGTTTGTTTCTCAATTTGGATGTGTTTTGAAGGGTTTTCTGTGTTGTTCTGTTTTTGTTACTGTTAGTGAACTTTTTAAAGGGCTTCATGTTATGTTAATGATCGTTGGTGAAACAAGTTTAGGACTTGGCTTTGGTTTAGCATCCAGAGGGATTCTTTCTTTTGTGGTTGATTTGGCCCTTCATTTCTTGGAGAAATGGGGGTAGAAAAATTGGAACTTTGTTGAATGTAGAAGTGTGTGTTCAAATGTTTGAAAAAAAAAAAACAAAATCTTGATTTCGTTAAATGAATCTTATAATGAAACTTTTCTTAAGGGGTTACTTGCCATCCACCAATTTAATTTGAGTAATTTTTATACTGGAAGGAATATCATTTACATGGATATGTCTCTTTCAGAAAACACTTTTAACTGGGGGAGAGTGATATTCTTTCTAGTTGGACGAGTTCTACATGGTTTTGGTTGATTTTGGGAGAATTCAATAATTAAAGAGTTGAAGAATGAGATTGTTTATGAGAAAATATGAGAAAAAAGCTGTATGATATAATGCATACATTGTATAAAATAATATCACTTTGCTGTGATTGATTGAATAGATGAACCAGATAGTCTATGTTCATTGTGATGCATCAGTTTTCTTTAATTCAAAATAAAGAAGGTTTTTTTATGAATGTGACCCATATGCCTTCATGTAGGGATTTTTTTTTTGTATTTAATTTGTTATCTTCTTTATATTTTTATTCTTACTTATAGGAACATGGAGAGGGATGAACTTGAGTGAAGTTATTTGTAGATTAAAGCAAAAATTGTGGACATTATATGTCATGATTGATTGTTGTGCCTATACAGCAACTTCTGGAGTCTCTTTAGACAGAGAGGATTGAAAACACGCGTGGTTAATTGATTCAAAATTCAAATAGAAGTTATTTTAACTTGAATATGGTCATTGTCATGAAAATTTTCATATATAAGGACTTGTTACATAAGAAAATCTAACCCCTTGTAAGACTTATTAGATATGGAGAAATAAAAAAATTGCTAAACAAATAGTTGTCTTGATTTCAATCTACTGGTGAATCAGTCTAAATTGATCATTTGTCATTTTCTTGGACACCTTTTGGTTTGTTAACAACCGACGCAATATGAAAGGGTATTTTAATGTAAGATGTCTTGCATGTATGAAAAGCAAAGTTTAAGTCCCTTTGGGATATGCTGTTGGAAGATGCCAATTACATATTAAACTTATGTTCAAAGGCAGCAGGTTTGACCTTTTGCTTGCTTTGATATGAAGAAACTCGTGTTTAGTGTAATGCATGCAGTTTCTTCTATTGTTATCTTGGGGCAGATTATCACTCACAGATGCAAGTCTATTTTGAAATGATTATTTCCAGTGAAGTAAAATTTAGTTCTTATTAAGTGGATTCTATTCTCTGTTGACCACTTTTTTACTTTCTGTTGGTTCTAGCATGTTAATATATTTTTTTAGAATTCCTTTTTCATGAAAATTAATGGTATTTTATAGAAGTGAAGAATAGAGTTGAGCATCCATGTATGGCTAAGATATTTTTTCTGAAATTCACATTATATATAATTTGGTTCAATAATAAATTTCATTGCCATTTCCTTTGTATTTTGTTCAGGATCCCTTGAAGAATGGTGTTTTGGCAGTTCAAACATTGCGCAACAATATCATGGCATCCACAGTTTTAGCAACAACAGCAATCACTCTCAGTTCACTGATTAGTGTTTATGTGAGTAGCACATTGACCTCCGAAAATATGGCATCAAAGTTAGTTTATGGCAACAAGACTGCCTTATTATCTTCAATCAAATATTTCTCTATTTTACTATGCTTCCTTGTTGCCTTTCTTTGCAATGTGCAGTCTATTAGATACTATGCCCATGTTAGCTTTTTGGCCACTTTGCCTACATCTGTAGGCAAAAGAGATTCTATTGAGTATGTCGCAAGAAACTTGAATCGAGGAAGTTTCTTTTGGTCCGTCGGACTGCGAGCTTTCTATTTGTCATTCTCTCTTTTTCTTTGGATATTTGGCCCCATACCAATGTTTGTGTGTTGCTGCATAATGTCAGTGATTCTGTATTTCTTGGACACAACCACCAGTTTTACTAGGCATCTTCACACTTGCGCATTCAAAGATGCAGTGAAACCTGATAATTTGGAGTCTTCTGTTTGATCATTGTAAGCCCTGGAATATAGATATACTGTTATTAATGCTTAAACTAAAGGCAAAATATTTTTGAGATGGTGAATATGATGTTTGCTGTTAGGATATCTGTAAAGTTTGTATTGCTGTTGATTCTTGCTTTGTAATGAAAAAGCTGTTTCATCTTGGAGGAACTCTTTTAGTTGTTCAATCACTTGCAATAGTTTGGTTTACTGTTGGTAATTTTATTATGATGAAAATAGATATTGTATTCTGTGAAATATTCTTTCAACTAAAAGTTCAGATTTTGCATTTAATGGAATACATTTTTTGGAAGTTATAAGTACTACTTATGGTGGTTAAATTGAAACTTTTGGATATTAAAACAAGAATGTATGGTAATTCTGAGAATCATATCATTTCACATTGGTTTTATGTACGTTACATCCTTGTTGGGAGAGGTTCAAGCTGCTTGAGCTTGGATCTCTGTTTAGCTTGAATAATCCAAGCTTAAGCAGAAGCAACTTTAGCTTGTCGAGTTTGAGTTCAGCTCACGATTGACATCGAAGCTTGTCTCGTTGGTGATTCTTCTATAATGATTTTTCTTCTCATTTTTTATAAATTTTCTTTTTCTTTGGCATTATTGTTTACCAGCTTGAGTGAGTTGTAATCGAGTTTGAGCTGGTCATTCTAAATGTAAACCAAGTTTGAGTCAGTTTTTATTTAGGTTCGTTTTGGTTTATATCCACCCCTACTTGTTGGGTTCTTGTTATTTACACACGAAGCTTTGAAAATTTATCATTAAAAGTTTTGTGCTAATCTTATAAGTAATCCTTGGCATGGAAAACATTTGAAGTGCCTGGTTTTTTTGCTTGACAGAGCATATGATCTTCCAAATTCTGCTTTATCTTCAACTGTACAAATAAATTAACTGTTAATATAGATTTTGTCTTAAAAATCACATTGATTTCTAGGATTTTTATGGGCCACAGTGAGCTGAAAAATTCCCTCAGGTGGTTCGTTCTTTCTTCGGGCCTCAAGGTGAACTTAAGCCCTAACAGTAACAGTATGTTGTTGGGCCTATTTGACTTCTCATTGGCTTAACCCATTGCTCTTCAATTATAAATTTTATTAATATTTTATCCAAATTTTAGTAAAGTGAGGTAGAAATAAATATAAAAACAATTTTATTTTAAATTTGATATAAATTAGCTTGAACTCGAATGTATAGATTGGTTTGAACTCAGTTTGTTTTATAAAAGAAAATCCAATCTTTGGTTTAAATTCTGATTGTTCAATCTAAGTTTGAATTCAAACTTAAATAACTTAAATCGAATCCAGTCTTAATAAAAGAGATTAACACACTTTACAAACATATTTTAATAGTCCCCCACATAGATATTAAAATCTCTTGTGACTTTCTTTTTTAAAAAAATATAAAAGAGGTCTGTAGACCCAAAAAGTAAAAAAAAAAAAAAAAAAAAGAGAGAGAGAGAGAGTAAATTGAAGTAAAAGTCCAGTGCTGTCTCCTAAAAGGATTACTCACGGTCCTATTGATACATCTTGATAGAATGTTATCTAATTGGAAAATTCTAAAGCAAACAGACATCCTATTAGCAACTTTATTAATTTCACAAACCACATGCGCAAATTTCACTTACCAATTCGTATAACATAAATTGTCGATATCATTGATGAGTTTCAAACCAAAACCTCTAATGCGATAAGTAGAATGCACAACTTATTATTAGTGTATGCCCTAAGAATAATTTGTGTTATCAATTTTGGGACGTTTCATCTTATATATATATAATTATGATTTATTAAATAAAATATTGTGCTCTTTGATCTATATACATAAACTGCTTCTTTAATTAATTGTTCAGATAATTTATTTAATTAGTAAAACAAAATTATCAAATTATTTCATAAAAACGTAATATTAGTTGGTTAATAATATCATACAATGGATATACTTAATACTTTTGTTGAATATCATAAAAAGATATTACTGCAAATGATAATGATGATCATGTCACTAGGGCATTGTTATGGATTAACAATTGGTAAACTATTTTTTGAACGTGACCAAAAATGATAAATCACATGGATATTGTAATGTAGTCAATGATTTATGGTATGATTGTACTATTGTATAAATATAAATATAAAACCAATTATGTTCCGTATAATAAAGTCAAGTTGGTCATGTGTTATTCGTATACGAAAATTAATTATGATCAAGAAAGGATTTGTTGACTCAAAGTTATTAGATTCAGAGTATTTGCTAACTTAGTAATTATTCATTTTCAAGTTTCTACATGAACCTTGATACATATTAGAAACAAAATCCTTGGCTAGAGTCTAATGTAATTCATATAAAGGATGTTCGTGATGAGACATTCTGAATATATTGATTGATGATTTGGTGAAATATCAAGACTACGGTTTTGATGAATCATTAACCATACTTGATTAGGATTTGACAACAACAGGATTTTACTTATAGAGAGCGTATAATTGAAAATAGGTTCAATTGAGTGTATCTGCACATGATTTAGGGATTATGACACAATGCTAGATGTTCACTATAACCGTTGAGTTTTCAGACTTATTTTTTGGTTCGTCTAAAAATGACTCATGGTTGCACCACCCTAAACCTAGATAGTCATACTAATAAACCAAATATTTTAGAGAGATAGAGAATTGATTATCCGAGAATGACTAGCACTCTCTAAGGGTAATAAAGGTAACATTATGTATAAAGTGTTACATGGATGATAGATGTGAAAGATGACATTTCAAATGTTAAGGTAACATTATGTATAAAATCATAATAAACTGAATGTCTCAAACACATCAACAAATAATCATCAATAAGCTAGATGGCTTGAATGAAAAAGAGATATCTAGAGTGTCGATTAATGTTACTACATCACTAATATATAATTTGTTTCAGCTTTTGTGGCGCAAGAATGCAATCAAAAGATGCTTGAGAAATTGACAATGGAGTTAAATAATTTGACAATTTGGACCGCTCATAGGAGATAATACAATAAGGGACCTCAAGGCCCCCCCATTTTCTTATAGTTTGGATGAGGACACAAATACAACAATATATTATAGCTTATCTAGTATGATTAGTATTAATTCTATATTATTTGACACTAATTAAGTTCTTTATTAAAACAATAATAATGTTCATGAAACATATCAAAATTAAAGATGACAAAGTACATGTGACATATCAAATATTACCATTTTTTATCAAATAATAGGTGGATTCAAGTGAGGCATGAGAGTTTGAAGACGATCTAGGAAATGAGTACTATTATATATACAAACAAATTTTATTAAGTTATTTATACATTCTGATATGTAATATATAATTGTGTGATTCTGAAATGAAAGAAAAACTAAATAAATTACATTATCCAATTGCATGTTATCATATTAGTATAATCTAATATATAGTATATGATTGGATGATTATGTAACAAAGGGAAACATAATTGAAGTGGACTGATCACAAAGTTGGGTGACTGAAAAGGATGAGAGAGTATTATTATGTTCATTGTATTAATATTAACAACAAGCTTACTAATTTTGAATGTAAAACTTGAATTTTTAGTCATTGCAGTTCAGTTGACAAATAAAAAAGAAGAAAGGAAATGATTGGGGGCATGGAAATTTATGAGTAGCAGTAGTAGAGTAGTGTATAAAATATATGTAGTTGACTTTGTTGTTAAATAATCTGAGCTTGCTGAGATCAAGAATGGATGCCCACAAATAATTGCGTCCTTGATTAGCACCATAAATGATAGTTGACTTAAATTGTTGAGCCTTAAATGGATAAAAACAAACTGATATTTTGACATTTGATTGACCAAATTCAACCATAAAAAGTTGTGGCATGTATGTGTCCAAGTATAACATGGTAGGTGATGTGGAGAACATTACACTTATAAATATTGTACACAAACACAATATAATTTGAAAGAAAGAAATTAGTTGTATAACATAAGTGAATGATGAGAATATATGTACATCTTGTAGTCTTCGTAATTGAAGGATCAAAAAGAATAAGTGAGAGATTTTGGTACTAACAATTATGGATGCCAACGGGGCAAGATGAGATTGAATTTCACATTTCTTGTCTCCGCTAGATGAAAATATTCTGCCCCCACCTTGTTCTTGCTATATGGATGATGGGGAATCTTTGTCCTTATCTTGTAAAATAAATATTGATTTGCTTTCTTGTTTCATATCTACCCTTGCCCTATTTGAAGATGATGAGGAGTCCTCATCCTCGACTTGCAGGGAAACAATGATCCTCCTACCCACCTATCCTTGCCAACAATAAATATTTGCATTATTAAATTACCTTCATCCAGACGAACAAACCACCAACATTAATAAATAGTTACTGTTAGTTAATGGCAACATACATAACAAGCACTAATTGTCGTTGAACAATGAAGTGTGTTGTGATGGTCATGTGTCATTTGTTTTTATTATTAGAAGTTCATAAAGCATGAGTGATAGTAATTCTGTTTTACAATTTCATTGCCTTCTTCTTTTCAATATCATAAATCTTCATAACATCTTTCTTAATAATGCTCCTAGAGACAATCTTAAATAAGGGTTAAATAGTATTACAAAATCTTCTAAAACCATAATGAGCAACCATGCTAATAGGATACTTATATAGAATAATCAATAATTATAAGTTTTTTTCTCACTGCCTATTGATCAAAATGATATGTGGTTAATGTCAAATTTTTATTCTCTTTCAATGTCTTCAGAAGCATCTTTTATGCTACAATTTGGTACTTTTTCCTTAAATAACTTTTATGATCGTGCAAGTGTGTTGTCACATCTTTACCACCACCTTTTAGTTTGTTGAAATGTTGTCAAATTTACACCTTCAAGTAGGACCAATACAAACATACTTATCCAGGGCATTTTAGAGAGGGCTTGAACAAGGACTATCTACATCATGTATTGGTTCATCACTTTTATTAAGTGGAGATAACAACTGATTACTTCCAGCTGGAGTTGTAGAAGGATTACCACTCTCAATTGATATATATATATTTTTTAAGATTGAGCAGTTTGATTGATCTCCTCTTCTGTGCTTTTTCTTTTACAAAGCAAAGAGTTCTGAGCTAACATGTTGAGAATTCATAAATTCAAACTGAGAAAACCACAATTAAGTTGTTTTGTCTTCCAAAATTAAATTTAATATTCTTTGATCTACAACTTGTTGAACTTCAACCTGATCATGTATCTTGACATCCCAAAAGATTCAGAAACCATACCATACCACAAACTCATGAATTTTACATAATAACCATGACTCAAGCATTTTACCTTATATCCATAAGCACCTATATCATCCCATCAAAACATGTGCCATGAAAAACATGAACAGATCAAACTCAACAATATTCAACAGAGATAATTAAATTAGGCGTCTAAGCCCCACAATAAACAACTACATTAATTACATTCTAAAGATGTACCCATTTTCTTAAAATACTTCATGATAAAAATCATTACAAAGGTCAATTCACTTCTAGAATAAATTCCTTCAAAGAAGATAAACACAAAGTAACAACATTCTTGACCAAGGAGAGCTACAAAACATATAACACTAGGCTCATAAGTTAGCACATTACATTGATGCGTTACAGGATCATCCCCTAAATATTATAAAGGTAAAGGCTGCCAGATTCCGTAAGAGAAAAGCTGACAAACTTGGTAGCTGATAAGTACAACAATTGAGATTTAAGGCTTTAGAATCTTCTAAGACCCTAACAAACCACAACCTTAATTTTCTATATAATCAACAATTTAGATTTAAGAAAATTACTTTAATCGGAAGGAAAACAACGGTGAGTCGGTGACAGATCTGAGTAGAGAAGAAAGGCGACAAGCCAACAAGAGAGTGGAGAATGAGATGATTAGGGTTGGACTTTATATATGAATGACTTTATGTCAATTATTTAAAAAATGCAAAACTATATAATTAGTAAATTTATATAGAGATTATTTTGAGGCGAGGCGGGTTGGAGAGAGATCTATCTTGTCTCAACTTATTGAGAATATGTTTGCCCTTGTCAGTATCAGATCTTGCAAGTTGAACAGTTGTAGAGAACTATTGTCATTAGAGATAGAGGGGAAAAAATTTTGAGTTTGGGTTGAATATATTTTTGAGAAAGAAAGTGCAACAGATTCTCAATTCTTCTACGATTTGAATTTTTTAATAAGTGAGACGGTAAGTTTTGGTTAAAACCGTTCCTTGATACGATGGGATGGAGACTAGAATTTCAAGGGACAATTACCATCTCTATTAATAATGGATAATTTGATTCCTTGTGGCAAGCAGGAGCATCATGAAATAAGAATGGTTTATAGTTGTTTGTCAGTTTGGCCACTCACTCTTTCTACTTGACTGGAGGAATAGGATGGCCACAAAGAATGAGACCCAGTAGCCACTAACCAAAAAGACAGATAATTCCATAAGATCAGAATTGAGATCTTTTGGCCAAAAATGCATTTTCCTGATTTAATAATCCAGAAATTTATTTATTTATTTTTCCTACTGCTTATTTTCTTTCTTTATCTGATATATCATTTTGGATGACCCTTAAAATGACTTTAAGATTAGATAAATATATGAAAAGACATTTCTCCATGAGATCCATATTCCATCACAAAATACCAAATTCCCTTCCACTAGGTTTATCCTAGGCAAGTATTAATCTTTTTGTTTTTCTCTCTCCTTTGTGTAATTGTCTATATATTAATCAGGACAATTTAACTTCATGACTCCTTTAGGGTTCATATAGTTCAAAAGATCCATATACATTGATTTTTTTAGGGCTAAAATGTATATAGTTTTTGGGAAGAAAAAAAAAATTACGAGGAAAATTTAGCATTATTGAGATAGATTTTCTTTGTTTTTCTTTAAATTACATGCCCTATATAAATTACTTATAGTATGTATAAGTTATAAATGTATTAATTCTATAACTTTGTTTCTATTGTCTTTGTTGAGTGGTCATGATATGATTAATTTTTGAAGTTTCAAAATCATAAATAATTGACATGATTCATATATATAAATTGCTTTATAATTTTTAATAATTCTTATTATAAGACTTTGACCATGCATGCCTAATATCATTATTTTTATTTTTACTTTTTTGACCTTTATATATATATATATATATATATATATATATATATATATATATATATATATATAATGTTTTCTTTTTATCATCTCTTTGTTTTGTAATGACAAATTATTAAATAAACTAACAATGTTATATGTACATATTTTGAGTATAATATGAATATACAGATGATATGTTATTATATATTTGGGTATTATTTTATTTTTAATTTAAAATTATCTAATTATATAATACTAAATTATTTGTATACTTAAAATATATATACGCAATTTCATTGTATTTTCTTTGTAAGATTCTCAACGCTTAATTCAACTCCTTAATTATGGTTTTGGCTTTAGCTATAATCTCCTCTCTCTCTCTCTCTCTCTCTCTCTCTCTCTTTCTCTCTTACAATATTAAGTGCATTTCCAATATCTTTACAAGATTCAAGTGAGTAAGATAGTATGCTATACATATTAACAAATGCTAGACGAACTTCCATTAACACCACTAATAAATATGCTTAAGAAATTAATGTGTATAAGGTTTATTAATCAACATAAATTATATACTGATTCAGATTAACTTTCCCAACCAACAAGTTAAATTTAATATCAGAGACCTGGATTTAGAAGAAAACATCAAGCAATAGTTTTGTGCTTTGAGATTATTAAGTTATTCAATAAAATAATGTGTACTTACTCATTTTGAATACACATTTGATTTATACGTGATTGAATAATTTTAAATTAATAATAAAATAACACTTAATTACGTAATAACACATATAAATATATACCTATTTATGCAATGAAAATGAGTATGCATAGTATTGTTTTTAAGTTATTAGCTAATTAACATTCACTAATCAAAACCCTTGTTTTTTTTGAATTGAACAACATTAGTGTATGTGAAATATAGATTAATTTTTCATGACTATCTTACTCCATCTATGTCAAAGAGTATTTATCACTATTAATGGAGCTTTCACATGCATTTTGAAAGATAAACAAGCAGCATAATCCACTTCATTCATAAGAGACCAAAAGGTATTAATTAAGACCATTAAAACAATGTCTACCAATTGATACATATAAATACTGTATACATATTTAGATATATCATTTGTATATTCAATTATATATTTAAAAATGTGTATGTATAATATTGTTAACTTACAAATTGTAAAATTAATTGATGATAATGATAAACCCTCTCTTAAGTGGACCCTTGTGTATCCTAAATGGCTAACATAAAAGTTTCCAAACTACATGCCATACCAGTTAAAGTTAAAATAGTAAGGGGGCGTTTGGTTAAAGTTATTGAAGATTACCTTGGTAATCTATCTTTTATTTCTTTATTTGGTTTGTCAATAATAAAATATTACAGTAATCTTCTATTACCAATGCTGAAGTGGTATGTAATATATGTGGTAATCTGATTACCACCTTCACCTTAGGTATTTAAAGATTACCAAGGTAATTTTGATTTTATTATAATTATATTATTATTTATTAATTTTTTTAGATAAAAATAAATTTATTTTTAATTAATATGACAAATAATATAAAAAATGTTTAAAAATAATTATATTTAAGGGCATTTAAGTAAAATAATTTACTAGTAATCTTTTATTACCTTTAACCAAACACAATAATTATTTATACCTACCAAATTTTATTAAACATAATAATCATTTATACCCAGTAATTTTTTAAGTAATATATTTTCAAAGTAATCTTTCTATTTTGATAATAAAACATTATCCATACCAAACGTCCCTTAAAGGCCTACAGCTTCTGGATTAATTTGATTACACAGACACAGTTGATCAGGTGAAAAACTAGCAAACTTGTTGTTCATCTCTGGAAAATTATTTTATTACCATTTGTATAGTAAATGAAGCTAGGTCTTCAATATATATAATTCATGAATTTATGTTGTTTTTGAAATCAAAAGACAGACCCAAGTGAAAAGGATAGCTAGAGGCTACTTGCAGTAGTGCATAATTCAAAGGAATCTTGATGAAGAGTTTTGTGGGCCACTTTGGCTGTGAGTTGGTTTATCCATGAACACCAGTATCCAGATTGGCTCTTGTCGATAAAGCAAGTGGTACCTACCCATTCCTCTTTTAGGAATAACTTTAATCGTAATAATATCACATCCTTTGCATCTGAATGTTGTAAAAATTCTAGCTTCCCTTCCCACAGCAACCACGACGCCAGGTGAGTCAAAAGAGATTTGAATTCTTACTTTTATACTTGAAATCCTCTATTTGCCACTTAAGTTGCTATCGGCCAGCTGCCCTCCCCATTATTAAGAGAGACGCTTGGGTTGGGTTTAAGTAAATAAGCTTTTTATCTTAAACTTCTGTTAATTTATAATTAACATCATTGAAAGAAGTAGAAGCTAGAAGAGAAGTGAATGCAAAATGCTTTTTCCACTGAGATGTATGTTTACTGACAAATTGTTGTAATTGAACATTGAAAAATCAGATCAAAGCATCTTTGTTAATATAAACAATAAAACTATGTGCACTCATTTTGACTAAATAAATAAATATATATTTGATATATGTCATTATATGATTGAATAATTTTAAATTAAGAACAAAATTAACACTCAATCATATGATAATATACATAAATATTTATTTATTTGTATACTCAAAGTAGGTATATTTATATTGCTCAAACGTAAGACTCCAAGTTGAACATGAAGTTTGAACCAGAAAGGGAAAAAAACTAAAAATGAGCAAACTTCCAGATTAGCAGCATGGACATGATTATTGAGTAGAAGAGTGAAGGTTCTGAGATCATTACCATGAATCAGACCCTATCTGGCTGCCAAATCCAGACTGCAAACCATTTAACAACAACCAAAAAACGAAGGAAAAACAGAATACTTGTTGATATAGAGCATAGAAAGACCAAAGAGTTTAGCTTTGGTAATGCGTGGAGATGTTGCAGTCACTCTTCATAAAAGCACTTTGTCCCACTTCTTCTGGCCTGCACTGCAAGATACATGAACTTAGTTTGAGCATATACTAAAAATAACTTATACTTTTAAGAAAAACCACACGATTTATTCATGTGGGCATAGTTTGAGCATCAATTGAAGAAATATATATGTTAGTATGATCATGAAAATGAGTTAAGATTGAGGGAAGGAGAGACAGAGAGGGGTTGAAGTGGATGACAGAAGCATAGAGAGCACAAAGGAGTGAGATACAAACTCCATCTGCAAATCATCATCTGTGCTCTCTATCTTCTGTCAACAACATCACCAAAACCTCCTCTAGAGAAGAAAACTTATCTACTGCAACCATTCTTCATCATTAAATTGTATCATTAATGAGAAAAGGAGGCTACTTTCTTTAAAAGGAAAGGGGGTTTGAAGAGAGGAAAAAGAAAAAGAAAGAGAAGACTTGATGAGAGATGACCTGTAAGATAGAGAGCCCCAATAGCCTCTATTTATAGCAAAAATAAAAAACGAAGCCCACGCAGAAACAAACGGTACTACTGTACTGCTTGTCTCATGTACTCTCTCTACTTAACCGTTTCCCACAAGATAAAAAATAAAAATAAAATCATTTCAAAGGATTCTTTTTCTTTTTCATCTTCCTAATAAAACCCTAGTCGTACTTTTATGTCAACCATGCATAAAGTAGGTTAAATTTACCTTTGAAAAGTTTCAAAGCGCAAAATTTTTTTTTACAGTGGGATATATCAGAAAGGATTGTGCACAGTGAAATATATCTATTTTCTTACAGAGTTTCAGCTTGAATGATCCTGTAGCAGCTTTACTGATGTGGAATTCAGGCCATGTGCTGGGATTTGTGCAAGATTTTTTACAAGTCAAATGGCATGATATTGCAGTTAAAAGCTTTGGATCCTGCCTGAAATATTTTCCCTTTTCTTATTCACATATTTTTAGTTTGACTTGTCATTTTTTTGCTGTGTGAATCCACTCACTCACTCACGTACAAAACACAAACTTTGTGAATTGTGGTAGGTTAAACTAACCTTTATGTGATTGAGATATTCTCTTAAAGAAATTCCATTGTTGCGATTATGATCAGAAATTAGAATGATATGATTGGCGATATAGAGTACATTTACATGTGTCAAGCTATGCTTCAAAGCTTAGAAAGTTTGTACAGTGCAAATTAATTAAGTTTTGCGTAATGAGAAAGAGTTAGCAAGATAGATACATTTTTTGAGTTTATTTTTCAGGTAAACTCTTTCTAATTAGAGTCAAACCAGGTGATCCCGCTATGCCTTTTGTTGGCAGTGCTAAACGACAAGATAAATGTGGGATGTCGTTCTAAGGGATTGGGTTCTTGTCAGTCCTTATAGCTTGTCAATTACTTCACAATATGAGTCGAAGAATCCATTGTTTACTGTAAGCCAATTCTCGCCTTTGAATGACATAATTTAAAATGCCAAATTTCATCTTTGAATGGCATAACAAGTTAGTAAACGGAGAATAAGAATGTTGTATCATGAGAAATGGATCAATTAACTTTTGGTCACAACATGGTCGTAAGATAAAATATAGAAGCTAGCATTATTGGATTCCTCAGCATCACCCAAGCATATATATCTGATCATGAACAATATCAATGCGTTCGGATCTATCTTCAGTAATCGTTTACAACAGTATCTTGGATTATTTCCTAGTCTAGAGTATTATTCAACATAAGACTGGATTGAACTTCCCCATTGCTATGTTGATTAACCTGTGTAACCCATACGCAGAACACCCTCCTTTTATCGCTCCATCAGATATAAGACAGTCTAAAAAATAAAGGGTAAGAGATTTAATTGATAATATGGCGATCATACAATCATATTACTGTTGATGAAGGTTATTGTCACTCATTTAAGGTGTTGTACAAAATAAATTATGTTAGTAATGGTGAAGATTGGTCGATCAATCATATTATCTACTATAATGAAAAAGATAAATAAAACATAAAAATATTTTTAATGTGATTTGACATATTATCTAAGTCTATAGTTATAGTTATTTCATTGTTAATTTAAAAAAATGATACGTTAACATAATGTGGATAAAAAATTACATAAAAGTGTTCTAAGAAAGACTTGAGTTTAAATAAACTAACTAAACAGAGTTGTTAAATTTCTACAAAAGTACTTTTGTCTATCTTAGGAAGATGCTCATATGATTTTGTGTTAGATGTTTGTAATTTGGAGCTATATATTCAACTACTATTCACTTCTTTTCTCTTTTTTTTTTTGTAAATGATGTTTTATATCTATAAGATAAAATAAAAAGTCATAATCTTATCGGTTATATTTTAAATTTATATTTAAAAAGTAATTTTCTCTTCTAATACATATTAGAACTCAAATAACATACAATTTTTGATAAGGTGAAAATGTTATTATTGTTCATCGTAGACATGTGATACAAAAGGAATGTCAAACAAGTAAATTGTTTTCTTTGGACAAGGGATGCCTATCCGTGGGTATAGATGCTGTAACTAATTGCTTCATTCTCTGGAATTTACTCCTCAAATTGGGGTTTACAGTATAACAACTACATTAGTTTGTAAACTAACTTAAGTTGTAAGTACATTTGATTTAAATTTAATGGAATTTCACATTAAGTTCTTCGTATAATTTGAGTTGTGACAACTAATCAAACTTCATAATAGTTGTATCTCACACCCACCCAGGTGTCGATTTCAAGTCAATTTGGTTTGCATCTCCATTAGGCAAGATTTAATTTGCTTTCGTTGTATTCGTGGCCATAAAGAATTAAAAAGATGAGCTTGGTGTCTTACTTTAGAAAAAGGAAAGTACACTATCCCACATAGCAACTTGCCGAGAAGAATGGAGAACAAGTAAACATCAAAGCATCCCTTAACACACATTTCTTATCTTCAAAATGCTTTCAACCTCACACCTGTTACTCACAAAAATACTAAAGCTAATAAGATAACCCAATTTGGACGGTCTGTTGCTATTTTCTTCTCCATCGACCACTCTATACGTGTCAGAACCCTATTCTTTCTTCCTCATTTGTTATCATTTTTGGTCCCCAATTTAGTAAACCATTTCGTTCTCATTGCTTACAAGCAGGGGGAAAGAAAATATACTACTTCTACGTTTATGTTGTAATAGTGATTAACAGTGAATACCAGAAATAGACAAAAATCCCTTTCTTAAAAATATGATTCTATGAAAGATTGATGAAAATTTAGAAGATTCTTACTAATATTTTTGAGAAATATTTTGTTAATATAATGACCTAAAGTTAGGAAAAAGCATGCCATTTTGGGGAATGGAATACTTTGAAGTTTGTGCTTTCCCTTTTTGGATTGGGATCTGCAGATGCTTATGATCAAAAGATGGGGAGGAACATGTGTGCATGGCAACTAATTTATCTTATACTTGGACGGTCGAATGACTATTTCCCATCAAATTTTGATAGAGCGATGATTCTCACCTTCTCAGTTAAAAAAAATCATTTTTTTCTTTTTCTTAAAATTAGATATATTTTTATCACTTTGCACAATTATATATAATGTTGTTTATAATATTTTTATCTTTAACAATACAAATAAATTATATTTTCACTTTAACATTTATATATATTTTTTTTTTACTCTATATTTTACTACAACAATTATTTAATTTAAAGACAAAACAATTGATTTTTAAAGATAACGTTTTTTACATTCAAAGACATTCTTTATTTTTAAAGATGAATTTCTAATTTTTGGGGGCGAAAATTTGTCACCTTTTTAAAATTTGTTGTAGTGTCTTCTTTTTTTGTTTCTCATTTCTTGGCTAATGGAAAACAAATATGTCAATCAAAGTGTTTGTGAAAGCCACAATGTGACACACCATCAGGCAATAGTGGCGGTAGTGGTTAGGGTAAATTGGCAATCAAGACCCCTACAAGTGTTTCTCCTCTTGATTTGAAATGGTGCAACAAGGAAATGCAGTCCTTTGATTGTCGATGTTTAGGATGCACATGATGAGGACGGCTGAGAGCGATGGTTGCTCACAATTTTAAAGATATGCAAAAACAACATCAACAATGGAAATATGATTTAAGTATGATGTGGTGAGATTAAGGTGAATCAAAATGGACGGAAATTGATGAAATCCAACCAAATCCCAATCATTCCAGTGGACGAAAAAGGTTGGCAGAACCAAGGGTATGGCATCGTAGTGAGGGAGAGTTATTGCAAGACTGACAAGGCCAAGGATAGCGAGACGACAACAAAACAACTACTTTTATTCTATCAAGAAGATGAACAAAATCATTGGAAAGATGAAATTCAACATAGTTATAAATTTTAATTAGAGTGGATAAATATTTTATAAAGTTTTTATTCACAAATTACAATTTAGCTTCAATAAAGACATAATATATTTTTACAGATTTTATCAATAAATATAATAGATAGGTGAAAAAATAAACTTTTTCAAATTTAAAGGATATCGTTTCATCTAAATTCGAGTGAGAAACAGTCGTTGACTGATAATTTTGAGTTCGAATACGAATGTGAATGTTGTTCATGTTTATTCTTCATGCACGTCAAATTCACGCCACAATCACATGGCAAGGAACCTGAAAATAGTTAAGGGCATCTTTGAAAACAATTCTCTTTCTCTTTCTCTTCTTTGAAGTTTTTCAATGGAAGTCATTGGTCGTTTTCAGCCGATGCAATTGAATTTATTGGAACAATCTAACCCCTTCAAGCATCGGTTGGACAATTTATTGCTTTATTTAATGCGCATCGCGTCAATTTGGTTGTCGGTGCCCCATATATGTAAGCATTATATACTATAATGTTACACATAAAATTCAATGTATGAATCTAGCTAGGTATTAAAATCTGAATTCTCTACCTATCTTAATTAATGAGTACAATGAGAGAGACTCTTAATTTGTTAGAAAATATGGGAAATTTTTAGTGGGTTGGTGGCTGTTATCGAAGAAAATTTGTATTAATATTAAGTGGGTCGGTTTGTTGGCAGGAAAAATTTGCATTAATGATTAGTGGTTGGTGACTATTGAAGCGATAAAATTAGTTTAATGATCTAATAAGATCAAGAAGTCAATGAATGTATATATGCTTTGAAAACAATGCTCTTTATGGTCAAATTGAGAATGGATGGAGAAAACGACGGTAGTAAGTATTCCAAGTTTGTCATGGATAGAGTCATGGAGATGAACCTTACCACCGCCAACCCAATAAAAAAAGCTATTGAGATCAATTCTGGTTGTTGAATCATTCAAAAGGTTGTACCTAGAGTTGGATCCGATCTAAGTGATGGCTCAATTGAGTTATTTTACTAGAGTTTTAGTTTGACAATTTAACTCAAAATTAGTTTGTTTTTTTATTCGATAATACAGTTCATTTTATTAATAACATTGTTCACACTTTTGACAATACTGTTTGTACCTTAATGGTGCCCCTTTAATAATATTATATATTAATTCAAGTAAGTTTGAGCTTAAACTTAAATTGAGTATAATACCCTAATTTTAAGTTTGACTTAATTCAAATCGAATTCATCTCTAATTGTATTTAAGATTTAAGTTGACGTGAAGAGATTTTGTTTTTATAAGAAAGAAAATAATACCGAACTCTAACTTAGATACTAGACCGGCGATTATATTATAATTAAGAGCTAAATAAATTGATAATATAATATTGTAAATAAAAAATTCCAAAGAGTCGCATCGCATAGACTTTTGTTATGATATAAAGTGGTAGAAGATATAGCAAAATTTACGACTAACTAAAGGCCGTGTGCTCAGAAGAAAGAATGTTTGACATTAGAGGATCTGTGCGTATGAGGACAATTTGAAGTTCAAAAATGAAGTCAATGGCTTCCTGGCTGTAAAGGGTAGCAGAAACATCAGGGAAAGAGAGAAGAAGAAGATTCTCATCACGGTGAGAAGGAGCAAAGGTGAGTAGACTGAATATGTGCCCTAGTATTAACAACTTGATGGATGCTTCAATTTGTGGCACCATGCATGCATTAAATATAAATGAATTAAATCTTGAATTTATAAAGATAATAAATTATCTACATATTAAACTAGTGTTTTGAATAACTATGGGCACTTTATTTCTAAATAGTGTTTTATTTATACATATGTAGATATGGGTAGGATTGATTCGAATGAGCTAAGCCGAACTTAAATAAGGACAACTTGGAATTCAAACTCAACTTGTTCAAGTTGATAGAGATGTCAAAAAATAAGAAAAATTACAAAAAAAGAAAAAAATTACTGAAGAAGTGAGCTTTAGTGTGACAACATCGATGAGGTGTTGATCTCAAGTTGAGCTTCAATTTGATGAGTTAATCCTTCTTTAACATAAGTTTGACTTGATTGCATTGAAACGCTAAACTAACCTTGAGATAGTTCAGTTCGAATCCACTCTTATATATGGATATGGGTTTGTATAGCATTTTTTATTCTTGAAGTTTGCCTTGGGTAACATGAGTCTAGTTTGATCCCTGACAACAACATTTTGATCCTGAGATTTGTTAACGACAGGAAGTAAAATGTTAGTGATGGTTTGAAATGTTACTTAGAAATTCTATGAACCTAGAGGACTTGAACCAAACCTTAGGTATGAACCTGTTATTATCCATTTGACAGTCAAACTACAATTGGTGGGCTGATACTGCATTGGGCTGCCAAGACATCCAATAAAAAAGATTTCGTTAGAGAGATTGACTGCAGATATTCCCAAAAAAATAAGTGCTGCACTGCTCGCTTTACCTAGAACTAGGCTCAAATTCTTTCTCTGGCCTAATTTCAAACACTCTTGAAAAGATTCTTGATGGCCTTGGCGAGGAGTATAAAAGCTATTGCTAAGACCGTCATTGTTCGTGAGACCCCTCTCTTTCGAGGAACCATATTCCAACAACGGTGGAAAGATTATGGAATCTTCAAGGTTTATTCATCAGTAATACTAATATGGAGGGAAGCATCCCATATGAAGTTTTCCAATTGAAGAACTTGGCTGATTTAAATGATAATAAACTCTCTGGAGAATTATAAAGACAATGATCACTCAGTTTTAAGTATCCACTTGCTCGAAAAGTTCAGTTTTTCCCAGAAAACTACACTTGGGCTCCAACAATTTCATCTTTTATGGAATCTTTTATATGTCCCATATGTAAACTTATCATCAAATTCTTTAACTGGTTCTCACCCAAGAAATTTCGAAATTACACTTTCAGTTTTAATTATACAATTAAGTATTCAAATGATATATCATCGATTAAATAATTTTAAATTAAAAATAAATAATATCTAATTATATAATAATAAATTATCTTAATATATCTAATTAGATACTCAAAATTACGTTTAAATAATATCACTTATAGGATAATTAAATAATAGTGTTAGGTACTGTTTTACATACAGTGATACTGGGGCTGGACTCTGAGGACTTGTGCACATAAGCCCAAATCAACTTCAAGCCCCAATATCATCCACCAATCATTATCAAATTGGGCTGTTGGGGCTCAATACTAGCTACCAAATTTGCAGCCAACATTTTTTCACCAATGTCCAATTCGATTTGCATTAGTTCAAATAAGAGTTAATTCGAGATTAGTTTGAAATTAAAAAAGCCAACAATTTTATTTTGAATTTAATTTAACTTTATTTGAATTCTAATATTTGGATCAGCTCGCTCTCGCTTAGTTTATAAAAACGAACTCAATCCTTAACACAAACTCATTTTATTCGATCTGAATTTAAATTCAAGTTTGAACGATTTAGATCAAAACTATTATCCATGTCTAGGAAAGTAATTTTGCTCAGCTTCGATATTATAGAGTTCATTTCCATAATTAATGATATCAATTCGACTTGCTTGAAGGAATTAATGAATGCCATGTGTAGCAGGGAAGCCATAATCATCTTCTAATAATGGCCGCTTAATTGTTTGCTAGTGTGATGACAACCTACAAAGGTTGTCGGCTGCTTCTATTTGCTTGCTGCCTTCACTTCAAGTCCATTTACCCATCTTTACCTTCAAGGTTTTCAATTAGAAATCTTAAGTGAAATTAATTTTTTATCTTTGATTTTATATAAATCATTAGGAAATTCGAAGAAGCATAACAAATTTCAAAATTAACGGTATGTAAAATAAATCATCAATCATACAAACAACATAACGTAAAAATGATTTGTCATAAAGTTTACATTTTCGAACGAGAGAAGAATATATTATAATCACAAAAATACAATAAATATAACACATTATGTGGTATCATAAAAGAGTAATCTATTAAAACTCTAAACAAATAATTTTTTTTTACAAGAAATTCTTCTACACATTGGCAGATATTGTGATATTTTCAATGAACTCAAACATACCATTTTTATAAAAAAAAAAAAAAAATCTTAGTTTTCTTAGAATTGTTATTATTGTATACTTTTATATTTATTATAGCAAAATTTTCTGAAAAATTCAAAGTCAAACTTTAGGTAAAAACCAAAAAAAGAAACATTTGTATACTAATATAATAAAATTATGTATATTTAATTTTGAGTATTAAATTAGATACTTTAATAATATATTTTTAAATGATTTGATGATTTTGAATTAAATATAAAATAATACTTGATCAAATGACGATACATTATTTGGGTAATACTCTAAACTGGATACATATAATATTGCTCATATTAATAACTTCAAAATGTGTAATATTATATGTAAAAGAAAAATTAAGGAGATTTTTTCATCAATAAAACTATATATACACATTTTTTAATACATAATGAAGTATACAGATAATATGTCATTATATGATTAAATAATTTTAAATAAAAGATAAAATAATATATAATAATATGATTACACAATATATATTTATGAATTACCTAATGTTTACTAACTTTGTTCTAAAAACTTGTGCATAACATTGGTTTTTTCTTTCATAAAATAATTTTTTTTTGGTGTGTATATATATATATATATAACGAAAAATTTTATCCAAATTAGATTGATTCATTAAAAACTAATTAATTATATCAAATAAAATAAATTCTAAATCAAATGGTTAAATTGATAAACCTTTTCTAAAGTTTTCCCACATCAAATTCGACCTTTTCAACTGTTTTTCTCCTTTATGTCTCTTCACATTAACATTCAGCCAGACTAGCATCCGGAGCACGGTGGTTGCTAATTAATTTCAATTTAAGGCCAACCACAAACCCATCTTGGCTTTTAATCAATCTTCTCTTTCTTGGCATAATTTTTTTGCTTTCTCTGCAAAGCCATGGACGAAGAGAGAACTCCCTTCTGTGTAAACATCAACAAGTACAAGCGGAGAAGACGGTACAGGAGACTGAACAAGGCAGCGAGCGACACCGAGAACGTGAAGATTACGTCTTCCTGTCGAAGAACCCATCAAAGGTTTGCGAAGATTCAACTCATATCGAGAAGAATCAGAGACGCTTATGTCGATATGATGCTTCATCTTGCTCGACATGTTGCCAAGCTCAACAATAGCGGAAACGTTTACTTTTTGATGGAGAACGCCCCAGACGTTCACCGTTTTACAGAGTACAAAGGATTTGGTTCGTGAAGCAGTTCAATCAAGGTCTGAAATCTCTCTTTTTATCTCCATCTTCTTGATAAAAAGATTAAGTTTAAATGATAATTTGTTAAGAAATGTAATTTTTTTTCTTTCCGCCGAAAGTTCATGCATCTGGAAATGAACTTTCACTTGTTAGCTTAGACATGTTGACATGTGGGAATGCTGATACTAGGATTGTAAGTGGAGCTAAACTCGAACTCGGATGGTTGGTTTGATAAACTTATTTAAATAAAATACTAATAAAATCTTTTAATTTTAAATCATGTCATTACAACTCTAAAATCTTATTTATTTATTTGAATATATATGCGATATTTGATAAATATATTAGTTAAAGCGGTAAATTGAAAACGAATCCACTGTAAAACCTACTTGAAACTTGGGACAAATCTCATAAAGCTTCGAAACTTGTTACAATATAATCAATTTGGGTTCAAATCAATCAAAACTATTAACAAATTAAGATATAGTAGTGGGTTATGTCAGATTAACTCGACACAACCCACCATGCATGAAGGAGGGATCATGTCTAGACACTATAATTGGTAAGTCGAGCAAATCAGGCTGACTCACAAATATATTAAGGTTCGTGGCATAATCTAAAACTCCTAAAGCTTGCTTGCGCAAATCTTTAGTATCAACCTATCAAATTATATATTTTTAAATATATTTTAGTATTGTATTTATTTTAAAATTTTTATTATTTTTTAAGGGAGTGCTTTTTCCCCAGACCCCGGTTTGCCACCAGTCCCTGGTGCCAAACTCCATCTAATGTCCAGCTATTATCCCCTGCCCCCACGACAGATCCCTCTGCTACATAGGCGGCGACACACGTCTCATTGTGGTTGAGACGCCTCTCTCGTTCTCTTCTCCATGGCCTAAGCTTCTCAATGAAATACCAGCTTCCTACTGAAGACCTTCACTCTCTTGTATTTATCCCAACTGATGAGGATCTCGAGATCATGATCGAAGAATATGACCAATTAACATTAACTTAAAACTTCTGTATCTTCTACACGGATTCGTTTGTTTCTTTTCTTCAATAAGCCTGAAACTGCAGCCTCTATAGGATCACTTCTTGATGATGCCAAATCTGAAACTTGGTTTGTTGATGCTCCCAATGGTTCCTGGCTACTTCCAAGAGGGCTCTGTGACACCACCATGGATTGCTTGCTGAATCTTGATAATGATAACAACTTGGAGGCTCAACCTGAGGCCGATCACAACAGAGAGGTGAAAAATGTGGTTCATGATGTGCATTATTCTCTGCCAGATTCCCCTTTATAGAAAATAGTTCATCCTTTGGCTCATCTTCTTGGAGACTTTCTATGTCAAACTTGCCACTGATTGGAGTTTGCATTGAGGATCTGAAAAATGGGATGGAAGAAAATTTTGTACATATGAGTTCCGCTCATATGTAGTTGCAGCTTCTGCAGCCTGCAAAGACTCGATTCTGTCAATTTACCTCACAAAACCAGCAACTCAATCAAAAGTGAAATGCCTGCTAGTGTATACAGAACGGCTGTGACTTCAACTCATGCATTAGTCCAAATTCCTGCTGATCAATTTCAGCAACAGTATGTTGGTTACTCTCAATCGCAGCACCCTTCTCAGTCTATTGCGGTTGCTTCCGTTGCTAATTATGGTTATGAATATGCAAATCCTGAAAAAAATAGTATGCATCACAACAAGCATGTGACACCCCTAAGGTAATCTCATATTAGCAAAACACGAGAGACATGAGTTTGTATGTGGTTGTGAACCTCTCTTGGGTTGCAAAACTCTAAAGTAAAATCATAATAGACTGTATCCAAAGTAGGCACTTCCTCTCAAGCAAGATGCTGAGGTGGTACCATGATTTTTATTTTTCATTTATGTGATGGTATAGCTTTAGTAGATATAACAATAAGGGATCATCTATCTTCTTGTTGTTTCTTCATTGATGTTCAAATTAAAAAGATAAAGTCTTCTTCTGTATTGCTTGTTATGTAATACTGTAAACTACATTACCTACAAATAAATGATGAACTTGGCAAACGACTTAATGGCAGCTTTTCTCCATGACAAATATTTGAAATTGAAGGTAGCTCAAAATTCATTATTCAAAATTAAACTAGATAAATAATCAACTAGAAAGATCATGAGCATAAATAACATACATCACAATGCTATTTATTTAGGTGCCCCTACTTTTTGCTGAAACTGCAATCTGATCTTCTTGAGTTTTGCCAAGGCATCTTTCATATTGATCCTCTGTTCAGGAAAGTCCTTGGAACAATTCAAAGCCAAATTCATGATGCTTAACAAGCAATTCACTTTGGCAACAAAACCAGTCTCTTCCCTTAACAAATTAGCATCCACAACTTCAGTCACTGCACCAGGCAATGATTCCTCCACCAAGCTCTTTAAACTCATTTCTCCAGCAAACATCTCATCTGTGGGCTTCTTTCTAGTGAAAGTTTCCATTAACAAAATGCCAAAACTGTAAACATCTCCTCTTGTGGACACAATTCCCATTGATCCATACTCTGCAAATTTACATTAAATTCATCAAAATAAATAAATAACATTCTAACTGAGATTTAGAATTGAAACTTCACCTGGTGCCATATACCCCATAGTTGCTAGTGTAATGGTTCTTGTCTTAGAATCTCCTTCATCTAAGAGCTTGGCAATGCTGAAATCACTCACATGGGCAATCATATCTTCATCCAACAAGATATTTTGAGGTTTCAAATCACAATGGATGACTGGTGTTGAATAATCATGGTGGAGATATTCAACAGCCGATGCAACATCTATCATTATGTTCAACCTTTGTAACATATCTAGAAAATAGTTGTGAGAATACAACCACTTCTCAAGATCACTATTCGGCATGAATTCAAGTATTAAGGCCTTGAAATCAGTATTACAGCAGTTGCTCAAGATTTTTGTGAGATTTCGATGACGAATGTTGCGCAATACTTCACATTCAGAATCAAAGCTCTTAAGTACTCTTTCTGCTTGCAAATTAAAGACTTTTATAGCAACTATAGTTCCATCTGAAAGTATCCCTTTGAATACTGAACCAAAGCTACCAATGCCAAGCAAGTTGCACTGGCTAAAATTATCAGTGGCTTGTTGAATTTCTAGATATGATGTTCTCCTCCATGTTGCTAAAGATAACGAATTGACTCGATCAACCGAAGGGTCTTTTCTTCTACAATGACACCGTATGAAGAAAAAGGATACAATCACTGTTATTAAAACTAACAGGATTGAAGGCAAAATATATTTCATTGCGAGTGTTTTCAATCGTTTGATGGTGTCACTCTTGCAAAGAGGCACCCCTTGTCTTGGCAAACCGCACAATGCATGATTTAACAAGAAGGATTCAGCAGAAAAAGCTTTGAAAGGACCTTTGCTGGGAATTTCCCCTTCTAAATTGTTAACAGAGACATTTAAGTTTTCAAGATACAAAAGAGTCTCTAATGATTTAGGAATTTCACCTGAAAGACTATTGTTAGAGAGATCCATGGATACCAAGCTTATCAATGCCCCAAATGTGTTGGGGATGGGGCCTTCAAATCCATTGTCAGCCAAAGATAGAGTTTCAAGAGATTGAAGGCCCCCCAGGGTGGTGGGAATATTTCCTGATAAGTCATTTTTTGACAAATCTAGATCTCTCAAGACCTTCAAACTTTGTACACCTGGAGATAAAACCCCACTTAACGAATTTGAAGACAAGTTCAAATACAGGATATATTGAAGAGTCCATAAGGATGATGGTAAGCCAGAAGTGAACTTGTTGGAACCTAAATGAAGATACCTTAGGGAGGTCAAATTTGCTAAGCATTCAGGAATCTGTCCATGGAGCATGTTATCATATAACAGCAATTTATTCAAGGCCTGTAATCGGCAAATCTCAGATGGAATAGATCCCCACAAGTTATTGTTATTTAGATATAGACCTTGGAGGTTTTGAAATCTTCCAATGATAGTTGTAATAGAGCCATTCATATCATTCATTGAAAGGTCTAAAACCATCAAGCTATGTAAGTTGCCCACCTGTATTGGGATGCTGCCCTTGAGTTTGCAATTTCTTGCATGAAATTCCTGAAGAGATGTAGATAGGTTCCCAATCAAAGGTGGAAGGGTGCCGAACAATGGATTCGAATTGAGAACTAGATGTTTTAGTTTCCTGCAATTTGTCAACGAAGAGAGAAAGCTCCATTCTGCAGTAGGGGATTCAGTGGTAAAGCTGTTGTACTCAAGGACAAGCCATTCCAGGAATCTCAAGTTGCCGAATGAATTCGGAAAAAGCCCAGAAAATAAGTTATCGGACAGATCAAGGATGCTGAGTTTGGAGGCATTGGAGATGGAATTGGGGATTGTTCCACTAAGTTTATTTGACCCTAAAAAAAGATTCTCAAACTTGGGAATCCAGTCGCCATTACTTGATGGCAGATGACCAGAAAGATTATTCATATATAGATCAATGATAACTAATGCTGAATTATTGAACATTGACCCTGGGATTACACCAGTTAAGCTATTGGAAGCTAGCACTATTTGATTTAGACTCTGCAAATGGCCAATCTCCTGCGGAATTTCACCTGGAGAAATGTAAACATTGATGCATAAAGTTGAGTTTATGCATAAGTTCTCAACTACAGAGAGAGTCTTAAGAATTTAAGAACCTGTCAAGCTGTTTTCTTGCAGATCAAAAGCAGTGAGAGAAGTACAGTTGATGATATTCTTTGGAATACTGCCGCTGATCTTATTGCGATAAAGATCAATTCTCCAAAGTGATGGAAGACGACTGCAGATATCCACTGGGAGACTACCAAATAAGCCACTGCTTTCAAGAGCAATAAACCCCAGGGAAGAAATATTGAATATGCTTGATGGGAGGAGACCAGCTGTAAATTCAGAATGAATTCCTCAATGTTCTTAAAAGACAAAATGGTTGAAATACTGAATTGAGAGAAGATTATTAATACCAGTCAAGAAATTGGAACCAAGAGCTAGATTCTGTAGACTTTGCATGTTGCCAATCTCCCGTGGAATTTCACCTACCAAGTTAAGGATCAACTGGAGAGTCATTGCACTTTGTGTAGCTCAGAAATGGAAACACGAAAAAGTGGAAACGTTTGGAAAGAAATGTTGAAACATTTTTTTATTTTTAAATATAGGAAATGAAAACATGAAAAAAAAATGTATAAATATGAAAAATATAGTTGGTTTTTTTTTATAAATATCAAATTTTATAAAAATAGAACAATATATATTTCTTTAAAAAAATTAAAATACAATAATTTTTTAATTAACATAAAATATGCATTTAATCAGCTTAATTAATCTATCAATCAATCGTTTTAAATAATCACTCTATATTAAATTTGATGAAACCAATTTTTGAACATTCACCGATAGTTGAAGAGAAGATAAGTTTTAATACGTTAAAGAGGGGAGAAGACAAAATAGAGTTCGGATTCAAAATTGTGAAAAACAGTGAAATATGAAATCTATTTTTAATCTATTAAAAAATAAGGAAAACATACCCTTTTTTTTTTTTTTCATGAAATGCATTTAAAATTTTTTTTAATATTTTCGTAACGCCTTTAAAATGTTTCGGAAACACAAACATTTTGGCGCTTCCTAGGTCATCATCCTCAGCAATTAGAAGTAAAATATGCTTTGAAAGATACGGAATCTCACCTTGTAGATTGTTAGCAGTAAGATATAAATAGATAAGCTCAGTCAAATTCCCAATATTTCGTGGTATATGTCCAGTAAATTTATTGTAAGCCAATGACAACTTCTGAAGCTTCCTGCAATCACCCAAACTACCCGGAAGCTGACCAGAAAGTCCATTTAACAGCAAACTAAGAAACTCAAGATTCGGAAGACGATTACAGATATCATTCGGTAGACTTCCAGAGAGAAAATTTTTGGTTAAACCCAATCCTTGCAGTGATGAAATGTTGTAGATGCTACTCCAAGGAATCGAGCCCGAAAGATGGTTGTTTTGCATCGAGAAAATTTTCAAATTTGTGAGCTTCCGAATCTCCGAAGAAATACGTCCTCGGATATAATTATCTCGTAACCACAAGACCTCTAGCCTAGTTAAATTGAAGATTGAATCTGGGATTTCTCCTGTGAAACGATTGCTATCGAGTTCTAGGACTTCGAGTTGGGATAAAAAGCCGATCCATGGAGGAATGCTTCCACTTAATTTATTGCCACCAACAGAAAAGCCTCTCAATCTGTGTAATTTTCCAAGTTCATTTAGCAGATGGCCATGGAAATTATTGTCTCTGAGATTGAGATATGATAGAAAAGAGAGATTTCCCAGGTGGGGAGAAATGGTGCCTCGAAGATGCATTGATGAAAGGTCCAATGCTTTTACTCTTCTATGGCGGCCATCACAGGAGACTCCAACCCAGTTGCAGACTGGAGTAGAGGTGGACCAGCTGTATTCCAATTGACGGTGAGGATCGGAGGTGATGTGTGCTTTGAACTGAAGAAGCGCAGCTTGATCTGCTGTTAAGTTTCTGGCAGGGATGGCGAGGCTAGACAGGATGAAACAGTGCGCAAGCAACACTGAAACAAAGCCAAATCTCTTGAGAGTCGCCATTGATGTTGTAAATGTAAGGTTTTGTTAGGTTCAATGCAAGTTTATAAGGTTCGACTCCATGTGGCCACAATCACGGAGTTTTAAGACTTGAGAGCAGAGGTTCCACTAATCAGCGAAATCTTTGAAAATCGAGGAAACCATTTACATACTTTTAAATCGGATTAATGGTTTTACATTTGCAAAATTTATGTCTCGTCTTGTTTCCCATTACTCTGTTGCTGTTTTTCCGCTGATTCACGTAAGTGTTAACCTTTTGTATTTATTTTTTGGTCAAATAAGGTTCCCACCCAAGATTTGATGAATAATCAAATTACCCTGTTAAAGTTTCTAAAAGCCAAATTCTCACCTGCCATCCACTTCCATTATTAAATTGGCCAAAGGACTATTTCCCACCCAAAGTATGCGCATTTGACAAGTTTCCCCCTATTAACTATGAAAATCCCATTTACCCACCCATGGGCTGTTAAAATTAACTGAGTCCGTTAGTTATATTATTTTCCCCCCCAAACCCTAAAAACTAAAATTTCACCCTCAACCCAAGTTTTAAAAAACAATATTTCCCCCTAGGGTTTCCAGTTTTCAGAGTGCGTTTTTCCGGTGGCGTTTCTTCCTCTGCGGCTACCTCCAGGCGACGGCTCTTCTTCTCCGGCACGGTCTTCTTCCGGCGGCACTCCTGGGAGCTGTGATCGACGGAGACGAGTCATCTTCGTCGCGTCTACTTCTCGACGAAGACGACTCGTCTTTGTCCAGAGAAGAAGATGGAGTCTTCGTCGACGACGAAGACTCCTCGTCGACAAAGACCTCGTCTTCTTCTCTGGACGAAGACGACGTCTTCGTCTCGACGAAGATGACTTGTCTTCGTCGATCACTTCTCCCAGGAGAGCCGCCGGAAGAAGACCGTGCTGGAGAGGAAGAGCAATGGCCTGGAGGTCGCCGGAGAGGAAGAAACGCCACCGAAAAAACTCACTCTGAAAACTGGAAACCCTAGGGGGGAAAATGCTGTTTTTTAAAACTTGGGTTGGGGTGAAATTATAGTTTTTAGGGTTTAGGGGGGGCAAAAAATCAAATTTAAATTTATTTTTTATAATACAGACAAAATGACAATTTTACTCTTGAAACAGTTAATTTTAACTGTGCATGCGTGGGTAAATGAGATTTTCAAAGTTAACCGGAAGAAAACTTAAGAAATGCGCATACCTTGGATGGGAAATAGTCTTTTGGCCTATTAAATTAATAAAACTATGTGTATCTATTTTAATTACACAAATAGATATATACTTGATGTGTGTCATCATATGATTGGGAGATTTTAAATTAAAGATAAAGTAACACTTAATTACATAATAATATATATAAATATGTATTTATTTATATATTCAAAATTGATATACATAATATTATTTTTATTAAATTATTTTTTATTTTCCTAGGTAATTAGATATAATTATTTTATCCTTTTATTAAAATCACAAAACTATCATTAACAGTTTATGTGTATGTTATCAATATATAGTTACTAGTTTAAAATTTTTTCATTTGGATGCTTAAAAATATCAAAACTCCAACTAACATTAAAATATTTATTTCATTCAATTCTTTAAGGGTATACTTATTGTTTTTTAAACCATCAATGGCCAAATTGAAATTTTAAAACACCCTAGAACTTTTTTTCTAAATTTCAAAGAATCCTTTGAAATTTTTCATTAATATTATAATGTATCCCCAAATATACGTCATTTTGAAAAGGGATTGAAAATTTTTATGCAAAATAAACTTCTTGTACTCTCACTTAACGAAATTCACTAATAAAAATAGATAACATGTGAGAAACTGACTTTCTGAAACTTAAAAATATAGAAATTTATCATTTCAACAAACCTTGGGTTGGAAATAGTTTTTTGGCCTTCTATATTTTATATCAAATCTATTGGAAAACAAAAACATGTTATACAATTTTGTATAAATAAATTATACAATTTTATTTATAAATAATAATATATTATAATATGATTGAATAATTTTAAATTCATATATATAATTTTATTAACATTTTATGTCTGGTTCTCGAAACGTAGATAAAAGTGATAATTTGGTCAGCATTTGAGACTTTTATATAACTTTAAATTCTTGAAACATAGAGGCAATGATTTGAAAATTGAATTAGACCGATCTATTCAATCAGTTGAATCGGATATTAACTCTAAATTTAATCTAATTAATATAAAAAACTGATTTTACTATTTATTTGATTAAATCTACTTCAAAACCGATTTTAATTAGATTTGATTTTTAAATTTTAATTATTTTTAAATAATTTAATTATATTTTACCTTTTATTTTTCTTTCATTTAATCAATCAAATTATAAATTAATAAAATAATTAATTTAACCATCCATCTAATTTTAAAAATATTGGGCAGAAGGTTTACCCAACACCACCATAGACGGCTCTGGTTAAAAATAATAATATAATACAGTAAACTTTGACACTTTCATTTGACTGACCATTTTACTTTCTATACTAGACTTTTTCCTCCACTTTGTAGGGACCTTCTTATTCTCTTTCTTCTGGAAAATGTCACTAACTCTTTTTGTTATATTTATTTATTGTCCATTCTGTGAATGTGAATCACGAAAAGGGAGATAAATAAATAGAATCCCAGCTAGTGGGATTTGCTCTCCTCCCTATGTATGCGGCGGTTGTCAAGTATTCTTATTTATTCAGGCTTCTTGGAACACGTCAATGCCTCCACTACAATTTACTCTCGTTGCCAAGAAGTCAGCAATGGCTGGAGCAATTTCAATTTCTTAAAACTGCTGAATAGAAGAATATATTGCATCTGCTGATTGTCTTTCAAAGCCAGATCCCATTTTTCAAGTATATTAGATTTATCTTTATTGATCAATTAAACCTTTTTATAAACTAACATTAAATTATTTAATTATCCGATTTATTAAGTCAAAGCCATACATAATTAGTGTTAGCTCAGAAAATTTCTAACACAGAGAACCCACCACTCTGTTTCAAACCACATTTATTCAACTTTATGTTCTGATGGTGTACAACTTGTAATATTTTCAGGCCTGGTTTCAAGTTAGACAAGTAATATTACTGATAAGTTGGTTCATAGCTGGACAATGATTATTTTGTTCTAAACTGTTGCTATTTTATGAGGCTTTGAAGGAAAGAATTCTAGGTTGGCATTGCATCATCATTCTACATGCGTTCAAAATCATTGCTCAAATTGCTCTTACCTCTAGCAAGTGTTCTGGAAAACTCACTGTTTTGAACAGCCTTTTATTGGTTTCACTCAGACTTTCAGTTGCAGCAAATAAAACAGAAGCTGATGTTGTTTCACTCTGCATAAAGGTTTTAGAGCAACAAGGCTTGTTACTAAATCCCAGAACCAGAGGAAGACCTCTTGCAGTTATTAGGTTATAATGTGCAGGCAACATATCCTCCACGCTTCTTTTGCATTTGTCAACAGTCCTCCATGAGGGTGGATTTTGTGACAAGAGTGGAAAGGGATGGCATCAACCTGGGTAAGAGACAAATACCCGAATCCCTTTTTCCGTTTCCACACAGAAAACAACTCTCTTTCCCTGTCCACAACACAAAGATAACAGAGAATTCTCCTCCCCATGGAAAAATTTTTCTTTCCCCTTCCCCTCCTTCAAGGGAAAAATCTCTACCCTTCCCAATAATGGAATATTAAATGTCAAGATATATTTATAATAATTTAAAACTTTCAAGAGTAATTCAATATTTAAAAGTTTAAGTAATATGTAAAAGAGATGATGGACCGGGTATGTATTTATCCTTGTCCTAACCCCATCCCCGTTCCTATCGGAGAATCCCTTCCCCCGTTTGGAGAGAAATAAACTAGGGACCAAGTTTGGATAGCCAAATTGCCATCCTAAGTGTGATATGTGTTTTTTTCCCGGGATCACCTAGGCAAAAGCAATGTCCTGGCGTCAGGCACTTGCTGGACTTCCATGTGAGGTAAAGAACCAGTTTACACATCTATAACCTGCTATGAGCATTGGCTGTATATAAAACAGAAAATAAAATATGTAGTAAAGATTGAAGGTTTAGCCAAAACACAGACACAGCGATATAATTTAAGTAGGTGAAGCATGGTAACAATTTCCATAGAATTTCATGATCATAAATGTCAATGACATGATGATAGTTTCAAGTTGCCAAAAACTGCCCATCACAACCAGAGGTTGAGGGTTCTTCACACCAAAGAATGATTCTTGATTATGTATTGGAAATAAAAATCTATACAACCAAATTTTGAGATGTGAAACAAATCCAGTCATCCAAGAACAAGCACCTGTTGTTCTAGCATCTTGTGACCACTGCAGTCTTGCAGATCGGGCATGCATTTTTCTGTGCAAGCCATTGCTTTATACATTGAATGTGAAAGCTGTGTCCGCAATCTAGCTTGCCCATCTCGTCCTCTTGTTCATATTCCTCCTGTGTAGAACGAAATGTGCAAGCATATCAAACCAAACGAGATTCGAAGGACAAAGGATAGAGAGTATCACAGAAAGAAAAAATTCACCTGACAGATGGTGCATTTCTTATCAACATGGATTGGCAAATGAGATGATAAACCATTTGCTACAGAGTTCTTAAGTTTCCGAAGGCATTTTCCCATCTCATCTTCTTTCAATCCAGTATTCACATAGCCAATTCTGTCACCCAGCTCGAGCAATTCCTGTTTAGACACCATAATAAGAATATTGCCATTTCGGATCAAACAAACAAAGCAAAAAGTAATCAGCATACCTCATATGACATGTTGTCAACATCAAGTCTCCAGTCTCGAAAATGGTCATGAGAATCTAATCTTCCTCCCATCAGCAAACTATTTTGAAGCATCATTATCTGCACCCAGAAAACACCAATTTCAGTGAATCTTAAATACAACAAACCAAACATATACCAAATACTTCACAGGATAACAGCAGAAGCTGTTGAATTGCTTGGCTTCACATTCTCCCTTCAATTTCATCTCGCTTGTAATATCTTTATTGTATACTCTTCTGTAAATTAAGAATCTATCAAAAGTAGACAACTTCATCACCTAAACTACCGCAATCCCAGAAAGGGACAAGCTCCAAAATTCAAAAGAAGTAACATAATTTTGAAAGCAATCTGTAGTATGAAAATAAAAAGCTATTCCATAAATTGATCAAGGATTCCATATCAAAATACTTCACATTTGGCAAAAGAATCCAAAGAAGTTCCTTCAAACCCCCTTAAAGCTATAAACTAACAGGCAATATATGATGTGATGGAGAAATCAAATGCCTAACGGTGGCCATGTCAAATCATATACTAACACAAATTGGTAAAACCAACATAACTACACACCTCAGCAAGGCCATCAGGGGAAGGATGTCGGACATGACGATAGTACCGGGGTCCAAACAGGTCAATTTCCGGGTGTCCAAATCCAAAACCAGGGTCAGGATCCGGAAAGGGAAACCTCTCAGGAGTGACAGTCCGCCGCGGTATACAAGAAGAACGCTGCCAGGATTAATGGAGGAAACAGAAGCAAAATGTTAAAACAAACAGAAACAAAATAGTTTTCAAGAGGAGAAGAAAACAAATATATTAAAAAAGTTGAGGAGGCCAGTGTCACAGTACTCAAATACTAACAAAAAGCTCCGTAATGAAACTCCAAGTTTATAGGGGCTCCACAGGGGAACCCAAACGTCCAAGCATTTTAGTTTCGTTAGTAAATAAGCAAAACCAGACGTGTACGCACTTTGGAACTAATAAATTACATGATTTTAACTTTGGTTCCACAAATACACTGAATATTTCACCTCATAATAAATGAAAAATTAATGAAGAACCAATCAAGATTGAGAAAAAACATGAACTAAAAATATATATCGAAGGAAACGTATGGGTTCAATGACAAGGACAAACTGAGAATCTAGAGATGAATGAATGAACGAAGGAACAAATTAGGCCAACAACAAGTCAGCCAACATTTTTATATAGGCTAGAGGAAATTTGTATTTGAAAACTTCTTAAATGGCAATGGTACTGAAAAGGATATGAATTTTATTAAATTTGAATGCAATTTTTTTGCTTCTGGGAATTGTTTTGTTTGATGATAAACGAGGCAGGCAGATGTCAATATATATGAACAGTGAGTTTGATTGGCTAGTAAAATGTCTAGATTAAACTGAAACACACTTAAGAGGAAATTGTTTGAAGAAATGAAAATTAATTAACAGTAGAAATCTGGGAAAGGGTGAACTTTTTGCCTGCAAGAAAAAATATCAGAGTTCAGAGAGTGGCTTCATTGGAAAATGAACAGAAAATCTAGTTTGGACATCTTTAAGGATGAAAAATCAGATCAAGCTCCAAACTTGCCAATGAATTTGACCATACAAAAAACCAACAAACAAAAAAAATTCTTGATGGAATCCCATAAAAGAAAAAAATTCATCAGATGAAAAAATCTAAAACCCAGTTCCAACATCATCAGATGAATTCAGCATGCAAACTCAAAACTAAGCAGATTGCAGATTATGGGAAAAAAATTTGAACTTTACCTCCCTGTCCCTTTCCCTTTCCCTTTCTCTTTCTCTTTCTCTTTCTCTTTCTCTTTGGTTGACCTTCTCAGCATCAATCTTCCCTCTTCCAGAGGAAACATTTCTTCTGGCCACCACACAATCCACAGACCCAACAACTGCATCAGCTCCAGAGAACCCAATTCCAGGCCCACACCACACATCCTGAGCAACCATACAATTACCGCTACTGTTAGTAACAATATTATTATTACCATAACTCCCACCACCACCGTCATCACCACCACCACCACCACCACTTGAAGACCCCTTATTGCTGCAACTTCCAATCCTGAAAAAATTACTACTAGTACCACTACTGTTATCACAATTCTTGTTTACATTCTTTTGTTTCTTTTTCTTCACTTTCTTGCCATCCCAATCAGCCGAAGTTCTAATCACAGCAGGCAGAGAAACCTGCTGAGATGCAGCCGCTGTGCATCCAAACCCTCTGAATGTAGACTGAGTGAAGCTATTCAGCTTCTTCTTCGGGGTGGTGTTGGTACTGTTTGTGGAGTGAAAAAGGGCAGAAATTTTAGACTTAGAACGAGAGGATAGGGGTTGAATTTGTGGTGGATCTGCCTCAAAAACACTCATATCGTTTCCGGGTCTAGTTCTCCACCGTATGTGCTCTGCCATATCTCTAAACTTCCAGAGGATGAGAAGGAAGAAGCGATAAAGAAAGGACTTCTATTGTTTCTGATTGAGCTTCAACTTTAAAGCTTTAATCTTTAACACTTTAATTAATTCATTTGTTATTATTCTAAAACTAGGATGCTGTTAGGTGAGCGTATTTTGAATTTTCATTTTTTGTCTTTTTATTGAAAAATGAAACAAAAATAATTTGCCTAAATCAAACAGTAGTTTGAGTTTGAGTCTTTGGGAACATTGGAATCTGTAAACTGACATTTTACTTTTGATCTGTTTCACATTACTGGTTTTGTAAGATAAGTCTGATGCTTAATGCTTAACAATCCAATAATTCCAAGCAAAAGCTTTCTCTTTTTGTGTCTTTATTAGTGTTGCTTTTATTATTATTATTATTATTTTATTTCACAGCTTTCTTGATAAGGCTTTGGGTTCAGAATAGTGGGGTCAGGATTGTCTTTTCCTCTAAACAATAATTTGCAATCTTTTTTAATTTATAAAACACATATTTTTATACATAAATATTTCAAATAATATGATAATTTATTTATTGTAATTTTCATTGAATTATAGGTTTTTTTTTTGGCATGAAAAAAAATGATAAAAAGAGTTTATAATTTGGTTCAAACAAATGTTCAAAAGTTTATATTTACGATTATGTTATTTATTTTTGAAAAAATATTTAAAATAGAAATGTTAATGACGATCATATAAAATGTAATATTTAGTAAGTTTTAAGAGTTTCTCTTGGATGGTTCTTATAGTTGCGTTAGTTTTTTATATTTATAAGATAAAAATGAAGAGTTATAAATAAATTTTGTATTACAGATTTCATAAATACAAGTATAATTCTAAAGATTTATTTTATTCTAATTATATAAATAAGATAATTACATGATTTTGATTTGATAAGGCGTATTTTTTTTTTTATAAAAACAAAATAAAATAGAATCAAAGAAAGTCTCATAAATACTAGAGTTCAATCGTTAAATAGAAATTTTCTTATTATCTTTTAGTTATGAGACTTTTGTTTACATTTTAGCTTGATTTCTGAGTTGATGATGTATACGATTGCGATTATTTAGTTTGTCATTACATAATCGTTTTTTGAATGTCAATTCTTTTGAATTTAAACAAAGAGGTTTACATTATAACATGTTAGATTGATAGGGGTAGGATGTAACCGAGTTAGATTTGATTTATGGGGTAAGTGTGATTGAAATTGAAAGGTGCCCTCAAAAAAGTTTCAAGGTCAAAAATCACAGTTAGTGTTGAATTGTAACCAAACTTGTGGCATCCCATTCCATTAAGCAAACAAATGGTTGCAATCATGTGGGGGCATAGTACTAGTGAACTTTAAATTTTAGTGAAGAAATGACTTCAATCAAAAGCATCCAATGGTGGGCATTCATTCACCACCACACTCAATTTCTTCCTCCTCTTTTTTTATTTTTATTTTTTTTTGTAATTTTATTTGTCACCCTAATCATCATTCGAATTTGTTTTTAACTTTTGTATAATATGATTAGATAATTTTAAATTTTAAATAAAATAATATTAATCACATAATGATATATCATTTATATATTTAAATTAAATAAAAATATATAGACAAATAGTATTGCTTAAATTAATTCAAACAGAACGAAATTAAGGAAGGCAAAGTTACAAAAAATATGATAATGAACCATCATAAACAGCAAGAATTAAAGACAAATTGAGAGCTTATTTTATGTTATAATGCCCCACCTGCTTAATATTTTATATAAATTATTTTGTGGAAGATGAATTCCATTTTGTAATTCAATAGGAGGATAAGATTGTCATGTGATTAAAGCTGTAAATTTAAATTATTAATGCTGATTAAGTTAGGGATTATCAAGTTGCAGAGGATTTGTTATATATATTTTTCGAGTAATAAAATTATGTCTTCCCAATTTGAAAATTTCAATCGAGAATCCAAATAATGTGTTATATATTGATTAAACAATTTAATCAAGATAATATATTATTTAAATATTTTTAAAATCGAATTGCTAGTCAAGCCAAGGTTCAATCGGTTTAACCTATTCCTAAATTATTATATATTTATCAAATAATATCAAATATTTATCACATTTTTAAATATAAAATATATAAAACATATTTTTAATATATGTTAATTAAATAATCTTACAATTAATTTAATCAAAATCTTACACATTGTAACTCTTTTAAATTTTAATAAGATAAAAATTGTGTAATATTATGTAAATTTGATTTTGTTAGCTTTAAATAGTTTTTCTAGTTTAATGGGTTTAATCAAATTTTAAATAAGTTAATATTTATATATAGACTGAATGAGATTATAACGGTTTAACCAATTGAATCAATTGATTCGATCTGATTTTAAAAGCACTGTTTAAGATTATAGCATTACTCATTTTTCAATTTTATAGGTTTTGGTAATTAGAATATTAAGAAAAGGTAGATGATTAGGAATTGGACTACGCAGAAGTTGCAAATAATAAGATTAATGATGGAGGTGGGTGAGGAAGAAATGGCCTAATTAACTATAGATATGTACTTGTAATCTACCAATGCTTGAGTTGGAATTTATCAAGCCAGAAAAGGATTTCAAAATCAAAGTTTCCATACGCAAATGTTTGTATATTAACTGATATAAACAAGTTGATGTATCATCGCATAATAGAAAATTTTTTAATTATAAACTCAACACATAAGTTTAAGAGTATCTAGACCGTAACAAGTTTACAATTGGGCAATTTAACAATAAATTTGTGTTATATGAAAAATGTCTAAAAGAAAAATAAGGTAAATTTTTATTTTTTTTAATATTATTGATTAAATAATAATTTTATTTATAAAATTAACTGATTTTATTAATTTTAATAACTCAAAAATAAATATTTTAATTTTTAAAATATAATTGATGAATCTTAGAAAAAAGAGTAAACTTTTGGTTGGAAAAAATCCTTTTACCTAAGTTTTACAATTCATACTTATACATATATTATGCCAATGTTAGTAGCCATGCAATTCATTATGAGTTATGTATTAAATTACAAGTCAAGTCAAGTCAAGTCAATTCTTCTTTCATATCTAGAATATTAATTTAATAATTTGTGCCAAAAATAACATATATTTTAAATTCCTATTATTTCAGATGAATCTACAGTAAAAAAATTTTAAATAACAGAGTTGAAAGGGGCATTTCAATTTTCAAGTGGCCAGCGAAGCGGGGTGATTGAGGTGGAGTAGCATGGAAAATAGAAAAAAGACAGAAAATTCTTTAAAAAAAGACTTTGGGAAAGCAAAAGCCAATGAAAAATCTGAAAATGAACAGAAATATTATTTTATAGAGATGCGTGTAGAAAAAAATTGGAAGGGAACAAGAGTTTGTAGTTTTGTTTGTTCGTTGGGCAAGCCTGATGACTCTTCTTCTTCCTCTTTCTTCTTTGACTTCTTTTTTCTTTCCTTCTACTCATTCCCCTTTGCTTTTCTTTTTTTTAATTCATGGAGATTTGTGTATTCCCATTTGATTTATTGTTTTTTAATTATACAAAGTGACAAACTAACTAGACTTTTTTTTAGCATAAGCCATTTAAGCTTTCGGGTGGATTTAAATAAAGCAAAATCCATAAAAGAACCTATTCGAATTTGGATGGATGACAAAAAAAGAATATTTAAAGAAAAAATTTATATTAAAAAACCAAAAAATATATGAATTTAATTTTTTTTAATAATAAACATCATAAAATTTTAATTTATTTGATTTAATAATTATAAAATTTAGAATTTAATTTACTCAATATAATTGATTTTGTCTCGAAAAACAGTTTAACTGAAAAAAAATCTTTTTAAAAAAAATTGATGAACAATGGTTCATGAAAAAGAAGAATAATAAAAGAAAAGAATTGTTAAAAACAGAAAATTGATAAAAAAAGATTTAAAATGTTGTTAAAAGAAGTCATTAAAAATGTTATTAAAGAGATAAATTTTAGTATTGGGGTCAATCGTACTTTAATGTTAATATCGATCACAAATCAAGTTTAAGCTCAAAAAATTGAAATTGTTTGAGTTGGAATTTGACTCCTTCGAGTTAAACCATAATCGAAACTACTCATTATTTAATTTATATATATTCTCAACTCTAGTTATCAATATTAAGTTTGATGAACAAAAATTAACAACATTAGAAAATGTCTTTATGTGGGCATTTTTTTATACATAATTTATGTATATAGATTATATATCATTATATGATTGGATATCATTTAATTTTCAATTCAAAGTCAATTAATTATATAATAACATATTAACTGTGTATATAAATTATATGTTAAAAATAGATGTACATAATTTTATTATTTTTTAAAATACGACCTGAATTTTCATAGTGGTAGAATACACTGAAGGGAAGAATTTTATAGATTCTTAACAAAATTCTATAAGGAAGAAAACATTATTTGGATTTTCTTATAAAATTCAAGATTCGAGACATTCAAAGTGGTAAATGAATAATTTAATATAAATTTCAATAATAATCACTAGAATTAACTTATTAATTTAAGGAATAATAAAACTTTTTTGATATATAAAATAGGTAAATAGATAATATATTATTATATGATTAAGTGATCTTGAATTAAAGATAAAATAACATCTAATCATATGATTACATATCATTTGTATACTTATTTTATATACTCAAAATAAGTACATATAATATTGTCCTTTAAGATAATGATAAAATTAGGGTATGATGCATTTTGAGCTCCGTTTTGATCGGATCTAATGTCAAATGGTTTTTAATCAAATTTAAGTCTAAATTTTACAAATTGCATCGAGCTCAAAGTAAAATAAAGAAAATAATTTGAAGAGCTTGCGTTCACACTTGTTTAAACTTAATTCAGAAAGAATAAACCCTAAATATTATGACTATTCTTCTTTGTAGGAGACTATTTGTTGAACAGACATGCATGATAGAAAGAAAAAAAAAAAAGCAAGATTAAATTACAAATTTCTTGCTGGCTACAACAAAATCTACACTGAATGAAAAGCTTAAAATTGCTGTGAAATTGCAAGGCAAAATGATGAATGCGAGAGCTTGACCTTGATATCATAATTCAAGCTGACACATTTTGCATGATTTGTTTGTTTGTTTGTTTGGGTCCCAAGAAAAGAAAAGAAAAGAAAAGAGAAGGAAAAAACGTTTGCTTGGATTGGATACCACTAATCAAGGCAATTGTCTCTTTCAGGAAAATCAGCTGTCCACCAATAAAAGTATTAATAAATTTATGACTTTTGCGATAAAGCCAACAAGAAATTTGGAACTCCCAATAGAACAGCCCCCTCATTTTGGAATTCCTCCTACTCTTCGTCACGCGCTTCAAATTTATCAAAACTTCACACTGTCATGTCTTGGGATTAAAGAAACAATTTCTCCATACAAATATGTCCATTTTTCTATAATGAATTTTATATATATTCGCCCTGTCGAGAAGATTTTCGAAATTTGTTATATATCCATTAAAAAAAAAAAACTTTTTTCTCACTTGGGATTATCAAGTATTTCCAAATTTATGAAATGATTAGATTTGATAGAGAAATAGTTTGAGTGATAAATAAAATGAAACTTTTATACATAAAAGAGTATAAATTTTTCTGATAATATATTAAGATCAAACTTTTAAAGTATTTGATTCAGTAATTGTGAGATCAATCACTAGTTTAATAATTTATTTTATTTAGTATGATTGATTTTGATCTAATATAATATTTTAACTTAAATAAAATTTTTTGTTAAAAAATTTTAGATCTTTTTTATTTAATATAATTGATTTCAATCTAACGTAACAATTTATTTTTATAAAAAAAAAATACTTTTATTTCGCCGTAATCAAAACTTCGAGCATGACTATTTATAATTTATAAAAGTTGATGCAATAATGCTGTAAATGGGAAAACGTGTTAATGGGGTTGAGAATTAATTGGGAATTGAAAGCTGTAATTTGATGGAAAATAATAAGGATTATAGTGTGGGAGGGAAGAACATGGCGGGAAGACATTAAAGACTTAAAAATGTGCTACTTACAGAAATGGGCCCGTAATTAATACTGAAGAATGACTTAAATATCAAGATTAATACTCATAATTAAAGTGATTTAAAATCTAATTGCCATTATAAGAAATAATTGTGGCAATAATCAGGATACGCCATCAAAAGACTCAAAAATGAAATAAATGAATAAGACGACGTTGGTAAATGAAAGTGAGTTATAAAGAGTTTCTTTAGATTTTTTTTATAAATAAAATTATGTATATATATTTTTATACATAGATAATATATTAATATGTGATTATATTATTTTAAATTAAAGATAAAGTAACAATCAATTATATGATGACATATTATCTGGATACCTAAACTATATATATAAATAATGTATACATAATATTATTTTTTAAATTAATTTAGGATTAGAATATTTATTGATTTTCATTGTATTTTAAAATGGGAAGGATAAAAGGACTACTGTAGGATGAAGGGATGATGGTTTTCTAACCCGAAAGTATTAGATAGTGTTCTCAAATATTATTTTACTTCTTGATGAAGTTCGATGATGTTCGAGCTTAATTTGTTGATAGACGTTTGATTTAAACTTGATCTAGACGGCCCAAAAGTATAAGAGAATATGTTACATAATATTTTAGAAGCTTTTAGAATATTTTCAACTAAATAGATGGACAATGCTTATAGTTTTTAGTAAATAATTGGATATATAAATGATATGTCATCATATGATTCAATTATTTTAAATTAAGGATAAAAAAACACTCAATTATATAATGATATATTATATAAATATTTAATTACATATTCAAACTGTGCACAAATATCACTACTCATGGATTAGTAGAGAGTATTTCTAAAACTCTTACAAGCAATCGACTTGTAGTAGGATTCCTACTGTTACCAAGATAGTTCTAAGGGGCCATTTGGTTCATGGTTAATGAAAATTATCTTGATAATTTATTTTTTATTACTTACATTATCTTATTTGATTTGTCAATAATAAAATATTACAGTAATATTCTATTATTAATTGTGATGTGACAGGTAATATATATGGTAATCTGATTATCACCTTCATCATAAGTATAATTAGATATTATTTTATTTTTAATTTAAAATATATATTTATATGATAAAATATAATATATATATATATACTCAATTGTGTATTCAAAACTTTATAGATGTAGTTTTATTGGTTTTACGGAAATGAGAGGACCATCAAGGCCTATCATTTATTACCAAACCCATAAAAACTTCTTTTCAGGGCATACCCAGCCCAGAAGTAGCATATATTGGGCCGGCCCGGCCTATTTGCTGTTTGCTTCTTTGCATGTTCTTTTCTGTCATATCGATATTGGTCTTCCTTGAGAAAAATTGGTGTTGATTAAATATTGTTGAAGCCTAAAACCCTAGCAAGGATTAGAGGGCTATGAAACGAGCTCTGTTTTACACTCGCAATTTTCTTCTGTTCCCACCCAAATTCAACGCCAGTCGTACAATTTCACTTGTTCAACACGGTTCTCCAGCCCCTCCCACAGTCAGGTTCTACACACCCGAGTCTAAATCATCCAATTTCGCCCAAACCCAGAACAATAATGGCGCTAGAGGCGTTGAGGACGTTAGCAACGAAGGTAAAACTGGAACTTGTCCTCTGTTTGGTTGCCAAGAAAGTTGATAGAGAGAAGAACTAACCAGTTTACTTGTGGGTTTTCAATATTTTTTATTTTAATAATCTAGAGGTGTGTTTGGGAGCTTTTAAATTGCTTTTAAACCGTTAAAAGCACTTCTTGAAGTATTTTTTTGGAAAAAAAGAAAAACTAACTTGAAGTTAGAGATGGGCGCGAATGCCTTAATCCCCATTTACTTTTCTGCAGGAAACCTTTCTTCTCCGATGCGGAGATGACAGAGAATCACTGTCCCCTTCCTCTTCATCAAGGAAAATTTCCCCATATTTTTCTCTCTTCATTCGAAAAAAAAAAGAATGTTTATTAGGATTTAAGAGTTTTGTGAATATGTAAGAGAGGGCTTAAATTGGTGAGGTGATGGGACTGGTCGGAGAGTATAGATCCCTGTCTGGACTACTGGGATTTTAGTCATCTACGGTCTCTAGTCTTGTCTTTTCTGGGGAGTTCTCTACTTTACGGGGGAGACTGACAGAAAACCAGTTTCGCGAACTGAATTGCTATCTCTATTTAAAATGGTTGATGTGTTAGTCCTTCTGTTAAAAACCATTTTTGTTAGAAGTGCTTCCTTAAAAAACGTTTCCAAGGAGTCGTATGTTCTTTTTATTCATGGCTGCTTCTCTATTGTACTTGTTTATGAAGCTCTATGTTACCATGTATGTTGACTCATTGTGAAATTGTTCTGCAAATAGAGCTTAAAAGGAGACTAGACAAGTTCTTTGAGGGACATGAGGAGGCAATCCCATCAATCTTTGAAGCCATATTGAGAAGGAAGTTAGCAGGAAAGCATGAAGAGAGTGATGATGAATTGATGGAAGAAATTGGACACAAAAATTCAGATGAAGCTGATGCCAAAGATGCAGAAGAAGACTCTGATTCTGAGCAAGATTGAAAAGAAGAGTTATCCAGCAATCTGTACTGTATAATCCACTAATGTTTTGTTCGTGTTTATGACCGCTAACATTTTTGTTAGATTTTGATGCATACTCATCTTGTTTTTAATTTATAAATGTAAAATCATTAGGAATAATTTTTCATATTTATAAACATTATTCTTAATATTATTTAATTTTTATTTAATTATCAAAACCTTAATCAACCTGTTCATCGTATCAACGCCCGATTTGTATGAATTTATTCTTAAAAAAATAGGCAAATTGACTCTGAATAACTTTGAAACAATTAAATTCATAGGTAAAATTAGAGTAGATATAAATCGAGTTTATTTGAGTTCAAGCTTGAGTTTGACTTGAATGGATTTAGTTTAAAAAACTTTGAGTTTAAAAGTTTAATATTTTTCAATTTCAAACGTAGGTTTTAACAATGTAAGGCTCGTAAAGCTTACAAACCTTAAAAATTTGATACAAAATAATATTATTTCGATTAATATACATTAAAATGATATCATTTTAATAATAAATCGAGCTTAAAGCTCGAATTTGAGTTTAATTCATTTGAAACGAATCGAGTTTGAGTTTCTTTGAAGTGAGTTAGATGAGTTGAAGTTTGGTTCTATAAAAATCAAATTAAATTTGAGTTTGATTCAATTCAAATTTATCTTAAGGTAAAATGCAATGGTAATCACTAATTTTGCTTAATAAATCAAAGCAAAAAATGAATTTTTCTCATCAAATAATTTTAAAATTATAATTAAAACCTAAATCTGATACTGTACAATTTAAAAATGTAGAGATTTATAAAGAATTTATAATAATAATAAACCAAAAAAAAAAAAAAAAGAGTAAAGCCCCTACCTAATCCAGCCAAACAAGCCCTTAAGCTAGTGATAAAATTCACAAACCCCTTTATCTAAAACCCTAGCAAGCAACAATGAGACGAACTCTGCTGAAAAATGCTTCTCTCTTTGCTCGAAACCCTCTGCGCAGTCCAAACCCTAACCCAGCAATCCTCCCACTCGCTGCTTCGGCTCGGTGTCCACTCAGACTCTACTCGGCCGACTCAAATGACTCCTCCAATGACCAAGGCCTCCCGGCCCCTGTTGCTGAATCCACATTGGCAGCTCAAACCCAGAAGAAGGACGTATCTCTCGACGTTCCGGATGTGAGTAACAAAGGTAAAAAAGTTTATATTTTGTGTTTTAAATATGTTTGGTTGGTGGGAAAATGGAGGAAAGTTAGAGACCTAGTTTTCTGGGTCTGATTTATTTTTACTGAATCCGAAACTTGTTCTGGTGAATTTTTTTCACTACGATTGATTAAAGGTTTCTGGGTTTGTTTTATTTGCGTATTTCTGAAATCTATTACGGAAAAACTGAAGCTTATATTGAAAAAATGTTGTACTGGAGTTTTGGGTTTTAAGTTAAATGTGATTTGATGAGTTCGTTGTTTGATATCAGAGCTAAAAATGCGGGTTGAGAAGTATTTTAAAGGAGATGAAGAGGCATTGCCAGCTATTCTTGAAGCTATATTACAGAGGAAGTTGACAGGGAAGCACTATGAGACAGATGATGAGTTGGTGGAAGAATTGCAGATGAAACCACTAGATGATGTCAAGGACAAAGAGTTTGAATCAGATTTTGAGGAGTTGTATGAGACTGATGAGGAGATTGATGATTTGTATAATGCAAGGGATTATGTTATGAAGAAGATGGTGAAGGATGAATACTTCAACATGGATGATAAGAAGTGGGATGAGATGATTAGTGAAGCAGTTCAGCATGGGTATATGAAAGACACGAGAGAATGCGAGGCAATTCTTGAGGATATGCTTAGCTGGGACAAGCTTCTGCCAGGTACTTCTTTGTGTGACTTTCTGATTGCAGTGACATCTCATATTATGTGGTTCTTGAAACAATGTGTTTATTGTATTGTTTTTTTGTAGATCAGTAACAACTCTCAATGATTTTCTGTTGTTCAGGTTTGCTTCAAAATGTTTCTGAGAATGCTTGTGATGTTTCAGAGTGGATGTTGTGTTGCACAAGCAATTTTTTATGCAATAATGCCAATATGCTTGTTGAAAGACATATATGGGAAACAATAGAAACTTCCTGAGAGGACTATTAAAATCAATTGGACTTGTTAATAATATCACATACCATAATATAGATGGAATCTGTGAAAGCCTTTCAATTAGTCTCAATTATTGCCCGGATCTCGCAGTTTAGTTATTGTTACTTCAATGGTTATAATAATCCTTGGCCATCTAAAAATGTGAGGTCTTGAAAAAAATTATGAAGTATGAACTATGGGGTTACTCTTAACTAGTATTGCTGGGGAAAGGTTAAAATAGTTAAAAATATTACGAGGCAAGAAGGTAACTTAGGCTGTATCTGCAATGAAAACGTGCTATAATCTATTGTGTAAAAGATGAGATATGTGGAGGAGTCACGTTGTCATCAGAGGGACCCAAGACATCTATGGCATGTTGTGATATTCCACATCTTTTTGTTAATAATAGTAGTGCATTGTGTTGATCAGAATGTGAATTCTGAAGAGATTGATATAATGAATTGTAGATTTCTGATGTGATTGTTAATCTCTCTGTTGTCAACATGATGGGTGTCCATTGTGAGTCCAGTCACATATGTGTACCTGAGAATAATGCCTGTTTTGAATCCCTCTTCCATCTTCTCGTGTAACCTTCAGTGATTCTAGTTGCAGCTTTTACCTCTTCTCCATATCATGCTCTTCTTGTACTATTTTCCACCATGATCTATATATTTGTCATATCCCATTAAACTATTTTCTTTCGACAAGTTTATAAGTCTAAGTTTGTGATTGCATGAAAGTATTTGCTTATTTTTAAAAAAAAATATTTTTTGCTAACTTTCAAATTTTTATGACATGGTAGTTGCTTAATCCACTTTGTATTTGGATTGTCTGGATTTTTCTCAAATTATAATTTTTTTGCCAGATGATATCAAGAAAAATGTGGAGGAGAAGTTCAATGAGCTGGGGGATATGTGTGAAAGGGGGGAGCTTGAACCTGAACAAGCATATGAGCTGTTTAAGAAGTTTGAGGATGAGATTGTATCTGAATACATGAAAAAGGTCGACGCAGAGGGTCCGCCACAGTTTGATTTAACTGCAGAGCCAGACATGAAGAAGGACATTGATGACCCACCGGGAGAGGGGCCAATCCTGAGGTGGCAAACACGGGCCATTTTTGCTCCTGGTGGTGATGCCTGGCATCCCAAAAACAGAAAAGTAAAAATGTCTGTCACTGTGAAAGAGCTCGGCCTTTCAAAACATCAATTCCGTTGGCTGAGAGAACTAGTCGGGAAAAGGTATCATCCGGGAAAAGATGAGCTTACTATCACCAGTGAGAGGTAAAGTCAATAACTCACTAACATTATCACATTTTTTCTTAAAATGAAAATTTACATTGATAGTGTCAGTCCTTGAGAAATTAGTGAGAAAAAAATACTTTGCTCCTGTTGCCAAATTTTCTGGTATTGTGTTCAAATGAGTCCTTTCCTTCAGAAAGATTGGCCTATTTTTTTTTTTTTTTTTAATTTTACAATATAATACTTCACAAAATGACACTCTGCCCTACTGCAGCTTTAACAATAATAATACTTCCCAAATAAACTTGGTGGCAGCATCTTATGCATTGTGTGCAGTTGAAAATATATCTATGAAATGATATCTTTTGCAGGTTTGAACACCGAGAGGAAAACCGAAAAGATTGCCTTAGGACTCTCTTTTCCCTGATAGAGGAAGCTGGGAAAGCAAACAAGATGGCGGAGGATGCTCGAACTTCTTATGTGAAGGACAGACTCAGAGCTAATCCAGCATTTATGGAAAGGTTGTGTGCCAAGAAGATGAGATCACAAGGATCTAACTCTGTGAATGCATGAGATTTGAATAGCAATCACATGGAGAAATAAAATTACAGGTTAAGGACTTCCGATTCTGGATATGAATTCGCAGCAGTTTCTGTTTCTTGCAATTTTATGGGCATAACATCTTTCCTGTAGTTTTTGCTGGGATCAATATGCATTTTTGCATGCTGATATCAGTCCTTGTGGTTAATTAACCACAAAGATACATTTTTTATTAGCAGTATGCAATGTCATTATTTGTTCTTTAAGTTAAAAGGATTCTTCCATGTATATTATTCTTCAATATAGATTTTTACTAAGGCAGTGCCAAAGAGAGCAAGGGCTTGAAAAAATTATGAAGTTGCTATAGATCTGTCATATTTTCATGGCACAGTGCCTCTTTCTGAAGTTAAGGAGTGTAGTCAAGTAACATTGCTTTTAAAATTCTTTTTGCTGTAAAAACCAACTAGAAATTGGTCCTATCGATCAAGTTCAGGTCGAGAAAGAATCTTGATCCTGGATGGGCAGTGTTAAAGATAAGGAGGGCTATCATTATGTGACATTCTGCAAGAATCTATTTGAAAACTAAACAGATAAAAGTTGAAAAGAGAAATATACAAGTGAAGAAAAGAATTCCAGCTAGCTAAGATTCTGCATAGATTTGTTTATTACAAAATAAAATGACTTGGACTAGAGTCAAGATGCCATACTTTAAAAGTATGAAAGCACTGAAAATAAGAGGTGCAGTAATACTTGGGGAATCAAGCATGTCTAAAGCATTCTTAGACTTGTGTGCCAAGTTGTGCAAAAGTAAACAGCAAGTCTAGTAATGGGGCAAAGAAGAAACTGCAAATTCATAAAGCTGACGAAAGAAACCCTCCCAAGTTCTCCAGGATGGGATTTTTCACAGGCTCAGATACATCGCAAAATCCAAAAAAATGAAAGACTGTTTGTAGTAGCATTATCATTATGCAGTTTTGTTACAGTAGCAAAAAAAATGAAAAAAAGCAGACTTCTCCTTGAAGACCAAGTAAAGGAAAAATACCCAGATAAACATATGAAGCAAAGGCCTCCCACTTCTTGTACTTTTACACACAGAAAAATTTGCAAATGCTGTGGGAAAATTGTGGAGTTTGCTTTTGGTGCTTGTATGTTGTGCATTTGTTGCCCTCTTTCTCTCTTGTGGTGTTGCGTCAAGCTACCATGCATGGTTGGATGGCGAGTTGCGAAGCGATTAACTCGTAGCGCTTGTTGTGGCTGTGATAAGATTTTTGCAACATATTCTTCATTTTCAGATATTGATTCTGATAGTTTGCCATGTAGATCACATACTAACTGTGTCAAAGAGTTGGATGCTCAAAGAAAATAGGATAGAATGATGAATAGGCATAAATAGTTGCTGTGTCTAAGGCAAGCTTCTAGTTCAATTCTGAGTTTTACCAGTAGTTCAGTCTCATCAATTTTTAATTTTTTTTGTAACACTTCTGCATTACATAAAATTCAATTCCTTATTTTGGTCATTAGGGTTATGATGTTTCAGTAATTTTTTCATACTTTTGCAACCTAACAAACAGAATACAGCTTAGCATAAAAAGAGATAAATGCCCATTAATTATAACATATGGTTGCTTCTGTAAAAGATGGAGGAAGAATGTTTGGTTTGCTGTGGATTTTCCTACAGAAAGAAATTGGGACGCATAGAGGCTTCGGATGTAAATTGTTCTCTGAAATGAGAACTTATATTTTTTAAAATCTTTTTCAGATCAATTTTCATAGTAAAAAATTGAAAAATTGAAAAAGTTTTCGATATGAAGAATGGGAATTGTTAGAGATGGATTCAACCTAAACGGGCTCAAATGAGTCAAACTTAAGTTAAGGTAAACCTAATTAGTAGATTCATTTTATTTAATGATTTTTTGTTTCTTTATGTTCAACAACTCCTTCTCTTAAAAAAGAATATCATTTGAAAATTTAAGAGGTTGAATAGGGTTATAATATAAACTTGAAAATTGGAATTTTTTAAGGTTAAGTATGAAAATGGGATATTGCCAATATCACAATGTTCATTTTTTCATCTCTTTCCATGTGTTTTATGACTTCCGTCTGTGTTTCCATGCTGCATTATAAAGTGCCACTCAACCTTCTCAATTAATTAGTTTTCTTTAATCTGAATTAAGTTTTTGAATGAGAAAAGGTGCGCTACTTTGATATAATTAAGTGCATGATTGACTGCTTTATTATAATTAGCTGACTAACGAAAAGGTGTTGAATATTTGTGTAACAAGATTAATTTAGTCTAATACGCGTGCTTTGTAAGGTCTAAAGAGAGGAAGACCAGTTACTACGTTCATATTAATTTTAATAACTCCGTGGATTCAAAAAGCATAATATACTGAGTATTCCTGTTACCCTAAAACCTTATTTTTAATTTAAAGAATGTAAAGAAAAATAGACAAAAGAAAATTTACTCGGTTCGAATTTTTTAAATAAAATCCTACATCTAAGATAGATGAGATCCTTTAGTCAAATCCACTAGAAAAAATAAAATACAGCAAGATTTCTCAATAAAAACTTTCTCGGGATTGAAAAAATAAAAGAGATTTTATAGAACACAACAAACTTTAACAGAGAGAAATATGAACATTTGTTAGAATTCTCCTTAATTCTATTGACTAATTTTAAAAAAAGACCCATATGCTGTGGCCAGGAAATGACTAAAAAACCCCTACATCAGCAAATTATGGCACTGCCCTTGATTTATAGGTTTAAGACACACAGATCCCACACCATTAAAATATATGTTCACATAGCATTGAACAATTTGAATTGTTTGATACAGAAGAACACCTGAATTCCGTATCTTTAATAAAAAAATAGGAAAATCTGAAAGTTTGAATATTTCAATATAATTAAAAAAAAGGTTCAGTTCCTTTAATAGTAATATTAGTGAATTGCATTAAGTTTATCTAAGAAAGAAAGATATACCATTTAAAAAATTCAGCAGCCCTGCCCCATATGAAGGCCACAAGCATTGCTGTGATGGAGATGTGACACAGAAGAGTCACAAAATTGTACTCAAAAACCTCAAAAAGAAACCATATCACTGTCATCCCTATCAACGGCAAGGTTGATACTGTTTTGTTTTTCCATAACAAGATGTCCGCAAGTAAGAATTTATTTCAACAAAATTATTTATCACCATGTTGCCATGAGTGTTGCAATTTCAAAATCAATAAAAATGTATATATATAATACCTTTTCCTCCTCCAAGGATGGCATGTACCGGCCTTTGTCGCCCAAAAAGCCTTACTGGCCGCTGTCCGGTTCTTGATACCTGTGCAGTTTCGTTTTCAGAGTCTGACGATGATGAATAAATCGGCATTGTTGTTTAAATTGGTGTATGTGCTGATGACATTTGTTCATTTGCACCTGTTTGAGTATATGGAAAAGAAGAGTCCTAGGAATGTTGGAAGAATTAAGCAAGTGCAATGTAGAATTAAGGAATGGCTTTGGCTTAGTTTTGAAGGTTGCTAATGCTTTGCATTCCTGCCATTACAAAAAGTTTCCTTTCTTATGATGAATGCTTTTGAAATATTGACCAGCAGTTGCACAATTCTTTGGAATAATATTAAAATTAAAATTCCCTAGATATTTTAGGCCTACAATCACTAAATTAGGTAAGTTAAAAGTTCAATCTTAATATATCATCAGAGAAAACTTAAATTCATGCTTTCTTATACATATAATCTCCTTTTTAACTATTCAAGCTACCTTTGGGGGCAATAATCTCTCTGTTTTATATTTTTTTACTTATATTTATATGATGAGTTTCAATTCCTAAGTTTCTCTTTAGGTTGTTGAGGCCTAATAATAATAATAGTAATAAAAATAACAACTTAATTATTGTGCGGGGTAACCTTATCCCTTGACAACCGTACCATAAACAACACATATCTGTCATATGACAAGTATTTGTTGAGCACCTAGTATCCCATCGATTTGACACACCACAGTGAGTGTGTAAACAACTTGAGGCAGATGTGAAGATAAATTATCGGTTGCGCCTTCTCTTTATCCCACACTCATTCTTCCTATGTGAAACCAAATCTAGTCTCAATTGATTTCCTAGTCATCGCCGATGTCTCCCTCATTATTGTCGGTGACTGTCTCGTCATCTCCCTCCTTTGTCGATTTTTCTTCACACCATTTTCCCCATGGTCGATTTGATTACTTTTGGTCTTGATTTACGGTAATTATATGTTTTAAAGGATTTAAGTGATAAATGTTTGATGTTTGGATTTGGATCAAGCCAAATTTGAGTTTGACTGAGTGTGAGTTTAACTCAAGTTCAACTATAATATCGAGCCAAGTTCGACCTTGTAGCTAGGTCAAATTAGACTAGATTAATTCTTCTTTTTTTCACATTTAATTAGACTAGGTTACTTGACTTTTGGTGTTTTCCCCTTATGTTTCAATCAAATTTGTAGCTACAACAACTTAGCAAATGAAGCAAGGCCCCTACCCTTGACTATTGTTGGAAGGAGGATGTGTGTGGGTCCTTGTCTATCCTTGAACTGCCTCTGTTCTCAGTGTTCTTGATGAAAAAATTGTGTAAAGAGGTGAGAACGTTTGTGGGTCCTTGTCTATCCTTATTTGCATCTTTTCTCAGTCTTCCTAATGAAAAAATTGTGTAAAGATGTGAGAACATCCATAAGTCCTCGTCTATCCATGACTTGCGTCTTTTCTCAGTCTTCCTAATGAAGAAATTGTGTAAAGACGTGAGAACATTTGAGGGTCCGTATCTATTCTTGAGCTGCCTCTGTTTTCAGTCTTCCTATGGAAAAATTGTGTGAAGACGTGAGAAAAAGGGAAGAAGTTGCAGAAATTTATGCAATAAATGAAAGTGAAATGAAAGTATGCAGTCCACTGGCATAATATTGTTCCCTTTGACAGAGTCATATATAAGTTCTTGTCCCTCTCTTTTATCCTGCTTCATACTCCTACCTCACAATTAAATGGGGTATATCTTGTGCATCTATTTGTTTTTGCATCACTGTTTCATGGCTACCTTGGCTATGACAGCCAAGAATATAACAACCGATCAATCTGCTCTTTTTCAATTCAAAGCACAAATCACTTCCGATCCTTACGGTGTACTGGCATATAACTGGTCCTTTTCTAATCCAATTTGCAGCTGGGTTGGTATTTCCTGTGGTGCTCGCCATGAAAGAGTCACGGCCTTGAACCTTTCATTCATGGATCTCGGTGGCAACATCTCTCCACACCTGGGCAATCTCTCATTCCTGGTGAATCTTGATCTTAGTTACAACCATTTCCATGGCCATCTTCCGAATGAGCTGGGGCAATTACGCCGACTGAGAGTCTTTTCTGTCGGTAACAATAGAATAAGTGGAGGCATTCCGGGATTTATCGGTCTCTTATCCAAACTCCAAATCCTTAAACTTGAATTTAATAATTTCTCAGATACTATCCCAGATGCTCTCTACAATGTAACTACGCTAGAGGCCTTGTGGTCACGCGACAATAAAATCCAAGGAAGCATTTCACCAAAGATCGCGAAGCTCACCAGGCTGAAAACTTTCTATATGGCAAATAACTTCCTCTCGGGCTCCATACCTTGGAGTAGCATCTACAACAGTTCTTCACTACAAGGGTTTCGTTTAGGCAACAATTCTTTGTCTGGCAGTCTGCCGGATGATCTCTGTAATTGCCTTCCAAAACTTGAATGGCTAACTCTGTCTTTTAATAGACTTTCTGGCCAGCTTCCAAGAAGTTTAGGCAACTGCAGCGAGGCTAATACTTATTCATTGGCACATAATAAATTCACAGGGCTCATACCACAAAATATTGGCAATTCGAGTAAGATTACGCGGTTGATTCTTGATCATAACAGCTTAGAAGGTATGATTCCACCATATTTTATAAGCATAATTTACTTTTAATAGGCATGTGTATTCATTATTAATAAAACTATGTGGATATATTTTTTAGTATACATATGTTGTGTTATGATTCTCATCCTGGCATAATTTGGCTGTCAATAAGGCTCTAAAATCTAGTCTCCATGTTTATATTATTTAGTCTCTAATAACTATATGTTTTTGCAAATTGTTGTCCTCGAGCAGGTAACATTCCACAAGGGATTGGCAAGTTGAAGAATCTACAGCTTTTAGCTCTTAGTTACAATAATTTAGCTGGTATAATCCCTTCTGAAATTTAATAAATCTTTAACAATAAAACTATGTTTCACCATATGAGTGGCTGATTTTAAATGAATGATAAAATAACACGTAATCACCATGATGAAACATGGTGATATATCATCTCAACTTCCATTCATTCATTATACATCAATAATAAATTAATTAAGTTAATTAATCTAGTTGAAGTATATTTACAACAAGGATCCATACTATGTGTATACACTTTTAATACATAATTTTGGTATATAAATATAATTTAAGATGCTAAAGCAACACTACTACATGTACCGTATGGTACTAAAAGTAAAATGTAAATATTACCTAAAGAGATCAAGATTTGGTGCTAAAAATATTTGTGAATATTACCTGATGAGGACAAGATTGTCTACTAACTTTGCATCTTTGTAAAAAAAAAAAAAAAAAAAAAGAAAAAATGGCCCTTCTTTAACTTTTATCTTGTTGGAATCACATTACCAATGTTTGAAATTTTAATGTATTTACACGTTTTTGTTTCTTATATTTTTTTCAGAAAATATGTTTCAATGTTTCCATTTTGGCAGGCAAAATTCCAGAGGAGTTAGGCAATTTGCAAAATCTACAAGGTCTATTTATAAATTTCAATAGTTTAAGTGGTGTAATTCCAGTCTCAATCTTCAATGTTTCAACCATAATATATATTAGTCTAGTTGGGAATAACCTTTCAGGCTATCTACCATCAACCATTGGCCAGGGGGTTCCCAACTTGAAAATTCTTTTCATAGGGTTTAATGAACTTACTGGAACAATCCCCACCTCCATTATCAATGCTTCCAAGCTCGCTGTGCTAGATCTGTCCGCGAACTCATTTTCTGGGCTTGTTCCAAATACACTTGGCAACTTGAAATACCTCGAACGTCTTAACCTTGAGTTCAATAACTTCACCACTGAATCTCCCTCTGCAGAATGGAGCTTTCTGTCTTCTTTGACAAAGTGCAGGAAACTAAGGATTCTATGTTTGGATCATAATCCACTGTATGGCGTCATACCACTTTCAATCGGCAATTTATCTGAAACTCTTGAAATTTTTGTTGCAAGTAATTGCAAGATCAGGGGCAGCATTCCTACGCAGGTGGGTAACTTGCATAGCTTGATAGAGTTCGATCTTTTGGAAAATGATTTGAGTGGATTTATTCCAACATCGATGGGAAATTTGTGGAATCTCCAAGGTCTGCGGCTAAATAAAAATAATTTTTTGGGATTCATTCCTTACGAGCTTTGCCAATTACACATGTTAGATAAACTGTTGTTGAATGATAATATGCTCTTTGGGGCAATACCAACATGTTTGGCGAATTTGACTTCTCTAAGAGATCTGCAGCTAGGCTCCAACAAATTTAACTCTAGCATTCCCCCGTCCTTATGGACTCTTCAGTATATCTTACAGGTAAACTTGTCATCAAATTCATTGAGTGGTGTTTTATCTCCAGGTATACAGAGTTTGAAGGTCTTGAGAGATCTAGATTTGTCAAACAATCTCTTGTCAGGAAATATTCCCACCACCCTTGGGGGCCTTCAAGCTCTTGAAACTCTATCTTTGGCAGACAATAGATTTGAAGGTGCCATCCCCAACACATTTGGGGCATTGATAAGCTTGGTATCCTTGGATCTCTCAAACAATAGTCTTTCAGGTGAAATTCCCAAATCATTGGAGGCGCTCACCTATCTCAAAAATTTCAATGTCTCTGTAAATAATTTACAAGGGGAAATTCCTAGCAATGGTCCTTTCAAAACATTTTCTGCTCAATCATTTTTGTTAAATCACGCATTGTGCGGTTCGCCTAGGCAAGGGGTTCCTCTTTGCAAGGTTGACATGATCAAACGATCAAAATTACTAGTAATGAAATGCATTTTCCCTTCAGTTCTGTCAATTTTAATGACAGTGATTGTAACCTTTGTCTTCACAAGGTGTCATTATAGAAGAAGAAAACATTCTTCAATTGATCGAGTCGATTCGTTACCTTTAGCAACATGGAGAAGAATGTCATATCTAGAAATTCAACAAGCCACAGATGATTTTAGCGAGTGCAACTTGCTTGGTCTTGGCAGCTTTGGTTCAGTGTTCAAAGGGATACTTTCAGATGGAACTATAGTTGCAATAAAAGTTTTTTATTTGCGAGCAGAGAGAGTACTTAGAAGCTTTGATTCTGAATGTGAAATATTGCGCAACATTCGCCATCGAAATCTCATAAAAATCTTGAGCAGCTGCTGTAATGCCGATTTCAAGGCCTTGATACTTGAATTCATGCCAAATGGTAGTCTTGAGAAGTGGTTGTATTCTCACAACTATTTCCTAGATATGCTACAAAGGTTGAACATAATGATAGATGTTGCTTCGGCTCTTGAATATCTCCACCATGATTATTCAACACCAGTCATCCATTGTGATTTGAAGCCTCAGAATATCTTGTTGGATGAAGATATGGTTGCCCATGTGAGTGATTTTGGCATTGCCAAGCTGTTAGACGAAGGAGATTCGAAGACATGGACCCTTACACAAGCGACTCTGGGGTATATGGCACCAGGTGATGTTTCAATTCTAAATCTCAATTGTAATATTATTTATTTGTTATGATGAATTTAATTTAACTTTGCAGAGTATGGATCAATGGGAATTGTCTCAACAAGAGGAGATGTCTACAGTTTTGGCATTTTGTTGATGGAAACTTTCACAAGAAAGAAGCCCACAGATGAGATGTTTGTTGAAGAAATGAGCTTAAAGAACTTGGTGGAGACATCGTTGCCTAATGCAGTAATTGAAGTTATGGATGGTAATTTGTTAAGAGAGGAAGATGGTTTTGCTGCGAAAGTGAATTGCATGTTAAGCATCATGAATTTGGCTTTGAATTGTACAATAGAGTCATCTGAACAAAGGATTAATATGAAAGAAGCCTTGGCAAAACTCAAGAAGATCAAATTGCAGTTTCAACAAGATGTGGGAGGTCCCTAAATAAATGGTGTTGTGATGTATGTTATTTATGCTCTTAGTTTGTTGTTTATGATCTTTTTAGTTGATGATTATCTATCTAGTTAAACTTTGAATAATGAATTCTGCAAATACAATATAGTTTAAAAAGAGAAATATAGAAGAAGACTTCATCTTTTTTATTTAAACAACATCAATGAAGTCTAAACCCTAAACCCTAAACCCTAACATAAATAAAAAATAAAAATAAACCCTAAACCCTAAATAATCAGAGTATTTATATTCTCGTTAATACTAAACAAAACTATACTTTTTATGATGGATTTTTGAATTTCTTGTTAAAAAACTTATAAACTTGTCGTTGTTAGTTTTATAGGCTTAGAAAAAATTAGGCATGTATATGAATCGAATTGAACCTGAGCATCCCATGACTCAAGTTTAATAGCATGAATAAAAAATAGTTTAGATTGAGTTCATCGAGCTAAAATTAAGGTTGGTTTGAGTTCGATTTAAATAAAAAATAATTCAGCTCAAATTCATAATTTGAATTGACGGTTTTAGTTTGTAGCTCATTAACAAACGATGTTGTTTTATCTAAACAGTCGGTAAAATAATGTCTTTTCTAAACAGGTTGCGAACTTGAAGAATTTGAGCAATGAATTTAAATCATTGATTTCAGTAATAAATTATAAGTGAACTCGAATTATGAATCTAAACTATAAATTCGAATCGAAGTTAATAATGAATTGAACATCTCATAGCTTGAATTTCTCTTAGTTTCAAAACTTTTTAATCAAATTTGGTTCGAATTAAAACTAAACAGATTTGAGCTTAGTTGAATCAAACCGAGTTAGCTTTTGAGATTTAACTTACTCGGTTTGGATCCACTCTTATAGAAAAAAAAAATTCAAACTATAAAACCAATTCAAATATTTTTATCAAAATTTAATAATATTTAATAGAAAATAAAATTTAATACTGAAATTTCTCCGGAACTTGTCAAAATCCCTAACCTACACTACTTGTCAAATGTTGGCTTCTTCTGTTCATGAGTCCGGCGTTGAAAGTCGTCTCCTCTCCGGCATCTCAAATTTCTCTTCTCCAACGTCTCCTCTCCGGTGCTCAAAATCTCAGCAAGCTCTCCAGAACTCGTCTTCGAATCGTTAGTGCATCGAACTGTTTGTCTTCATAATTTAATTGACGACGTTCGACGGGAACTCGTCTTCTCTCTGGCATCTCTCCTATCCTGTGTTCGTCTTTGACTTTTTATGATTTTCCATTTTTCAATTTATACTAGAGTTATTTCGTTATTGTCAATAGAAGTTATTTTGCTTGAGCTGTGTTGCTTCTCCTCCCCTGGATTGAAAAATAAGTATAATGAAAACAACTGGAGTGTTTACATCTCAAACTTCCTCAAATTAGTTGATAAAAAACCTTTTTTTTTTCCGCTAGAGTGGTGTTGCTTCTCCTGTTGTAATTCCTCATTGTGTTTTTGCTTGGAAGGGAATGGTTTGTGGCTGCTGGGTTGGCTTCTCCCAGCCTTGAGTTTTTCAGTGTCTATAACATTCTTTTTGTAGTGTGTTTGTTTTTGTAAGTTGCCTTTCTCTGTATTTTTTTTGGCTTAGTGTTCCATTTATAGTGGCTTATTTGATGGACAAGATATTGCAGGTGAATTTTGTCTATAGCTTTTTGTTTTCCTTCCCATTGTTATTAACAACAGAATCTTTGATTTGAATCCTATGTGATCATAATGTTTAATTATACGTGATTGTCTTAAGTTTACTTGACTTGGGTAATATCATTTCACTGGTTTGTGGCTTAATCTGTGCGTATACATGAACCTCAAGTGCCAGTTTTTAATGTCTCATTCATTTTAGGCTAGTGTTAGAGAATGTTTGTCGAGTTCATTGGAGGACGACCTTATTCCATCACTGTCTATTGCTAGGAGTAATAGGCTGGAGCTACTGTCAAAGCAAATCTCTAAGAAATATTACATTGATTATGTTAAAATGGTGTAATGGCTTATAAATGCAGAAGGCACATGACTTACAAGCCTGCCAATCGCATCTAACCTTTGTGTAGGTTGGCATTGTTCATGCTATCAATAAGCTTCATAGTGATCTACCGGGTTTGAACTTAGCTGTATCCCTTCATGCACCAGTTGAAGAGTTTGTTGCCAGATAATGCCTGCAGCTCAAGCTTTTCCTCTGGAAAAACTTATGAATGCACTTCATGTATGACAAAAGAATAGGTGGCAATTGATTCGCAAATGTTTCTTGAAAATTAATTTGCAATTCTCTCTCTGTGACTCTCCCTCTCTCTTTTTGCAAAATATTTCAGATTTTAACTCATTTTTTAATCTTAAACTTTCAGTCAGCAAAAAATATTTATTGAGTACATCATGCTGGATAAGGGGAATGATGAAGTGCCACATGCTCACCAGCTTGGTGAACTGCTAGAGACATCTCAAGTGGTAAGCTCTTAAATTTTAAAGTTGGAGCATGGTGTATAATTTTGTTTTTTTGCCCTTGTAACAGCCTTCTTTACATCTGTGATAATCTATGGATAGACTTCATTAGTGATTTTGGAAGGCCTGGAAATGTCCTTGTATTTCTTGGGAAAAGTTGTTTCATTGGTATTTCATTTTCTTCTAACAACCTTTGTGGTTTGATTCTTTTCATATCTACTAGGCCTTAGTTTGAGTTTGTTTGTGCTCCGGGTGAATGAATTTTTTAATCGCTTCCGTGGAGGTTGATTTCTGTGGCAATGTTTGTTTGCTGCTTCTTGCAGTTAATTGTTGAAAGTTGAATTGTAATGGTTTGTAATGGTTCGTCAAGCCAAGACTTGGTTTTGTGCATCTGATCTAGGATTTCCTTTGCCTTTTAGCAGTGAATTAGAAAACTGGGACATTTCTTAACACTTGTAATGTTAATCTCCTGTCAGGTAACAATTGATGTTGCAAGTCCAGAAGCAGTTGTGATTAAAGAGGTAATGCTAAAATGTCTATTCTTATTACTTTTCTAGCTTTTTGCACAATGGTTACTTTTTCCCCCATCTCTGCTGTGATTAGATTTATTAATATTGATGCTAGCTTCTATGTTCTAATTTCTTGCAGCTTGTAGCCAAAGGAGAAACTGTGGAACCAGGTTTCAAAATTGCTATCATTTCAAAGTCTGGTGAAGGTGTAGCTCATGTTGCTCCCTTGGAGAAAATACCAGAGTGGGCTACTCGTAAGCCATCTCTTGCTGAAAAGATAAAGAGGAGAAGTCGGAACCGAGCGGTTCCTCAAAAATGGAACCAGAACCTACCCAGGGTAGGCCAGTTCTGGGTAAGAACTAGAACCGAAGGGTGGGTACCCATCGGTTCTGGTTCTGGATCGATTTTTTTGCTCACCCCTACTTATATCTATTTCTTAAATACTGACCATTGTATTCCCTTTTATGAGTTTATCTACTTTTCAAGAATCAGGGATAAAATGTTCAATTTCTTGTGAATTCAACTGAAATGCGTATGGAAGGGGTAGAAACATGTAAAATAATATATAAATTTAATAAAATATTATATGCATCGAGTTTTAAGTATTTAATTAGATATTTGAATTAAGGATGAAGTGAAATCAAATTAAATGTGCAAACATAAATTAAATATTCGTAAATTAAATGTATTTAATGATATGACATCATTTAAATAGTCAAATCTAATTGCATATAATATAAAAATAAGTATAAACATAAATCAAATGTGTAACAACGATTATTTAAAAGGTTGGTTACATGATAAAATGAACAATAAAATTAAAATTATAAATTTGATATGTGTAATCAAGTGATTAGATAATTTTAAATTAATGATAAAGTAATATCTAATCACATGATGTCATATTATATATGTACTCATTTATGTATACAAATGTAGATATGTATAATATTGCTCTAAAATGAATAATATTACATCTACAAATTTTTGCAACCATACCAATTTTTGTTTTCAAATTGATTTGATATAAAATAAACAAGGCCTAAAGACAAAGACTATTTCCCATCCAAGGTTTGTTGAAACGATATAATCTACTTTTAAGTTTGAAAAAGTCATGTTCCCACCTGTTATCCACTTTCATTAGTCAATTTCGTTAAATAAAATTGTAAGAAGTTCATTTTACATAAACTTTTTCTATTTTATTTATCCTTTTCAAAATGAAATATATTGGGGTAAATTGTAATTTTTTAAAATATTAATATTATTAATAAAAAATTTCAAGGGTTTCCTGAAAATTATTAAAAATGTTCTATGGTGTTTTTAAAATAAATATAATTATTTATAAATATAATTATAAATAAATATGTCGATTGATATAATTAAAATATAAAAGGTTATTGCTTACATGAGTCAGTGAAAAAACAACAACAAAGTAATGAGTAACGGGAAGAGACATAAATTCTGCAAATGTTAAACCATTAATCCAATTTAAAAGTATGTAAATACTTTCCTTAATATCAAAGATTTTGCTGATTAATGGAACCTCTGCTTTCCTCAATTTCAAAGATTTCGCTGATTAACAGAACCTCTGCTCTCAAGTCTTATAAATCCATGATTGTAGCCACATGGGAGTCGAATCTGATAAATTTCATTAAACCCAACAAAACTTTGAGTTTACAACATCAATGGCGATTCTCAACAGATTTTGTTTTGTTTCAGCGTTGCTTGTACACTGTTTCATCATGTCTACTCCAGTCTGCAACTGGGTTGGAGTCTCTTGTGATGGCCGCCATGGAAGAGTCACGGCATTGGACCTTTCATCAATGCATCTTCGAGGCACCATTTTCCCCACACCTGGGAAATCTCACTTTTCTATCACATCTCAATCTCAGAGACAATAACTTCCATGGCAATCTGCCAAATGAACTTGGAAAATTACACCATTTGGACTTGAAAGAGCACATTTAGGTTGACAAAACAGAGACAGGCCTTAGCTAGTGGATGGACTTCATCACAGCATGCCATTGCTGCTTCCTTATGTGGAATAACAAAGCTACAAAAATAAGGCAATGCGTTAGAAAGAAGAGATGCCAATTTCTGATCTCCTAATTAATTGTGAGAATTATTAATATAGTTTTTGCCCCTTGGAGAGCCCACTTCAATACTTGGATGCAATTACTTTTGTAGTCTCCCTTGGAGGATTTGAGCCTGCCAGTTGCATTTAGATTTATTATTATCAATCCATTGCATGTTTTTTTTTTTTTAAAGTGCCTACGCATCAACTTATTAAAAACCCAATTTTAATTGATTAATTTAAAAGGATTTTTATATTAAATAATAAGTTTTAAAGTGATTATGAATATCATTGCATGGAATAATCAACATTTTTGGAATTTTATATATGCATCATTTGTTGGAATAATATTGAAAATAAAATTCCCTAAATATTTTATAAGTAATCTCTTTTTTTTTTTTTTTTTATAACTAGAAACTTCATCTAAACTGTTCGTTTGAGTTGAATCACTTTCAAAGAGACAAAACCAATTACATCGAATAGGTCAAATCTTAAATCTAGTGAAATGAGTTTTGTTTATAAAGTTTCTCATTAGGTGATTGAATAATAATAATAATAATAAATATTATTAATATTATTGTGTAGGTAAACCTTATCCCTCGATAATTATATTATAAACAACATATATTTGTCCGACACTAAAAAAAGCATATAATTAACAATTATATGCTTTGTTGTAAGTCTATTTTGATAAATTAGAGAACTAAGCTTTGTTGTAAGTCTATTTTGATTGGATCTTGAATTTACAGTTGGTCTCTTCCCGTCAAGCATCTTAAACATGTCTTCTTTGGAGTCTATTTTTCTTGAAAGCAGTGGCCTATTCGGCAGTCTCCCAGCAGATATCTGCAAACACATTCCAACACTTGAGGAGATTAATCTCCATGGCAATGCCATAAGTGACAATATTCCTAAGAATATCAAGAATTGTACTCAAATCACTCTTATCGGGCAGGTGCCTGCAAAACCAAAACAGCACATGCTTTTAACGATCTTGAAATCATGGGATTGGCTAGACTCAAATTTGAACCAAGTGTGTATTTTTAAATACATTAATTAAACAATCTTACCATTAATTTAATCAAAATCTTACACATTGTAACTCTTTTAAAACATATTTTTAAATACATTAATTAAACAATCTTACCATTAATTTAATCAAAATCTTACACATTGTAACTCTTTTAAATTTTAATAAGACAAAAGTTGTGTATTATTATATAAATCCGATTTTGTTAGCTTTAAATAGTTTTTTTAGTTTAACGGTTTTATTGGGTTTGATCGAATTTTAAACAAGTTAATATTTATATATAGATTGAATGAGATTATAACGGTTGAACCGATTGAATCAACTAATCCGATCTGATTTAAAAAACACTGATTAAGATTATAGTATTACTCATTTTTCAATTTTATGGGTTTTGGTAATTAGAATATTAAGAAAAGGTAGATGAAGGTGGGTGAGGAAGAAATGGCCTAATTAACTATAGATTAGTACTTGTAATCTACCAATGCTTGAGTTGGAATTTATCAAGCCAGAAAAGGATTTCAAAATCAAAGCTTCCATACGCAAACGTTTGTATATTAATTGATATAAACAAGTTGATGTATTATCGCATGATAAAAAAATTTTTAATTATAAACTCAACACATAAATTTAAGAGTATCTAAACCGTAACAAGTTTATAATTGGACAATTTAACAATAAATTTGTGTTATATGAAAAATGTTTAAGAGAAAAATAAGATAAATTTTTATTTTTTTTCAATATTATTGATTAAATAATAATTTTATTCATAAAATTAATTGATTTTATTAATTTTAATAACCTATAAATAAATATTTAAAATTTTAAAATATAATTGATGAATCTTAGAAAAAAGAGTAAACTTTGGGTTGGAAAATAATCCTTTTACCTAAGTTTTACAATTCATACTTATACATATCTTATGCCAATGTTAGTAGCCATGCAATTCATTATGAGTTATGTATTAAATTACAAGTCAAGTCAAGTCAAGTCAATTCTTCTTTCATATCTAGAATATTAATTTAATAATTTGTGCCAAAAATAACATATATTTTAAATTCCTATTATTTCAGATGAATCTACAGTAAAAAAATTTTAAATAACAGAGTTGAAAGGGGCATTTCAATTTTCAAGTGGCCAGCGAAGCGGGGTGATTGAGGTGGAGTAGCATGGAAAATAGAAAAAAGACAGAAAATTCTTTAAAAAAAGACTTTGGGAAAGCAAAAGCCAATGAAAAATCTGAAAATGAACAGAATTATTATTTTATAGAGATGCGTGTAGAAAAAAATTGAAGGGAGCAGAGTTTGTAGTTTTGTTTGTTCGTTGGGCAAGCCTGATGACTCTTCTTCTTCCTCTTTCTTCTTTGACTTCTTTTTTCTTTCCTTCTACTCATTCCCCTTTGCTTTTCTTTTTTTTAATTCATGGAGATTTGTGTCTTTCCATTTGATTTATTATTTTTTAATTATACAAAGTGACAAACTGACTAGACTTTTTTTTTTGCATAAGCCATTTAAGCTTTGGGGTGGATTTAAATAAAGCAAAATCTATAAAAGAACCTATTCGAATTTGGGTGGATGACAAAAAAAAAGAATATTTACAGAAAAATTTATATTAAAAAACCAAAAAATATATGAATTTAAGTTTTTTAATAATAAATTATAATAAAATTTGGATTTATTTGATTTAATAATTATGAAATTAATTACTAAATTTAAAATTTAATTTACTCAATATAATTGATTTTATCTTCAAAAGACAGGTTAATTCAAAAAAAATTCTTTTAAAAAAAAAATTGATGAACAATGTTTCATGAAAAAGAAGAATAATAATAAAAAAAGAATTGATAAAAAAAAGATTTAAAATATTGTTAAAAGAAATCATTAAAAAAGTTATTAAAGAGATAAATTTTAGTATTAGGATCGGTCGTACTTTAATGTTAATATTGATCATAAATCAAGTTTAAGCTCAAAAAATTGAAATTGTTTGAGTTTGGAATTTGACTCGTTAAAGTCAAACTATAATCGAAACTACTCATTATTTAATTTATATATATTCTCCAATCTAGTTATCAATATTAAGTTTGATGAACAAAAATTAACAACATAGAAAATGTCTTTATGTGGGCATTTTTTTATACATAAGTTATGTATATAGATTATATGTCATTATATGATTGAATATTGTTTTGGGGTTTAGGGTTTAGGGTTTACCCTAAACCCTAAAGACTCTTTTTCTTGGTGGGAGACTATTTGTTGAAGAAACATGCATGACAGAAAGAAAAAAAAAAAAAAGCAAGATTGAATTACAAATTTCTTGCTGGCTACAACAAAATCTACACTGAATGAAAAGCTTAAAATTGCTGTGAAATTGCAAGGCAAAATGATGAATGCGAGAGCTTGACCTTGATCTCATAATTCAAGCTGCCACATTTTGCATGATTTGTTTGTTTGGGTCCCAAGAAAAGAAAAGAAAAGAAAAGAGAAGGAAAAAACGTTTGCTTGGATTGGATACCACTAATCAAGGCAATTGTCTCTTTCAGGAAAATCAGCTGTCCACCAATAAAATATTAATAAATTATTTATGACTTTTGCGATAAAGCCAACAAGAATTTTGGAACTCCGAATAGAATAGCCCCCTCATTGTGGAATTCCTCCTACCCTTCGTCACGTCACGCGCTTCAAATTTATCAAAAATCATGTCTTGGGATTAAAGAAACAATTTCTCCATACAAATATGTCCATTTTTCTATACTGAATTTTATATATATATTTGCCCTGTGGAGAAGATTTTCGAAATTTGTTATATATCCATTTAAAAAAAAAAACTTTTTTTCACTTGGGATTATCAAGTATTTCCAAATCCACCAAATGATTATATTTGTTAGAAAAATAGTTTAAGTGATAAATAAAATAAAAAATTTATATATAAAAAAATATAAATGATTCAAATCTCTTTTGATAATATATCAAGGTCAAACTTTTAAGTTATTTGGTTCAGTAATTGTGAGATCAGTCACTGGCTTAACAATTTATTTTGTTCAGTATGATTGGTTTCGGTCTAATGTGATATTCTAACTTAGGTGAAGTTTTTTGTTAAAAAATTTTAAATTTTTTCTTACTTAATATAATTGATTTCGATTCAATGTAATGATTTATTTTTATAGTACAAAAATAAAAAAAATAACCCTTATTTCGCCGTAATCAAAACTTCAAGCATGACTATTTATATATAATATTAGATAGTATTCTCAAATATTATTTTACGTCTCAATGAAGTTCGGTGATGTTCGAGCTTAATTTGTTGATAGACGCTTGATTTAAACTTGATCTAGACAACCCAAAAGTATAAGAGAATATATTACATAATATTTTAGAAGCTTTTAGAATATTCACAACTAAATAGATGGGCAATGCTTATAGTTTTTAGTAAATAATTGAATATATAAATGATATATCATCATATGATTTAATTATTTTAAATTAAGGATAAAGAAACATTCAATTATATGATGATATATTATATAAGTATTTAATTGTATATTCAAACTGTGTGCAGATAACACTACTAATGGATTAGTAGAGAGTATTACTAAAACTCTTACAAGTAATCAACTTCTTGTAGGATTCCTACTCTTATAAAGATAGTTCTAAGGGGTCGTTTGGTTTATGGTTAATGAAAATTATCTTAATAATTTATTTTTTATTACTTACATTATTTTATTTGATTTGTTAGTAATAAAATATTACAGTAATATTTAATTACCAATGGTGATGTGACAAAGAATATATATGATAATCTGATTACCACATTTATCTTAAGTTTAATTAGATGTTATTTTATTTTTAATTTAAAATTATTTATTTATATAATAAAAAATAATATATATACTTAGTTGTGCATTTAAAACTATGTGAATGTAGTTTTATTAATTCATATGAAAATTAAAGGACCATCAAGGGCTATCATTTAGTACCAAACCCATAGAAAGTTCTTTCCAGGGCATGTCTAGCCCAGAAGTAGCATATTTGGGCCGGTCACAGTCAGGTTAATCTGTTTGCTTCTTTGCGTGTTCTTTTGTGTCATATCTATATTGGTCTTCCTAAAGAAAAATTGGAATTGATTAAATATTGTTGAACACTAAAACCCTAGCAAGGATTAAGGAGCTATGAAGCGAGCTCTGTTTTACACTCGCAATTTTCTTCTCTTCCTACCCAAATTTAACGCCAGTCATACAATTTCACTTATTCAACACGGGTCTCCAGCCCCTCCCACAGTCAGGTTTTACACACCCGAGTCTAAATCATCCAATTTCGCCCTAACCCAGAACAATAATGGCGCCAGAGACGTTGAGGACGTTAGCAACGAAGGTAAAACTGGAACTTATCCTCTGTTTGGTTGCCAAGAAAGTTGATAGAGAGGAGAAATAACAAGTTTACTTGTGGGTTTTCAATGTTTTTTATTTTAATAATCTAGAGGTGTGTTTGGGAGCTTTTAAATTGCTTTTGAACCGTTAAAAGCACGTCCTGAAGTATTTTTTTGGAAGGAAAAAAAAAAAAACTAACTTGAAGTTAGAGATGGGCGCGAATGCCTTAATCCCTATTCACTTTTCTGCAGGAAACCTTTCTTCTCCGATGCGGAGATGACAGAGAATCACTGTCCTCTCCCTCTTCATCAAGGAAAATTTCCCCATATTTTTCTCTCTTCATTTGAAAAAAAAAAAAGAATATTTATTAGGATATAAGAGTTTTGTGAATATGTAAGAGAGGGCTTAAATTGGTGAGGTGACGGGACTGGTCGGAGAGTATATATCCCTGTCTCGACTACTGGGATTTTAGTCATCTACGGTCTCTAGTCTTGTCTTTTCTGGGGAGTTCTCTACTTTATGGGGGAGACTGTACCGAAAACCAGTTTCGCGAACTGAATTGCTATCTCTATTTAAAATGGTTGATGTGTTAGTCCTTCAGTTAAAAACCATTTTTGTCAGAAGTGCTTCCTTACAAAACGTTTCCAAGGAGTCGTGTGTTCTTTTTATTCATGGCTGCTTCTCTGTTGTACTTGTTTATGAAGCTCTATGTTACCATGTATGTTGATTCATTGTGAAATTGTTCTGCAAATAGAGCTTAAAAGGAGAATAGACAAGTTCTTTGAAGGAGATGAAGAGGCAATCCCATCAATCTTTGAAGCCATATTGAGAAGGAAGTTAGCAGGAAAGCATGAAGAGAGTGATGAGAATTGATGGAAGAAATTTGACACAAAAATTCAGATGAAGCTGATGCCAAAGATGCAGAAGAAGACCCTGATTCTGAGCAAGATTGAAAAGAAGAGTTATCCAGCAATCTGTACTGTATAATCCATTATTGTTTTGTTCATTTTTATGGCCACTGACATTTTTGTTAGATTTTGATGCATACTATACTCATCTTGTTTTTAATTTATAAATGTAAAATCATTAGGAATAATATTTCATATTTATAAACATTATTCTTAATATTATTTAATTTTTATTTAATTATCAAAACCTTAATCAACCTTTTCATCGTATCAATGCCCGATTTGTATGAATTTATTCTTAAAAAAAGAGGCAAATTGACTCTGAATAATTTTGAAACAATTAAATTCATAGATAAAATTATGGTAGATATGAATCAAGTTTATTCGAGTTCAAGCTTGAGCTTAACTTGAATGGGTTTAGTTTAAAAAACTTTGAGTTTAAAAGTTTAATATTTTTCAATTTCAAACACAAGTTTTAACAATGTAAGGCTCGTAAAGCTTGCAAACCTTAAAAATTTGATATAAAACAGTGTTATTTCGATTAATATACATTAAAATGATATTGTTTTAATAATAAGTGGAACTTAAAGCTTGAATTCGAGCTTAACTCATTTGAAACGAGTCGAGTTTGAGTTTCTTTGGACCAAGTTAGATGAGTTGAAGTTTGGTTTCATAAAAATCAAATTAAATTTGAATTTGATTCGATTCAAATCCACTCTTATGGAAAATGCAATGGTAATCACTAATTTTGCTTAATAAATCAAAGCGAAAAATGAATTTTTCTTATCAAATAATTTTCAAATTATAATTAAAACCTAAATCTGATACTGTGCAATTTAAAAATGTAGAGATTTATAAAGAATTTATAATAATAATAAACCAAAAAAAAAGGAAAGCCCCTAATCCAGCCAAACAAGCCCTTAAGCTAGTGATAAAATTCACAAACCCCTTCATCTAAAACCCTAGCAAGCAACAATGAGACGAACTCTGCTGAAAAATGCTTCTCTCTTTGCTCGAAACCCTCTGCGCAGTCCAAACCCTAACCCAGCAATCTTCCCACTCGCTGCTTCGGCTCGGTGTCCACTCAGACTCTACTGGGCCGACTCAAATGACTCCTCCAATGACCAAGGCCTCCCGGCCCCTGTTGCTGAATCCACATTGGCAGCTCAAACCCAGAAGAAGGACGTATCTCTCGATGTTCCGGATGTGAGTAACAAAGGTAAAAAATTTTATATTTTGTGTTTTAAATATGTTTGTTTGGTGGGAAAATGGAGGAAAGTTAGAGACCTAGTTTTCTGGGTCTGATTTATTTTTACTGAATCCGAAACTTGTTCTGGTGAATTTTTTCACTAGGATTTATTAAAGGTTTCTGGGTTTGATTTATTTACGTATTTCTGAAATCTATTATGAAAAAACTGAAGCTTATATTGAAATAATGTTGTACTGGAGTTTTGGGTTTTAAATTAAATGTGATTTGATGAGTTCGTTGTTTGATATCAGAGCTAAAAATGCGGATTGAGAAGTATTTTAAAGGAGATGAAGAGGCATTGCCAGCTATTCTTGAAGCTATATTACAGAGGAAGTTGACAGGGAAGCACTATGAGACAGATGATGAGTTGGTGGAAGAATTGCAGATGAAACCATTAGATGATGTCAAGGACAAAGAGTTTGAATCAGATTTTGAGGAGTTGTATGAGACTGATGAGGAGATTGATGATTTGTATAATGCAAGGGATTATGTTATGAAGAAGATGGTGAAGGATGAATACTTCAACATGGATGATAAGAAGTGGGATGAGATGATTAGTGAAGCAGTTCAGCATGGGTATATGAAAGACACGAGAGAATGCGAGGCCATTCTTGAGGATATGCTTAGCTGGGACAAGCTTCTGCCAGGTACTTCTTTGTGTGACTTTCTGATTGCAATGACATCTCATATTATGTGGTTCTTGAAACAAGGTGTTTATTGTATTGTTTTTTTGTAGATCGTTAACAACTCTCAATGATTTTCTGTTGTTCAGGTTTGCTTCAAAATGTTTCTGAGAATGGTTGTGATGTTTCAGAGTGGATGTTGTGTTGCACAAGCAATTTTTTATGCAATAATGCCAATATGCTTGTTGAAAGACATATATGGGAAACAATAGAAACTTCCTGAGAGGACTATTAAAATCAATTGGACTTTTTAATAGTATTACATGCCGTGATATAGATGGAATCTGTGAAAGCCTTTCAATTAGTCTCAACCATTGCCTGGATCTCGCAGTTTAGTAATTGTTACTTCAATGGTTATCATAATCCTTGGCCATCTAAAAATGTGAGGTCTTGAAGAAAATTATGAAGTATGAACTATGGGGTTACTCTTGACTAGTATTGCTGGGGAAAGGTTAAGTAGTTAAAAATATTACAAGACAAGAAGGTAACTTAGGCTGTATCTGCAATGAAAACGTGCTATAATCTATTGTGCAAAAGATGAGATATGTGGAGGAGTCATGCTGTCATCAGAGGGAGCCAAGACATCTATGGCATGTTGTCATATTCCACATCTTTTTGTTAATAATAGTAGTGCATTGTGTCAATCAGAATGTGAATTCTGAAGAGATTGATATAATGAATTGTAGATTTCTGATGTTATTGTTAATCTCTCTGTTGTCAACATGATGGGTGTCCATTGTGAGGCCAGTCACATATGTGTACCTGAGAATAATGCCTGTTTTGAATCCCTCTTCCATCTTCTCGTGTAACCTTCAGTGATTCTAGTTGCAGCTTTTACCTCTCCTCCATATCATGCTCTTGTACTATTTTCCACCATGATCTATATATTTGTCATATCCCATTAAACTATTTTCTTTTGACAAGAAGTTTATAAGTCTAATTTTGTGATTGCATGAAAGTATTTGCTTATTTTTTTGAAAATATATTTTTGCTAAGTTTCAAATTTTTATGACATGGTAGTTGCTTAATCTACTTTGTATTTGCATTGTCTGGATTTTTCTCAAATTATAATTTTTTTGCCAGATGATATCAAGAAAAATGTGGAGGAGAAGTTCAATGAGCTGGGGGATATGTGTGAAAGGGGGGAGCTTGAACCTGAACAAGCATATGAGCTGTTTAAGAAGTTTGAGGATGAGATAGTATCTGAATACATGAAAAAGGTCGACGCAGAGGGTCCCCCACAGTTTGATTTAACTGCAGAGCCAGACACGAAGAAGGACATTGAGGACCCACCAGGGGAGGGGCCAATCCTGAGGTGGCAAACACGGGCCGTTTTTGCTCCTGGTGGTGATGCCTGGCATCCCAAAAACAGAAAAGTAAAAATGTCTGTCACTGTGAAAGAGCTCGGCCTTTCAAAACATCAATTCCGTCGGCTGAGAGAACTAGTTGGGAAAAGGTATCATCCGGGGAAAGATGAGCTTACTATCACCAGTGAGAGGTAAAGTCAATAACTCACTAACATTATCACATTTTTTCTTAAAAAGAAAATTTACATTGATAGTGTCAGTCCTTGAGAAATTAGTGAGAAAAAAAATACTTTGCTCCTGTTGCCAAGTTTTCTGGTATTGTGTTCAAATGAGTCCTTTCCTTGAGAAAGATTGGCCTGTTTTTTTATTTTTTTTTATTTTTACAATATAATACTTCACAAAATGACACTCTGCCCTACTGCAGCTTTAACAATAATGATACTTCCCAGATAAACTTGGTGGCAGCATCTTATGCATTGTGTGCAGTTGAAAATATATCTATAAAATGATATCTTTTGCAGGTTTGAACACCGAGAGGAAAACCGAAAAGATTGCCTTAGGACTCTCTTTTCCCTGATAGAGGAAGCTGGGAAAGCAAACAAGATGGCGGAGGATGCTCGAACTTCTTATGTGAAGGACAGACTCAGAGCTAATCCAGCATTTATGGAAAGGTTGCGTGTCAAGAAGATGAGGTCACAAGGATCTAACTCTGTGAATGCATGAGATTTGAATAGCAATCACATGGAGAAATAAAATTCCAGGGTTAAGGACTTCCAATTTCTGGATATGAATTTGCAGCAGGTTCTGTTTCTTGCAATTTTATGGGCATAACATCTTTCCTGTAGTTTTTGCTGGCATCGATATGCCTTTTTGCGTGCTGATATCAGTCCTGGTGGCTAATTAACCACAAAGATACATTTTTTATTAGCAGTATGCAATGTCATTATTTGTTCTTTAAGTTAAAAGGATTCTTCCATGTATATTATTCTTCAATATAGATTTTTACTAAGGCGGTGCCAAAGAGAGCAAGGGCTTGAAAAAATTATGAAGTTGCTATAGATCTGTTGTATTTTCATGGCACAGTGCCTCTTTCTGAAGTTAAGGAGTGTAGTCAAGTAACATTGTTTTTAAAATTCTTTTTGCTGTAAAAACCAACTAGAAATTGGTGCTATCGATCAAGTTCAGATTGAGAGAGAATCTTGATCCTGGAAGGGCAGTGTTAAAGATAGGGAGGGCTATCATTATGTGACATTCTGCAAGAATCTATTTGAAAACTAAACAAATGAAAGTTAAAAAGAGAAATATACAAGTGAAGAAAAGAATTCCAGCTAGCTAAGATTCTGCATAGATTTGTTTATTACAAAATAAAATGACTTGGACTAGAGTCAAGATGCCATACTTAGAAAGTATGAAAGCACTGAAAATAAAAGGTGCAGCAATACTTGGGGAATCAAGCGTGTCTCAAGCATTCTTAGACTTGTGTGCCAAGTTGTGCGAAAGTAAACAGCAAGTCTAATAATGGGGCAAAGAAGAAACTGCAAATTCATAAAGCTGACAAAAGAAACCCTCCCAGGTTCTCTAGGATGGGATTTTTCACAGGCTCATACATCGCCAAATCCAAAAATATGAAACTGTTGATAGTAGCATTATCTTTATGCAGTTTCGTTACAGTAGCAAAAAATGAAAAAAAGCAGACTTCTCCTTGAAGACCAAGTAAAGGAAAAATACCCAGATAAACATATGAAACAAAGGCCTCATACTTCTTGTACTTCTACAGAGAGAAAAATTTGCAAATGCTGTGGGAAAATTGTGGAGTTTGCTTTTAGTGCCTGTATGTTGTGCATTTGTTGCCCTCTTTCTCTCTTGTGGTGTTGCGTCAAGCTACCATGCATGGTTGGATGGCAAGTTGCGAAGCGATTAACTCATAAGGCTTGTTGTGGCTCAGATAAGATGTTTGCAACATATTCTTCATTTTCAGATATTGATTCTGATAGTTTGCCATGTAGATCACATAGTAACTGTATCAAGGAATTGGATGCTCAAAGAAAATAGGATAGAATGATGAATAGGCATAAATAGTTGCAGTGTCTAAGGCAAGCTTCTAGTTCAATTCTGAGTTTTACCAGTAGTTCTAAGTTGCAGTCTCATCAATTTTGTAACAGTTCTGCATTACATAAAATTTAATTCCTTATTTTGGTCATTGGGGTTATGATGTTTCAATAATTTTTTCATACTTTTGCAACCTAACAAACAGAATACAGCTTAGCATAAAAAGAGATAAATGCCCATTAATTATAACATATGGTTGGTTCTGTAAAAGATGGAGGAAGAATGTCTGGTTTGCTGTGGATTTTCCTACAGAAAGAAATTGGGACACATAGAGGCTTCGGATGTAAATTGTTCTCTGAAATGAGAACTTATATTTTTTAAAATCTTTTTCCAATCAATTTTCATAGTAAAAAATTGAACAATTGAAAAAGTTTCCAATATGAAAAATGGGACTTGTTAGAGATGGATTCAAGCCAAACGGGCTCTAATGAATCAAACTTAAGTTAAGGTAAACCTAATTGATAGATTCATTTTATTTATTGATTTTTCATTTCTTTATGTTCAATAACCCCCTTTCTTAAAAAAGAACATTATTTTAAAAATTAACATTATTTGAAAATTTAAAGGGTGGAATAGGGTTATAATATAAACCTGAAAATTGGAATTTTTTAAGGTTAAGTATGAAAATTGGATCATGCCAATATCACAATGTTCATTTTTTCATCTCTTTCCATGTGTTTTATAACTTCTGTCTGTGTTTCCATGCTGCATTATAAAGTGCCACTCAACCTTCTCAGTTAATTAGTTTTCTTTAATCTGAATTAAGTTTTTGAATGAGAAAAGGTGCCCCACTTTGATATAATTAAGTGCATAATTAACTGCTTTATTATAATTAGCTGACTAATGAAAAGGTGTTGAATATTTGTGTAACACGATTCATTTACTCTAATACGGGTGCTCTGTAAGGTCTAAAGAGAGGAAGATCAGTTACTACATTCATATTATATCAAAAGGTGCCCCACTTTGATATAATTAAGTGCATAATTAACTACTTTATTATAATTAGCTGACTAATGAAAAGGTGTTGAATATTTGTGTAACACGATTAATTTAATCTAACAAAATACAACAAGATTTCTCAATGAAAACTCTCTTGAGATTGAAAAAATAAAAGAGATTTTATAAAACACAACAAACTCTAATAAAGAGATATGTGAACATTTGTTAGAATTCTTCCGAATTCTATTGACTAATTATTGAAAAAGACCCATATGCTGTGGCCAGGAAATGACTAAAAAAACCCTACATCGGCAAATTACAGCACTGCCCTTGATTTAACAGTTTAAGACACACAGATCCCACACCATTAAAATATATGTTCATATAGCATTGAACAATTTGAATTGTTTGATACAGAAGAACACGAGTTCTGTATCATACTTACACATTTATCTCTACAATTACAATACCCACACAGGTATTTCTGAATGTAAAGAACAGATAACTGTTACTCACAAATAAAATTTTTCAGGTTTAATAAATTAATGTTCTTTCACTGGCCCTCTTGGAATCTTATCCAGAACCCTGGAATTAAACCTTTTGAACATTTTCTTCATTTTTCCCATCCCTTTGTCCACAAGAAAATAATCAACTTCGTTCTCATATCGATCGTACAGAAACGGCAATGTTTCCAAGCACAGTACACCTTTAGACAGAGCAAATTGTTAAATCGTGAACATTAATCAAATTCTGTAAAGTAATTAAGGTGAAATTAAATTTATACTTACCAAGATAGAGGAGATTTAGGAAACTGAAATAAGTTCCCACCACAGACAATATGTAGAGAAAACTAATTGCCCGGAGAGAACACATAAGATGTAATTAATTGTAATTAGTAATATGATTTAATTAAGTTAATTAATGACACTAATAGTAGTTAATTATGCAGATTAATATACCAGAATGAAGAGTCCTGGATCTTTTCCATAGGCAATGTTGACGAGCGTTGTTACCAGATAATTGAATCTTGTTCGGAAGGTTGACATTGCTTCTCGGAATGCCGATTCACTCAATCAATATTATTTCAGGAATGTTTGGTTGTTTCCTGAAACAATTTACACGAAAAATGTGATGTAACATTAGCAGGATAACAACACTTGGAGTTCGAATTATTACTTTTTTTTTTTGTTGAAAGACTTAAATTTTTTTCTATTAAAAGAACTAAACTTTCAAATTGAAAACACAAACATTCATTATTTATTATTGAAGATGTTGAATAAGCGCAATTAAAATTGTCAAAGGTGGTTAAAACTGAATAAAAATAACAATATAAGAGACAATTAATAAATAATGAAACCTAAGAAGGGTTGCTATAAAATTTTAGAGGTTATTTTAATATTTTTAAAAATACTAATTTTTCAACTCTAAAAGGAATTGAAAAACTAATTTTTTAAACTAATGGGGTAACTACTTATTTTTCAAACCTAAAGAGGTTAGGGACACTTTTTGCCCTCCTTAGGTTTGTCACTGCGTATTGTGCATTTTTTGGATAACAAAACTATTTATACATATTTTTTGTACATAATTTTAGTATACAGATGATATATCATAATGTAATTAAATAATTTTGAATAAAAGATAAAGTAACATTAATCACATGATGATATATCATTTATATACTCATATTGTTTACCAAAAGTACACATATATATCATTGCTCTTTTTTGGAAGCATAGTGATTAATTCCATATCTTTAATAAAAAAATAGGGAAAGTTTAGTAACTTAAATAGAAAAATCTGAAAGTTTTAATATTTCAATATAATTAAAAAAAAGGTTCCGTTCTTTTAATAGAAAAACGTGATTTTTGGATACTTTCAAATGTTGTTACCTGATAGTAATATTATTGAATTGCATTAAGTTTATCTAAGAAAGAAAGATATACCATTTAAAAAATTCAGCAGCCCTGCACCATATGAAGGCCACAAGCATTGCTGTGATAGAAATGTGACACAGAAGAGTCACAAAATTGTACTCAAAAACCTCAAAAAGAAACCATATCACTGTCATCCCTATCAACGGCAAGGCTGATACTGTTTTGTTTTTCCATAACAAGATGTCCGCAACTAAGAATTTATTTGAGCAAAATTATTTATCACCATGTTGTCATGAATGTTGCGATTTCAAAATGAATAAAAATGTATATATAAACGGCAAGGCTGATACTGTTTTGTTTTTCCATAACAAGATGTCCGCAACTAAGAATTTATTTCAGGAAAATTATTTATCACCATGTTGTCATGAATGTTGCGATTTCAAAATGAATAAAAATGTATATATATCATACCTTTTCCTCCTCCAAGAACGGCATGTACTGGCCTTTGTCCCCCAAAAAGCCTTACTGGCCGCTGTCCGGTTCTTGATACCTGTGCAGTTTCGTTTTCAGAGTCTGACGATGATGAATAAATCGGCATTGTTGTTTAAATTGGTGTATGTGCTGATGATATTTGTTCATTTGCACCTGTTTGAGTATATGGAGAAGAAGAGTCCTAGGAATGTTGGAAGAATTAAGCAAGTGCAATGTAGAATTAAGGAATGGCTTTGGCTTAGTTTTGAAGGTTGCTAATGCTTTGCATTCCTGCCATTACAAAAAGTTTCCTTTCTTATGATGAATGCTTTTGAAATATTGGCCAACAGTTGCACAATTCTTTTGGAATAATATTAAAATTAAAATTCCCTAGATATTTTGGTCTACAATCATTGAATCAGTAAGTTAAAAGTTCAATCTTAATATATCATCAGAGAAAACTTAAATTCATGTTTTCTTATACATATAATTTCCTTTTTAACTATTCAAGCTACTTTGAGGGCAATAATCCCTCTGTTTTATATTTTTTTACTTATATTTATATGATGAGTTTCAATTCCTAAGTTTCTTTTTAGGTTGTTGAGGCCTAATGATAATAATAGTAATAAAAATAACAACTTAATTATTGTGCAGGTTAACCTTACCCCTTGACAATTGTACCATAAACAACACATATTTGTCATATGACAAGTATTTGTTGAGCACCTAGTATCCCATCAATTTGACACACCACAGTGAATGTGTAAACAACTTGAGTCAAATGTGAATATAAATTATTGATTGTGCCTTCTCTTTATCTCACACTCATTCTTCCTATGTTAAACCAAATTTGGTCTCAATTGATTTCTTAGTCATCGTCGATGTCTCCCTTGTTATTGTTGGTGACTGTCTTGTCATCTCTCTCCTTTGTCGATTTTTCTTTACACCATTTTCCCCATGGTCGATTCGATTACTTTTGGTCTTGATCTATGGTAATTATATGTTTTAAAGGGTTTAAGTGATAAATGTTTGATGTTTGGATTCAAATCAAGCCAAATTTGAGCTTGATTGAGTATGAGTTTAACTCAAGTTTAGCTATAATATCGAGCCAAGTTCGATATTGTAGTTAAGTCAAATTAGACTAGATTAATTCTTCTTTCTTTCACACTTAATTAGACTAGGTTACTTGACTTTTGGTATTTTCCCCTTATGTTTCAATCAAATTTGTAGCTACAACAACTTAGCAAATGAAGCTAGGCCCTACCCTTGATTATTGTTGGAAGGAGGATGTGTGTGGGTCCTTGTCTGTCCTTGAACTACCTCTGTTCTCAGTGTTCCTGATGAAAAAATTGTGTAAAGAGGTGAGAACGTTTGTGGGTCCTTATCTATCCTTGATCTGCATCTTTTCTTAGTCTTCCTAATGAAAAAATTGTGTAAAAACGTGAGAACGTCCATAGGTCCTTGTTTATCCATGACTTGCGTCTTTTCTTAGTCTTCCTAATGAAGAAATATTGTAAAGACGTGAGAACATTTGAGGGTCCTTATCTATTCTTGAGCTGCCTCTGTTTTCAGTCTTCCTATAGAAAAATTGTGTGAACACATGAGAAAAAGGGAAGAAGTTGCAGAAATTTATGCAATAAATGAAAGTGAAACGTAAGTATGCAGTCCACTGGCATAATATTGTTCCCTTTGACAGAGTCATATATAAGTTCTTGTCCCTCTTTTTTCTCCTACTTCATACTCCTACCTCACAACTACATGGGGTATATCTTGTGCATCAATTTGTTTTTGCATTACTGTTTCATGGCTACCTTCGCTATGACAGCCAAGAATATAACAACCGATCAATCTGCTCTTTTTCAATTCAAAGCACATATCACTTCCGATCCTTACGGTGTACTGGCATATAACTGGTCCATTTCTAATCCAATTTGCAGCTGGGTTGGTATTTCCTGTGGTGCTCGCCATGAAAGAGTCACTGCCTTGAACCTTTCATTCATGGATCTCGGTGGCAACATCTCTCCACACCTGGGCAATCTCTCATTCCTGGTGAATCTTGATCTTAGTTACAACAATTTCCATGGCCATCTTCCGAATGAACTGGGGCAATTACGCCGACTGAGAGTCTTTTCTGTCGGTAACAATAGAATAAGTGGAGGCATTCCGGGATTTATCGGTCTCTTATCCAAACTCCAAAACCTTCAACTTGAATTTAATAATTTCTCAGGTACCATCCCAGATGCTCTCTACAATGTAACTACGCTAGAGGCCTTGTGGTCATACGACAATAAAATCCAAGGAAGCATTTCACCAAAGATTGCGAAGCTCACCAGGCTGAAAATTTTCGATATGGCAAATAACTTTCTCTCGGGCTCCATACCTTGGAGCAGCATCTACAACAGTTCGTCACTACAAACGTTTTATTTAGACGGCAATTCTTTGTCTGGCAGTCTGCCAGATGATCTCTGTAATTGCCTTCCAAAACTTGAATGGCTATTTCTACATTTGAATAGACTTTTTGGCCAGCTTCCAAGAAGTTTAGGCAACCGCAGCGAGGCTAATATTTATTCATTTGCGCGCAATAAATTCACAGGGCTCATACCACAAAATATTGGAAATTCGAGTAAGATTACGGGGTTGGCTTTTAGTGGTAACAACTTAGAAGGTATGATTTCACCATATTTTATCAGCATAATTTACTTTTAACAGGCATGTGTATTCATTATTAATAAAACCATGTGGATATATTTTTTAGTATACATATGTTGCGTTATGATTCTCATCCTGACATAATTTGGCTGTCAATAAGGCTTTAAAATCTGATCTCCATGTTTATATTATTTAATCTCTAATAACTATATGTTTTTGCAAATTGTTGTCCTTGAGCAGGTGACATTCCACAAGGGATCGGCAAGTTGAAGAATCTACGGATTTTATCTATTGCTTACAATAATTTAGCAGGTATAATCCCTTCCGAAATTCAATAAATCTTAAGCAATAAAACTATGTGTAAACACTTTTGAGTATACAATTAGGTATAAAGATGATCTATCACCGTATGATTCGGTGATTTTAAATGAAAGATAAAGTAACACGTAATCACATGATGACACATTATGTGTGATATAATTGTGTATTTAAAAGTGTGTATACATAACACATGGTGATATATCATCTCAACTTCCTTTCATTCTTTATACATCAATAATAAATTAATTGAGTTAATTAATCTAGTTGAAGTATATTTAAAACAAGGATCCATGTTATTTGTATACACTTTTAATACATAATTTTGGTACATAAATATAGTTTAAGATGCTAAAGCAACACTACTACATGTACCGTATGGTACTAAAAGTAAAATGTGAATATTACCTGAAGAGGTCAAAATTTGGTGCTAAAAATAGTTGTGAATATTACCTGATGAAGACAAGATTGTCTACTAACTCTGCATCTTTGTAAAAAAAAAATTACCAATGTTTAATCCTAAGAGAAATTGTTTGTTTTATAAACCTAAAAGAGAAATAGATAATATTTTATTATTTTTAATATATTACTATTAAATAACAATTTTATGAGTGAAACTTAAGGTTCAAGTAGGTGTTTGGATTTTCAATACTTAATTAGTATCAGTGTAGAAATGCAACAAACTTTGGGTGGGAATAAGTCCTTTGACCTATTATATACTTTAAACCTAATTGAACAATGTTATGTATACATATTTTTTATACATAATATGAATACACAAATGATATAACATCATGTGATTGAATGTTAATTTATCCTTAATTATTTAAAATCACCTAATGACTTGATGATATATTAATTGTGTATTAAAATTATATAAAAAAAAAAAAAAACGTATAGCCTTATTGAAACTGAGTTTACTTCTATCCAACATTGAACCACGATACTATGCTTTATAAAAAAATTTATGTTTCATTTTTATAACATTATGGTGCATGATATGATATATGTTACCACATTTATGTTATTATTTCAGAAATATGAGTTTTTTTATATGTAATATTATACGTTAATATTTTAAATACATATATCATATAATTAATAATAATATATATCAAATATATATATATATATTTAAAATAAATAAATATAATTTTATTATATTCGGATAGAATGATACAAAATTAAGCTAAATGAATCCTAAGAACTGGGGGTACGTGGCCTTCATTTTCTAATGCAGTCCCACTTGCTTTATTGTTTGATGTAAAAAATAATGGTAAAAAAAGATTGTAAAAAAAGAAAAAAATAGCCATTCTTTAACTTTTATCCTGTTGGAATCACATACCAATGTTTGAAATTTTAATGTATTTACACGTTTTTGTTTCTTATATTTTTTTTTAGAAAATATGTTTCAATGTTTCCATTTTGGCAGGCAAAATTCCAGAGGAGTTAGGCAATTTGCAAAATCTACAAAGTCTACATCTAAGTTTCAATAGCTTAAGTGGTGTAATTCCAGTCTCAATCTTCAATGTTTCAACCATAATAAATATTAGTCTAGTTGGGAATAACCTTTCAGGCTATCTACCATCAACCATTGGCCAGGGGGTTCCCAACTTGAAAATTCTTTTCATAGGGTTAAATGAACTTACTGGAACAATCCCCACCTCCATTACCAATGCTTCCAAGCTCACTCTGCTAGATCTAGACCGCAACTCATTTTATGGGCTTGTTCCGAATACATTTGGCAACTTGAAATACCTCAAATTGCTTAACCTTGGGTCCAATAACTTCACCACTGAATCACCTTCTGCTAAATGGAGCTTTCTGTCTTCTTTGACAAATTGCAGGAAACTAAAGATTCTATTATTGAATCAGAATCCACTGTATGGTGTCATACCACTTTCAATCGGCAATTTATCTGCAAATCTTGAGGAATTTGATGCAAGTAATTGCAAGATCAGGGGCAGCATTCCTACGGAGGTGGGTAACTTGCATAGCTTGATAACGTTAGATCTTTCGGAAAATGATTTGAACGGATTTATTCCAACATCGATGGGGAATTTGCGGAATCTCCAAGGTCTGTGGCTAAATAAAAATAATTTTTTGGGATTCATTCCTTACGAGCTTTGCCAATTACACATGTTAAATAAACTGTTGTTGAATGATAATATGCTCTCTGGGGCAATACCAACATGTTTGGCGAATTTGACTTCTCTGAGAGATCTGCAATTAGGCTTTAACAAATTTAACTCTAGCATACCCCCATCCTTATGGACTCTTCAGTATATCTTGCAGGTAAACTTATCTTTGAATTCATTGAGTGGTTTTTTATCTCCAGGCATACAGAGTTTGAAAGTCTTGAGAGATTTAGATTTGTCAAAAAATCTCTTGTCAGGAAACATTCCCACCACCCTTGGGGGCCTTCAAGCTCTTGAAACTCTATCTTTGGCAGATAATAGATTTGAAGGTGCCATCCCCAACACATTTGGGGCATTGATAAGCTTGGTATCATTGGATCTCTCAAACAATAGTCTTTTAGGTGAAATTCCCAAATCATTGGAGGCGCTCACCTATCTCAAAAACTTCAATGTCTCTATAAATAATTTACAAGGGGAAATTCCTAGCAATGGTCCTTTGAAAACATTTTCTGCTCAATCCTTTTTGTTAAATCATGCATTGTGCGGTTTGCCTAGGCAAGGGGTTCTTCTTTGCAAGGCTGACATGACCAAACGATCAAAAGTACTGGTAATGAAATACATTTTGCTTTCAGTTCTGTCAATTTTAATAGCAGTGATTGTAACCTTTTTCTTCATAAGATGTCATTATAAAAGAAAACGTTCTCTAGTTGATCGAGTCGATTTGTTACCTTTGGCAACATGGAGAAGAACATCATATCTAGAAATTCAACAAGCCACTGATGGTTTCAGTGAGTGCAACTTGCTTGGTATAGGTAGCTTCGGCTCAGTATTCAAAGGGATGATTTCAAATGGAACTATAGTTGCAATAAAGGTCTTTCATTTGCAAGTAGAGAGAGTACTTAAAAGCTTCGATTCTGAATGTGAAGTATTGCGCAACATTCGTTATCGGAATCTCATAAAAGTCTTGAGCAGCTGCTGTAATACTGATTTCAAGGCCTTGATACTTGAATTCATGCCCAATGGTAGTCTTGAGAAGTGGTTGTATTCTCACAACTATTTTCTGGATATGCTACGAAGGTTGAACATAATGATAGATGTTGCATCGGCTCTTGAATATCTCCACCATGATTATTCAACACTAGTCATCCATTGTGATTTGAAGCCTCAGAACATCTTATTAGATGAAGATATGGTTGCCCATGTGAGTGATTTCAGCATTGCCAAACTCTTAGATGAAGGAGATTCAAAGACACAAACCCTTACACTAGCGACTCTAGGGTATATGGCACCAGGTGATGTTTCAATTCTAAATCTTAAATGGAATATTATTTATTTGTTATGATGAATTTAACGTAAATTTGCAGAGTATGGATCAATGGGAATTGTGTCCACAAGGGGAGATGTCTACAGTTTTGGGATTTTATTGATGGAAACGTTTACAAGAAAAAAGCCCACCGATGAGATTTTCTCTGGCGAGATGAGTTTAAAGAGCTTGGTGGAGGCATCACTGCCTGATGCAATAACTGAAGTTGTGGATGGTAATTTGCTAAGAGAGAAAGATGGTTTTGCCACCAAAGTGAATTGCATGTTAAACATCATGAATTTGGCTTTGAATTGTTGCATGGAGTCACCCGAACAGAGGATTAATATGAAAGATGTCTTGGCAAAATTGAAGAAGATCAAATTGCAGTTTCAACAAGATGTGGGAGGTGCCTAAATAAATGGTGTTGTGATGTATGTTATTTATCTTCTTAGTTTGTTGTTTATGATCTTTCTAGTTGGTGATTATCTATCTAGTTAAACTTTGAATAATGGATTTTGAGCTCCCTTCAATTTTAACTTTGAATAATGGATTCCGCAAATTATCACTTAAACAAAAAATACGGAAGAAGACTTTATCTTTTTTATTTAAACAACACCGATGATGACATAAGAACAACATACATATAATCCCTTATTGTTAAATCTACTAAAGCTATGCCATAACATAAATGAATAATAAAAATAAACCTTAAACCCTACATAATCATATTATTTATATTCTCGTTAAAACTAAACAAAATTATACTTTTCATAATGGATTTTTGAATTTCTTATTAAAAAACTTATAAACCTATCATTATTTGTTTTATAGGTTTATAAAAAAACTAGGAATGAATACGAATTGAACTGAATTTGAGCACCCCATGACTCAAGTTTAATAGCTTGAATAAAAAATAGTCTAGATTGAGTTCGTCGAGCTAAAATTAAAGTTGACTTGAGTTCAATTCAAATAAAAATTAGTTTGAGTTAAATTCATAATTTGAGTTGATGGATCAAGTTTGTAACTTATTTATAAACGATGTTGTTTTACCTAAATAATCAATAAAATAATATTGTTTTGTAAACAAGTTGCAAACTTGAAGAATCTAAGCCATGAATTTAAATCACCGATTTGTGTAATAAATTATAACTGAATGCAAACTATAAATCCAAATTATAAATTCAAATAGAAGTCTAGTAATGCGTTGGACATCCTATAACTTAAATTTAACTCAGTTTCAAAACTTCTTATCTAAATTTGGCTTGAATTAAAACTAAACAAATTTGATCTTAGTCTAACCAAACCGAGTCGGCTTTTGAGACTTAACCAACTTGGTTTGGATCCATTTCAACAAAAAATATCCAAACTATAAAACCGACCCAAATATTTTTATCAAAATTAAATAATATTTAATAGAAAATAAAATTTAATACTCCAATTCTCTGGAACTTGTCAAAATCCCTAACCTACGGAACTTGTCAAATGTTGGCTTCTTCTGTTCATGAGTCCGGCGTCGAAAGTCGTCCCCTCTCTGGCGTCTCAAATTTCTCCTGTCCAACATCTCAAATGTCTCCTCTCCGGCGCCCAAAATCTCGGCGAACTCTCTAGAACTCATCTTCGAATTGTTAGTGCATCGAACTGTTTGTCTTCATCATTGCATTGACAATGGTCCACACGAACTCTTCTTCTCTCCGGCGTCTCTTGTATCTTGTGTTCTTCTTCGACTCTTTTATGATTTTCCATTTTTCAATTTATACTGAAGTTATTTCATTATTGTCAATAGAAGTTATTTTGCTTGAATGAAAAGCACTGGAGTGTTTACATCTTAAACTTCCTCAAATTAGTTGATAAAAAACCTTTTTTTTCGCTAGAGTGGTGTTGCTGCTCCTGTTGTAGTTCCTCATTGTGTTTTTGCTTAGAAGGGAATGGTTTGTTGCTGCTGGGTTGGCTTCTCCCGGCCTTGAGTTTTTCAGTGTCTATAACATTCTTTTTGTAGTGTGTTTGTTTTTGTAAGTTGCTTTCTCTGTATTTTTTTTGGCTTGGTGTTCCATTTATTGTGTCTTAGTTGATGGACAAGATACTGCAGGTGAATTTTGTCGATAGCTTTTTGTTTTTTTTCCCATTGTTATTAACAACACAATCTTTGATTTGAATCCTATGTGATCATAATGTTTAATTATACGCCATTGTCTTGAGTTTACTTGACTTGGGTAATATCATTTCACTAGTTTGTTACTTGCATTGATCGCTCAATATTCATTAATATTACTACTTAGATTAATCTAGTTAATTATGTCAGGCTTAATTTGTACGTATACATGAATTTCAAGTGATTAGTTTTTAATGTTGTATTCATTTTAGGCTAGTGTTAGAGAATGTCTGTCGAGTTCATTAGAGGAGGACATTATTCCATCACTGTCTATTGCTAGGAGTAATTGGCTGGAGCTACTGTCAATATTACATTGAGTATGTTAAAATGGCGTAATGGCTTATGAATGCAAGATACACTTGACTTACAAGCCTGCCAATTGCATCTAATCTTTTGGCATTGTTCATGCCATCAATAAGCTTCGTAATGATCTACCAGGTTTGAACTTAGCTGTATCCCTTTGTGCACCAGTTCAATAGTTTGTAGCCAGATAATGCCTGCAGCTTGAGCTTTTCCTCTGGAAAAACTTGTGAATGCACTTCATGTATATCAAAAGAATAGGTAGCTACTGATTCGCAGTGTTTTTTGAAAATTAATTTGCAATTCTCTCTTTGTGACTCTCCCCCTCTCTTTTTGTGAAATATTTCAGATTTTAACTCATTTTTTAATCTTAAACTTTCAGTCAGCAAAAAATGTTTATTGAGTACATCATGGTAGATAAGGTGAATAATGAAGAGCCATATGCTCACCAGCTTGGCAAACTGCTAGAGACATCTCAAGTGGTAAGCTCTTAAATTTTAAAGTTGGAGCATGGGGAATAATTTTGTTAATTTGTCCTTGTAACAGCCTTTCTTAAATCTGTGCTAATCTATGGACAAACTTCATTGGTGAATTTGGAAGGCCCAGCAATATCCTTGTATTTCTTGGGAAAGTTGTTTCAGTGGTATTTCATTTTCTTCCAATAACCTTTTTGGTTTGATTCTTTTCATATGTACTAGCTATAGTTTGAGTTTGTTTGTGCTCAGGGTGAATGTATTTTTTTAATCGCTTCCATGGAGGTTGAATTCTGTGGTAATGTTTGTTTGCTGCTTCTTGCAGTAGATTGGTGAAAGTTGAATTGTAATGGTCTGTCAAGCCAAGGCCTGGTTTTGTGCATCTGATCTAGGATTTCCTTTGCCTTTTACTAGTGAATTAGAAAACTGGGATGTTTCTTAATACTTGTAATGTTAATCTCCTGCTAGGTAACAATTGATGTTGCAAGTCCAGAAGCAGGTGTGATTAAAGAGGTAATGCTAAAATGTCTATTCTTTGTACTTTTTTAGCTTTTTGCACAATGGTTACTTTTTCCCCCATCTCTGCTGTGATTAGGTTTATTAATATTGATGCTAGCTTGTGTGTTTTAATTTCTTGCAGCTTGTAGCCAAGGGAGAAACTGTGGAACCAGGTTTCAAAATTGCTATCATTTCAAAGTCTGGTGAAGGTGTAGCTCATGTAGCTTCCTTGGAGAAAATACCAGAGAGGGCTGCTCCTAACCCATCTCTTGCTGAAAAAATAGAAGAGGAGAAGCCAAAACCTAAAGTTGAAACAGCAACTGTCTTGGATAAGCAGCCTAAAGCACTCTCTCTGCCACCTCATATATATATTACTTAGATATTATGATTTTCTTTTTTCTCATTTTGTACATCTGGTGTGCATGTCTTCTTGCCAACAAATGTAGAAGGCTGTCTTAATTTTTATATTCATGCAAACATATTACCCTTGTTTTTCTAATCCACCACCACCTTTTAATTAGATATATCACTTACCTCGTGCTTCTACTGCTATATAAATTCATCTATGTCTCTTGCAATTTCTAGATGATTTCTTTTATTATGCTTTTAATCTTTTTTCCAAATTAAAACAAAGAGAAGCTCTCCATACGTCCATGTATTCCCTGTTTTTTAAGCTCTGTTGTCTTGCACAGGGGATGGCATCTTGTTAGGAGTGTTTCTGCAACATCAATTGCAATGGTTTGTAATTCAGGCTGAAAGGTTCTATTATTTTTTTCTTTGGTTAAAAAGAAAAAAGAAAAAAATAGAAACTCTCAGTTGAAATAGTTCAATAGCCCTTAAATTTGGTGGAACATTATTCAGTTGCAGCTCTGCAAATAGTTTCCTTGCATATTGATCTTTACATGTAAGAAAAAGACTTATTCACAATGTGTTATGAGCAGGGCTGGATTCGAGCTTGAGCTAGAGTTCGGCTCAGTTTGTATATAGTAGAACTCAAACTCGTGGAAACTAAGTTCGAACTAGGTTCAAATTCAGTTTGACTCGTTTCAAGTTCGAGCTTTTAACTAGCTTGTTATTAAAACGATGTTGTTTTAATACATATTGGTTAAAACGATGTCGTTGTGTATCAAAATTTTTAGTTCACAAATTTCTTTTATTTATAGTATCATAAATTTATAATATTTTTTATTCTTTTGATATTACATAGTTTCTAAATTAGATGAATCCCCTTACAAAGGCTAAACTGCAGGAGAGTGGAGCAAAAATTTTCTCATTTAAAAAAAAAAAAAAGCTCAAATAGGTGAAGTTTGCAATAATATGTGGCTCCAAAACTTTCTCATTTGGGAACACAAAATCCAAATTAATTAGTCATCACATGCTTTTGTTACGAAAGAAAAACAAAAGCAAGAAAAATAAAATATATTAAGTCAGATCTAAGATTCAACACAGTGGAATGGTGGTGGTGATAGAAACCTTGAATAAGAATAGTTTAGTTTTTTTGTTTTATTGGCGCATTCAAATGTTGCTTTTTTGAAATTAAACTGTAATCACGCAAAAGACTAAGATTAATAATGCATTAGTACAAGTCTTTTCACTATCTTTGCAACAGTACTTTTTGAATTTTACTCAATAAATTTCATTCAATTTCAGGATAATTTATTAGCTTTTTCTTTTTCAACTAGAGTTTAGAAAAATAGTCATCTTGGAATTTGTATCAAAAGAAATAGATCTGATCTTTTGAAAATAAAAAATATAATACATTTACATTTATAATCTGAAATTCTAATATTTTACCTTCATAGAATTTGGATTGAATTATGTATCTTCATCTTAAGTATGTCATCTTACTAATCAAAATATATACATCTAGGATTATATGGATTCAAATTGAGTTTGAATAATAGTCAACTCAAATTCAATTTGAATCCAAAATGATCAACTCCATATTAATCTTAGCTTATTCAAATTGCTAGAGAAGAAGCATAATCGTCAAAGAAGAAGAATAATCATTAAAGAAAAAAAAAATCATTGGAAAAGAAAAAAATTATTGATGAGCCGGTTTTAATTACAATTTGATTCTATTAAAATCATTTACCTCAAAATATATATTATTTAACAAAATTAATTTTTATATATAAATATAATTTACGGTTTAGTTCAATTTGAAAATTGTCCAAACTACAATGTAAATTGAAAACTGTTTTAAAAAAAATTATCAACCAAAACCCAAACCATTGTACAAAAACTAAACAAAACAGTAATTTTTAAATAGTTTAGTTCCTCTAACTTCAATCTTGAACCTTTTTAATCAAATATCGATTCTCTTACGGTTCATTTGAAGTCATTCTTATTTTTCTTGTTGATTTTTCTTAGTTTTAGTATTTTCAATTGAATGACATTAGCATATTATTAATTATTATTATAAATTTATAAAAATTAAACATACTAATTGAAAGGTTCTAAAATATCAGAAAAAATATCAGTCTCTTGGGTAGGTTTATTGGAATATTACTCAAAGCCAACTATTTTTTTAAAGGGGAAGGATATCTTTGTTAGTGGAATATGTTGATTTAATTTTCCGTGTGTTCCCTTAGGAATCAGGCTAAGATTTGACGGCGTCTTTCACCCTTAATTAGGTTGGGTTAGTTGATTTCTGGTGTTTTCCACCTATATTTCAAGCAACTTGCTAGCCACAACAAATTAGCAAATAGAGCTAAGGCCCTACCATTAACTGTTGGTGGAAAGAGCACGTTTGTGGGTTATTGTCTATCCCTGAGCTGTGTCTATTCTCAGTTTTCTTGCTGAAAATTTTTTGTAAAGATTTGAGAAAAGGGGAAGAAGTTACAGAAATTTATGTAAGAAATAAAAGTGAAATGAAAATAAATGGTCCACTGGCAAAATATATATAAGTTCTTATGCCTCTTCATACTCCTACCTCACAATTAAATGGGGAATATCTTGTGCATCTATTTGTTTTTGCATTACTGTTTCATGGCTACCTTGGCTATGACAGCGAAAAATTTAACAACCGATCAACTGATCAAAGTTTTGAAAAATTTATCACATGTCATTGAAGGTATAAAAATAATTTTTTGGGATTCATTCCTTACGAGCTTTGCCAATCACACATGGTAGATAAACTGTGGTTAAATGATAATATGCTCACTGGGTCAATACCAACATGAATGGCGAATTTGACTGCTCTGAGAGATCTGTAGGTTAAACTCTAGCATACCCACACCCCCCCCCCCCCCCCCCCCCCCCCCCCCCCAAATCCTTATCGACTTTTCAATATATCTTGCATGTAAACTTGTCATCAAATTCATTGAGTGGTTTTTAATCCCCAAGTATACAGATTTTGAAGGTCTTGAGAGATCTAGATTTGTTAAAAAATCTCATCAGTAAACATTCCCACCGCCCTTGCAATCCTTCAATCTCTCGAAACTCTATCTATAGCTAACAAAGGACTTGTAGGTCCCATCCCCAACACATTCAGGGCATTGATAAGCTTGGTGTCCTTGCATCTCTTTAACAATAATCTTTCAAGGGAAATTCCCAAATCATTGGAGGCTCTCACCAATCTAAACAACTTCAATGCCTCTATGAATAATTTATAAGGGGAAATTTCTAACAAAGGTCCTTTTAAAACATTTATTGCTAAATCCTTTTTGTTAAATCATGCATTGTGTAGTTTGCCAAGGCATGGGGTTCTTCTTTGCATAAAGAATCCCGATGTTGTTTTACCTAAAGAATCGGTAAAAAGATGTCTTTTGTAAACAAGTTGCGAACTTGAAGAATTTGAGCCATGAATTTAAACCATCAATTTGAGTAATAAATTTTAACTGAACTTGAGCTATGAATCCAAACTATAAATTCGAATCAAAGTTAGTAATGAGTTGAATATCTCATAATTTGAATTTGGCTTAGTTTCAAAACTTTTTATTCAAATTTGACTTGAATTGAAATTAAATGAATTTGAGTTTAGTCGCACCAAACCGAGTTAGCTTCTGAGACTTAACCTACTCGATTTGGATTCTCTCTTACAAAAAAAAATACAAACTATAAAACCGACCCAAATATAAATAATATTTAATAGAAAATAAAATTTAATACTGAAATTTCTCCGGAACTTGTCAAAATCCCTAACCCACAGAACTTGTCGAATGTTGGCTTCCTCTGTTCATAAGTCCAGTGTCGAAAGTCGTCTCCTCTCCAGCATCTCAAATTTCTCCTCTCCAATGTCTGAAATGTCTCCTCCGGTGCTCAAAATCTCAGCAAACTCTCTAGAAGTCATCTTCGAATCGTTAGTGCATCAAACTTTTTGTCTTCATAATTTAATTAATGAAGATCGACAGGAACTTGGAAAATTACACCATTTGGACTTGAAAGAGCACATTTAGGTTGACAAAACAGCCATTGCTGCTTCCTTAAGTGAAATACCAACACTACGAAAATAAGGCAATGAGTTAGAAAGAAGAGATATGATGCCAATTTCTGATCTCTTAATTAATTGTGAGAATTGTTAATTAATATAGTTTTTGCTTTAGGAAAATCACATTGACAATAGAATTAGACAAAGATCTTCAATGCACAGCTCCAATACTGTGAAATTAGAGTGGAAGATTACCTCATAATCCATTTCCACAAATTCCACCTCCAAGTCCAGAGCCCGCTTCAATACTTGGATGCAATTACTTTTGCAGTCTCCCTTGGATGATTTGATTAATTCATTTTAATTGATTAATTGATTATATTCAAAAGTGATTTTTATTATTTTAAATTTATATACGCATAATCTTTCGGAATGATATTGAAAATAAAATTCCCTAGACATTCTATAGGTAATTACCATTTTTTTTTTTTTTTTAATAATAAAAAATTCCACCTGAGTTGAACCGCTTCTAAAGAAGTGGAACCAACCATACTAAATAGGTCAAAACTCGAATCTAGTGAAATGAGTTTCATTTATGAAGTTTCTCATTAGGTGGTTGAATAATAATAACAATAACAATAATATTATTATTATTGTATGGGTAAACCTTATCCCTCGATAATTGTATTATAAACAATATACATTTATCATATGACGAGTATTTGCTTAGCACCGACTACTATCCTAACAATTTGGCATATTACAAGGGTATGTAAACCACTCACATCAAAGACATGATGATAACTTTTCATAGAGGAGTGTAAACAACATATATTTTCTTAAAAGCACGACTCAAAACCAAATTCCCACAAGTTTGTTGTTTAGCTTCTCCAACTTCAATCCTGCAAATTCATCTTCTCCAACTTCAATCTTTAACCTTTTTAATCAAATTTCTATTCTCTCAAGGTTCAATTGAAATCATTCTTATTTTTCTTGTCAATTTTTAATAAGAAATATGTTTTTTTTGTTTTGATTAGTATCAAATTAATCGATTCTCTTCTTATTGTATGTGCCCTATTCCCTCCTTTGTTGATTCTTCTTCACACCTTCTTTCCATGGTCAATTTGACTATTTTTGACCTCGATCGACAATTGTAATATGTTTACAGAGATTTAAATTATAAATATTTAAGTTAATATTTTGATTAGCACTAGATTTGGACTAAGCCAAATTCAAGCATGATATGTTTATAGAGATTTACATGATAAATGTTTAAGTTAATATTTTGATTAGCATTGGATTTGTACTGAGCCAAATTCAAGCATGACTGAGTGTAAGTTTGACTCATGTTCAGTTAAAATATTGAGCCGACTTTGGTATCGTATTTGTGTCAAATTAGACTAGATTAATTCTTCCTTCTTTCACACTTAATTAGACTTGGTTACTTGACTTTTAGTGTTTTCCACTTATGTTTCAATTAGACTTTTAGTGTTTTCCACTTATGTTTCAATCAAATTGGTAGCTACAAAAACTTAGCAAATCAAGCTAGGCCCCTACCTTTAACTATTGTTGGAAGGAGCATGTTTGTGGGTCCTTGTCTATTCTTGAGTTGTATCTGTTCTCAGACTTCTTGATGGAAAAATTATATAAAGAAGTGAGAACATTTGTGGGTCCTTGTCTATCCTTGACCTGCGTCTTTTCTTAGTTTTCCTAATAGAAAAATTGTGTAAAGAGATAAGAATGTTTGTAGGTCCTTGTCTATTCTTGAGTTGCCTCTGTACTTAGTTTTCTTGATAGAAAAATTAAAAAAAAAATAAATAAAGTTTGGAATTAATCGTGCCACGTTATTTTGGTGGAAGACTAGGAAAGATGTTGTCTGGAAGTAAATTTAGAAATTGCCAAGTTATTGCTCTGAAAATATGAACATAAAGACTATTGACCATCTGAAACAAATTAAGTGGACGTTTCACACTTGTGGGGTTTCCATTCTTTCCCATCTTATTTGTTTTCTTCGCAATAATTAATGTTTAAAAATAATAATTATAAATAATAACATATTATTATATAATTAAATAATTTTAAATTTAAAAAAAAAATAAATTTATATTCATTATATAGGTCTATTAGACTACTCTTTTCATTCTGAACCCGGCTGCTTGACTTAACAACCAACTTTTAGTTTCTTTTTAGTTTGAAGCTTCAATACACATAGCCACCCTAGTAGTCTTTCCTTTGACTCACTTACTCACAAACCCATAATTTAATTTACTAATTAAGGAATTAATTTGTGTTAATGTAATTTTCAAAGCAAATCCAAACAGTTTAAATTTCTCTAATACTTTTTTGAACGTGGGAATGAATAGTAAGACCCCACCACGACCACTGAGAAAATGACTTCATTTTTACCCAGTGCTTACTACTCCCAGCACTGAGAACAAATGGTAGTGGGGTCCTTGGTTAAAAGATGCCCCCCTAAGGATAAGGATAATTTGTAATTAAATAATATAATTATTTATTTTCAATCTTAAAATCATTTAATTATAGACTATTTGTATTTTTTTTTTTGGTTAAAAATTATGGGCAACTAACATTTTAGTTGTGAGTAATTTTGTTTTGGCGAGTGTTTAGTTGTAAAACAAAATGAAATTTTTTGTGCCAAAATGAAATTTTTAGCAATTAAATTGTTGTTTTGACTACTAAAGTTTTAGTTGTAGATAAATTTGTTTGACAACATCTCATTAGTAGTCAAAATTTCAAGATAAATTAGCGAACTAAGCTTTGTTGTAAGTCTATTTTTGGTTGGATCTTGAATTTACAGTTGGTCTCTTCCCGTCAAGCATCTTCAACATGTCTTCTTTGAAGTCTGTTTTCCACCGAGTCAAGCACATGCTTTTAACGATCTTGAAATCATGGGATTGGCCGACTCAAATTTGAACCGAGTGGGCCAATTCATTTAAAAAAAATTAATATGTTTAACGATGAGTTCTTTAAATTTCTCACTATAAATGGATAAGTCTGTCATTATTGGACTAATATTTAGCGTTGCATTTTCCACCATATTACTTAAAAATATTCCATCAAAATTGCCTCTCTTAAAAAATAGTTCAATTCGAGCTCCGCTTGAGCTTATCGAATTAAAATTAAAGGTGATTCGAGTTCAACTTAAATAAAAATAATTTAACTCAAACATGCCTTGGGCTTATAATTTGAATCTGTGACTCAAATTTATAGTTTAAATTTATGATTCGTTAATGAAATGACGTCATTTTATCTAATAATAAACAAAACGATATTGTTTTAATAATTTTTTAATATAATTCAAATTGAATCACAAACCAAATTTGAACCAAATCAAATCATCCATCCAAATTGTCAGTTAAATCAATTCGAATTCTTTTTAACTCAAATTCAATTTGAATTTAAGCTAAATGAATTTGAACCAAATTGAACTAAACTAAACTGATTTTCCTAGCAGCTGGAATCCAACCGCACCCTTTAGTATTTACGGGACTGATTCTACACATTGTCATATTAATTATTTATCAAATTATGATTTATAAAATAACTCACATTTATTAAATAATGGAACTAAAATTCACTAAACAAATACCTAAATCGAAATTTTTTCGAAAGCACTACTCAAAACCAAATTCCCACAATTTTTTTAAATAATGGAGTTCGACTTTTCCAACTTCAATCCTGCAAATTCATCTTCTCCAACTTCAATCTGATGCAAATTTGAACCAGCGCCACACTTAAACGTCGACGTTCCGCAACGGTCACTAATTCAGCTGTTTGTACGCTGCGTTTCATCAGGAGCCATGTCGTTTCGAATGGGAATTGATATAAAAGCAGTGTAACTAATTTTGGTTATGGAACTGTTCAGCATCTTCTTCTTCCGTCTTCACCTCTGATTTCTTTCTCTCTCTAGATTCTTCTTCCTCTATTTCATTGCTAGCTTGTTTCTCACTCCAGAACACATCACAATCTTTAACCTTCTTAATCAAATATCGATTCTCTCAAGGTTCAATTGAAATCGTTCTTATTTTCCTAGTCGATTTTTCTCAGTTGTGGTATTTTCAATTGAATGACATTCGTATATTATTAATTATTATCATAAATTTATAATAATTATACATACATACGAATTGAAAGGTTTTGAAATATCAGAAAATAATCAGTGTCTTTGTAGGTTTACTGGAATATTGCTCAAAACCAACTATCGTTTTGAAGGGGAAGCGCATTTTTGATTGTGAAATCTGTTGATTTAACTTTCTGTGCGTTTCCTTAGGGAATCAGACTAAGATTCGTCGGCGTCTTTCAGGTAATTAATAAGAATTATGATTTCTTTTTATTCTGATCACTATCAAATTAATTGGAATTTGGGTAAATCGCTGTATCAAACTAATGGTATTGAGCTGGGTCAAATTAGACTCTTCCTTCTTTCACGCCTAATTAGACTAGGTTGTTTGACTTTTGGTGTCTTCCACTTATGTTTCAATCAAATTGGTAGCTACAACAATTAGCAAATGTAGCTTCGGCCCTACCATTAACTATTGTTGGAAGGAGCACTTTTGTGGGTTCTTGTCTGTCCTTGAGCTGTGTTTGTTCTCAGTCTTCCAGATGGAATAATTGCGGAAAGACTTGAGAAAAGAGTAAGAAATGAAAGTCGCCTGTTCTCTTTTCATGAACTTATGGAGTTGACTAATTTTCCGCCTAATTTCTCTGTTTCTATCTAGTCATAGCTACGCTGAATTTTCGTCGTTATAAGTTCTTATCCCTCTCTTTCATCCCACTTCATACTTCTACCTCACAATTAAATGGGGAATATCCTGCGCATCTATTTGCTTTTGCATTACTGTTTCATTTCTTCCTTCGCTATGACGGCCAAAAATTTAACAACCGATCAATCTGCCCTTCTTCAATTCAAAGCACATATCACTTCCGATCCTTACAGTGTACTGGCGTATAACTGGTCCATTTCTAATCCAATTTGCAGCTGGGTTGGTATTTCTTGTGGTGCTCGCCATGAAAGAGTCAGAGCCTTGAACCTTTCATTCATGGATCTTGGTGGTACCATCTCTCCACACCTGGGCAATCTCTCATTCCTAGTGAGTCTCGATCTTAGTTACAACAATTTCCATGGCCATCTGCCAAATGAACTGGGACAATTACGCCGATTGAGAGTCTTTTCTGTTGGTAATAATAGAATAAGTGGAGGTATTCCGGGATTTGTCGGTCTCTTATCCAAACTCCAAATCCTGAAACTCGAATATAATAATTTCACAGGTACCATCCCGGATGTTCTCTTCAATGTAACTACGCTAGAGGTCTTGTGGGCAATCGACAATAATATTCAAGGAAGCATTTCACCAGAGATTGCAAAGCTCACCAGGCTGAGAGTTTTCTATATGGCAATTAACTTCCTCTCGGGCTCCATACCTTGGAGTAGCATCTTCAACAGTTCCTCGCTACAAGGGTTTAGTTTAACCTACAATTTCATGTCTGGCAGTCTGCCGGATGGTCTCTGTAATCGTCTTCCAAAACTTGAATGGCTGACTCTATCTTATAATGGACTTTCTGGCCAGCTTCCAAGAAGTTTAGGCAACTGCAGCGAGGCTATTGCTTATTCATTGTCGCACAATAAATTCACAGGGCTCATACCACAAACTATTGGAAATTCGAGTAAGATTACATGGTTGATTCTTGATTATAACAACTTAGAAGGTATGATTCCACCATATTTTATAAGCATAATTTACTTTTAACTGGCATGTGTATTCATTATCAATAAAACTATGTAAATATATTTTTTAGTATATATATATTATGTTATCATATGATTAAGTATGATCCTTATCCTGACATAATTTGTCTGTTAATAAGGTTATAAAATGTAATCTCCATGTTCATTTTATTTAATCTCCAATAACTGTATGTTTTGGCAAATTTTTGTCCACGAGCAGGTGACATTCCACTAGGGATTGGCAAGTTGAAGAATCTACAGTATTTAGCTGTTGGTCACAATAATTTAAATGGTATAATTCCTTCCAAAATTCAATATATATTTAGCAATAAAACTATATAGACATTCTTTTGTGTACACAATTGGGTTTAAAAATAATATGTCATTATGTGATTGAATAATTTTAAATAAAAAATAAAATAACACTTATTTGCATGATCAAATATCATGTATGTATCTGATTTTATACTCAAAAGTATGTACACATAACATTGTAAACATTTTTTATATATAATTTGAGTTTACAAATGATATGTCATTATGTGATTAGGTGTTACTTTATCTTTAATTCAAAATTATCTAATTACATGTTGACACATCATTTATATATTCAAATTATGTATTAAAGTTGTGTACGCATAGTATTATTGTATAGCAAATGCTCTTGTTAAAAAATATGCATCAACATACCTTGAGTTGAAAAAGTCAAAAGCGTGAAAATTTAGCTTATATCAAAACCCAATATCAAAATAATTAAAGTAACACAAAATAATCAATATAAGAGTAAAAGAGTACAAGAATTTACGAGGATAGCCCAAAATAGGATGACAAAGAATGAAAAAAATCATTGATATTGAAGTTTTAGCACAGGAAGAGCAAAATAGATTTAAAAAACACTAATATTTATTGCAAAAAACTTCAAACCTCAACTTCTCTCTTAAGCCTTACAAAAACTATACAAAACTCATAAAAATTTTTGTCTACAACAGGACACTCATTTTAATACTTTAAGTTGTGGCTAGTAAAAAAGGAATAAGACCATTCTTCTAATTGTTTGACATTCTACCATGATTCAAAGTTTCATATCAAATGCCCATGCTTCAAATTGGAACATCAGTTATGCTATTAAAACTCTCGCTCTACACCTGAAATGCCTATTTTAGATTTCGATCCACATATCCAATAATCTTCACCTTGACACAAAATGGCAAACATGCTTGAACTTGCTAGTAGGCAAAGGCTTGGTGAGCATGCTAGCTGAATTGTTTGTAGTATTGATCTTTTTGATAAAAACATCTCCTTTTGCAAACACATCTTGTATGAAATTATATCCAACACCAACATGATTGGCTCTCTCATGGTGCACCTGATATTTGGTTAAATGAATTGCACTTTGATTGCCACAATGAACAATGATAGAAGTAGACTCATCAATGAAGGCAAGCTTGTATCTAGTGTTACCTCCTTTAGAAGGAATTTAAGATAATCCTTAAAGGTCTGAATGGAGGTAGTCTAGACTTCCTCTGGTCTTGTGTGTGGTTATGCTGAAACTTTATATCATTTGTTTCCTAAACACACAATGCTCATAAAATTCTAGCTACCTTGTATGTTGTCCACACAACAAACCACTTTTCTTCAATTCTAGAATTTGTTTAACTCGTGAAAGAGTTTATATCACCCCATCATGCATTTTACTTTATATCTTGCATATTCAAACCACCTTACATACATGATCATTACCCAAAAACACACCACCATCAAACAACTCATGAGTATTAAACCAATCTCTATTAGGAGTTATATGATGTGAGGCTCCGTATCCATAACCTAACCCATCTCAAATTTGTGCTTAACATCACTGACACAAATAGTTCACTAATTTCATCATCTGTAATGTTTGCTTCCTCTTACTTAGATTTATTGTCATTTGCTTTATGTCTATTCGTCAATTTTGAACAGTCGTCCTTGATCTATCCCTTCTTTTTATAGAAATTACAAGTAAACATTGTATGCTTACTTGGACCTCGACTTTCCAGAACTTAAATTTCGCTCATTTCTTCTTCCTCTATAAACAAATAAATCAAAACCCTAATCATTCCCTTTTACAACATTCAAATTCTTATCGACCTTTTCTTTTGCCTCTAAATTTGACTTAACTTCTTCAAAGAAAAGTTCACCTCTTCCATATATCAAGGTGTCCTTAAAATTCTTGTATGAAGAAAGAAATGAACACAACAAAAAAAGCACTTGATCGTTATCCTCAATTTTCACATCAATCTCACTCAAATATGTAATAATTGAAGAAAATTCTACTAGTTATGAATTTAGTAACGTACCTTCTGACTTACGTATAACACACAGGCATTGCGTCAATTGTTGCTTAGTGGTGAGAGATTTATTCATATATTTATCCTCCAAATTCGTATATGCTCTTGCAACAGTCTTTTCCTCCATAATTTATAGGAGTTTGTTGGTGCTCAAAGTCAACTGGATCCATAAAAGGGCTTTCTCATCCATATCACCCCATTTGATCATATCATCGTCTATAATCTCAGGTTGCTTTGCTTTTCCATGCAGCCTGTTCTTGGTCCCTACCTTGGCCGAGACTGTCATCATTTTGACTTGCCAGATGGCAAAGCTTGTTGTACCATCAAACAATTAACGCAGCACGAATCAATTAATGAAAGAGCAAAAGAGCACAAGGATTTATGTGGAAAACACAAAACAGAAGAAGAACCATGGATAGAGAAAAGAGAAATCACTAATGTTGAAATTTTAGTATAAGGAGAATAAGAGACATAAAAAAACTCTCCAATATCAAGTGCTGAAAACATAAAAACCTATCCTCTTTCTTAAGCCTCTAACAAACCATGTAAAACCCACAAATGTAACGAATTTATATCCGCAATGTAACAACCTTTTCATTCGATGAAACACCTGTTATGGGACTTTAAGTCCTGGTCGTTCAAAAGGAAATGAGACGGTTCCTTTGGTCGTTCGATATTCTACTACAATTCAGAGTTTCAGGTGTAGTGCCTTTGCTTCAAATTGGAAGATGTGTTATTCTACTGGAACTCCCAATCTATTCTCAAGACACCCAATATTGAATTTGGGTCACTGTATCCAACCGTTAACAATCCCAAACTTAAAACATATATGTCCCAACCCAACATTACGAATAATTGGCAGTATATATAAAGAGTTACCCTGTCACTCTTAAAAATAGCCAGCAGTACAAGTTTTCGCTGTATCTCAAAACGATGTTCAAAATTACATATCATATAGGCAATTTAGTAGTCAAAATTTCACGATAAATTAGTGAACTAAAATTTTTTGTAAGTCTATTTTGATTGCATCTTGAATTTACAGTTGGTCTCTTCCCGTCAAGCATCTTAAACATATCTTCTCTGGAGTCTATTTTCCTTGAAAGCAGTGGCCTATTCGGCAGTCTCCCAGCGGATATCTGCAAATACATTCCAACACTTGAACAGATTAATCTTGATGGCAATGCGATAAGCGGCAATATTCCTAAGAATATCAAGAACTGTACTTCTCTTACGGCGTTAGCTCTCAGGTTTAACAGCTTAACAGGTATTTACACTTTTGAAGACTTGCGATTTTAATGGAGCAACAGTCTGCTCACGCACTTTTTAATATATAGTTAGATACACAAATGATATTTTTATCATGTGATTGGGCGTATTATCCTTTATTTAAAATCACCTAATGACATCTGTATATCAAATTGTATATTTAAATGTGTATAAATATAGTTTTATTAATTTTAAAATTATATTGTACGTGCACACTTTGATTTGTTTGACATATGAACTTGATTGCATAACTTGTGTATTATATAGCCTTGTCTTCATTTCAGTTTTATGCATCAATGTTTGCCTAGGAAGCACATAAACACACCCTGGGGTGAGTCTCTACGTGTCTGAAATATTTCGTTTTCTGAAACACCCTGAAATTGGTATGAAATATTTTGGGGGCATTTAAGATATTTTAAAAAAAATTGAAACTCTTTTTAGATTTTAAAACAGGTTTTTTTGGTAGAAAGATCGAAATCTATAAACAACTTTTTACAAATACTCTAGATGTTTACAAACAGTTTATTATACACGTTTTATTATACAACTCATATTCTCGTCTTCGACTGAACCAAATTATGATATTAAAGCTACATGTATTGTATCATGTTAAAAATAAATTGTGAATATTACTTGATGAGGACAAGATTGTCTACTAACTCTGTAATTTTTATCCTGTTGGAATCACATTATCAATGATTAAAAATAAATTGTGAATATTACGCTAAAAATAAATGTTTCAGCGTTTCTGTTTCCATTTTACTTAGATGTTTGCCTTTTGGCAGGTGAAATTGTAGAGGAGATAGGCCATTTGCAAAATCTTCAGATTCTATTTCTAGATTCCAATAGCTTAAGTGGTGTAATTCCAGCCTCAATCTTCAATATTTCAAGCATGGTAAATATTAGTTTAACTGGCAATAAACTTTCAGGCTATCTACCAGCAACCATTGGCCATGGGGTTCCCAACTTGATGGGTCTTGCCATAGGGAATAATAAACTTACTGGAACGATCCCCACCTCCATTACCAATGCTTCCAAGCTTGCTGTGCTAGATCTGGCCGTCAACTCATTTTCTGGGCTTGTTCCAAATACATTAGGCAACTTCAAATTCCTTGAATGGCTTAACCTTAAGATCAATAACTTCACCACTGAATCTCCCTCTGCAGAATGGAGCTTTCTGTCTTCTTTGACAAAGTGCAGGAAACTGAAGAGTCTACTCTTGGATCTTAATCCACTGTATGGAGTCATACCACTTTCAATTGGCAATTTATCTGAAACTCTTGAAATTTTTGTTGCAAGTAATTGCAAGATCAAGGGCAGCATTCCTACAGAGGTGGGTAACTTGCATAGCTTGATAAGGTTAGATCTTTCGGAAAATGATTTGAGCGGATTTATTCCGACATCGATGGGAAATTTGCGGAATCTCCAAGGTCTGTGGCTAAATAAAAATAATTTTTTGGGATTCATTCCTTACGAGCTTTGCCAATTACACATGTTAAATAAACTGCTGTTGAATGATAATATGCTCTTTGGGGCAATACCAACATGTTTGGCGAATTTGACTTCTCTGAGAGATCTGCAGTTAGGCTCCAACAAATTTAACTCTAGCATTCCCCCATCATTATGGACTCTTCAGTATATATTGCAGGTAAACTTGTCATCGAATTCATTGAGTGGCTTTTTATCTCCAGGTATACAGAGTTTGAAGGTCTTGAGAGATTTAGATTTGTCAAAAAATCTCTTGTCAGGAAACATTCCCACTACCGTTGGGGGCCTTCAAGCTCTTGAAACTCTATCTTTGGCAGACAATAGATTTGAAGGTGCCATCCCCAACACATTTGGGGCATTGATAAGCTTGGTATCCTTGGATCTCTCAAACAACAGTCTTTCTGGTGAAATTCCCAAATCATTGGAGGCGCTCACCTATCTCAAAAACTTCAATGTCTCTGTAAATAATTTACAAGGGGAAATTCCAAGCAAAGGTCCTTTCAAAACATTTTCTGCTCGATCCTTTTTATTAAATCATGCATTGTGTGGTTTGCCAAGGCAAGGGGTTCCTCTTTGCAAGGTTGACACCATTAACCAATCAAAAATACTAGTAATGAAATACATTTTGCCTTCAATCTTGCCAATTTTCTTGGTAGTGATTGTAACTTTTGTCTTCATAAGGTGTCATTATAAAAGAAAACATTCTCCAGTTGATCAAGTTGATTCGTTATCTTTAGCAACATGGAGAAGAACATCATATCTAGAAATTCAACGAGCCACCGATGATTTTAGTGAGTGCAACATGCTTGGTATTGGCAGCTTCGGTTCAGTATTCAAAGGGATACTTTCAGATGGAACTACAGTTGCAATAAAGGTCTTTAATTTGCAAGTAGAAAGAGTACTTAAAAGCTTTGATTCTGAATGTGAAGTATTGCGCAACATTCGTGATCGAAATCTCATAAAAATCGTGAGCAGCTGTTGTAATACCGATTTTAAGGCCTTGATACTTGAATTCATGCCCAATGGTAGTCTTGAGAAGTGGTTGTATTCTCACAACTATTTTTTGGATATTCTACAAAGGTTGAACATAATGATAGATGTTGCATCAGCTCTTGAATATCTCCATCATGATTATTCAACACCAGTCATCCATTGTGATTTGAAGCCTCAAAACATCTTATTGGATGAAGATATGGTTGCCCATGTGGGTGATTTCGGCATTGCCAAGCTCTTAGACGAAGGCGAGTCGAAGACACAAACCCTTACACTAGCGACTATGGGGTATATGGCACCAGGTGAAGTTTCAATTATAAATTTCGATTAGAATGTTATTTACTTTTAATGATGAATATAATGTAAATTTGCAGAGTATGGATCAACGGGGATTGTGTCCACAAGAGGAGATGTCTACAGTTTTGGAATTTTGTTGATGGAAACTTTCATGAGAAAGAAGCCCACAGATGAGATGTTTGCTAGAGAAATAAGTTTAAAGAGCTTGGTGGAGGCATCATTGCCTGATGCAGTAACAGAAGTTGTGGATGCTAATTTATTAAGAGATGAGAATGGTTTTGGTGCCAAAGTGAATTGCATGTTAAGCATCATGAATTTGGCTTTGAATTGTTCCATGGAGTCACCTGAACAGAGGATCAATATGAAAGATGCCTTGGCAAAACTCAAGAAGATCAAATTGGAGTTTCAGCAAGATGTAGGAGGCACCTAAATAAAAGGTGTAGTGATGTATGTTATTTATGTTCTTAGTTTGTTGTTTATGATCTTTCTAATTGATGATTATCTATCTAGTTAAGCTGTGAATAATGGATTCTGCACATGATACACAAGAATGACTTTATCTTTTTTATTTAAACAATATCAATGATAAAGCAAGAACCACCTATATATATATATATATATATATATATATATATATATATATATATATATATATATATATATACACATATATATATATATATAATCCCTTATTGGTAAATCTACTAAAGTTATGCCATAACATAAATGAAAAATTAAAATAAACAAATTTATATTATTTACAAAACTAAACAAATTTATACTTTCAATGAGGTATTTTTTAATTTCTTACTAAAAAATTCATAAATTCATTGTTATTGGTTTCATAGGTTTATAAAAACTAAGGATGAATATGAATTAAACCGAGTTTGAACATCTCATAGTTTTAGTTAACTTGAATAAAAAATAATTTAACTTGAGTTTATTGAGCCAAAATTGGCATTGGTTTGAGTTAGATTTAAATAAAAAATAATTTAGATTGAATTCATAATTTGAATATATAGTTCGAGTTTGTAGCTCATTAGCAAATGATGTTGTTTTACCAAAATAATTGATAAAATAATATCGTTTTATAAACAAGTTTGAACTTAAAGAATCTGAGTCATAAATTCAAATTACCATTTCGAATAATAAATTGTAGGTGAACTCGAACTATAAATCTAAACTATAAATTCAAATCGAAGTCTAATAATAATCTGCATATCCTGTAACTTGAATTCGACTCAATTTTGAAAACTTCTTATACAAATTTGGCTCAAACTGAAACTAAACGAATGTACGTTTGGTTGAACCAAATCGAATGGGTTTTGAGGCTAAACCAATTCAAGAATCCACTGCTAGAAAAATATCTAAACTATAAAACCGAAGCAAATATTTTTATCAAAATTAAATAATATTTAATAGAAAATAAAATTCCATACTCAAATTTGTAGAGAACTTGTCAAAATCCCTAACCCACAGAATTTGTCAAATGTTGGCTTCCTCTGTTGATGAGTCCGCCGTCTCAAATTTCTCCCCTCCAACGTCTCAAATGTCACCTCACCGGCGCTCAAAATCTCGGTGAACTCTCCAGAACTCTTCTTCGAATCGTTTGTGCATCGAACTGTTTGTCTTCATCATTGCATTGACGACGGTCGACGGGAACTCGTCTTCTCTCCGGCGTCTCTCCCATCATGTGTTCGTCTTTGACTCTTTAATGATTTTCCATTTTTCAATTTTTACTGAAGTTATTTTGCTTTAGTGGTGTAGCTTCTCCTCCCCTGGATTGAAAAATAAGTATTATGAAAAGAACTGGTGTGTTTACATCTCAAACTTCCTCAAATTAGTTGATAAAAAACCTTTTTTTTTTTTTCGGCTAGAGTGGTGTTGCTTCTCCTGTTTTTGTTCCTCATTGTGTTTTTGCCTGGAAGGGAATGGTTTGTTGCTGCTGGGTTGGCTCCTCCCGGCCTTGAGTTTTTAGTGTCTATAACATTCTTTTTGTAGTGTGTTTGTTTTTGTAAGTTGCCTTTCTCTGTATTTTTTTGGCTTAGTGTTCGTTCCATTTATTGTGGCTTATTTGATGGACAAGATATTGCGGGTGAATTTTGTTTTTTGTTTTTTTTCCATTGTTGTTAACAACCCAATCTTTGATTTGAATCCTATGTGATCATAATGTTTAATTATAGGCGATTGTCTTGAATTTACTTGACTTGGGTAATATCATTTCACTAGTTTGTTACTTGCATTAATCGCACAATATTCATTAATATTACTACTTAGATTAATTTAGTTAATTACGTAATGTTTAATTTGTACATATACATGAACTTCAAGGGATTAGTTTTTCATGTCTTATTCATTTTAGGCTAGTGTTAGAGAATGTTTGTCGAGTTCATTAGAGGAGGACATTATTCCATCGCAGTCCATTGCTAGGAGTAATTGGCTGGAGCTACTGTCAAAGCCTATCTCTAAGAAATATTACATTGATTATGTTAAAATGGCGTAATGGCTTATGAATGCAGGAGACACTTGACTTACAAGCCTGCCAATTGCATCTAACCTTTATGTAGGTTGGCATTGTTCATGCTATCAATAAGCTTCATAGTGATCCACCAGGCTTGAACTTTGCTGTATCCCTTCACGCACCTGTTCGAGAGTTTGCTGCCAGATAATGCCTGCAGCTCGAGCTTTTCCTCTGGAAAATCTTATGAATGCACTTCATGTATATCAAAAGAATAAGTTGCAATTGATTCACAAATGTTTCTTGAAAATTAATTTGCAATTCTCTCTCTGTGACTCGCCCCCTGTCTTTTTGTGAAATATTTCAGATTTTAACTCATTTTTTAATCTTAAACTTTCAGTCAGCAGAAAATATTTATTGAGTACATCATGGTGGATAAGGTGAATGATGAAGAGCCACATGCTCACCAGCTTGGCAAACTGCTAGAGACATATCAAGTGGTAAGCTCTTAAATTTCAAAGTTGGAGCATGGGGAATAATTTTGTTATTTTGTCCTTGTAACAGCCTTTTTTACATCTGTGCTAACCTATGGATAATTTAATTGGTGATTTTGGAAGGCTCAGAAATTTCCTTGTATTTCTTGGGAAAATTGTTTTCATTGGTATTTCATTTTCTTCCAGTAACCTCTGTGGTTTGATTCTTTTCATGTCTACTAGGTTTTAGTTTGAATTTGTTTGTGCTTAGGTTGAATGAATTTTTTTAATTGCTTCCTTGGACTTGAAGAAGATGACCCCAAGGATGAAGTAGTTTCTAGAACTGGTGAATCTGACATAGAATAGTGCACATCATGCGCCACATTTTTCACCTCTCTGTTGTGATTGGCCTCAGGTTGAGACTTCAAATCATTGTCACTATCAAGATTCAGTAAGCAATCCATGGTGGTGTCAGAAAGCCTTCTTGGAAGTAGCACAGAGCGATTGAGAACATCAACAAACCAAGTTTCTGATTTTGCATCATCAAGAAGCAATCCCATAGAGGCTGCTGTTTCAGGCTTGTTGAAGAAAAGAAACAAACAAATCCGTGTAGAAGATAAAGAAGTTGACGCTGATGTTATCCGGTCATATTCTTTGAGACAAGAGAATCAAGGTCTTCATTAGCAAGCTGGTATTTTATTGAGAAGCTTCGGCCATGGAGAAGAGAGAGAGGTGGGTGCAAAGAGAGGATCGTGATGAGTGGCGGTGAACCACCACAAGACTGTTAGCCCAAATGGTAATTATAAAACAATAATTTTATTAATACTCAAGAATTACAAAACCACACCTACATGCATCACAATACTTCTCTACATGTTTGCCATATTTAAAACACTCAAACAAACACACTCACTAACCTTGAGCTCTCTATTTAATTTACACTAGCTCGCAGCACAACACCTAAGCACTCATACCATTCACTATCACTGGCCCTCTTTATTTTTTGCACTCACACCTTTTATATTTGTGCACACTTGCAACTCCTTATCAGGCACTCACTCCCAAACTCTTAATTCACACACAGCTCTTGTATGCACTCACTATACTAATTTTTGCACACATATTGCTGGGCATCAAGCCTATACATAGTTGTTGATGTTAGTTAGTTAGCTGACTTTAATTTTTCTTCATGCTTCTTTTGAGTAGCGGTTTGCTGCGAGTTTAGAAGGAGAATTTTAGATAGGTGGTGTGCATGTTTTTTGATTCTTAGAGAGGCAGCTGCAACTTGTATAAGGCTGGAGCAAAATTGTGGAATCTTTTGGAGAGGGAGATTTCTAGAGAGATAGACTGTGCATTTACTCAACAGAGATGTGTGTTGCCGACTATGCAGTTGAGGGATTTGTCGTGGGGCCTGGGATAATATGACCGCCAAAGCTGCACATTAGTAGGAGTTTGGCATCAGGGACTGGTGGCAGGGGGTCATCACTTGCCTGCCCTTTGCCATCCCTAGTCCCACTCTGCTCACATAATCGGCCTTTTTGGAAGACTGATGATAACTGCTAGAGAAGCTTGGAGGGCATGTTGCCTGCAAATTATATCCTAATAACTGCAAGAGATCTCTCCTCTTGGGTTCTGGGATTCAGCAACAAGCCTTTATGCTCCAAAGCCTCTTTAAGGATCTAACTAATAATAAACTTTTAAATTAGTAATAATAAATTAATAATTTAATAATTATATTAAATGTTAATGATAGTTTTGTGATTTTAATAAAAGAGCAAGACAATCATATCTAATTATCTACGAAAACAAAAAAATAAATTTACTAACGAAATAGATGATGGATGAGAATTGAACTTTTTGAAATTTTAAACATGGTAATAACATTCGCCAAACCCTGGGTGGGAAACAATTAGTTGGCCAATAAATAAGTATAAAAGGTTAATGCTTAGATGAATAAGCTAAAAAAACAAGAGTAATGAGTAAGGAGAAGACACATAAATTTCGCAAATGTTAAACCCTTAATCCGATTTAAAAGTATGTAAATGTTTTCCTCAATTTCAAAGATTTCACTGATTAATGGAAGCTCTTTCCTCAATTTCAAATATCTCGCTGATTAATGGAAGCTCTGTTCTCAAGTCTTATAAATCCATGATTGTAGCCACATGGAAGTCCAATCTGATAAATTTGCATTAAACTCAACAAAACCTTTCGTTTACCGCATCAATGGCGATTCTTAAGAGATTTTGTTTTGTTTCAGTGTTCCTTGTACACTGTTTCGTCATGTCAAGCCTCGCTATCTGTGCCAGAAACTTAACAACCGATCAATCTGCGCTTCTTCGGTTCAAAGCACACATCACTTCCGATCCTCAGAGTCTCCTGTCATATAGCTGGTCCATCTCTACTCCAGTCCGCAACTGGGTTGGAGTCTCTTGTGATGGCCGCATGGAAGAGTCACAGCGTTGGACCTTTCATCCATGCATCTTCGAGGCACCATTTGTCCACACCTGGGAAATCTCTCTTTTCTACCATATCTCAAACTCAGAGACAACAACATCCATGGCAATCTGCCAAATGAACTTGGAAAATTACACCATTTGGACTTGAAAGAGTACATTTAGGTTGGCAAAACAGAGACAGACCTTAGCCAGTGGATGGACTTCATCACAGCATGCCATTGCTGCTTCCCTATGTGGAATACCAACATTACAAAAATAAGGCAATGAGTTGGAAAGAAGAGATGCCAATTTCTGATCTCCTAATTAATTGCGAGAATTATTAATATAGTTTTTGCCCCAGAAAAATCACATTTCCACAAATTCCACTCCAAGTCGAGAGCCTGCTTCAGTACTTGGATGCAATTACTTTTGCAGTCTCTCTTGGATGATTTGAGCCTGCCAATTGCATTTAGATTTATTATTATCAATCCATTGCCTACGCATCAACTTACTAAAAACCCATTCTTAGTTTATTAATTCGAAAGGAATTTTATATTAAATAAAGTTTTAAAGTGATTATAGATATAATTGCATGGAATAATCAACATTTTTGGAATTTTATAGATGCATCATCTTTTGGAATAATATTAAAAATAAAATTCCCTGTACACTAAAAAAAATATACAATTAACAATTAAGTTTTAATTACTGATTAAAAATAGAAGTAAACATTGATTTATAACAACAAAAATTAATTTAATTGCTGAAAATTAATTCTATTTTTTCAATCCGTACTTTTTCCCTGGATGGAAATAATGGGTGATTAAAATTAATTTTATGCAAGTAACATTTACTTGCAAGTAAATTTTTTTTTTTTTTTTTTTGCAAGTGTTTAATTACAAAATAAAGGTAAATTTATTCCACCATTTTGGAGCCCCATATTCCTGCCAAAATGAAATTTTTAATAATTAAATTGTCATTTTAACGAACTAAAATTAGGTGGTAGATAAATTTATTTGACAACTAACACTTTAGTCAGGATATATGATTTATAGAATATTTAACATGCCACTAATAACTAAACAAATAATCACACAATATATTATAATAAAACATTAAAACAATATATTAATTTTATTAGAGAAAAAAAATTAAAATGATTTGTCATTGGTATTGAAACATTAAGCTGCATTTGATTAGTAAGTTTTTCAATATAAAATTATGTCAGTTTATTCTTATTTGACAATACAATTCATCTTACTAGATAGGATTAGATTTGAACTGAACTGACTCAGTCTTGAAATCTAGGTCAACTTAGTTCGATTCAACTCAAATTTGATCTAAGTGGGTTAGTTCATTTTAAAAAAATTAATACTTTTCACGATAAGTTTTTTAAATTTCTCACTATAAACAAATAAGTTTGTCGTTAGTAGATTGTCAAAATTGGCTCTATTAAATAATAGTTCGATTTGAGCTCAGCTTGAGTTTATCAAGCTAAAATTAAGAGTGATTTGAGTTCAGCACAAATGAAAATGATTCAATTAGAGTATGACTTGAGTTTATAATTTGAATCTACAGCTTTAAATTATGATTCAAATTTATAACTCATTAATGAAATGATATCATTTTATCTAACATTTGACAAAATAATATCGTTTTAACATTTTTAATATAATTTGATTTGAGTCACAAACTAATTTTGAACCAAATCAAATCATCCATATAAATTACAAGTCAAATCAAGTTAAACTCTCTCTAGCTTGAACTCGATACAAATTTGAGCTAAGTAAATTCAAATCAAATTAAACTGAACTAAGCTGACTTTCGAACCTGCGCTAACTTAGTTCGAACGCTACCCTTTAGTATTTAAGAGACTGTCTTTAAAAATTGTTATATTAATTATTTATCAAATTTTTATTTTTTAAATAAATCACATTTATTAAATAAGGAAACTAAAATTCACTAAACAAATAGCTAAAGAGCAATGCTATGCATACCAATTTTTTAGTATACAAATAAGTACATATATAATGTGTCATCATGTAATAAAATGTTATTATATTATATCCTTTATTCAAAATACCTATCACACACATTAAGTGTATACTCATTTGTATACCCAAAGTAATTATACATAGTTTCATTGATACCTAAATTGAAATTTTCTTAAAAACATGACTCAAAACCAAATTCCCACAAGTTCCTAGTTCAGCTTCTTCAACTTCAATCTTGCAAATTCATCTTCTCCAACTTCAATCTTGAACCTTTTTTTTTGTAAACAATATTTCGATTCTCTGAAAGTTCAATTGAAATCGCTCTTATTGTTCTTGTCAATTTTTCTCAATTTTTAATAAGAATTATTTTTTCATTCCAATTAGTATCAAATTAATCGATTCTCTTCTTGTTGTATGTGCCTCATTCCCTCCTTTATTGATTTTTCTTCACACCCTTTTTCCATGGTCAATTTGACTATTTTTGACTTTGATCGATGATTGTAATATGTTTACATAGATTTAAATGATAAATGTTTAAGTTAATGTTTTGATTAGGGGTAAATTCAAACCGAGCCAAATTCGAGCTTAACTGAGCATAAGTTTAACACAAGTTTAGCTACAATATTGAGTTGAGTTTCATATCGTAGCCAAGTCAAATTAGACCAGATTAATTGTTCCTTCTTTCACACTTAATTAGACTTGGCTACTTGACTTTTGGTGTTTTCCACTTGTGTTTCAATCAGATTGGTAGCTACAACAACTTAGCAAATGGAGCTAGGCCCCTACCTTTAACTATTGTTGGAAGGAGCATATTTGTAGGTCCTTGTCTATCCTTGAGCTACGTTTGTTCTTAATCTCCCTGATGAAAAAATTGTATAAAGAAGTGAGAACGTTTGTGGGTCCCTGTCTATCCTTGACCTTTATCTTTTCATGGTCTTCATAATGGAAAAATTGCGTAAAGATATGAGAACGTTTGTGGGTCCTTGTCTATCCTTGAGCTAGCTTTGTTCTTAGTCTTCCTAATGGAAAAACTGTGTAAAGAAGTGAGAACGTTTGTGGGTCCATGTCTAACCTTAACTTACGCCTTTTCTTTGTCAATCTGATGGAAAAATTGTGTAAAGACATGAGAACGTTTGTAGGTCCTTGTCCATCCTTGAGCTGCCTCCGATCTCAGTCTTCTTGATGAAAAAATTATGTAAAAACATGATAACATTTACAGGTCCTTATGTATCCTTGACCTGCCTCTATTCTCAGTCTTTATGATTGAAAAATTGTGTAAAGATGTGAGAAATGGGAGAGAAGTTAAGGAAATTTATGTATGAAATGAAAGTGAAAAGAAAGTATATGGTTCACTGGCAAAATATTATTCACTTTGACATACAGTCATATATGAGTTCTTATCCCTTTCTTTTATCCCACTTCATACTCCTACCTCACAATTAAATGGGGAATATCTTGTGCATCTATTTGTTTTTGCATTACTGTTTCATGGCTACCTTGGCTATGACGGCCAAAAATTTAACAACTGATCAATCTGCTCTTCTTCAATTCAAAGCACATATCACTTTCGATCCTTACAGTGTACTGGCGTATAACTGGTCCATTTCTAATCCAATTTGCAGCTGGGTTGGTATTTCCTGTGGTGCTCGCCATGAAAGAGTCAAAGCCTTGAACCTTTCATTCATGGATCTCGGTGGCACCATCTCTCCACACCTAGCCAATCTCTCATTCCTGGTGAAACTTGATCTTAGTTACAACAATTTCTACGGCCATCTGCCAAATGAACTGGGACAATTACGTCGACTGAGAGTCTTTTCTGTCGGTAACAATAGCATAAGTGGAGGTATTCCTGGATCTATCGGTCTCTTATCCAAACTCCAAATCCTGAAACTTGAATTTAATAATTTCTCAGGTACCATCCCAGATGTTCTCTACAATTTAACTATGCTAGAGACCTTGCGGTCACGCGACAATAAAATCCAAGGAAGCATTTCACCAGAGATTGCGAAGCTCACCAGATTGAAAATTTTCTACATGGCAAATAACTTCCTCTCGGGCTCCATACCTTGGAGTAGCATCTACAACAGTTCCTTGCTACGAGGGTTTAGTTTAACCAACAATTTTATGTCTGGATCTCTGCCGGATGGTCTCTGTAATCGTCTTCCAACACTTGAACGGCTAACTCTATCTTATAATGGACTTTTTGGCCAGCTTCCAGGAAGTTTAGGCAACTGCACCGAAGCTAATGTTTATTCATTGTCGTACAATAAATTCACAGGGCTCATACCACAAAATATTGGAAATTCGAGTAAGATTACGTGGTTAGCTCTTGAACATAATAACTTACAAGGTATGATTCTACCATATTTTATAAGCATAATTTACTTTTAGCTAGCGTGTATATTCGTTATTAATAAAATTATGTAGATACACTTTTGAATATATATATATAATATATTATCATATGATTAAGTATAATTCTCATTCTGGCATAATTTGACTGTCAGTAAGACTATAAAATGTAATATCCATGTTCATTTTATTTAATCTCTAATAACTGTATGTTTTGGCAATTTTTTGTCCTGGAGCAGGTGACATTCCACAAGAGATTGGCAAGTTGAAGAATCTACAGTTTTTAACTCTTGGTTACAATAATTTAGCTGGTATAATTCCTTCCAAAATTCAACATATCTTTCGCAATAAAATTATGTGTATATACTTTTAAGTACATAATTATGTATAGAGATGACATGTCATCATGTGATTGAGTGATTTTAAATGAGAATAAAGTAACCTCAAATTACATGATGACACATCATATATGTACTCAATTATGTATTCAAAAGTGTATACATATAATATTACTCTTTATGAGCAATGCTATGGTACACAAATTCGGTACACAAATGATGTATCATCTAGTGATTGAGTGTTACTTTATTTTTAGTTCAAAATCATCTAATTATATAATAACACACATTTGTGTACTCAAATTATGTACCAAAAGTATTTATGCATAGTTTTGTTGTATAGCAAATGCTCTTGTTAAAAAGTGTGCATCAACATACCTTGAGTTGAAAAAGTCAAAAGTATGTAAATTTAGGTTAAGCCAAAACCCAAAATCAAATAATTAAAGTAACAAAATAATCAATGTAAGAGTAAGAGTACAAAAATTTATGTGGATAGCCCAAAATTGGACGACAAAGAATGAAAAAAATCATTGATACTGATATTTTAGTACAAGAAGAGCAAGATAGATAAAAAAAAAAATTTCTTTAATTTTGAATGTAAAAAACTTCAAATCTCAACGTCTTTCTTAGGCCTCACAAAAACTAGATAAAACTTGCAAACATAATAAATTTTTATCAATGACAAAACACTCATTCTAGGATTTTACGTTGTGACTGGTCAAAAGAAAACGAGACCATTCTTCTAATTGTTTGACATTCTGCCATGATTCAAAGTTTGAGATCAAATGCCCATGCCTCATATTGGAACGCCGGTTGTGCTATTAGAACTCTCGTTCTACACCTAGATATTTATTTTAGATTTCAAGTCACATATCCAACAATCTTCACCTTGACACGAATTGACAAACATGCTTGAACTTGCTAGTAGGCAAAGGCTTGGTGAGCATGCTAACTAGCTAGATTCTAACATTTGCATGATATAGAGGTGTTGCATCAACTGTTGCTTGGTGGTGAGAGATTTATTCATATATTTATCCTTCAAATTCGTACATGCTCCTGCAACAGTCTTTTCCTCAATAATCTCTTGGAGTATGTTGGTGCTCAAAGTCAACTAGATTGATGAAACTGCTTTCTCAGCCATATTGCTCCATTTGATCATCATCGTTTATAATCTCATGTTGCTTTGCTTTCCCATACAGCCTGTTCTTTTTACTGACCTTGGCCGAGATTGTCATCATTTTGACTTGCTAGATGGCAAAGCTTGTTGTATCATCAAACGTTATAATTTCAGCCTTAAGGATTAATGCTGAAGTAGACAACATTAGATCCAATGTTGGTATCACTTGTTATGTGAAACCCAAAAATCAAATAATTAATGCAACACGAAACAATTAATGAAAGAGCAAAAGTGCATAAGGATTTATGCGGAAAACCCAGAATGAGAAAAAAACCACGGGTAGAGAAAAGGAAATTGCTAATGTCAAAGTTTTTGTATAAGAAGAAGAAGAATCATAAAAAACACTCTCTAATTTCAAGTGCAAAAAACTTAAAACCCTAGCCTCTTTCTTAAGCATCTAAAAAACTATGTAAAACCCACGAACATAGCGAATTTATATCTGCAATGAAACAACCTTTTCATTCAATGGAATAACTGTTATGTGACTTTAAGTTCCCGGTCATTCAAAAGGAAACAAGATAGTTCATTTTGTCATTCGACATACTGCCATGATTCGGAGTTTCTAGTGTAGTGTTTGTGCTTCAAATTGGAGCACGTGCTACTCTACTAGAACTCCTAATCTATTCCCAATACACCTAAACCATCAGCAATCCCAAACTTAAAACATATATGTCCCAACCTAACATTATGAATAATTGACAGCATATATAGCAGAGTTACCCTCTCACACTCTTAAAATATTTAGCAGTACAAGTTTTCGCCATATCTGTAAAAGATGTTCAATATTACGTATCATATAAGAACCTCATTAGTAGTCAAAATTTCATGATAAATTAGTGAACTAAGCTTTGTTGTAAGTCTATTTTGGTTGGATCTTGAATCTACAGTTGGTCTCTTCCCGTCAAGCATCTTAAACATGTCTTCTTTGGAGTCTATTTTTCTTGAAAGCAGCGGCCTCTTTGGCAGTTTCCCAGCTGAGATCTGCAAACACATTCCATCACTTAAGGAGATTAATCTTTATGACAATGCGATAAGCGGCGATATTCCTAAGAATATCAAGAATTGTACTTCTCTTGAAGGGTTAGATCTCACTGATAATAACTTAACAGGTGTTTACACTTTTGAAGCTTGCGATTTTAATAGAGTAATGTTATGTGCATACACTTTTGAGTATATAATTGGATACACAGATGATGTTTCATTATGTAATTAAGTATTATTTTATCTTTTGCCTAATCACATAATAACATATCATCTGTATACTAAAAAATATATAAACACTTTGATTTGTTTGACATATGAACCTGATTGCATAACATGCATATTATATTGTCTCATCTTCATTTCAGTTTTATGCATCAATGCTTGCCTAGGAAGCACAAAAGCACTCCATTGGGTGAGTTTCTGCGTCTCTGAAATATTTCAGTTTCTGAAACGACAAAAAACTAGTACAAAACGTTTCGAAGAGGTTTCTGAAATTTTAAAAAAGCTGAAACTCATTTTAGATTATGAAACACGCTTCTTTAGTTAAAAAATGGAAATGTATAAACAACTTTTTACAAATACAGCTTTCTTTCTGCCATTTTTTTTATCTTTTATAAGAAGATTGATATAAATGCATACATACATATATATATATATATACACACATTTCTGTTTTCTATTTTTTTGAAAAATTGCATTTCAGCATTCTTATTTCGACGTTTCTGTTTTCATGCTATTTAGATGTTTGACTTTTGGCAGGCCAAATTCCAGAGGAGATAGGCAATTTGCAAAATTTACGACTTCTACAGCTAAGTTCCAATAACTTAACTGGTGTAATTCCAGCCTCGATCTTCAATATTTCAACCATAATAAATATTACTTTAGCTGCAAATAACCTTTCAGGCTATCTACCATCAACCATTGGCCATGGGGTTCCCAACTTGAAGATTCTTGCCATAGGGTCAAACAAACTTACTGGGACAATCCCCGCCTCCATTACCAATGCTTCCAAGCTCGCTATGCTAGATCTCTCTTCCAACTCAATTTCTGGGTTTGTTCCAAATACATTTGGCAACTTGAAATGCCTCAAATGGCTGAACCTTGGGCTCAATAACTTCACCAGCGAATCTTCTTCTGCAGAATGGAGCTTTCTGTCTTGTTTGACGAATTGCAGGAAACTAAAGACCCTAGTCTTGGATTATAATCCACTGTATGGCGTCATACCACTTTCAATCCGCAATTTGTCTGCAACTCTTGAAATTTTTGCTGCCGGTAATTGCAAGATCAAGGGCAGCATTCCTACAGAGGTGGGGAACTTGCATAGCTTGATAATTTTAGATCTTTCTGAAAATCACTTGAACGGATTTATTCCAACAACGATTGGGAATTTGCAGAATCTCCAAGGTCTTTGGCTAAATGAAAATAATTTTTTGGGATTCATTCCGTACGAGCTTTGCAAATTACACATGGTAGATGAACTGTTGTTAAATGATAATATGCTCTCTGGACCAATACCAACATGCATGGCGAATTTGACTTCTCTGAGAGATCTACAGTTGGGCTCCAACAAATTAGACTCTAGCATACCCCCATCCTTATGGACTCTTCAGTATATCTTGCAAGTAAACTTGTCGTCAAATTCATTGAGTGGTTTTTTATCTCCAAGTGTACAGAGTTTGAAGGTCTTGAAAGATCTAGATTTGTCAAAAAATCGTTTGTCAGGAAATATTCCCACCACCCTTGGGGGTCTGCAATCTCTTGAAACTCTATCTTTAGCAGACAATAGATTTGAAGGTGTCATCCCCGACACATTTGGGGCATTGATAAGCTTGGTATCCTTAGATCTCTCTAATAATAGTCTTTCAGGTGAAATTCCCAAATCATTGGAGGCCCTTACCTATCTCAAAAACTTCAACGTCTCTATAAATAATTTACATGGGGAAATTCCTAGCAAAGGTCCTTTCAAAACATTTTCTGCTCGATCCTTCCTATTAAATCATGAAATGTGTGGTTTGCCGATACAAGGGGTTTCTCTTTGCAAGGTTGACACCATCAAAAGATCAAAAACATTGGTAATGAAATACATTTTGCCTTCAGTCTTGACAGTTTTAGTGGCAGTGATTATAACATTTGTCTTCATAAAGTGTTATTATCAAAGAAGAAAACATTCTCCAGTTGATCGAGTTGATTTGTTACCTTTAGCAACATGGAGAAGAACATCATATCTAGAAATTCAACAAGCCACTAATGGTTTTAGCGAGTGCAACTTGCTTGGTATTGGTAGCTTTGGCTCAGTATTCAAAGGGATACTTTCAGATGGAACTATAGTTGCAATAAAGGTCTTTAACTTGCAAGTAGAGAGAGTAATTAAAAGCTTTGATTCCGAATGTGAAGTATTGCGCAAAATTCGTCATCGCAATCTCATAAAAGTCTTGAGCAGCTGTTGTAATACCGATTTTAAGGCCCTGATACTTGAATTCATGCCCAATGGTAGTCTTGAGAAGTGGGTGTATTCTCACAACTATTTTCTAGATATGCTACAAAGGTTGAACATAATGATAGATGTTGCATCGGCTCTTGAATATCTCCACTATGATTATTCAACACCAATCATCCATTGTGATTTGAAGCCTCAGAACATCTTATTGGATGAAGACATGGTTGCCCATGTGAGTGATTTCAACATTGCCAAGCTCTTAGATGAAGGAGAGTCGAAAACACGAACCCTTACACTAGCAACTATGGGGTATATGGCACCAGGTGAAGTTTCAATTCTAAATCTCAATTAGAATATCATTTATTTTTTGTGATGAATTTAATTAAACTTTGCAGAGTATGGATCAATGGGAATTGTGTCACCAAGAGGAGATGTCTACTGTTTTGGGATTTTGTTAATGGAAACTTTCACAAGAAAGAAGCCCACAGATGAGATGTTTGATGGAGAAATGAGTTTAAAGAGCTTGGTGGAGGCATCAGTGCCTGATGCAGTAACCGAAGTTGTGGATGCTAATTTGTTAAGAGAAGAGGATGGTTTTGCTGCCAAAGTGAATTGCCTGTTAAGCATCATGAATTTGGCTTTGAATTGTTCCATGGAGTCACCTGAACAGAGGATCAATATGAAAGATGCCTCAGCAAAACTCAAGAAGATCAAATTGCAGTTTCTGCAAGATGTAAGCTCCCAGTAAATAGTAATGTGATGTATGTTATCTATCTAGTTAAAGTTTGAATAATGGATTTTGAGCTACCTGGAATTTCAAATATATGTAATGGAGAAGCTGCCATATGTGATTTGCCAAGTTTATCATTTATTTGTTGGTAATGCAAGTTTATCTTTCTGCAGACACAATATTACTTAACAAGAAATACAGAGAAGACTTTATCTTCTAAATTTTTACAACATCAATGAAGAAGCAGGAACAAGATATATAATCCACTATTGTTAAATCTACTACAGCTATACCATCCTATATGTTCAAAAACATACAGTTACGTTTCGATATATAGGGATGACAATGGGCCAAAGAGAGTTGAATATCCTAATCTTTATCCATGATACAGGGATGATGGGAAATCCTTGTGGTCTATCAAGAGTCATTACATTAATAATTCAAAATTTTTAAGTGTAATTCAGTATTTAAGGATTCAAAGGATATATAAGGAAAGGGACAAATCAGGGATATGTTTATTTTTATCTCTAACTGTAGAGATTTTAATCATTCTCATCTTTATTGAGGAGGGGCAGGTTAGAGACCTGGTTTAGCGGGCAAAATTGACATCCGTATTGATATATCAATTAGCCAAAAAGTTTGTTTTTTTAAATACAAAACATTCATGTTGCATTCAGGTTATGAAAGGTCAACCCAAACATGTCCTAATTCACAAATGGGTTAATTCAAACACGTTCCTAAGTAGATTACATGTCAAAAATACTTAACACATATTTGTCATGTTGGGTGAACAAATCATGTCAAAAATTGTCAGCTTTATATTCAACCAAAGCTCGGATAAAGAATAAAAATTTCTCTTCTATATAGTTTTAAAATTTATTATGTATATATTTTCTTTTTTTGATATTATCTAAATTAGGTGAATCCCCTTACAAAGGCTGAACCATAAGAGAGTGGAGCAAATTTTTTCTTATCTAGAAATATGCTTAGATAGGTGAAGTTGGTGAGAATAATTTGGTAAACTTTGCAAGGTCAAGTCACTCAAAACTTTCTCATTTGGGAAAACAAAATCCAAATTAGCCTTCACATGCTTTTTGTTATTAAAGGAAGAAACAAAAGCAAGAAAAATAAAATATATATAGTCAGATCTAGGATCCAACACAGTGGTGACAGAAACCTTATGGTTTACCTTGAATATGAAAAGGTCAGTCTATTTTGTTGGTACATTCAAAGCTTACTTTTTGTCTTCAAACCCTAATCATGCAAAAGATTAAAATTAATAATGCATCATGAAGAATAGTAATAATATATAGTACAACAAGCCATTTCCACTGTCTATGCAACACTTCTTGGATTTTACTCTATGAATTTCATCAGGGTAATTTATCAGCTTTTTCTTTTTTGACCAAACGGGGCAGGGTTTAGAAAAATAGTTATCTTGGGATTTGCCACCAAAAGAAATGGTTCTCATCTTTTGAAAGAAAAATAATATAGTACATTGCCTGTAAACTGAAAATGTAATATTTTACTTTAATAGAAACTGAATTGAACTCAGGTATGGCCATCTTGTCACCAACCAATCAAGATAATATTAAGTGTGTCTGGGTTACCTGCAACCAACCAATTGAAATATATTAAATTTAGGGATATTTGGGTTCAAACCGAATCTAAATAAGAATTTACTTGAATTTAGCATAAATTCATAATCGATAATTTGATATCAAGTTTGACTCATTCGAATCACTGAAGAAGATTAATCAAAAAAGAAGAAGAATAGTCTACAAGCCAATTTTTTTGTGTGATGATACCTTTGTGGTGAAGGGTTTAAGTTGAACTTAAGCTGAATTTTCTTCAAATGAAGCTCGGCTCGTTTGAGTTGAACATTTATCCAAACTCAAACAATTCAAATCAAATCTACCCCTAATCACAATAGTCCTGTGTGATTTACATACGTTTCATAATTGTTTTTTTTTTTTTCAGTCAAGATTTTCTTACAATTCTGTAACTATAAATAGAAGCTATAGCCGACCATCAATGGGGGAAATGCCAATGGAGTGGTAGGGAGGAGGTAAAAAATAGCAGACTGCAGTTAACTTGCTAATAATTGAGATGCCATTTTACTAATAAAGCAGAAGTCTTTGGGGAAAGCTATTAATAATAGAACATTACTGAATTTGTAAGCGTGAAGAACAAAAGTTAAGATTGGCATGATTTATTATTGGCCTACGTCATGATATCAGCACTCATTTTGACTAAAGGAATCGACCAGAGAATCCCAGAAAGATCATAAAACTAGTAAAGCTTCATTGATTCTGCCTTAAATCACTTGATTTGCCGGAAAAATTGGATTACAATATGCAATACCTTAATTGTATTGTTATACTTTGGTGTACTTGGTGAAATGGACTGGTTATTGAAGAGGGTTATGAACTATCTTCAAATGTTATAAAAGATTAGAGTTCTTATAGTATAGTTGGTTCGAAAAAAGAATTAGTGATTTTTTATATCCTATTGTTGTGTAGTTGTGATTCCAATTTTGTAAGGGATTTTCTAAATTAAACAAGTGTGGATTCAAAAGATAAAATTTTAAAGAGTTTTGTGGTGATAGCAAAGGAGGCAAACTTGTACCCCACCACCGATCTCATATGGATGTGGGGGTTTTGTCCTTACAGTATAAACTTTTCCAATATACTTAAATAAATATAACAGTTAAGATCTTATCTGTTCTTAGTCTAGTCTGAGAAATAGGTATGACCTATGGATTGAAACAATCTACTGTAACACTAATATGATTTGTCGAGAAAATGCTACCAATTATTACACGTGTTAAACATCAGTCAACTAAGGTTTGTATATAAAAATTGTATTGAAGTATATGTAAAGAGACAATGTGTGTTGCCTAATAGAGAGAGCTAAGATTAAGAGCTCATATATAGAGAAAATGAAATCTAGATCTCTTCTTCATCATGTAATATTCTTTATTCATAGTGAGAAGTTTCTCCATCATCTGCCCATGATTTTCCCGGTATTGGGTTTTTTACGTAAATACTTGTGTAAGTGTGTTGAGTATTTGGGTATTTTTGTTGTTTGTTTTTTTAAGGTTTCCTAACAGATACGAATGTCATCTTGCAGGGATCTTCTTCACTGAGTTGTAGAAGGTTCAATTAAGGTATGGAGGCTGGATTAGCCGACAGGAAAGATGTAAAGATAAGGAGATTCTCTTAGTAAATTTTACAGATTTTCGTCTTTATTAGATAAGCTCGGAGAGATATGCTTTTGTGCATGCATCTCAACTAAATTCAAAGTTAATGGGGCAGGGGCCTGCAAAGCCAAAACAGCTCATGCTTTACTAATATGAGCATTCTCTTTTACAAAGCAAACAAAAATGTAAAGTCTATAGTAATGCAACGAAATCAATTTTGTCTTTGCTCAGAAAATTGAAATCGATTAGTCTCTGTCATAACCATCACCGAATTTCTGGACTATATAGAAATCCTGGAATGTGAAAATGAATACATAAAGAAACCGCCAGCTTGTTTTCATATGAGGACAGAATCCAATTTGAAATGGACATTTACCGAAAAGAATTGATGTAGGAATTGGCATTCCCATTAAAGGAAGGAAGTTCATTCAAATCAAATAATCAAGGCAAAACCACGAACGGGCAATGGAACGGCCAAGTTCCATTGTGAACAACCATGACTCAAATTTCATAACCGTGAACGAGTAGCGGATCCCATTCCACTGTAAACAGCCATGACCCAAATTCCAAACAATTTAGACAGAACATTGAACGATTAGTGGAACAAACTCATCCCCACCTGGAACAACCACTGTTGAAGCCAGAATGGGCGTTCCTTTGATGGAACGGTCATTCCGTCGTATCTACAGAGTTTTAAATGTTTGGGAAACTTTCTAGGTGTTAGTTTCTGTTTTTCTTTATTTTCCAGGGCTAGACTATTTTAGAACATATTTAAAGGTTGTTTAACCCTAAAAACATCAAACATCAATTATTATTTGATTGAGTTATCCAAGAAACCCAATGGTTGCTTTTCTTATCCCGTATTTGAATCTGAATACAATTCGGTGGTGCTTTACCATATCGCTAATTCTATTGGATTGTTCAATCATCTCTTAACTGTTTGGAATTCACCAAGTCTTCAGTGAAACAGGTGCATAAATACTTGTTCAATCATACCACACGTATAGATCAAAAGTTATGACAAATCATATCATTGAAAATTTTCAATGTTGGCATACAGAAGTTCAATAATGAAAAAATTACGGAGAGACATATCATGAGCACAAATGATTACAGCTATGATCATATAAATCTCAAAAATGCAGGCCAACTTATTGATGAGAAAATGTGTAATGCCAAATCACCGAAAGCAAAACACTATGTCAAAGTGGGCACCACAATTTCATGCACTGCAATAAAAAAGGATGATCCAATTATTTTCTCCACTCATTGATTTTCCTATTAGTTTCTGAACAATGTGAGGCATGCATGCTAAAAGCTTAATTGGGTTACTGTAATTAATCATGGTTAATCTCAAGCTAACCATACTTGATTTTGCAGGCTTGTTGGGTAAAAAAAATGTTATCAAGTTAGTACGTGATCATACTATCATGATATGAAATAGTAAGAAAGAGCAACTGTAACATCCTGGTCCAATAGTCCTGTAATTTTGCTATATTATTAAGTTTTTTAACCCAAAATGTATTCTTGATATTTAAAAGCTCATAGATTATATAACCAATCTTTTTATATCATTCTCAAGTAATATGTGATGCTTATATATACCTAACATTTTTTTCTCTTGTTTTATTAATAAAAAATTATGCATATTATTTGAGTGCACACTTGTTACGATAAGTTTTTGAGATGATGCTTATAGCACTATTGTTGTTATGATGCTAGCGTGCATTTGCCAAATTAAGTAGCCCCCAACTAAACTACAAACAAAAAAAATATTTCTAATTCTAAGCCAAATATCACAACCTTGCCTATTTTGATTGACTTAATTTCAACCCAAAATTATGCAAAACAAACAATAAAACTTCATATCAGATGTAGTGACCCAAATTTTAGAATAGATGTTCTAGGTTGAAGAACAGATATTTCAATAATAGAACTGACGTTTCACCTAAAATTTCAATTTTGAGAAGCATAGATAACGACCAAAGAAACGATTTGAAACAATTGTTTGCAAATTTTATTAAGGTTTTAAGGAATGCTTAAGTGTGTGGCTAGGGTCTTAAAATTTTGTGTTTGATATTCTAAATAGCTATCACTTTGTTGTGTTCTCCTTGTAATTAAAACTTCGGTATAGTGAGTACTCCATCCTCTACTTGTGTGTTTTCTCGATTTTGGGTTTCCACGTAAATTCTTAGTGTTCTTTTGCTCTTGCATTGCATTTGGTTTGTTTGCTTTCATTACTTGTTTCCCATGTTTCCACATAACACTTCTGGTAATCTTTCAAGTTTCAAATGACATACAAATGAGTATGAAATGAATTTGATATCATTGAATCAAGAATTTTGTTAGCTTGCTTGGTAGCTTGTACAATTTGTAGTCAAAAAGAATATATGCATTTTCCTTTCTTGATAAAGATGCGCCGAACCTGTGGGGCCAAACTCCAGGTTTTTCCATTTGCTTTTACTTTGTTCACCGGCCCAAACAATAGTATAATGATATGAAAATGCCTTTCACTTTTTCTTTCTCTTTTGCAGATTCTTGATTTTCACCGATTTCCCACCTATAAATTAGCATGGAAACCAAGCCAAATGGCACCACTCACAAGAACACACAAATACAAGAGAGCATTTGACCACCCAAGCTTACTGAAAATGAAGGCCTCATATGCAGCAATTTGCTCTCTTCTAGTGCTGCTACTTATGGCTGAAGCTCAGGTTTCAGTGGCAGTGACATGCAGCCCAACAGAGCTGAGCTCCTGTGTGAGTGCCATCACATCTAAAACCCCGCCATCTAAGCTATGCTGCAGCAAGATCAAGGAGCAAAAGCCTTGTCTCTGCCAGTATCTCAAGAACCCAAACCTGAGGAAGTTTGTTAATACTCCAAATGCAAGGAATGTTGCCAGCACTTGTGGCACTCCCTTCCCAAAGTGCTAGATTAATTGATCACTATATTTAACCTTTGAAGGTTACTTTCTCTCCATTTCTCTCTGCTTCATGCATCTTGCTGCAGAATCTTGTGAAAAGAGAATGTTGGAGAGAAATTAAGAAATTTTATTGTTATAATTATGAGTCTGGTGTGGTGGTGTATCTTAAAATGGTAAGTGTAGTAGAGGCATTAGTGGTAATGAGAATGATTTTCAGTCATGGTGTCTCATGTCACTGATTTCAGTCTTTGGTGTGGTTATGTTGTATACTACTAGTTGTTGCCATGGCAGTATTTTATAATGAAATTAATTATAAGTGTTGTCCTCTGATATCTGAGATTGGTGTAGCACTCACAAGTTCGCCTAAGGGTATTTTTGTGTTTTCCTCATATTTCAATTGTTTGTGTTTCACACAATTTTGTACGCATAAGTGATGAAAGCTTAAATCATGTTTTAATGTCTGATGAAAATAAGGACTTTTAAGCCGGCACATCTCTTCGAGTACATATTTCGTTTAGGGATATGTCTTTTAAGAGGATTATTACAATTGATCTGGAGTTCTCAGTTAAAAGTTTGAAAAGAGTAAGAAAGAAGAAAATATTCCACAACCTCAAAGTCCATGGTAAGGGGCCACCATTGGAGCATGATTGGACCTTCTGAAAATTCATCCGATAATGACTGAATCGACAAGCTCCTATGGTGTTTCAAGTGAATATTAAGCTGATGATGACTGAATGGACCAGCACCTATAGCTTTTCATAATCCACTCACATAAGAATAAACATAGAAACATTTCAGTAACATAGAAATAGTCTCAAGTGCTCATATAATACATGCAGCAGTAGACAATGAAATGCCAAAAACCGTCCTTAACTGCTCTTGCCCGTCTAAAGAAATCCTCAAAAAGTGGCAACCGAAGCATACAGATGAGTAGGTACCATGTAATCCTGAAAGATAGTTCTTTAAATTTGACATTCTAGATAAAACTCGTTAAATAGTTGATGAGTTTCTTAACTTATCAAGATGTATTTTGAATAGTAAAACGCAAAAATAAAACCATGATAAACTCTGTGTCCAAAGTGGGTTGGGCTATTAAACCAAAGATATTTTATATAAGACTACTCTAGCAACGGTAAGAACATGAATAAATTGAATTCTATTAGAAAGGTTCCCACTAGCACAATCCGCAGAAACTAGGAGAATAGATTACAAGATTTCAGATGAAAAAACAAATGAATTGAACTCTATTATTGAAATTCGAAGACTACAAAAATAACTATGTTCCCATTAATCACACCTCTGAATTCATTTACATGTTCTAAATGGGAAATAATTACAAAAATAGAAAAAGGAATGTAGGTTCTCACAAATGTAGAAGGTTTGAAATATTGTTCCAGCCCATTATCCATGGCCTCTTATCTGTTGGTAAAGCAAAATTGAGCTCAAACATCTCCTTTGGCATGTTGCTCCCTTCACAAAATCCTACAAGCTTTGCCACTATCTCAGCACTCTCCTGTATATGCTTGGCATCATGAGGATCTGTCCAAAGCTTGTTAACAAACTGCAGTTTTCTCTGTTTCCCTTCAAGCGGAACATTCCATTTCATATACAATGAATCTCTCTCGTCTTCTGTCAAATGCGAGGTCAGCCTCTTGGCAAGGAACTCCCTTTCTCGCCTCAATGCTCTAACACTGCAAATTTAGAACAAACTAGTTAATCGAATTTCTCAGTTACGTTGAACATCTAAAAGTAAATTCCTTGTCCAATAATTTTTCCGTCAAGGGAGTCATTTACCTTGATGCAAGAGAGATGGTGTGTTCGCCTCCCACATGAGCTGGGCTTGCATTTCCTAGTTCTGACAAATGCTGCTGCAACCAAGTGAGGCGCCTAAGCTCCACTTCCATGTATATTTGATCAGCCGGATCTCCCTTGAATAACAAATAAAACTGTGTCCTGTGAACAATGGAGACAAAGCAGACATCCCATAACTCAATTATAAGCTGCCTTTGCTCCTTAAAAGTTATATGCCATGCAACTTGGGGTTCCTGTGGCTCAATTGTATTCTCTTCATCCTCCACATTGTATCCAGCTGCTTCATTTGCTTCCATCTCAAGCACCTGGAGGCATCACACAAGTGCAGTTCTTTCGGTATGAATATATTGAAATATATTTGATGTTTACAAGAATGCAATTAGATACCTGGCAAACAAGTAGCTGTTTTTGGTATTGCAGTTTTGCCACACGCTCTTTTAGTTCTGTTACATATGCTCTTATGCTTCTTACATTCTCCTCAGCTGCATTCTGAAACATCTTCTGCATTTTCTTCATATTAACTGAACTTGAACGCCGATAACCTGTAGTGCCTTCCTTTGATGATACATCTCCACTTTCCTCACTCTTTGTGGGAGTCTCTTTCTCATATTGTTGCACAGTCTCACTGGATACCATGTCATCATTATCTGGAGCTCTATTTTCAATCTCAGAATCCAAAATTTGCCGAGATGTTGATAGAGGAGAGCAAGGAGATCTTATAAAATTTTGCCGATTGACAACATTACTTGCAGCTAGAGGAAGTAATTTTTTCTTTTTTGATTGATTCTTAGCTTTGGGAAGCACCTCACTGTCAGATTGTTGAATACTATTGCTTGGAAGAGACATTACTAGTTTATCTATGGACTTCTGAACATTTTCCAGTTGCTCCTCAAGATTAGCAATGGTGCTACCCTGTGAATGAAGTCTTGTTATTTCTTCCTTGAGGTTAGCACTAACACTCTTGTTAGGAGCAATTACACTTCCAACTTCAAATTCCTCTCTATCAATTTTAACAGAACGCATTTCCCTTATTTCTGCCTGCAGCTTAGCAATTGTCTCAGCTGCATCTTGATTACCCAGTCTGTGACAAGCTACTTCCTTTTGTAGCACTTCAAGAGCTCGGTTTGCTTCAGCTCCAAGCTGTTCCTGGAGGTGTTCAAGCTTGCGGATTTCATGCATCAGAGTGAAAGGAGCAGCTGAGGATTGCCTCATAGACTGCCTTAACATCATTTTCCTTGTTCTATCACCACGGCCAAGCTCCTTGCCATCAAGTTTTGGTGACCATGCATCAGAGTAAGAGAGACATTTCTTCACAGATGGGCAGGGTAATTCTACCGGGTTTAAAGCCTGAATCATTATCATACAAAAATGAGTGAGTAATTCCAATTGACCAGGAGAAGGAGAGAGAACCTAAGACACATAAAAGGGATAGAAAAACCTGCTGATCTTCCTGAAGTTTTTTGCGTAACTCATCCACCTGAGATTGCGCCATATCTCTTTGTCTTCTTAGTTCTTCCATTTCCATCTCCATCTAGACATAATAATAACACAAAAAGAACTACAGTTACTCTCTTTTTCAGTCCTGAAACAAGGCCAAACCAGCATAAGAATTTTACCTGCTGAATTTTCAGATCTTTTTCCTTTGATGGATCAGGCGAGCGCAGCTCTGCTTCCAATCTTGCTACTTCTTTCTGCAGATGTTTCACTAGTTGCTTGTCTGAAACAATCTAATAACATTTTCAATAGAAGAGGTTAAGTTAATATTGAAGGCCTTATTTGCAATCCATTGGAAATACTAAAACAAGGTGAGACTATCAAATTAATACCATATTCACATGTGCATTATTTGTCACTTCTTTTGCTCGGGTGGCAAAAAAGAGAGTATTTCGAGATTGCTCAAAATGGCTTAGAGCTGGACTTAAAGTGCAAATGATGGCAGTACGTGCATTCCCACCAAGAGAGTGTTGTAATATACGAGTAAGCTTTGAGTCTCGATAGGGAATATGGCCACTTCTTTTTCCAACACTACATATAGAAACAGTTCATCAAGACAAAAATCAAACTCAATTAATTGCTTCAATGAAAAAGTCACCAAACTAGAGCAATAAAAGAAAATTCAATGGGAGATTCTGACCTGAGCTTTCTGATTACAGTAGTAAGAGTCATCAAGCTAAGGTTAATATGGCAGCCTTCCCTGAGCCTAGCACCATCTGTATGCGTCTGTGAGGCTCGTTCACTTCCAGCTAAATCGACAAAGTTCTGCAAGTCATTGATCCAACAGTAAGATCAAAAAAATAATAATCATACAATAGTATAAAAGAAAGTTGAGGATTCCATGAAATCTTACCAAGGTTGCAACAAACGATCTCACACAATCTGAATTTTCTCGGAGTGTACTTTCTATGGTCTGCATTTTCAATCCAAACCCTCACATCAGTTAAACTACAAATATTGTGATCTCCATTCAATAACAGAAATAACCATCCATAAAGTTTACCAGCCTTATTATTTGGTGTGACCGAGAGCTAGTATCATTCAGAGCAGTTTCACCAACTTGCCTTTGGGCTACAATACAGAAAGAACAATTAGTCAACTGCTTAGCACGTTCTGGAGTCAACAGTTGATTCAAATCAAATCAGTAGCTTCACCAAATTACCTTCACAAATACTGATCAGATGTCGTAAGTGCTGATCATTATTTGCTCTTTCCTCCACTAACTTCTCAACCACAGTACCTTTCTGTAAACAGAGATTGCAAAATGTACAATGAATGAGAGGAATAAGCAGGAAAAGGGGAAAAATGTCAGAAGCACAAGCGCTTCATTAGCACAAGTAAAAAGAACTTATAGTAGCAGTACCTCTGGATCGTCTAAAAGCTTGAGATTACGGCCAGGTTCCGAATTTAACAAGTCTCTGACATTCTCATTATAGATTTCTAGTCCAGAAATCTTGATTGTGAAATCTCTCTCAGGGGTCTGGATTTATACCAACACAAACATTAACTTAAAGACCACACAACCTTCTCTCAGTGCAACCAATCACATTATTGAAACAGAATTTAAAAAGCCTATCTTCCTCTAGATTGTAATATATCTTACATTCATTATATGGTTATAGATGTCATTAACAGCTTTCTCTGTTATTCCTCTCATTGTATATGTCTTCCCACTGCTGGTTTGCCCATATGCAAATATAGTAGCTGCAATAGCCAAATTCTCATAAATTAATAAGATCAAAAGCCAGATAAACACCATTTTCAAATAAGTTTATCCAGTTCATCACCATTAATGCCCATTAAAGCAGACAAAGCAACATTCTTCACTCCTTCATATACAGTTTCAGTCAAACAGGCAGGCGCAAATACTTTATCTGTAAAACCGAAAAACATTCATAAAATTAGCAGAATGCAAAATCCCAGTAACATTAATTTATGCTCAAAAACAAGATCCCAGTAACGTTAGAGAAACTCTAAATTAGTGCCATAAAACTCACCAAATGTAAAAGAAGCAGGTTGAGGCACGCGTTCTTGAGGCGGTGGTCTATGCACAATAGTGTGATCATCAACACACTCCCAAGCCGCTTGGTCTTTGGCTAATTGTTCCCTTTTATTAAGAGGCCTTAACCTTACAGTAACCACAATCTTCTCTTCCCTTGCTTTTGGTCCCCCAGGTGTCGACACAGGTGTCGCCTTCTCCATCTTTGAAGCTGGGGTTCCTGGAGTCCTCACCGTCATCTTCTTCTCTACTTTAAATTATTTACTCAAAAGAAGCTGCAAATCAAAACCATGTTTCCAAAATTAAAGACAATCGATTGTATAAATCCCTAAAAGGAAAATACATAAACACAGATTCTGTTCATAGATGGAAAATTTTTACTGAAAAAAAGTCAAAATTGGATTCAACTTAATAACAATCTCCCGTTTTCTTCTAAAAGGAAAGTAAATTAATGAAATCAATTTTTTATCTGAAACTAAACAAAAATGCAAACTTTTGTACTCACTTAAAGAATCAAGTGAAATGGCGATCTGGGTAAGGCTCAGATCTGAACAGTGAGCTTGTAAGCAACCAAACAAGCACAGGGAAAGAGAAATGGAACTGATAATGGATTGTGAAACAGAAAGAGAGAGTGAAAGGGAGGCTTCGATTTTGTCTTTATGAAATGAAATGAAAAGCTGTTACTAATGAGATTTGAATTTAGGTTACCAACGGCTAGTTGTTAATTTCTCGGAATATTTCATTGGGTTTCTCGTGTGTGTTTTCGTCTCGTCATTTTATCGCGGAAAAAGTGGGTCCCGGCTTTAAACGGTTTGAAGCAGTCTCTTAATTCTTTGATAAAGCCGACAAAAGACAAAAAGAGGAAAAGAATAAATTTGCTTCCAAGGGCTTGGGCTTTCAAATAATTCGACTATGGCCAATAATTGGGAATTAAAGCACTTGGATTTCTTTTTTTATTATTATTATTGAATTATATTCATTTTTTAATATTATTCTTTTGTTGATAGATGCATACCTACACATTTTTAATAGATAATCTAAATATATAAATAATATATTATTACATAATTAAATAATTTTTTAATAATATTTAATTATGTATTAAAAATATGTACATATAATTTATTCTTCTTTTGTATAAAAAGCCACATAAAAAAATGTTTTTATTAATTTTATTAGATTGAGATTTTATTCCAATATAATAAAAATATTTAAGATATATTTTTTTCAAAAATTAATCAATTAAAAAGGGGAAACATGCTCTTGATTTATGATTTTGTTCGAAAAAATTTCTTGTGTAGAATGTGCAATATTATTATTATTTCAATGCAACCAAATATTTTTTTATTTCTTCCTGTAAATCAGAAATTTACAGCGAACCTAATCACTCAGTTAAAAAGTTAGAAACTTCCCCACTTGTAACTGGATTCAATCCAAATGGGTTAAACTCAAATTTAAATGTAAAATAAACCATTTAAATTCGAATTAATCTAAATATTTGAGTTCAAACCTAAAGTTAAATACGAACCAAAACAAATCAAAATATTATTTTATTTGAATTCGATTTGAATAAAAAATAACTCCATTTGAGTTCATCAACTCAATATTAAAGTGGTTTGAGTTTAATTTGAATAAAAATGATTCCATTTGAATTCAATTTGAATTTAACTTAAATTTATAATTTATATCCATGACTCGAATATGTAATTTAAATTCATAATTCATTGACAAAATGGTATTGTTTATAAATTATTTAAGATAATTTGAATCAAGACACAAGTTAAGTTTGAATCGAATCGACTCATCTATCCAACTTACAAACCAAACAGAATTGAACTCTCTCTAATTTAAGTTCGATTCGATTTTAAAATAAATCAAACCTCATAACTCAAACTTAGTACAAATTCTAACTAAACGAATTTGAATTTTGAACTAAACTGAGCAGAGCTGAATTGGCTTTCATGTCTAAACTAATTTAACTCCAATCCATTACTATTTGAACCAGCCCGTATTAAAATCTCAATTTGTCAACCGTAAACAGATTATTTTATATTCGAGCCAATCTCTAAGCTCAGCCTGACTTGAATGTAGCCCAAATATAGGCTGCCTTCTTTGAAACCTGAAACATGTGGGAAGCTATTCACAAGATAACTAAACCGTAAGAATCAAAGCCTGAAAATCAAATCACCAAAGCACCAAGCCATTTGCCACAACATAACAAATTGATTGTGTCCAGCCCTAACACTTTTCTTTCTTTCTTCTGTTATTAACTATTTATCAACAAAGTTAGTACATCCAGGGGAATAACAGCCCTAATATACAACATCAATATTTAAAATCTAAACATCAATCAACAAAGAAAATTATTCGAATTGCATATCGGTATTCAGTTCTGCTTGTCTAACTTCTCTACAAATTTAAATGGCTTCCTCCAATGCCATTAACTTCCGATTTCTTAAGCATTTCTTCTTCTTCTTCTTCTTTTGTTTTGTTTTTGTATTCGCCTTTCTTTCAGTTTCCATTTTTCTTGCATGTAACAGAAAATGCAAACCATACAAACTCCTGCAAGTATTACACCATCATAATCACCAAAACATATATCGACTTACCAAGAGTCAGGACCTTTTTCTTTGATTGTTTCACAGTGCATAAAAATACCATGCAACGAATAATCTCGGCATTGTATCACTTGTGGTACATTCCATGTGAAGCAAAGAACTGGAAATCCGGGTGATTAACATGAAGCTGTCTAAGCCAGTTTTCTGCAGCCTGCATGAGGGAATTCTCCCTTACTCCATTTTGCGTCCACATTGGTCCTTTGAATTTGTATGAAGCCATTCCAAAAATAGGTATCAAAATCTTTGCGACGTCGCCAAACTCACTAGGATCGATCATGACTGGAGCCTGGCTATTTCCGCTTCCTGCAAAAACAGATAAAAGGTCAATTTAAAAAAAAAAATATGTGTCAAACCACCAGGCACAAAAGAGTGAAAGCAAGTTCTTCCTTTGAAGAACTAACAATTTCTCAACACAGAAAGTTCAAAACCTCAAATCATTTATGAGAAGCTACTACACATAATCATATTATGGGTAAATCTTCATACCAATTGATGAGATACATAACATGAGACAACACATATCACAATGCAATTGTAACAGAACGCTAAATGGCACCAATAATTAGTGGAGTATTGTCTATATTGAGTATAGAAGCAAGTTTATCCAGCTCAAAACCACACCGACAATCAAGTGACAAAGATAGGTAAATTACTTTATAATATTGTTAGCCAAATTTTTTCTTTCAAGAAAATTTATATTAATTACAATATTTAGATTGATCAAACTTGGGGAGTGATTTGGACTGAATTTGATCAACCAAGGCCAAGGTAAACAGTTGAGTTTACCCTCTCATTTTCATTTCTTTCATTTTCTTTAAATGGTTTCTGTGAGATAAAGTTCAGGTTCATTATGTGGCTAATAGGCCAAGGTCATTGGAAGAGACACAAAATCATTCCTATCAACCATAAAAGTTTAATGCCGAAAGTACCTCTCAAAGGAGTGGAAAGGGAATGGTATGTCAGAAAGCAAGCATCCAAATCTTTTAAAGTTGGCCCCATAGGTATTCTGTATATAGGATACCTACAAAAAGTCCATCAGGGGAAACAAATCCATTTGTCATGCACAACAAACAATCATATTGATCACACTAAACCTACCATGCCACAGCTATCCAACTGACAGGCAGCAAATCACAACTTTTTAATGTCTTCAGCCCAGGGAATCGCCTTGATAGATCTGATATCTGTCTCAAATAATATAACAAATCAAATGAGGTGAGTAATATAGAGGTCAGACAAAATTTTACCAGATATGAAGAAATAAGCAGATAACGTGCCTTATCAGCTAGTGGTTCACGGCTATAAGGAGTATCCTGCTCAAGATATTCAAACAAAAGGCTGCCTTGATAACTCCCAGATTCTCCATCATCACTTGAAAAACCTTCTTGCATTGCGCTGTTTTCTTCACTTCTTGAAAAACTGCCTATTCTAGGAGGGACATCATTTGTTAGATTATAGCAACCCTGCTGCACACTTGAAAATTTCATGCCTCTTTCAAATTCGTAATCACTGCTTCCATGGCTACTTGAGTCCCTGTAGTACTCACCATCTCTGTCCTCTACAGATTTCCTGGACATATAATAAAATAAAGTCAAATTTGGTTACAGGCTAATGACCTCTGACATACACTATAAAAATAAAACCTAAACTGTCAACTATTACATAGAACTTTGATACTTCAATATGAATTTGACTAGAATGTTTCTATTGAAGATACTTCATCAAAGTTATTAGACAATCATTGCATGAAGAACTAACTCCAAAACTAACTGTTAAATCAAGAAATGGATTAACCAAAAAAAAAAAAAAATGTAGCACTTGAGTTCATATAAGTCACAACTCATAAGCTAGACTTTGTGAAATGTAACTGATTCGAATGAAGTTAGCTAAACTAGGCTACATGTGGAAACTGATTAAATTAATTGCAAATTTGGTTTTTTGACTGAATGGAGAATGGAGATTAACATAAAATCAATCTATTCAGCACACTCAATTAACCAAATGGCATAATCAAAGAGTATGCACAGTATTATAAAATATAAAGATTTATATTATAAAAGTACATCTATCTTTTAATCAAAAAGCATAATGCAATATTTCAATAAAACAATTTAAAAAATGGAACAGGTCCTCACTTAGGAAAATAAGTAAAAATGCAAAACAATATAATTCTTCCACCACACAAGCACTGGAGCAGGAGAGATAAGAAGCAGGGAAATGATCTTATAAAAAAAGGCACACAGTAGGTGATTAAGAACTACAAGAAATAAAATCATTTCTCATTATGAGTGCAAGCTAAAAAACGCAGTCTAAACTATACTTCCCTTACACAAATTACGAAGACCAATGAATAAACACAATATAATAACAGAAAACATCAAAAAGGAGGTATAACAAAAATAGTTGCAACTGATGCTTAAGCAAAACATATGCATATAGGCCAAGTCCATATTGGTTCATAAATGTAAAAATCAGTACAGAGAAGACCAACACCTTGGCTTAGCGTTTGACTGAGTTGATTCACCATATAATTGGATTCCCGATAGATAAGGGACATAGTATTGAATAACACAATCACTCTGATCAAATACCAGAGGAACTCCAGCACCATACACACTCCATTCCTTAAACGACTCCCATAGATCACCCAAAGTGAAGTATGGTTGAGACTCTATATCACAAGTTCCGCACCCTCTCACTGTTGTCTACACCAACACAGAAGAACACAATTCACTAAAAAATCCTGAAACTGTAAAGATAAAAATCGAAAACTACACAACTATTTGCAGAAGTAGAGTAACAAACAGAGGGAAAAAAAGCAAGAAGAATAAAAACTGCGGGTCAACCCCACACTTTCAAGAACTTCAATGCTTACAACTACCTACAAAACATATCTGTGTATAATAATTAATTCAGCTTTGTTAAGCCAAATAATCACGTTCTGCCTGGCTAAGCAGAGATTTGCAATTTTAATGTTTATATATAAATAAAAGCACAAATCAACTGAGTCAAATTCTTCTAAAATTCTAGATTAAGCAAAGCAAATCATCACACAATCATCTCTACATAGCATTATTCTTAAGAACTTAGAACTTTCACCCATTTACTGCATTTTCTCAGCAATTAAATTAACATATAAATAAAACAATCAGCAACTTAAAAAAATCAAAACCAACCTTAGATAAGTACTGAGCCGGGACTCTAGGCGTAGTGAATTTCAAGAATCTATCAAGGTTACTAACAGAGACAACAGAGGACTCAGGTACGGAAACTGAAACTGAAACGTCACTTGAAATTGAACGCTTCACAGCACTGTCTTTGGTGTACTTCGGTGACAAAATTTCTTTTTCATCACTTTTTTCTACAGTTTCTTGTTTCTGCTTTCGATTCTGATTCTTTCTTGCCTTCACGGGCATGTAAAACCGATCCACACCACGTACATGGTCAAACTGCAAATAAGTCCCCAACATACTTTCTCTCGGAACTCGTTCAATTCTCCGGTAAACGGAGAAAAGTACAACAACAGTAATATATCACAATACCTTACGCCTTTCTCTATATTATTAAACAAATTCTCCTACGAGTCTTTCGTTTTACTAAAAAGTGAGAATACAAACTCTACAAATCAATGAAATTCAAAACTACACAAAATTTGAAAAAAGGCCAAATCTTATCTTCTCTTCTTGCAATTTTCTTGCACTTTCTCAGGAAGCAAACAGAAAGAGAAATCTTAAATTCGATTTAACTTTACGGAATTGTTCGTCTAATTTCAACCTCAGTCTAGCAATAATGAAAACAGCAGCGATGATTAAGAGTGAAATGACGAGATCAGATGAAGAGAAAGAAAGAGAGGATTTGAATTGGATGAAGGAAGGAAGAATGAGGAATGTGTGCAGAGAGAAATGTGGAAGTGAAGAGAAAGACTGAAACAGACTGTAATTTTAAAGTGAATTTACCATTAAACAACCTACTATAAATATCAATTAATTAATTAATTATTATTTATTTTATTACTTAAAAAGCTTATATTAATTATTTTGCTGTCATAGAATATATTTATCTTTAACAATAATATGTATTATATTATAAGATATATTTATTATATTATATTAATTTGATATATTTTATAATATGTATCATTTTATAACTATATTATATCATATTATATTATAAGATACTGATAACTATGTTATAGAATTATATCTCATTTATCTATTAATTTTTTAAGTAATTTTTTTGGAATAATATTATATATATTATAGATATTATTTAATTTTTAATTTAAAATTATTAATTTATATTATAACATATTATTAAAGTATTTGTAGTATATATTTTTTCAATATATATGTGTTATAATATGATCGAAGAATTGTAAATCAAAAATAAATTTGGCAAAGTTTTTTATTTATAAAATTATTTTAAAGATTTTATTTTGGAATTTTATCCGAAATTGAAACAAGCCAATCAAATTTTAGGAAACATGAATCAAAGAAGAAAAGTTTTGGAAGGTGGAATGTGATTAGTGAATGTGTTGACGGAGGAAAATGTACGAGGAAATCACACGTGCGGAGAAGAGTAGGTAATGCACGTGTGATAGTGTTATTATAAATTTAATTTAAATTTATTAAATTATGTATTAATTTTAATTGATCTAATTAAAGGCAAAGTCTTTATCAAATGTCATGCTTAAGAAAAATTCCTATTAAATCTTCAATTAAATTTGATATTACAAATAAAAAAAATATTATACATATTTATTTTGAGTACATAAATAAATATATACATATATATGTCATCATATAATTGGTTATTATTTTATTTTAAATTTAAAATTATTTATTTATATAATAATATATAAATAAATAAATATATCTATTTGTATATTTAAAATAAGAATATACTATTTTATTGTAAAGGAAATCGGTGTGTGCATGGAAAGTCCAAATCAAGATGAGCCCACCAAACTATTTAGCGGTAGAAAATAAGTAGGCCTGAGGGCCCAATTTATTTTAGGCCAATTTTGGACACAAAAAAGAGGATAAGCAATTGAAATTTTGTTGCCAAAGATTGAGAATTGATAGATGGGATTGGAGGAATTGGCCATTGAATTGATTGTGTTTTGGAATTTCTCTATTATTGTAGGGTTGATGTAACACCCTAATCCAATTAGGATATTCCAAAGTTTGATTGAAGGGAATGTCTAAGTGAAACACTAATAAGCTTAAACATTCTCTATCAAACTGTTTGGGGCATGAGGACCCATGTATGTAAGGGTAGATATGACATTTTGTAAAATTATGAAGAACGAAAAAAAATCTAGTTATAAAATTTAACTAATCAAATTATATATACTCAATTTTGAATATTTAATTGAATATCTAAATTATGTGTTATTATGTGATTGAATAATTTTAAATTAAAAATAAAATAATATTAAGTTATATAATAACACATCATCTGAATATTAAACTAAAACTCAAAATTGATTATACATAGCATTACTCAAATGTGACATAGATTATTATTGTAGTAAAATTTAACTAAACTAACTTTACTACTATGTGAAGGTTATAACCATTTTGTTTTGACATAGTTATCCTTATTTTATTTTTTTGGGTAATCGGAGATTTTATTCGTATTGGTTAGACAGATAAATTTGATATATAATGATCGAATTCATAATCACTATATCAAATAAGTTAAAATTTCATAATCATAATAAAGACTTAAACCTAAATCGTTTATAATTATCCTTCTGACAAGTCATATAAGAGATACCATATTAATATAATTAATTAATAAAGCATGTCAAATCCAATGTATAAATACAGAGAAATATTGTATCCATAGCAAGTAATTACGAAACCGCAAGGTTTGCGTGGTAAAACGGTAGACTTCCAAGATAGCTTAGGTTCAAATCCTTTTTTAGTGACATGTCAATATAAGAATGTTGGTTTATCTAATACGCAATCCAAGTGTATGAAAATACAACTGAAAGCTTAGTCTCATACAACTTATAGGCACAACAGGGTCACATTAGATTAAATGATGGGATATACTAAGATAAGAATGTTGACTTATTGGGTATACAATCTAACTCATTAAAATCCTGTGAAAATACAACCCAAAGCTTAGCCCCATACAACTTATGGGTGTGATGGGTCATATCAAATTCCACGACAACCATTCTAAGGCGGACTGGTAAGGGATTAATATTTTTCTTTCATATTTATTTTTATAAATATCTAAATAATTCAATTAATTCAAAATAATTTGGGAAGTTGACATATTGTTAGAGTTAAACTATTTGCGCTCAAAATTCTACTCAACACATATAAATGTTTATATAAACGTCTAGTAAATGTTTATATAAAATGGATATTTTTGGTATAAATTGTCATTTAAGGTTAAATTCAATTTTTATTGAGCTTAAACACGATCTATCTTGACTTGACTTCAATTTGAATACAAAAAAAAAAATGACTCAAGATAAACAAGTTAATGCTCAAATTCGATTAAAAAATTATTCATTTGGATTCAATATGAAAATATTGAAACTCAAATTATTTACTCTGGTTTATATATAAAATTAGCTTAACTTTTGGATTAAACTCGATTTCTTTGATTTATATTTGAATTAAAACCTAAACAACTTAGATTAAATCTAATTATAAATGTCGAATCATAAAATTATTAATGTGGATTCAAGTATACTTTAGAGACATGTAAAATAATATTAATTCATAAGTAGATTGTTAATCTTTTCAATTAAGTATTTTTTTTTTTTATGATGAAAAATTCTTATTTGAGTGATATCATTTTTAATCAAACATAAACTAACAATTCTAAATACAAGAAAACTTCCAGTTCAGTGATCGATTTCATAATTAATTTACCAAATAAATTAAAATTTTGATATTAAAATATCTTTAACAAAATTTGAACCATACCCCTTACAAAAGTGTCCCACTTTTACCTCAAATTTTCCGTAACGGGGTCAACTACACAACCTTGATAGATTGTTGTATGGGACACACTAAAGCGGAGAAGTCAGAAACATATAAACAAAGATCTATTTGTCCACGTAGACAATCAACATGACAACGAGATCATTTGACTGGATTTGTTAACGGAGGACAAATGTCTTGCACGCTTGAAGAAAAATAATGTTAATGTGTGAAGTGGAGCTGTTCAAATAATTTGGAAAGCACTAGCATTATGGTTATGTAATTCTATATGTTTAAAAATACAATTTAAATATATAGATAATATATTATTATATAATTAAAATTTTTTAAATTAAAAATAAAATAATATTTAATTATATAATAATATATTATCTATATATATATAAAATTATATAAAAAATATATATATACGTATATAATTGCTCGTTGACTTTGTGTTGCTTAATGTAATAAAATAGTAACGAAAGAAGAACAATTTTTATACAAAATTACTTTCCTTCCTCCTTATTGTTGCTCTCCCTCTACTCATTTTTACCGCAAGATAATTGGAGCTGTGAACATCCTCGAATTGTTATCAGATTGGAAATGCTATTTCTTTGGAAATTTCAATCGAACCTCTGATCATCATAATTTTCTTAAAAAATATGAAATAATATAAATAAAAAAAGATATATATAATAAAATATATTAATTTAATATAATATAATAAATATATTTCATAATATGTTATATATATTATTCATGTAAATTATTATAATTTTAAAAATAAATAATGATATAATAGAGATATTGTGAAAAATTTTAAAATTTATAAAAGTGTTTATAATATTTTATAAATTAATAATATATTAATTAAAATTTTTTATTATTTTATTTTTAAAAGGCATATGATAAAATATATGAAATATAATATAAAAAATTAAATTTTTAATACATAATAATATTGGAATGTTTTAATGGATTTTAAAACAAATATTTAAATACGAAATTAAAATTAATGCAACTCTGGCCCTCTATTGTTCTATCCTTCGCCTGCCATTCCAATTTCTTCGAAATTTCTGCAGTATTTATTAGTCAACAGTCATCTTGCTCTCAGTCTCTATGTTCGCATTGTAAAATTTCCACCATCTCTTTCGACGAAGGAGATGGTGGAAATTTTTCATTGTCCATTTCTCCTCAACTCTGAATAATCTCATAAGAAAATTTGACATATATACATCCCATATCTCACCAACTCGCTCTTATCTCTCCCTAACAATGAACAATCTTCTCCACTGCATCGTTTTCACAGTCTTCTGCATCTCAGTCTTCATCCCTTCATCTTACTGTAACGATAAGCAGTTCGAGGAATGCAGCAGCATCTACCCTTTCTCATGTGGGGCGAGTTTTGAGCTGAATATATTTTATCCTTTCTGGGGATACGGCCGGCCTCGGAGGTGCGGTCGAGCTGAATTCGAGCTCACATGTGAAGAAGGCAGTATTCACCCTGTGCTAAAATATTCACCCCAAAAGCTTCGAGTTTTAGGCATCAACACAACTGATCAAACTGTGACAATTTTAAGAAAAGATCTCCCTCGGAACTTTTCTTCTTGTTTTGACAGAGCCGAAGTTAGCGTCGAATTCGACCGATTTCTCCACAGCTACAGCTCAAACGTTCGAAACCTGAGCTTATTCTATAACTGCACTGATGAAACCCAACTGGGTCCATATAATTATACTTGCCATCAACAGGGAAGTGAAGAGAGGAGGGGCTTTTACACCATTGATGACGTGCCGGAGTATTTTCTAAATATTACCGATACTGTGACATGTAGCGAGGTTACAAAAGTACCCATTCAGCTCGATATTGACTCTTTCCTTAAGCTTGCACCTCCTGGGAACCTGGAATGTTTGAGAGAAATTTTAGATAGGGGATTAGAAGTCAAGTACGATGCGAAGAACGGATTCTGTTCGGCGTGCCAATTGTCCGGTGGGATATGCGGATCCAGTGAGTCGAATCCGGGGGAATTTGTGTGCCTTTGCCGTGATAAACCTCACCGTCTTACTTGTCCTGGTAAAGTTATGCATGCTCTTCCTTCTTCCTTTTTCTTTATGTTCAAATACGAAATTAGAGTGGACAACTCGATAGGCAAAACCGATTCGTCAGTTGGCTCCTCCTCATCTCAATAAAAACAAAAACAGAAACTAAAATTACTAAAATCTCCACTATTTAAAACAGGATAAATATATATTTAAAACAAGATAAATATATGTTTAATTTGTTATCTCCGTAATTTTCTTCCTCCTACATTTCTTAAACCTCTAATGATAAATTATTTTTAAAAATTTTAAATTATTATAAATATAAATTTATATCTAATAAATATTTTATTAATTTTTCAATAATAAGAAAGAAAAAAATGTGAAAAATTTAAAAAACGGATTTTAAAAAATAACCCTTTGCCATCTAAATAATTCAACTCTGAAATATTAAATTATTGTTTTAATTATGAGAGATTATTAATATAATAGAGTATTAATTATTTAATTAATATATTTGAAATTATATTTTATATTTAAAAAATTTGATAAATATATGATATTGTTTAAAAAATATATAATAATTTGAAAATAGATTAAATTGATTGGTTATTAATTTAACCGGCTAATCACAATCTAATGAGATGATTAATTTGATTATTAGTGCGGTTTTAGAAACATTATTTTTTCTTAAATTAATTAACTTTTATATAATTAAATTTCCTTTGTTGGGTCATATTCCACTTCACAAAAGCCATGTCCACTGACTGGTCATAATCATCTATTATACTGGAGTTGACTTGGTAATTGTTTGAGTCAACTATTTTGGAGTCGGAATAGTCTAAGTCTATGAGCGAAGAAGCTCAGAATCTGCCCAACTTTGTTGGTTCATTACCCCTTAGAGGGCAAGGCCCAACATGTTACGGGTCATCCCGGTCCATCAAAATTCAACGCCCAGAACAATGCAAGCAACCCTGACATGACTTGCTTTACTTATGAGTCATGATCCTGTTTACGACTGTTTATAATTTTTAATCTTTATAATTATTATTCAGAGTGGATAAAAATTTTATTTATTTTTTTAAGAGAAAACTGTTAATTAGTTTTAGTAAAAACAAATAACTGTTTTTTTCTTTTTTTCATAAATTTAAAATGAATATAATAATTTTATTAACAAATTTAACAAGTTTTTCAAAATATTGCTTCATTTAATTTCTAACTATTTCGCATTGTTTTGAATGACACAGGCAATGAAGCACAAATCAGTTTGAACCTAGGTTCAGGTATTATATGATATCTCCTCTATCTATTTTTATCTTATACATTTCTAGTTTTCCATTGCATTTTTTTTATTCAAATAGTTAAATTCTTTACAGAAGAACAAGTAAGATTAATTCATAACTTATTTCTTGTGAAAGGCATTGCTTCTGCAATAATCGGAATGACCATCATGAGTATAATCATCTGCATATGCAGAAGGAAGAAAATGTCATCAAATATGTTAAATTTCTTTCCCAAGGATATGACAAAGAATGATAAAGATATTGAGGCCTTCATTCGAGATTATGGATCTTTGGCTCCAAAAAGATACAGCTTCTTAGAAGTTAAGAGGATGACAAACTCATTTAAAGATAAGCTAGGCCAAGGAGGTTATGGTGGTGTGTACAAAGGGAAGTCATTAGATGGAAATATTGTAGCAGTGAAGCTCTTAAATGCTTCCAAAGGGAATGGCCTAGAATTCATTAACGAAGTTATAAGCATTACTCGAACATCTCATGTTAATGTTGTCAGACTACTGGGTTTTTGCTTAGAGGGCAACGAGAAAGCTCTTATCTATGAATTCATGAAGAATGGTTCTCTAGAAAAATTCATATACAACGAGAAAAATTTGCAAGCTAGTCAATGTTTAGAATGGGAAAGAATGTATGAAATTGCCATCGGAATAGCTCGAGGATTAGAGTACTTACATCGTGGTTGCAGCACAAGAATTTTGCATTTTGATATAAAACCTCACAACATTCTTCTTGATGAAAATCTATGTCCAAAGATCTCTGATTTTGGCCTTGCAAAATTATGCCTTAACAAGGAGAGCATTGTGTCGATGTTAGAGGCTAGGGGGACAATTGGGTATATTGCTCCAGAAGTATTTATGCGAAACTTCGGAGAAGTTTCACATAAGTCCGATGTTTACAGTTACGGAATGATGATCCTAGAGATGGTTGGAGGAAGAAAGAGCCAAGATATTGAAGGTGCTCTTCATTCCAGTGAAAAGTATTTTCCGCATTGGATTTACAAGCATGTTGAGCAAGGCAAAGAGTTAAAATGGCATGGGGCTAACAACAGTGAGAAAAATGAAATTGCGAAGAAGATGATTATTGTTGGCTTATGGTGCATACAAACACGACCATCGAATAGGCCATCCATAAATAAGGTATTAGACTTGTTACAAGCAAGTTCTGAAGACTTGCCAATTCCACCTGAGCCTTTTGAATCTTCTCCTCCTAGATTACAAGTATTTTCTTCGACTATATCTATGTCATGAAACTTGTACGAAACGTTTTGAGGGCGTTTCAAAATTTTTGAAAAATTTTGAAACACATTTCTTTTGAAAGAAAAATAGCGAAATCAATTAAACACATATCTCTAATATTTTCAAACCCAAAATGTCTCTAAATCTCATACATAATTCATATACTCTTCACTCTCTAATGTGTTACTTATCTCATTTCTCGCATATTATATAAATTGATGTGTATTATTGTTTTCTTCTTAAATATCTATACGTGTCTAAGTAAGAACAATTTACAATAGGTTCTACGATTCAATTTTATAGAATTCTTCCTCTTCATTATTTTTTATTATTTATTTTTATATTATGCAAGTTTATGTATTTTTTAAATAAAAAATTTGGTATTTATAAAAAAAACTTTATATTTTTCATATTTGTAAGTTTCCCCATGTCTCCATTTCCACATTTTCATTTCCACGTTTCCGTTTTCGTGCTACATAGATCTCATATCTCACAACTCTTACGATGCATTTGGTTAGGGGGCATTAAAAATTATTCTAGTAATTTATCTTTTATTACTTACATTATTTTGTTTGGTTTATAAGTAATAAAAGATTTCGATAATATTTTATTATCAATAATGATGTGACAGCTAATATAAGAGGTAATCTGATTACCACCTCCATTTTAGGTACTAAAAAATTACCGAGGTAATATTTATTTTATTATAACTATATCCTTGTTTTTTATTTTTTTAAGGATAAAAATAATTTCATTTTCAATTAATATAACAAATAACATAAAAAAATATTTTAGAATAATTATACCCTAAGATATTTAAGTAAAATAATATACAAATATTTTTTTATTAGCCTTAACCAAACACAATAATTATTTATATTTATCTAATTTATCAAATTTTATCAAACATAGTAATAATTTATATCTAGTAATCCTTGAGGTAATTCTCTAATTTTAATAACAAAATATTCCCTAAACCAAACGCTCTTTAATGAATATGAAATATTATTGATAAATATGTAAACTACGATGTTTAAGTGTAATTTCTTGCCCGAAACTCAATCTAACAATTTCTATCTTAAGCCCGACCTTGATCTTACAACTCTTGAATTTGTTAAACTTGAGTTCAAAATTCGAGTCTTGCATAAACTTAATTAAGTCAAAGTTGAATCCAACAATATTCAGCTTTATCCCATCTTGACTTCTTGTATATGAAATGCATGATTAATGTAAACTAGTATGGATTCTGTCCCACATTAGGAAATGTTAATTGAAGTTGCAGAAATCTTTGCTTTTGGTTCAATCTACTTTCCTTGTCAGTGTGTCTGCAAACAGTTTTTTCAACTTGTCTCATTCAACAACAGGAAAAGCAAAAGTTAAAGAACTAATCTTCTCAAGGTCTCCAATCAAGCCACACCGACTACAAATACTTTCCTTCTTCCTTCCTCCACCTTCATCTCTTCTCCTCTTTCCTCCAATCTTCCATCCTAAATGGCTCCTCATTCTCTCAATTTCTTCACCTTTCCACGGATTTTTCTCTCCATTGCCATCTTCATCACCTTAGCCCACCAGGCAATCTCTATTGACCAAAGTAGCACAGAAACTCACAATATAGTGTGTTTTCATATTTCAAAAACGTTTTCATTTTTGAAACTCTTCGAAACTTATATGAACCTTTTCGGGTTATTTGAAAATTTTGAAAAATTTTGAAATGCATTTCTTTAAAAAAAAAATTATAAAATCGATTAAACACACATATTTTATATTTTTAAACATGAAATATCTTTAAATCTCATATTGAATTCATCTCTTCTCCACTATTCAATGTGTTACTCATCTTCTCCCTAATATATTATATAAATTGATGTGTACTGCTGTTTTTTCTTAAATATCTACATTTACTTGCTTAAAAACAATTTACAATAAGTTTTATGATTCTATTTTATAGTATTTTATTTTTTTTAATTATTTATTTTTATATTATACAAGTTTATGTATTTTTATTATAAAAATTTGGTATTTATAAAAAAACCTTTATATTTTTCATATTTATAATTTTTCTCACATTTTTGTTTTCTATATTTTTTAACAAATACGTTTTTATAATTTCATTTCTGCGTTCCTACATTTTTGCATTTCCATTTCCATGTTATATAGTTGTTGACTCAAAATTCCAGGCCTGTGAACCCAAAACTTGCGGCCACCTCATTATAAAGTATCCCTTTTGGATTTCCGGTGAGCAGGAGTCTTTCTGCGGCTATCTCAATTTTGAAATCACCTGCAATGACCAAAAATCTGTGTTCAACATTTCATCTGAAGACATCATCAAAGATATCTTCTATGAAAATAGCTCACTTCGTTTAGCCAATTCGATAGCCTATGAGGACTCATGTCCAACTCCTCTTTACAATTTTTCTCATAATCGAACTCCATTCAGTTTTTTCTCCTCTGATGAAGATCTTTCCTTCTGGTAAAATTGCTCCGAGAACCCATCTGCAGGCATTGCTTATTCTTTAGACTCTGCAAGTGATGATGATTCTCACTACTATTCTTTTGCCGGTTTTGGCGAGGAATTGTTTAAGAATTATTCCTGCAAGTCCTTCGTCTACGCCTCCCTGAATGTCGAAACCGGCGCCGATCTGTGGGAAATGAATTACATTGAAATTCTGAAGATGGGGTCTCTCTTGATTTTATTATAATTATATTATTATCTATTAATTTTTGAGACAAAAATAAATTTATTTTTAATTAATATCACAAATAATATAAAAATATTTAAAAATAATTATATTCAAAGATATTTAAGTAAAATAATTTACTAGTAATATTTTATTACCTTTAATCAAATACAATAATTATTTATATTTATTAAATTTTATCAAATATAGTAATCATTCATAGTCAGTAATCTTTTAAATAATTCATCTTCTAGGTAATCTTTTTATTTTGATAATAAAACATTATCAAAACCAAACGCCCTAATAAAATAATAACGAAAGAAGAACAATTTTTATACAAAATTACTTTCCTTCCCTCCCTCCCTTCTTCTTCTTGTTGCTCTCCCTCTACTCTTTTTTACTGCAAGATATTTGGAGCTGTGAACATCCTCAAATTGTGCAATCGCATTGTTTATTAGATTGAAAATGCTATTTGTTTGGAAATTTCTATTGAACCTCTAATCATCACAGTTTTTAATATCTGATAATGTACAATATATATTCAAAAATACTATATAACATAAATAAAAAATGATATATATCATAAGATATATCAATTTAATATAATATAATAAATATATCTTATAATATAATATATATTACTGATATAAATTGTTATATTTTTTAAAATAAATAATGATGTAGTAAAAATATTATAAAAAATTTTAAAATTTTTAAAAATATTTATAATATTTTATAAATTAGTAATGTATCAATTAGTTTTTTTTATTATTTTATTTTTAAAGAGCATATGATAAAATTCGATTATTTGCTACCTGTAAGCACTTTTTTTTTTTCGGGGCAAGGAATGTTTAAATGGATTTTAAAACAAATATTTAAATACGAAATTAAAAATTAATGCAACTCTGGCCCTCTTTTGTTCTCTCTTTCGCCTGCCATTCCAATTTCTTCGAAATTTCTGCAGTATTTATTAGTCAACAGTCATCTTGCTCTCAGTCTCTATGTTCACATTGTAAAATTTCCACCATCTCTTTCGACGAAAGAGATGGTGGAAAATTTTCCTTGTCCATTTCTCCTCAACTCTGAATAATCTTATAAGAAAATTTGACATATATACATCCCATATCTCACCAACTCGCTCTTATCTCTCCCTAACAATGAACAATCTTCTCCACTGCATCGTTTTCACAGTCTTCTGCATCTCAGTCTTCATCCCTTCATCTCATTGTAACGATAAGCGGTTCGAGGAATGCAGCCGCATCTACCCTTTCTCATGTGGGGCGAGTGTTGAGCTGAATATATTTTATCCTTTCTGGGGATACGGCCGGCCTCGGAGGTGCGGTCGAGCTGAATTCGAGCTCACATGTGAAGAAGGCACTATTCACCCTGTGCTAAAATATTCACCCCAAAAGCTTCAAGTTTTAGGCATCAACACAACTGATCAAACTTTGACAATTTTAAGAAAAGATCTCCCTTGGAACTTTTCTTCTTGTTTTGACAGAGCCGAAAATAGCGTCGAATTCGACCGATTTCTCTACAGCTACAGCTCAAACGTTCGAAACCTGAGCTTATTCTATAACTGCACCGATGATACCCAACTGGGTCCACATAATTACATTTGCCGTCAACAGGGACGCGAAGAGAAGAAGGGCTTTTACACCATTGATGACGAGCCGGAGATTTTTCCAAATTATACCGATACTGTGACATGTAGCGAGGTTACAAAAGTCCCCATTCAGCTCGATATTAATGCACTGCTTAAGTCTGGACCTCGTGGGAACCTGGAATGGCTGGGAGAAATTTTAGATAGGGGGTTAGAAGTGAAGTATGATGCAAAGAACGGACTCTGTTCGGAGTGCCAATTGTCCGGTGGGTTATGCGGATCCAGTGAGTCGAATCCGGGGGAATTTGTGTGCCTTTGCCGTGAGAAACCTCACATTCTTACCTGTCCTGGTAAAGTTATGCATGCTCTTCCTTCTTCCTTTCTCTTTATGTTCATATACGAAATTGGAGTTAATAATTCGACTCGCAAAACTGATTTGTCAGCTCGTTCCTCCTAATTTGAGGGGGAGATGTGCAGAGAAAAATGAAAACAGACATGAAAATGATTAAAATTTTTGTTATAAAAAAGGGGATAATTTGTTTTCTCATATATTTTTTAAACTTTTTATGATAAATTATTCTTAAAAATTTTAAATTATTATAAATATATATTTATATTTAATAAATATTTTATTAATTTTATTGATGATAAAAAAGAGAAAAATGTAAATATTTTTTCCTGTAAAAATGAGGACAAAATTAAAGTAATCACCACCTATTTTACTCTTTGCCATCTAAATAATTCAACTCTGAAATATCAAATTATTGTTTTAATTAGGAGAGATTGTTCGGTGTCCTAAGATTGTGACTGGACTGATTTTCTCAAAATATTTAATTTATACAGGTGATGTCAAGAATCCATGATGATGAACAATTTTAGAGATAATTTTAATTGTTCTGAAGTTTTTTCAGTGTTTTTAAAATCGGTTTAAACTGATTAGTTTGACCAATTAAATTATAAGTGCATCTATCATCTAATCTAATTTTATAATCCAATCTAATTTATATATAAATATTAAATTATTTAAAATTTGACCAAATTTGATAAATCTATTGAATCAAAAAAATTATTTAAAATCAATATTTTGTAATTGGGTTTTTTTCTTTATCTATATAATAGAATATCAATTATTTAATTAATATATTTGAAATTATATTTTATATGTTTTATGTTTAAAAAATATAATAAATATTTGATATTGTTTTAGAAATATATAATAATTTGATAATAAATTGAACTAGTTAGTTGTGAGTTTAATCGATTGAATAAAAAACTAATAAGATGATTGATCCGGTTATTAGTGTGGTTTTAAAAACATTGTTTTTTTTTTAAATTATTTAACTTTTATATAATTTTTTTTTTCTGGGTCACATTCCACTTCACAGAAGCCATGTCCACTGTCTGGTCATAATCATCTACTGGAGTTGACTTGGTAATTGTCCGAGTCTACTATTTCGGAGTCGGAATAGTCCAAGTCTATGAGCGAAGAAGCTCAGAACCTGCCCAACTTTGTTGGTTCATTACTCCTTAGAGGGCAAGGCCCAACATATAAAAATTTTATTAATTTTTTTTAAAGAGAAAACTGTTATTTAATTTTAGTAAAGACAAATAACTTTTTTTTTCATAAATTTAAAATGCATATAATAATTTTATTTACAAATTTAACAAGTTTTTCAAAATATTGCTTCATTTAATTTCTAATTATTTCACATTATTTTGAATGATACAGGCCATGAAGCGCAAATCAGTTTGAACCTGGGTTCAGGTATTATATAATAACTCCTCCGTCTATTTTTATCTTTTACATTTCTAGTTTTCCACTGCATTTTTTTCATTCAAATAGTTAAAATCTCTGCAGAAAAAACAAGACTAATTCATAACTTATTTCTTGTGACAGCCATTAGTTCTGCAATAATTGGAATGACTATCATGAGTATAATCATCTGCATATGCAGAAAGAAGAAAATGTCATCAAATATGTCAAATTTCCTTTCCAAGGATATGACAAAGAATGATAAAGATATTGAGGCCTTCATTCGAGATTATGGATCCCTAGCTCCCAAAAGATACAGCTTCTCAGAAGTTGAGAGGATGACAAACTCATTTAAAGATAAGCTAGGCCAAGGCGGTTATGGTGGTGTGTACAAAGGGAAGTCATTGGATGGAAATATTGTAGCAGTGAAGCTCCTAAATGCCTCCAAAGGGAATGGTCAAGAATTCATTAATGAAGTTATAAGCATTAGTCGAACATCTCATGTTAATGTTGTTAGACTACTGGGGTTTTGCTTAGAGGGCAACGAGAAGGCTCTTATCTATGAATTCATGGTGAATGGTTCCTTGGAAAAATTCATATACAATGAGAAAAATTTGCAGTCTAGTCAATGTTTAGGATGGGAAAAAATGTATGAAATCGCTATCGGAATAACTCGAGGATTAGAGTACTTGCATCGTGGTTGCAGCACAAGAATTTTGCATTTTGATATAAAGCCTCACAACATTCTTCTTGATGAAAATCTGTGTCCAAAGATCTCTGATTTTGGCCTTGCAAAATTATGCCTCAACAAAGAGAGCATTGTGTCGATGTTAGAGGCTAGGGGGACAATTGGGTATATTGCTCCAGAAGTATTTATGCGAAACTTTGGAGAAGTTTCACATAAATCTGATGTTTACAGCTACGGAATGATGATCCTAGAGATGGTTGGAGGAAGAAAGAGCCAAGATGCTGAAGGTGCTCTTCATTCCAGTGAAATGTATTTTCCACATTGGATTTACAAGCATCTTGAGCAAGGCAAAGAGTTAAAATGGCATGGAGTTAATAACAATGAGGAAAATGAAATTGCAAAGAAGATGATTATTGTTGGTTTATGGTGCATACAGACACGACCATCGGATAGGCCATCCATGAATAAGGTCTTAGACCTTTTACAAGCAAGTTCTGAAGACTTGCCAATTCCACCTGAGCCTTTTTTATCTTCTCCTCCTAGATTGCGAGTATTTTCTTCAACTACATCTATATCATGAAACTTGTATGAAACGTTTCGGAGGCGTTTCAAAATTTTTCAAAAATTTTGAAATGCATCTTTTTTTAAAGAAAAATCATGAAATCAATTAAACACACATATTTAATATTTTCAAACCTAAAGTGTCTCTAAATTTGATACAAAATTTATCTCCTCTTTACTTTCTAATGTGTTACTTATCTCATCTCCAACATATTATATATATTGATGTGTATTGTTGCTTTCTTCTTAAATATCTATATGTACTTAGACAAAAACAATTTACAATAAGTTCTATGATTATATTTTATAGTATTCTTCCTCTTTATTATTTATTTTTATACTATATAAGTTTATGTATTTTTGTTAAAAAAATGTAGTATTTATAAAAAAAAAAATATTATATTTTTTATATTTGTAAGTTTATCCACGTTTTTCTTTTTTATATTTTTTAGAAAATGCATTTTCATATTTCCATTTTTACATTTCCATTTCTGTGCTACATAGATCCCATATCTCACAACTCTTATTGAATATGAAAGATTACTGAGTGGACAACTAGATAGACAAAACCGATTTGTCAATTGGCTCCTCCTCATCTCAATAAAAACAAAAACAGAAATGAAAAATCTCCGCTATTTAAAATAGGATAAATATATATTTAAAACAAAATAAATATATGTTTAATTTGTTAACTCCGTAATTTTTTTCCTAATGATAAATTACTTTTAAAATTTTATATTATTCTAAATATAAATTTATATATAACAGATATTTTATTAATTTTTCAATGATGAAAAAAATTATATATAATAAATTTGATAAATTTGTTAAACTGAAAAAATTAAAAAACTATTTAACGCTATTTTATAATTGGTTTTTTTTTCCATATAATGGAGTATTAATTATTTAATTAATATATTTAAAGTTAAAATTTATATTTAAAAAAATGATAAATGTATTATGTTGTTTAAAAAATATATAATAATTTTAAAATGTATTAAATTGATTGGTTATTGATTTAACATGCTAAATCATAGACTAATGTGATGATTGATTCGATTATTAATGCAGTTTTAAAAACATTATTTTTTCTTAAATTAATTAACTTTTATATAATTTAATTTTCTTTTATGGGTCATATTCCACTTCACATCAGAAATGTCCACTGACTGGTCATAACCATCTATTCTACTGGAGTTGACTTGGTAATTGTTTAAGTCAACTATTTCGGGGTCGGAATAGTCAAAGTCTATGAGCGAAGAAGCTCAGAATCTGCCCAACTTTGTTGGTTCATTACCCCTTAGAGGGCAAGGCCCAACATGTTACGGGTCATCCCAGTCCATCAAAATTCAAGGCCCAGAACAATGCAGGCAAAATTATGCCTCAACAAAGAGAGCATTGTGTCGATGTTAGAGGCTAGGGGGACAATTGAGTATATTGCTCCAGAAGTATTTATGCGAAACTTCGAAAAAGTTTCACATAAGTCTGATGTTTACAGCTACGGAATGATGATCCTAGAGATGGTTGGAGGAAGAAAGAGCCAAGATATTGAAGGTGCTCTTCATTCCAGTGAAAAGTATTTTCCGCATTGGATTTATAAGCATGTTGAGCAAGGCAAAGAGTTAAAATGGCATGGGGCTAACAATAGTGAGGAAAATGAAATTGCGAAGAAGATGATTATTGTTGGCTTATGGTGCATACAAACACGACCATCGAATAGGCCATCCATAAATAAGGTATTAGACTTGTTACATGCAAGTTCTGAAGACTTGCCAATTCCACCTGAGCCTTTTGAATCTTCTCCTCCTAGATTACAAGTATTTTCTTCGACTACATCTATGTCATGAAACTTGTACGAAACGTTTCGAGGGCGTTTCAAAATTTTTGAAAAATTTTGAAACACATTTATTTTGAAAGAAAAATAGCGAAATCAATTAAACACATATCTCTAATATTTTCAAACCCAAAATGTCTCTAAATCTCATACATAATTCATCAACTCTTCACTCTCTAATGTGTTACTTATCTCATTTCCAGCATATTATATAAATTGGTGTGTATTATTGTTTTCTTCTTAAATATCTATACGTGCTTAAGTAAGAACAATTTACAATAGGTTTTATGATTCAATTTTATAGAATTCTTCCTCTTCATTATTTTTTATTATTTATTTTTATACTATACAAGTTTATGTATTTTTTAAATAAAAAATTTGGTATTTATAAAAAAAACTTTATATTTTTCATATTTGTAAGTTCCCTATCTTTCCGATTTCTATGTTTTTAAGAAAATCCGTTTCTGTATTTTCGTTTCTGTGCTACATAGATCTCATATCTTACAACTCTTAATGAATATGAAAGATTATCGATAAATATGTAAACTACGATGTTTAATTGTAATTTCTTGCCCGAAACTCAAGCTAACAATTTCTTTCTTAAGCTCGACCTTGATCTTACAACTCTTGAATTTGTTAAACTAGAGTTCAAAATTCGAGTCTTGCATAAACTTAATTAAGTCAAAGTTGAATCCAACAATGCTCAGCTTTATCTGATATTGACTTCTTGTATATGAAATGCATGATTAATGTAAACTAGTATGGATTCTGTCCCACGTTAGGAATTGTTAATTGAAGTTGCAGAAATCTTTGCTTTTGGTTCAATCTACTTTCTTTGTCAGTGTCTCTGCAAACAGTTTTTTCAACTTGTCTCATTCAACAACAGGAAAAGCAAAAGCTAAAGAACTAATCTTCTCAAGGTCTCCAACCAAGCCACACCGACTACAAATACTTTCCTTCTTCCTTCCTCCACCTTCATCTCTTCTCCTCTTTCCTCCGATCTTCCATCCCAAATGGCTCCTCATCCTCTCAATTTCTTCACCTTTCCATGGATTTTTCTCTCCATTGCCATCTTCATCACCTTAGCCCCACCGGCAATCTCTATTGACCAAAGTAGCGCAAAAACTCATAATGTGGTGCGTTTCCATGTTTCAAAAACATTGAAACTCTCCAAAACTTATATGAACCTTTTCGGGTTATTTTGAAAAATTTTGAAAAACGTTTCTCTTAAAAAAAATTATAAAATCAATTAAACACACATATTTTATATTTTTAAACATGAAATGTCTTTAAATCTCATATTGAATTCATCTCTTCTCCACTATTCAATGTATTATTCATCTCCTCCCTGACATATTATATAAATTGATGTGTATTGTTATTTTTTTCTTAAATATCTATATTTGTTTACTCAAAATTAATTTACAATAAATTTTATAATTTTATTTTATAGTATTCTTTTTCTTTATTTTTTTATTATTTATTTTTATATTATACAAGTTTATGTATTTTTATTATAAAAATTTGGTATTTATAAAAACCTTTATATTTTTCATATTTAAAAGTTTTTTCACATTTTCGTTTTCTATATTTAAAAAAAAATGCGTTTTCATATTTTCATTTTTGTTTTTCTACGTTTCTGTATTTCTTTTTCCGTGCTATACAGTTGTTGACTCAAAATTTGAGGCCTGTGAACCCAAAACTTGCGTCCACCTCATTATAAAGTACCCCTTTTGGATTTCCGGTGAGCAGGAGTCTTTCTGCGGCTATCCCAATTTTGAAATCACCTGCAATGACCAAAAATCTGTGTTCAACATTTCATCTGAAGACATCATCAAAGATATCTTCTATGAAAATAGCTCACTTCGTTTAGCCAATTCGATAGCCTATGAGGACTCATGTCCAACTCCTCTTTACAATTTTTCTCTTAATCGAACTCCATTCAGTTTTTTCTCCTCTGATGAAGATCTTTCCTTCTGGTACAATTGCCCCGAGAACCCACCTGCAGGCATTGCTTATCCTTTAGACTGTGCAAGTGATGATGATTCTCACTACTATTCTTTTGCTGGTTTCGGCGAGGAATTGTTTAAGAATTATTCCTGCAAGTCCTTCGTTTACGCCTCCCTGAATGTCGAAACCGGCGCCGATCTGTGGGAAATGAATAACACTGAAATTCTGAAGATGGGGTTCCTCTTGAATTGGACTGCACATAGTTGCAGCAATTGTGAGGCCAGTGGTGGGCGATGTGGGTTCGATAATGATCAATTCGTTTGCTTTGCCAAGATAAAACTCATCACAAAACATGCCATGATAGTAAATTTATCAGAAATTTATTCGTGTTTCTTGTTTCTTCTATCCATGTTCTTGATTATTTGCATGAACTTATAAATTTATTCTAATCCACGGGATCATGGTATAGATATAAAATATTAAAATAAAATTATTTAAGAGTACAAAAATATTTTATTATACAATTTGAATCTATTAAACTTACAAAATTGTCTACTTCAAATTACACTATATCATATTAGTTATGAAAAAGAGATGTAATCAATATATAATTGGTTATTAGACATTTTCATCCAAAGTTTGTTTAACCTTACTGCTCACACTGGGAGTCAATTTTAATTATTCTGAATTTTTTTTAATTATTAAACTTTTATAAAATTTAATTTTCTTTTCTGGGTCATATTGTAAATCACAAACGCCATGTCCACTGACTTGTCATGATGACCCACTGGAGTTGACTCGACTTGCTTATCGTCTGATCCGAACTAGTCAAAGTCCATGATGGAAGAAGCTCAGAATCTGCCCAGCTTTGTTGGTTCATTGCTCCTTAGAGGCAAGGCCCAACTATTTAAGGCCCACAATAATGCAGATCATGTCTTTTTTGTGAAGCACCGACATGACTTACTTTATTTGTGGTTTATGGTCTGATGACGACATTTTATAATTTTTATAATTATTAATTAGAATAGATAAAAATTTATAAATTTTTTAAAGAACAAACTGTTATTTAGTTTTGGTGAAGACAAATATTTTCTTTTTATTTTTTTAAAATTTAAAATGCATATAATAATTTTATTTACAAATTTAACAAGTTTTTCAAAATATTGCTTTATTTAAGTTCTAAGTATTTAGTTATTTTGAATGATACAGACAACAGAGGGACAAATAGATTGAAGATGGATTTAGGTATTATAAATTTCTATCTCCTCCATTTGTTTTTATCTTTTACATTTCTAGCTTTTCACTCAATTTCTTTTTATTCAAATAGATAAAATTTCTATAGAAGAACAACTAAGACTAATTTATAACTTCTTTTCTTGTAACAGGCATTGCTTTTGTGATAAGCAGAATAATTATTTTTGGTATAATTATCTGCTTATACAGGTGCAAGAACATATCATCAATTATGTCAAATCTCCTTTCCAGGAATATAACAAAGAAGGAAAAAGATATTAAGGCCCTCTTTCGAGACTATTGATCTTTAGCTCCTAAAAGATAAGCTATTCAGAAGTTAAGAGGATAGCCAACTCATTCAAAGATAAACTAGGCCAAGGAGGTTATGGCGGTGAATACAAAAGGAAGTCATTGGATGGAAATATTATAGCAGTGAAGCTCCTAAATGCCTCCAAAGGGAATGGTCAAGAATTCATTAATGAAGTTGCAAGCATTAGTAGAACATCTCATGTTAATGCTGTCAAACTACTAGGTTTTTGCTTAGAGGGCAACGAGAGAGCTCTTATCTATGAATTCATGGTGAATGATTCTTTGGAAAAATTCATATACAACAAGAAAAATCTGCAAGTTGGTCAATGCTTAGGATGGGAAAAATGTATGAAATCGTCATCAGAATAGCTCGAGGATTAGAGTACTTGCATAGAGTTTGCAGCACAAGAATTTTGCAATTTGACATAAAGCCCCATAACATTCTTCTTGTTGAAAAGCTATGTCCAAAGATCTCTGATTTTGGGCTTGCAAAATTATGCCTTAACAAGGAGAGCATTATATCAATGTTGGAGGCCAGGGGGACAATTGGGCTTATTGCTCCAGAAGTATTTAGTAGAAACTTTGAAGAAGTTTCACATAAATCGGATGTTTATAGCTACGGAATGATGATCCTGAAGATGGTTGGAGGAAGAAAAAGCCAAGATGCTGAAGGTATTCTTCATTCCAGTGAAATGTATTTTCCATATTGGATTTACAAGCATGTTGAGCAAGGCAACGTGTTAAACTGGCATGGGGTTAACAACATTGAGGAAAATAAAATTGCAAAAAAGGATGATTCTTGTTAGTTTATGGTGCATACAGACACGACCATCGAATAAGGCATCCATGAATAAGGTATTAGACATGTTACAAGGAAGTTCTGAAGCACTGTCAATGCCACCTAAGCCTTTATTATCTTCTCCTCCTAGATTGCCAGTATTTTCTTTAACTACATTTATGTCATGAAACAATCCTTGGAAAATAAAATGCATAGGTTTCCTCTTGTAGTCTCTATATCTAACATAGGAAAAATTATTATTTTATAAAAAGCCTTGTGAACCAGGTGACAATTTAAAACCATGTCTGTTTGCACACATTTGAAAGAGGAAGATAAACTATCTTTCTTCCTCTAGTGCAACTAATATTATCAAAGGATGTGCCACCACCTCCCAAATTCTATCTTAGGCAATTGGGTTTCCTCACACACTTGTACACTTATATCCATTTAATTTTCAACAATCATTCTCTTATCACATGTTAGATTAAATCATCAGTTTAATACTATTCAAAACAAAACTGAGAATCCAAACAACCGAGGTGTAAAAGAGTCAAACAAGGAGTAAAGAAGACAGAAGACAATGAGGGGATTTTACCAAACAAGGAGAATAAAAGAGACGATGGGTTTTCAAAGTAGAGGGTAAAAGAGGGTAAAAGAGACGAATATCATTAAGATATCATTAAAGTTAGAGTTAAAATCACATGGACCAATAACTTCCTAAGGGCTTTGGATGGAGTTGTTTTTATATTTGGGTTTTAATACCACTTGTTAGGTTATCAACAAAAATAGTCGTAGGTCTCATCCACCTAAAAGCCTACTGAAGAGGTATGGTTTTCCCTCAAATAAATATACTTATATCTAACTTAATTAATTCTCAACCAATGTGAGGTATACAACATTTAACAAGAAATTTCAGTTGAAAATTAATTTCTTCAAGTAGTTAGTGTATATATGTCTTAGAAATCAATTGTGTTTTCAATTTCAAAGCATTTTATCTTGTACTAATAAAAGAAGTAACTTGTACTTCACATATATGTTATGTTTCACTTTATTTATTTATCCATTAAATATATTGTATGCATGTGAATTGTCCAAATGATATGGATATTCAAAAATTAAATCATCGAAGCATTCCTTATGTATGTGATATCAATTGGATAATGACATAGCACAATAGACATGTTGAATGTTTCCATTGACTATCATGAGATAATATTAGTGTGGGTGACTATGAAAGTTGTATAATTAAGGCATTAGTATAGACTAATGGTTAATGAACTATTTCTCGAACATGATCGATTATGATGAATCGCATGAATATGTAATATGTAGTCAATGATTCATCAAATGATTCTATTAGTGTACCATTTGATCATTTGACCTGTGATGCTACAGTTGGATCCGATACAAATACATATATTTCATATGGTATATAAGTACGAGACTATTCATGGCTTGTACAATAAGTCAGATATAATTATCATACATTATTTGTATACGAAAACAAGTGATAGTTAAAAAGGAATCTGTTGGCTCGAAATAATTTCATTTTTAGTTCTTAAAGGATGTCGATAAATATTGGAAACAAAAATATTTGGCCAAAGTATAAAAAAAGTCACATGAAAACTTATTTGTGATAGCACGTTCCAAATATATTGATCGGTGATTTGATAAACAATTAAGACTAAAGATTTGACATACCATAAACCCGCCCTTAGTTGGAATTTAACAACAGAGATATTTTAATACATGACATGTATGATCAAAAAAAGCTTTTATAAAATTTATCTTCATTGCGGTTCATGGACTATGGTCCACTACTAGATGTTTACTATAGTTGATGAACTTTTGGTTATATTTTTTAAGTCAATTGTGAACTCACAATTAAACCATAGTGAACTTAAAAGGTCACAAATAAAAACTCAAATGATTAAAGAAAACAAAGAGAAAAAATTGATTATCCAAATAATAGCTAACACTTTTCAATGGTAGTAAAGTTAATTAATGAAAAATTATTCCATGAATTTAAATATAATGTTTTAAGATGTTAAAATATTAAATGAGATCATACATAAACCTCACCTTTATAATTATTATTTAGAGTGGATAAAAAATTTATTAATTTTTTTTAAGAGAAAACTGTTATTTAGTTTTAGTAAAGACAGATAATTTATTTCTTTTTTTTTTCCATAAATTTAAAATGCATAAAATAATTTTATTAACAAATTTAACAAGTTTTTCAAAATATTGCTTCATTTAATTTATGACCATTTCACTATTTCATAATTTATTTCTTATGACAGGTATTGTTTTTGCAATTATTAGAATAATCATCTGCAAATGTGGAAGGAAGAAAATGCCGTCAAATATGTCAAATTTCTTTTACAGGATTAATAATAATTAAATATTATTTTATTTTTAATTTAAAATTTTTTAATTACGTAAAAATATATATAAGAGTAATATTATATATAAATATTTTAGATATATAAATAATATATATTTATATATATTATCGCATGATTAAGTATTACTTAATTTTTAATTTAAAATCACCCAATTATATATATATATATATATATTATTGAGTCAAAAGCGATCTTTTTCCAAGTCTCTCCGTCTACATATTACAGCTGGTGGAGAATTTTCATCTCCATTTCTCCTTAACTACGAATAGTCTTACAAGAAAATTTGACATATATACATCCCATACCTCACCAACTCTCTCTTATCTCTCCCTCACAATGAACAATCTTCTCCACTGCACGATTTTCACAGTCTTCTGCATCTTATTCTTCATCCCTTCATCTCACTGTGACGATGAGCTGTTCGAGGTCTGCAATCGCTTCTACAATTTCTCATGTGGACCGAATTTTGAGCTGAATATATCTTATCCTTTCTGGGGAAAAGATAGGCATGGGCACTGTGGTCGAGCTGAATTCGAGCTCACATGTGAAGAAGACAGTATTCACCCTGTGCTAAATTCTCCGCCCCAGAAGTTTCGAGTTTTAGCCATCAACACAACTGATCAAACAGTGACAATTTCAAGAAAAGATCTCCCTGGGGACTTTTCTTCTTGCATTGACGGATCCGAAGTTAGCGTCGATTTCAACCGATTTCTCTACAGCTACAGCTCAAACGTTCGAAACCTGAGCTTATTCTATAACTGCACTGATGAAACCCAGCTGGGTCGAAATAATTATACTTGCTATCAGCAGGGAATTGAAGCGAGGAGAGGCTTTTACACCATTGATGACGAGTTGGATTATTTTCCGAATCATACTGAGACTGTAACATGCAGCGAGGTTACAAAAGTACCTATTCGGTTCATTGAAGATTTTGTTTATCATGAACCTCGAGAGTACCAGGAGTGGCTGAAAGCCATTTTAAATGAAGGGTTAGAAGTGAAGTATGAGGCGGAGAACGGACTCTGTCCGGCGTGCCGATTGTCTGGTGGGATATGCGGATCTGGTGAGTTGGATCCAGGGAAATTTGTGTGCCTTTGCCGTGATAAGCCTCACCCTCATACTTGTTCTGGTAAAGGTATGTATGCTCTTCCTTCTCCATTTTTCTTTACTTTTGTGCTGGTTTGTACTTGTTTAATTTTCTACTTGAGTTTGATTCTCCTCAACTTATTTAATTTTTCTGAATCACTATTTCCTCGTATTAAGACGAGATATGAATTGGAAGGAATGCAAAATCTCTTTTGTTCAAATTGGATTTAAATAAAAAAATAATTTAACTTAAGTTTAGGTCAAATTTGTTACATTAAAATTAGTGGTAGTTTAAACTTAATTCAAACAAAAAAATATTTAGCTTAGTTTAGCTTTAGTTTATTTCAAATTCATAGTTTAAATTCACGATTCAAATTTATAGTTCGAATTTATAGTTATTGATAAAACGATATCGTTTTATTCAAATAATGTGTAAAACACTATTATTTTGTAAATGAGACGTAAAGTCAAACCATGATTTTGAGTTACAAATTCGAATTATTAACTTTAACTATACATTTCGGAAAAATTAGATCCATAAATCTGAACTATAAATTTGAACTCTAATTCAGTTGAACTATCCCTTATCTCATCAAATCTCTAAGACCCATCCAAATAAACCCTAGTATCCATAAACAGAAACTCACTTTAATCAAGCCCAGAGGTTAAGCCTCCACATCTGCTCCAATTTAACCTTCTCCCTTTCTTGGTTTTGCTTTAAATTAATCCCGATTCGCTTACATTGGTCTTCTAAATCGGTTTATTATTGTCATTCATTAACGAAAGTGAATGATGGGTGACCAAACGTACTTTAGAGATAGCCATTTGACCATTTAATTTTTACCAAAATGGGATTGAAGATCGGTAGCTTGATGATCACATATTCATTCGCAAACTTGAACTCACTCTTTGACCAAGTCTTCTTCAACCTAACCCCAATTGGAATTTTCTATTTCTCATGGCAGGAAGATGAATATTTCTTTTGATGGGTTTGTTTAAGTATGAAGTCTACTATTTGATTTGATCTTTATCACATGACCGATTTCCTTGAAATCACTTCAAAAATTTCCTTGAAATCATGGAAACCTCTATGAACTTTACTGCCAAATTTACCCAAATATGAGGTGTGGTCCATCATGTAACAAGCAGTAATTAGGTTGCTTTTCAAGATGCACTTTCTCCTTTCATAATATTCCTCACAGCATGTGATGTGACTGAGGAGAACGGTCACCCAAAAGCCGTGTCTCTTTTTTTTTCCACTTTTTCGTTCAACCGATCAAGCCTGACTCAAAATCCCCCACTTATTTAGAATCACTAATTCCTTGCGCCCAAAATGCCCCCACCTACCCACTCGTAATTATATTCCAGCTTCAAAAATATCAATGCTATGTGCACTAAGTACTCAGTTGATTAATACGCAAAGACATCTTCTATGAAAATGGCTCACTTCGTTTACCCAACTCCATAGCCCATGAGGCCTCATGTCCAACTCCTCTTTACAGTCTTTCTCTTAATCAAACTCCATTCAATTTTGTTTCCTCTGATGAAGATCTTTTCTTCTGGTACAACTGCTCCGAGAATCCACCTACTGACATTGCTTATCCTCTAAGATGTGCAAGTGATGATGATTCTCACAACTATTCTTTTGCTGGTTTTCACAAGGAATTGTTTCAGAATTATTCCTGTAAGTCCTTCGTTTACGCCCCCCTGAATGTTGAAACCGGCGCCAATATGTGGTATATGAATTATACTGACATTCTGAAGATGGGGTTTCTCCTGAATTGGACTGCACATAGTTGCAGCAATTGTGAGGCAAGTGGCGGGGGATGTGGGTTAGATAATGATAAATTCGTTTGCTTTTGCCAAGATAGAACTCATCATAAAACATGCCATGACGGTAAATTTATCAGAGATTTATTCATGTTTCTTTTTTCTTCTATTCATGTTCTTGATTATGTAAGATTTCATTTACATAAACATATAACTTTACTTTAATCCACAGATCATCACATATGGTATAAAGTATTGAATTAAAATTGTTTAGGGTTATAAGAATATTTGAAACACTACCATACAATCTGAATCTATTGTGCTCCTGAAATTACCTGCATCGGAGTGAGTGGTATTTTGCTTCTAAAATCTCTCTAAATAACAACTGTATTATATTGGTTATGGAAAGGGGACATCAAACATCCATTAAACATTAATACTCTGATATATAATAAGATATTGGGCCTTACCATCAAATATCTATTAAACCTTAATACTCACACTAGTGTTGTTTACCTACACTAGTGTTACCTTTGTTGATCAATTAAGCATATCTGTAAACTTGCATTCTACTATATAATTACCCTTAAACCACAATCATAATTTACTGATTCTCTTGCCTTTAATTTTACACTTGTTCTGAGTGCTTCAACTCTGTTTCCTCTCTTCCGAATTCTGTTTTATTGTGTTCTGACATTTTCTTGACTGTGAATGATTCAGGCAGCTCTCTTAATTTGGGACGGAAGCTTGGAATAGGTAACACGGATTTATGAATTGCTTTTGCTCTTCAAAATATCAGAACTTAATCAAGCTTCCGAATCAGAATTTTCTTTCTTTTTTTTTTTAAATTGTTTTTTTAATCTTCAAAATCTCTACAGAAAAACAACTAAGACTAATTCATAACTTATTTCTTATGACAGGCGTTGCTTTTGCAATAATCGGAATGATCATCATAAGTATAATCGTCTGCATATGCAGAAGGAAGAAAATGTCATCAATTATGTCAAACTTCCTGTCCAGGAATTTGACAGAGAACGTAGATTTTGAGGCCTTCATTCGAGATTATGAATCCATAGCTCCTAAAAGATACAGCTACTCAGAAGTTAAGAGAATGACCAACTCATTCAAAGATAAACTAGGCCAAGGAGGTTATGGTGGTGTGTACAAAGGGAAGTCATCAGATGGAAATATTGTAGCAGTGAAACTCCTAAATGCCTCCAAAGGGAATGGTCAAGAATTCATTAATGAAGTTGCAAGCATTAGTAGAACATCTCATGTTAATGTTGTTAGACTACTTGGTTTTTGTTTAGAGGGCAACAAGAGAGCTCTAATCTATGAATTCATGGTGAATGGTTCCTTGGAAAAATTCATATACAATGAGAAAAATTTGCAGGCTAGTCAATGTTTAGGATGGGAAAAAATGTATGAAATCGCCATTGGAATAGCTCGAGGATTAGAGTACTTGCATCGCGGGTGCAGCACAAGAATTTTGCATTTTGACATAAAACCTCACAACATTCTTCTTGATGAAAATCTATGTCCAAAGATCTCTGATTTTGGCCTTGCAAAATTATGCCTCAACAAGGAGAGCATTGTGTCGATGCTAGTGGCTAGGGGGACAATTGGGTATATTGCTCCAGAAGTATTTAATAGAAACTTCGGAGAAGTTTCGCATAAGTCTGATGTTTACAGTTATGGAACGATGATCCTGGAGATGGTTGGAGGAAGAAAAAGCCAAGATGTTGAAGGTAATCTTCATTCTAGTGAAATGTATTTTCCACATTGGATTTACAAGCATGTTCAGCAAGGCAAAGAGTTAAAATGGCATGGAGTTAATAGCAGTGAGGAAAATGAAATTGCAAAGAAAATGATTATTGTTGGTTTATGGTGCATACAAACACGACCATCGGATAGACCATCCATGAATAAGGCATTAGACTTGTTACAAGCAAGTTCTAAAGACTTGCTAATTCCACCTGAACCTTTTTTATTTTCATCTTCTTCTAGGCCGTCAATATATTCTTCAACTGTATCTATGTCATGAATTAATCCTTGGAAAATGTAATCATATCTTATCTCATCTCAAAGTAATGATTATATTTTTGTATCTTCTTAGATATTTTTCTAGACATGTTGTATCTTCGTAGATACTGCAATCATATCTTATCTCAAAGTAAAACGTTTAAAAACTTACATTTGGATATTTAAATTTAATGTATTAAAATCTAAATATATTTATAAACATAAGATTATACATATATAAAATAAAATGATGAACATTGGGTAATTCCTAATGATACTCAAATTTGTTTCAAAATTTTAATTATGTTATTCTGATGGTCAACCACGAGACCAAAACCCTTTGATCAAATCTGAAAAGCCAAAAGACTTATTTCCATCCAAGGTTTGACCAATTGGCAAATTTTTATACGTTAAATTTTAAAAATTTAAATACCAGACTTTCAACCGTTAACAAACATTAACTAATTCCATCATCAGAAAGGGCAAAGAGGACAATTTGACAATTAAAAACGTGAGTCCTTGGCTTCTCTTCACCCAAAATATCTGCGGTTTTCTTTCACTGCAGGCTGTATTCTCTCTCTATTCTTTCATCTGGGAAATCAAGATTCGATGTTTATACCTGATCCAATGGTGAAAATAGATACGCTTTATGATTCTTGATGTAATGATCTATCGATTGAGATGCGTTTGAACGGCTGTTTACAATCTGTCATATTTTGATGGTTACAATCTCTCTATTCGTCCTCGCCTCCTCGAATTATCGAAACTCAGTAAGGCACCCAATCCAACCTGAGAGTGAGGTCCTCTCTATATAATGCATATAGCTAGGATGTAGCTATTATTGTGTGTTCAGTGTTGTGATTATTTTGATAGTTTTTCTGCATGTAGGTTGGTTGATGATGTTGCAAATAACAATGGTGTATTTGATGTATTCGAGAAAAGGCCTGACTCAACTCCCCAACATTTTCGGTAAGTTTTTTGGTAATTCTTTGCATAATCATCCTGTGTAATGCTTCTCTGATTCTTGAAATATTTGAAGACCGAGTGCAGGAACATGTTTTACCTTGAATTTGGTGAATAAAAAATCACATTGGCAAATTATTATTAATTATGTTGTTTCAACTTCAATTTTTATATAAAGGGTAATTTTGTATATTCAATTGTATAATTACATATAAATTTTAATTAAAATTATGTAAATTTAAAAGGGTATATTTGTTATTATGTTGAAAAAGGGTAAATTAATGAATTTTGAAAATTAATGAATTATTGGAAGTTTATTCTGGCCTTGTTTGGCAAGTCAAAAAAAGACTATGGTTGCCAGCTATTGCTTATATTTTGTTTACGATGATGACTTGTGATTTATGTATACATAAATAATAATGTATTATTATATGATTAGGTAATTAAAAATTAAAAATAATATAATATAATATTTATATATAAAATTATGTATACATCTATTGGAGTTGACTTGACTTGGTTAGAGTCTGAGTCGGACTAATCTAAGTCTATGAGCGAAGGAGCTCAGAATCTGCCTGACTTTGCTGGTTCATTTATTTACACCTTATCCCTTTTTCTTTTTATTATTTAAGTTACAATTTTTTGGAAAGTAACTTTTTTAAGGTTTTATAAACGTCTTAGTGCTTCGGATTGTAATTTTCTACTTGAAACTATTCACATCAAATCATAAAGTTGACTTTGGATCTCCTCAACTTATTTAATTTTCCCAAATCACTATTCCTTGCATTAAGAGGAGAAACGAACCAGAAGGAATGCAAAAACTCTTTTGTTACTATTAGATTTACATAAAAAATCATTTAATTTAAGTTTAGCTCAAATTTGTTATATTAAAATTAGTGATATTTTAAGTTTGATTCAAACAAAAAAATATTTAGCTCAGTTTAGTTTTAGTTTATTTCAAATTCATAGTTTAAATTCCCAATTCAAATTTATAATTTAAATTCATTATCAATGCTATGTGCACTAATTTAAATCCACTTTTTCGTTCAACCGATCAAGCCTAACTCAAAATCCCCCACTTATTTAGAATTACTAATTCCTTGTGCCCAAAATGCCCCCACCTACCCACTCGTAATTATATTCCAGCTTCAAAAATATCAATGCTATGTGCACTAAGTACTCAGTTGATTAATACAAAAACATATGATGATGTATTATTATTCAATTGAGTATTTAAAATTGAGTTTGCATAATTTTATTACTTTAAAAAAAATCAGAATTTCAACTTTGGTTAGGCTATTTCATCTTTGTTAAATTTTTTCAATTAGCAGACGAGTTGAGCCATCCACAGATTGCTCACGACTTGGTTCATATCGAGTTAAGTTCAATTATTGTCTAACGGAGCTTGAACTTATTATTTTTGGCTTGGTGAGTTTTTCATCTCATTTTTCAATTCAAATATAACATATTGAATTTTTAAAAGTTCAAAATCTTGCCATTACTATCCCAATATTTTACATTTATCCCTTGAACTTCTTTCACTTGGTTAAACTTTTTTATCATAGGATGAAAGTTTAAATGACCTCTTCAACTCTTAAAATTCACGTAAACCCAACACCAGACTTTAAATATGAAGGATTACTGATAAATATATAGACTACGAGGTTTAACTACAATTTTTTAACCCAAACTTAAACTAGCAATTTTTATCTTAAACTCAGTCTTGATCTTACAACTTTTTAGCTCATCAAACTTGAGCTCAAGTTTGAGTCTCACAAAAACTCAATCGAATCAAGCTTAAACCAAACAATACTTAACTTTATCTCATCTTGACTCATTCTCTTTGAGATGCATGATGAATGTAAACTAGTTTGGATTCAGTCCCACATTAGGAATTGTTAATATAAGTTGCAGAAATCTTTGCTTTTGGTTCAATCTACTTTCTTTGTCACTTTGTGTCTAAGAACAGTTTTTTCAACTCAAGTCTCATTCAACAAGAAGAAAAGCAAAAGCTAAACAACTAATCTTCTCAAAGTCTCCAACCAGGCCACACCGACTACACATTATTTTCCTTCTTCCTTCCTCCACCTTTTTCTCTTCTTCTCTCTTCCCATTTCTCATTTTTTCCTCCAATCTTCCATCCCAAATGGATCCTCATCCTCCCACTTTCTTCACCTTTCCATGGAATTTTCTCTCCATTGTCATCTTCATCACCTCAGCCCACCAGGCTGTCTCTGTTGCCTCAAAATTCCAGGCCTGTGAACCCAAAACTTGCGGTGGCAACCTCACTATAAAGTACCCCTTTTGGGTTTCCGGTGAGCAGGAGTCTTTCTGTGGCTACCCCAACTTTGAAATCACCTGCAATGACCAGAAACCTGTGTTCAACATTTCATCTGAAAATTTCTTCATCAAAGACATCTTCTATGAAAATAGCTCACTTCGTTTAGCCAACTCCATAGCCTATGAGGCCTCATGTCCAACTCCTCTTTACAATCTTTCTCTTAATCAAACTCCATTCAATTTTGTTTCCTCTGATGAAGATCTTTTCTTCTGGTACAACTGCTCCGAGAATCCACCTGCTGACATTGCTTATCCTGTAAGTTGTGCAAGTGATGATGATTCTCACAACTATTCTTTTGCTGGTTTTCACAAGGAATTGTTCCAGAATTATTCCTGCAAGTCCTTCGTTTACGCCCCCCTGAATGTTGAAACCGGCGCCAATCTGTGGTATATGAGTTATACTGACATTCTGAAGATGGGGTTCCTCCTGAATTGGAATGCACATAGTTGCAGCAATTGTGAGGCAAGTGGTGGGCGATGTGGGTTCGATAATGATAAATTCGTTTGCTTTTGCCAAGATAGAACTCATCATAAAACATGCCATGACGGTAAATTTATCAGAGATTTATTCATGTTTCTTTTTTCTTCTATTCATGTTCTTGATTATGTAAGATTTCATTTACATAAACATATAACTTTACTTTAATCCACAGATCATCACATATGGTATAAAGTACTGAATTAAAATTGTTTAGGGTTATAAGAATATCTGAAACACTACCATATAATCTGAATCTATTGTGCTCCTGAAATTACCTGCATGGGAGTGAGTGGTCTTTTGCTTCTAAAATCTCTCTAAATAACAACTATATTATATTGGTTTTGGAAAGGGGACATCAAACATCCATTAAACATTAATACTCTGATATATAATAAGATATTGGACCTTACCATCAAATATTCATTAAACCTTAATACTCACACTAGTGTTGTTTACCTATACTAGTGTTACCTTTGTTAATCAATTAAGCATATCTGTAAACTTGCATTCTACTATATAATTACCCTTAAACCACAATCATAATTTACTGATTCTCTTGCCTTTAATTTTACACTTGTTCTGAGTGCTTCAACTCTGTTTCCTCTCTTCCGAATTCTGTTTTATTGTGTTCTGACATTTTCTTGACTGTGAATGATTCAGGCAGCTCTCTTAATTTGGGACGGAAGCTTGGAATAGGTAACACGGATTTATGAATTGCTTTTGCTCTTCAAAATATCAGAACTTAATCAAGCTTCCGAATCAGAATTTTCTTTTTTTTTTTTTTTAAATTGTTTTTTTAATTTTCAAAATCTCTACAGAAAAACAACTAAGACTAATTCATAACTTATTTCTTATGACAGGTGTTGGTTTTGCAATCATCGGAATGATCATCATAAGTATAATCGTCTGCATATGCAGAAGGAAGAAAATGTCATCAATTATGTCAAACTTCCTGTCCAGGAATTTGACAGAGAACGCAGATTTTGAGGCCTTCATTCGAGATTATGAATCCATAGCTCCTAAAAGATACAGCTACTCAGAAGTTAAGAGAATGACCAACTCATTCAAAGATAAACTAGGCCAAGGAGGTTATGGTGGTGTGTACAAAGGGAAGTCATTAGATGGAAATATTGTAGCAGTGAAGCTCCTAAATGCCTCCAAAGGGAATGGTCAAGAATTCATCAATGAAGTTGCAAGCATTAGTAGAACATCTCATGTTAATGTTGTTAGACTACTTGGTTTTTGTTTAGAGGGCAACAAGAGAGCTCTAATCTATGAATTCATGGTGAATGGTTCCTTGGAAAAATTCATATACAATGAGAAAAATTTGCAGGCTAGTCAATGTTTAGGATGGGAAAAAATGTATGAAATCGCTATTGGAATAGCTCGAGGATTAGAGTACTTGCATCGCGCGTGCAGCACAAGAATTTTGTATTTTGACATAAAACCTCACAACATTCTTCTTGATGAAAATCTATGTCCAAAGATCTCTGATTTTGGCCTTGCAAAATTATGCCTCAACAAGGAGAGCACTGTGTCGATGCTAGTGGCTAGGGGGACAATTGGGTATATTGCTCCAGAAGTATTTAATAGAAACTTCGGAGAAGTTTCGCATAAGTCTGATGTTTACAGTTATGGAACGATGATCCTGGAGATGGTTGGAGGAAGAAAAAGCCAAGATGTTGAAGGTAATCTTCATTCTAGTGAAATGTATTTTCCACATTGGATTTACAAGCATGTTGAGCAAGGCAAAGAGTTAAAATGGCATGGAGTTAATAGCAGTGAAGAAAATGAAATTGCAAAGAAGATGATTATTATTGGTTTATGGTGCATACAGACACGACCATCGGATAGGCCATCCATGAATAAGGCATTAGACTTGTTACAAGCAAGTTCTGAAGACTTGCTAATTCCACCTGAGACTTTTTTATTTTCATCTTCTTCTAGGTCGCCAATATATTCTTCAACTGTATCTATGTCATGAATTAATCCTTGGAAAATGTAATCATATCTTATCTCCTCTCAAAGTAATGATTACATTTTTGCATCTTCTTATATATTCTTCTAGACATGTTGCATCTTCCTAGATAGTGCAATCATATCTTATCTCAAAGTAAAACATTTAAAAACTTACATTTGGATATTTAAATTTAATGTATTAAAATCTAAATATATTTATAAACATAAGATTATACATATATAAAAAAAAAATGATGAACATTGGGTAATTCCTAATGATACTCAAATTTGTTTCAAAATTTTAATTATGTTATTCTGATGGTCAACCAAGAGCCCAAAACCCTTTGATCAAATCTGAAAAGCCAAAAGACTTATTTCCATCCAAGGTTTGACCAATTGGCAAATTTTTATAGGTTAAATTTTAAAAATTTAAATACCAGACTTTCAACCGTTAACAAACATTAACTAATTCCATCATCGGAAAGGGCAAAGAGGACAATTTGAGCAGTAATTAAAATCGTGAGTCCTTGGCTTCTCTTCACCCAAAATATCTGCGGTTTTCTTTCACTGCAGGCTGTATTCTCTCTCTATTCTTTCATCTGGGAAATCAAGATTCGATGTTTATAGTTGATCCAATGGTGAAAATAGATACGCTTTATGATTCTTGATGTAATGATCTATCGATTGAGATGCGTTTGAACTGCTGTTTACAATCTGTCATATTTTGATGGTTACAATCTCTCTATTCGTCCTCGCCTCCTCGGATTATCGAAACTCAGTAAGGCACCCAATCCAACCTGAGCGTGAGGTCCTCTCTATATAATGCATATAGCTAGGATGCAGCTATTATCGTGTGTTCAGTGTTGTGATTATTTTGATAGTTTTTCTGCATGTTGGTTGGTTGATGATGTTGCAAATAACAATGGTGTCTTTGATGTATTCGAGAAAAGGCCTGACTTAACTCCCCAACATTTTCGGTAAGTTTTTTGGTATTTCTTCGCATAATCATCCTGCGTAATGCTTCTCTGATTCTTGAAATATTTGAAGACCCAGTGCAGGAACATGTTTTACCTTGAATTTGGTAAATAAAAAATCACATTGGCAAATTATTATTAATTATGTCGTTTCAACTTGAATTTTTATTTAAAGGGTAATTTTGTATATTCCATTATATAATTACATATAAATTTTAATTAAAATTATGTAAATTTAAAAGGGTATTTTTGTTATTATGTTTATAAAGGGTAAATTAATGAATGATGAAAATTAATGAATTATTGGAAGTTATTCAGGCCTTGCTTGGCAAGTCATAAAAAGACCATATAGTTGCGAGCTATTGCTCATGTTTTGTTTATGATGATGAGTTGTGTTTTATTTATACGCAAATAATAATATATTATTATATAATTAAATAATTAACAATAATATAATATTTATATATAAAATTATGTATATAGAATATTATTATAATATAATAATATTAATAGCTTTAATTTAATATTTTATAAATTTTGAATGAAACCCTATTGAATTTCAATGTAATTTATATATATATTATATTCTCTTATGAATCTGTGAAGATGCATAGAAGGATATTCTATAAATACAATGTGATGAAACATCTCAACCAATTTTTCTTGCTTAATGATGTAACTGTATCCAGCCTCATAACATTCTTCTTGTTGACATAAAGCCTCGTAACATTCTTCTTGTTGAAAAGTTATCCAAAGATCTCTGATTTTGGGCTTGCAAAATTATGCCTTAATAAGGAGAGCATTATATCAATGTTGGAGGCCAAGGGGACAATTGGGCTTAGTGCTCCAGAAATATTTAGTAGAAACTTTGAAGAAGTTTCACATAAATCGAATGTTTATAGCTATGGAATGATGATCCTGAAGATGGTTGGAGGAAGAAAAAGCCAAGATGTTGAAGGTATTCTTCATTCCAGTGAAATGCATTTTCCATATTGGATTTACAAGCATGTTGAGTAAGGCAACGTGTTAAACTGGCATGGGGTTAACAACATTAAGGAAAATAAAATTGCAAAAAAGGATGATTCTTGTTGGTTTATGGTGCATACAGACATGACTATCGAATAAGGCATCCATGAATAAGGTATTAGACATGTTATAAGGAAGTTCTGAAGCATTCTCAATTCCACCTAAGCCTTTATTATCTTCTCCTCCTAGATTGTCAGTATTTTCTTCAACTACATCTATGTTATGAAACAATCCTTGGAAAATAAAATAACTCAATTATATATATATATATATATATATATATATATATATATATATATATATATATGAATATGAGTATTATTGAGTCAACAGCCATCTTTTTCCCAGCCTCTCCGTCTACATATTACAAAATTTTTCACCAGCTCTTTCGACGAAAGATCTGGTGGAGAATTTTCATCTCCATTTCTCCTTAACTACGAATAGTCTTACAAGAAAATTTGACATATATACATCCCATACCTCACCAACTCTCTCTTATCTCTCCCTCACAATGAACAATCTTCTCCACTGCACGATTTTCACAGTCTTCTGCATCTTATTCTTCATCCCTTCATCTCACTGTGACGATGAGCAGTTCGAGATCTGCAGTCGCTTCTACAATTTCTCTTGTGGACCGAATTTTGAGCTGAATATATCTTATCCTTTCTGGGGAAAAGATTGGCATCAGCACTGTGGTCGAGCTGAATTCGAGCTCACATGTGAAGAAGACAGTATTCACCCTGTGCTAAATTCTCCGCCCCAGAAGTTTCGAGTTTTAGCCATCAACACAACTGATCAAACAGTGACAATTTCAAGAAAAGATCTCCCTGGGGACTTTTCTTCTTGCATTGACGGATCCGAAGTTAGCGTCGATTTCAACCGATTTCTCTACAGCTACAGCTCAAACGTTCGAAACCTGAGCTTATTCTATAACTGCACTGATGAAACCCAGCTGGGTCGAAATAATTATACTTGCTATCGGCAGGGAATTGAAGCAAGGAGAGGCTTTTACACCATTGATGACGAGTTGGATTATTTTCCGAATCATACTGAGACTGTAACATGCAGCGAGGTTACAAAAGTACCTATTCGGTTCATTGAAGATCTTGTTTATCATGAACCTCGAGAGTACCAGGAGTGGCTGAAAGCCATTTTAAATGAGGGGTTAGAAGTGAAGTATGAGGCGGAGAACGGACTCTGTCCGGAGTGCCGATTGTCTGGTGGGATATGCGGATCTAGTGAGTTGAATCCAGGGAAATTTTTGTGCCTTTGCCGTGATAAGCCTCATCCTCATACTTGTCCTGGTAAAGGTATGCATGCTCTTCCTTCTCCAATTTTCTTTACTTTTGTAAAGAAAATTAGAGTTCACAATTCCATCCGCAAAACCAAAATTTTGACCCGTTTGGATTTTCCAATAAAAGATAGAAACCAAACTTCTGGGACATAACGAAACAAAAATAAATATGTTTCTGATTTGTGTTCTCTTGGATTTATCATTTCATATAATTTTTATATTCTTATATATTGGATTATCTTAAGAATTTTTAAATTATTATAAATTTACAGTGACACCTAAAAGGGAAAGATTACTCTTACCAAAAAAAAAAAGGATTATTTGGGGACTTTTTTAATTTAACTCAGAAATATCATATTGTTGTTTTAAGTGGGAGAGATTATTTGGGGACTTTAGATTATGACTGGACTGCTTTTTTCAAAATATTTAATTTTTATAGGTGATGTCAAGAATCCATGCTGTTGAACAATTTTAATTGATCTGAATTTTCTTTTTTTTTTCAATTATTTTAGTTTTATATAATTTAATTTTCTTTTCTGGGTCATATTATTCTAATTCACAAAAGCCATATCCACTGACTGGTCACAATCATCCATCGGAGTTGACTTGACTTGGTAATAGTCTGTGTCGGACTAGTCAAAGTTTATGAGCGAAGGAGCTCAGAATCTGCCTGGGTTTGCTGGTTCATTATTTACAACTTATACTTCTCTCTTTCTCCTCTTTTTTTTTTTTTTTTTAAGTTTCAATTTTGGGAAGTAATTTTTTTGAGATAGAGGTTCGAATTCAAATTTTTTACTTGAAACCATTTACATCAAATCATAAAGTTGAGTTTGGTTCTCCTCAACTTATTTAATTTTCCTAAATCACTATTTTCTCGTATTAAGGGGAGATACGAACCGAAAGGAATACAAAAACTCTTTTGTTTGAATTTAATTTAAATAAAAAAATATCCTAATTTAAATTTAGCTCAAATTTGTTATAAAGTACTGAATTAAAATTGTTTAGGGTTATAAGAATATCTGTAACGCTACCATACAATCTGAATCTATTGAACTCCTGAAATTACCTGTATCATAAGGAGTGGTCTTTTGCTTCTGAAATTTCTCTAAATGACAACCGTATTATATTGGTTTTGGAAAGGGGACATCAAATATCCATTAAACATTAATACTCTGATATATAATAAGGTATTAGACCATACCATCAAATATCCATTAAACCTTAGTACTTACACTAGTGTTGTTTACCTACACTAGTGTTACCCTTGCTGAACAATTAAGCATATCTGTAAACTTACATTCTACCATATAATTACCCTTAAACCACAATCATAATTTACTGATTCTCTTGCCTTTAATTTTACACTTGTTCTGAGTGCTTCAACTCTGTTTCCTCTCTTCCGAATTCTGTTTTATTGTGTTCTGACATTTTCTTGACTGTGAATGATTCAGGCAACTCTCTTAATTTGGGACGGAAGCTTGGAATAGGTAACACGGATTTATGAATTGCTTTTGCTCTTAAAAATATCAGAACTTAATCAAGCTTCCGAATCAGAATTTTCTTTCTTTTTTTTTTTTAAATTGTTTTTTTAATTCTCAAAATCTCTACAAAAAAACAACTAAGACTAATTCATAACTTATTTCTTATGACAGGCGTTGCTCCTGCAATAATCGCAATAATCATCATAAGTATAATGCTCTGCATATGCAGAAGGAAGAAAATGTCATCAATTATGTCAAACTTCCTATCCAGGAATTTGACAAAGAATGTAGATTTTGAGGCCTTCATTCGAGATTGTGGATCCATAGCTCCTAAAAGATATAGCTATTCAGAAGTTAAGAGAATGACCAACTCATTCAAAGATAAACTAGGCCAAGGAGGTTATGGTGGTGTGTACAAAGGGAAGTCATTGGATGGAAATATTGTAGCAGTGAAGCTCCTAAATGCCTCAAAAGGGAATGGTCAAGAATTCATTAACGAAGTTGCAAGCATTAGTAGAACATCTCATGTTAATGTTGTTAGACTACTTGGTTTTTGTTTAGAGGGCAACAAGAGAGCTCTAATCTATGAATTCATGGTGAATGGTTCCTTGGAAAAATTCATATACAATGAGAAAAATTTGCAGGCTAGTCAATGTTTAGGATGGGAAAAAATGTATGAAATCGCCATTGGAATAGCTCGAGGATTAGAGTACTTGCATCGCGGGTGCAGCACAAGAATTTTGCATTTTGATATAAAACCTCACAACATTCTTCTTGATGAAAATCTATGTCCAAAGATCTCTGATTTTGGTCTTGCAAAATTATGCCTCAACAAGGAGAGCATTGTGTCGATGTTAGAGGCTAGGGGGACAATTGGGTATATTGCTCCAGAAGTATTTATACGAAACTTTGGAGAAGTTTCACATAAGTCTGATGTTTACAGTTATGGAATGATGATCCTAGAGATGGTTGGAGGAAGAAAGAGCCAAGATGCTGAAGGTGCTCTTCATTCTAGTGAAATGTATTTTCCGCATTGGATTTACAAGCATCTTGAGCAAGGCAAAGAGTTAAAATGGCATGGAGTTAATAGCAGTGAGGAAAATGAAATTGCAAAGAAGATGATTATTGTTGGTTTATGGTGCATACAGACACGACCGTTGGATAGGCCATCAATGAATAAGGTATTAGACTTGTTACAAGCAGGTTCTGAAGACTTGCCAATTCCACCGGTGCCTTTTTTATCTTCATCTTCTTCTAGGCCACCAATATATTCTTCAACTGTATCTATGTCATGAATTAATCCTTGGAAAATGTAATGCATAGGTTTCCTTTTGTAGTCTCTATAACTAACATGGCAAAAATTAATAGTTTACAAAGGGCCTTGTGAACCAATCATGTTTGTTTGCACACTATTGAAAGGGGAAGATAAACTACCATTTCTTCCACTAATGCAACTAATTTTGTTCAAGGCTAGGCCACCACCACCCTGATTCTATCTTAAGCGGTGATGTTTTCTCTCACACTTATATACTTCTATCCAACTTAATTTTCAATCAATATGAGATCCTCAACTATCATCTCCTTATCATACATTGGATTGGGTCATTAGTCTAATATTATTCACAACAAACCTAACAACCTGGACAACCAATAAGTAAAAGAGACACAAACCTTCCCTCATTACAACCAAGCCAACCAGGGAGTAAAGAAGTCAGAACATGGGAAGGGATTTTACCAAACAAGGGAGTAAAGGAGACAAAAGATGAGAGGAGGGATTTTACCAAATAAGGGAGTAAAGGATATAATGAGTTCCAAACTAGAGAGTAAAGGAGATGGAAATCAGTGGGATTTTACCAAAGTTGGAGTTAGAATGACATGAATCACTAATTTCCCTTGGAGTTTGGATAAAATTGTTATTAAATCATAGATTTTGATACCACTTGTTAGGTCACCAACAAAAGTGGTATTGAGTCTCACCCACGGTGAGGTTTTCCCTTGTATTTATATACTCATATCCAACTTAATTAATTCCCAACCAATGTAGGGTACGCAACGTTAAACAAGAAAGTTCTGTAGAGATTTTCTTCGATTTCTTTTGGTAGTTAGCCAAACATTGTTCCAACTAAATCTGGAAAAAAATCCTTCCACTGTTTCACAATGATACAGTTGGCATATAGCCTTTTGTCATCACAGCAGAAAAGGAAGCAGATGCAGAAACAAGAAACTTATGGCATAAGCCCAGTTTGATTTCTGATAATAAAATCATTCTATTGAAAACTTTATGTGCAATCAAGTGGAGAAACATGAAATTAAAACAATCTCTTAATCAAGCAATTGTTAACATCTATATAGCACGAAAACAGAGCAGAAGCGGAAAAGCTGAAACACAATTTCTAAAAAATATTAAAAACGGAAATGAGAAAAATATATAAGCATGAAAAATATCGAGGTTTTTATAAATTCCAAATTTCGCATAAATAAAATCCACTAAAGTAAATTTGACACAGAATAAACATATGCTTTCTTGGCAAAAGATTTTAGGATCAAACGATTTGATTATCCTATAGACATCAACTCTGAACTTCAAAAGTTCAGATTGTGTCAAAACAATCACAACTCTAAGTAATCACAAACACCAAAACTAATATTTCGTCAAAGCAATCACAAAAATTATATTTCGTCAAAACTACCACAAATTTCCGCCAAAACAATCGATTATTGGTGTCCATAACGCAAGAACAACAAAACCAAATCTTAGTAATCGAATAAATTTGACTAACTAGACATGCTCTTTGTCGAAGCCAGTCTTTTCGAGTATTTGTTGAGTCGCCGACAATTGGAGAAGCTGGAGATGGAAAGGAGATGAGTTGAATCACACTGGAGAGGAAGGTAGTGTCGATTGCTGGAGATGAATCTGAGACATGAGGGTTACAGTTTAGACAAAGGTTTTGGTTGAAGAAGGTAAAGGTATTAGTTTAATCTCGTGAACGATGTCTAAATATGTTTTCTTTATATAGTGATTCAGAATATAGATAGATATTTTTTATCTAGAACCTACATTACAAATGACCGTTGACCAATAATAAAATTATTTATATAAATAATTATATATTATTGTATAATTATATATTTATTTATCTCATATTAAAATTATCTAATTATATAATAATATATTATTATTTAAATAATATTTTGCACATATAATTACTTTTTAGTAAATTCAATTATTTTTATCTTCGTAGGTATATTACTTTACAGTTATTATGAGATTATTCATATATAAAAAGATAAACATTCGGTAATTCCTAATGATACTCAAATTTGTTTCAAAATTTTAATTATGTTATTCTGATAGTCAACTAGGAGACCAACCCTTTGATCAAATCTGAAAAGCCAAAAGACTTATTTCCATCCAACGTTTGACGAATAGGCAAATTTTTACCGTTAAATTTTAAAAATTTAAATACCAGACTTTCAACCGTTAACTAACATTAACTAATTCCATCATAGGAAAGGGTAAAAATGACAATTTGGGCAGTAATTAAAAACCTGACTCCTTGGCTTCTCTTCACTCAAAATATCTGCGGTTTTCTCTCACTGCAGGCTCTATTCTCTCTCTATTCTTTCATCTGGAAAATCAAGATTCGATGTTTATAGTTGATCCAATGGTGAAAATAGATACGCTTTATGATTCTTGATGTAATGATCTATCGATTGAGATGCGTTTGAACAGCTGTTTACAATCTGTCATATTTTGATGGTTACAATCTCTTTATTCGTCCTCGCCTCCTCGGATTATCGAAACTCAGTAAGGTACCCAATCCAACCTGAGCGTGAGGTCCTCTCTATATAATGCATATAGCTAGGATGTAGCTATTATTGTGTGTTCAGTGTTGTGATTATTTTGATAGTTTTTCTGCATGTTGGTTGGTTGATGATGTTGCAAATAACACTGATGTCTTTGATGTATTCGAGAGAAGGCCTGACTCAACTCCCCAACATTTTCTTTACATAATAATCGTGTGTAATGCTTCTCTGATTCTTGAAGTATTTGAAGACCCAGTGCAAGCCTTTGAGGATGGAACATGTTTTACCTTGAGTTTGGTAAATAAAAAAATCACATTGGCAAATTATTTTTAATTATATTGTTTAAACTTGAATTTTTATATAAAGGGTAATTTTGTATACTCTTTTATATAAATACATATAAATTTTAATTAAAATTATATAAATTTAAAAAGATATTTTTGTTATTATGTTTAAAAAGGGTAAATAAGTAATTTACCTTTTAAATTAACAAAATACACTTAGATTGTATGATAGTTATATATTTAAATTTTTAAAATTAATAAATAAAAATGTGTCAATACATCAAATCTAAAACCATTGTCTTAAAGTTATTCAGGCTTTATTTGGCAAGTCATAATAAGTAGTGTTTATTTTTAATTTTATATATAAATAATAATATACAATTAAAAATTAAAAATAAAATAATATTTAATTATATAATAATATATTATTATTTTTATATAAAATTATATATATAATATTATAATATAATAATTGAAATAATTTTAATTTTATATTTTACAAATTTTGAATAAAATCCTATTGAATTTCAATATAATATATATATTATATTATATTATCTTATAAATCTACAAAGGTGCATAGAAGGACATTATATAAATACAATGTGATAAAATATCTCAACCAATTTTTCTTGGTTAATGATGTAGCTGTATCCAGTCTAATCAATAATTAATTATTGGAAGGTTTGTGCAAAGTCCAAATCAAGGTGGAACCCACCAAGCTATTTTAGTGGTAGAAAATAAGTGGGATGTTGGCCTAATTAATTTTCGGCCAATTTTGGACACGAAGGAGATAAGCAATTTTAAGTTTGTTCCCAAAGATTGAGAATTGCAGGATGGAATTGGAGGCTTCGGTCATTGAGTTGTTTGTGGTTTGGAAATCTTCAATCCATTATAGGGTTAATGTAACAAAACAATGTTATCTATAGTCCGGTTTAAGTATTTAATTGAATACTTAGATGATATATTATAATATGATTAAATATTATTTTATTTATAATTTAAAGTCAAATTTTTATTTGATGATACATTAGTTAAGTATTTAATTAATTTTTTAAAATTATATACGTATAATTTGATCAAACGTAAAATTCAATTCGTATTAGCATATTTCGAAGTTTAAGCGAAGGAAATTACAAGTGACAAAAGTTAAACATTCTCTATCAAATTGTTTGACAAAGTAATGACCCAAATATACAAGGGTAGATTATAAATTTGGGAAAATTACGGAGAAAAAAATAATGATAAAATTTGATAAATTAAGAAGTATAAATAATTATTGTATTTGGTTATAGGTAATACAAAAATATTAGTATATTATTTTATTTAAATATTTTTAGATATAATTATTTTAAAATATTTTTTATATTATTTATTATATTAATTGAAAATAAGATTATCATTGTCCTAAAAAATTGATAATTAATAAATAAGGATACATTATAATAAAATAAAAATTATTTTAATAACCATTTAATATTTAAAGACAAAATAATAATTAAATTACTTTTTATATTATATATTATATTATTATTGATAATAAAATATTATTAAAATTTTTTATTATTTATAAATTAAATTAAATAATATAAATAATAAAAAATATATTATCAAAATAACCGTAAATTCTAATCAACACAACCTCAAAGTGAAGGAAAATGAAGAGCCATTGCATAATTGAGTTATCAAAATTCAAGGAGATAGTCAGTCAATCTAGTAAATTAATGCAGCTCTGGCCCTCTTCTGTTCTCTCTTTCGCCCGCCTTTCCAATTTCATCACATTTTCTCCGGCATAAGCATCCCATACCTCACCAACTCTCTCTTATCTCTCCCTCACAATGAACAATCTTCTCCACTGCATCATTTTCACAGTCTTCTGCATCTTATTCTTCATCCCTTTATCACACTGTGACGATGAGCAGTTCGAGATATGCAGTCGCTCCTACAATTTCTCATGTGGGCCGAATTTTAAGCTGAATAATATATCTTATCCTTTCTGGGGAAAAGATAGGCCACCGCAGTGTGGTCGAGCAGAATTCGAGCTCACATGTGAGGACATCTATCACCCGATACTAAATTCTCCGCCCCAAAAGTTTCGAGTTTTATACGTCAACACAGCTGCTCAAACAGTGACAATTTCAAGAAAATATCTCCCTCGGAACTTTTCTTATTGTGTTGACAGATCCGAAGTTAGCGTTGATTTCAACCGATTTCTTTACAGCTACAGCTCAAACGTTGGAAACCTAAGCTTATTCTTTAGCTGCACTGATGAAACCCAGCTGGGTCCAAATAATTATACTTGATATCAGCTTGGAATTAAAGCGAGGAGAGGCTTTTACACCATTGATGACGAGTTGGATCATTTTCCGAATCATACTGAGACTGTAACATGCAGCGAGGTTACAAATGTTCCAATTCGGTTCATTGAACATCTTGTTTATCAGGAACCTCGAGAGTACCTGGAGTGGCTGAAAGCCATTTTAAATGAGGGGTTAGAAGTGAAGTATGAGGCGGAGAACGGACTCTGTTCAGCATGCGGATCTTCAGGCGGGATATGCGGATCTAATGTGTCAAATCCGGAGGAATTCGTGTGCCTTTGTCGTGATAAACCTCACCCTGATATTTGTCCTGGTAAAGGTATGCATACTCTTCCTCCTTTATGTTTTTGTATAGAGGACAATTCACATCACAAAATCAAATTTTTAGCTTGTTTGGATTTTCTCATAAAGATCAAAACAATAAATAAAATCTCTATAACCAAAAAAATGATAAAAATAAAAATAAAAATATTTCTAATTTTTTCTCACTCTAATTTATCTTTTTATCTATTTTTTTAAATTTTTATATATTAGATTATCTTAAGCAAATTTTAAATTACAATAAATATAAAGGAATACCTAAAGGAAAGATTATTTGGGAACTTTTTTTAATTTAACTCAGAAATATCATATTTTTGTTCAGATTGCGACTGAACTGCTTTTCTCAATATATTTAATTTATATAGGTGATGTCAAGAGTCCGTGATGTTGAACAATTTTGAAAACAATTTTAATTTTGTTATAAATAGAATGGAATTAATTTAACAGTGGAAACTGTAACTAAAATTTTATTAAAGGAATTGAAGGAAGGCTTCCGAAATGAGATAAGAAGCAAAAGGAAGAAGCAAGAAAGCTTAATTGAAGGAATTATCTTTTTACATGAAGAGAGGAGGGGGGGTATTTATAGCAATTTGCCGCTCCTCCAGTCAACAAAAATGGCAAATTTTCAAGCCAATTTTCTAAGGCATTTAATGCCTTCCCATTCTAGTTTTCAACTTTCACTGCATGTGGTGAAAAATTCATCAGATATGCAGTACTCTCCCTTGGATTTCTACCACTTACAGATAATTATATTAATTTTACTAAGAAAAAACTTAGTGTGATAAAAACCAAAGCAAAAGAACATAATTATTAAATGTCTTGTAAGTTGGCATTGGACGTGCTTAAACTCTCTCATTAAAAACCTTACTAGGAAAACCCAGTGGGACAAAACCTAGTGAAGAAAAAAAGAGTATAGTGCACCGTTTGTCCAATATTTGATAAACTTCAAAATTTTGCTTGATGAATGCTCCCCCTCTTTGTAGTAGAATTAATTTGATTGCTTATTGAGCCGCTACTTACCAATGTTATACACTAACTTCTCAAATGTTGATGTCGGTAGTGTCTTAGTGAACAAATCTACAAGATTCTCACTGGATCTTATTTGCTTGACATCAATCTTTTTACTCTGCTGAAGCTCATGAGTGTAAAAGAATTTTGGTGAGATATGTTTGGCTCTGTCTCCTTTGATGTGTCCACCTCTAATTTGGGCAATACATGCTGCATTATCTTTATATAATATGGAAAGAGTGTCTGTTGTAAAAGAAAGACTGCATGCATGTCGAATATGATGGATAACAGACCGTAACCATATACATTTTCGGTTGGCTTCATGTAGAGCTAAAATTTATGAATGATTTGAAGAAGTTGCAACTAAGGTCTATTTGGTGTTATGATATAGCTGTGTTATTATAAGCGAAAACATATCCCGTCTGTGAACGGGCCTTATCGGGGTTAGAAAGATAACCAATATCTACATATCCAACCAAACTAGGATTTTTAGGGGATTTGACAGAATAGAATAATCTCAAATCTCTAATTCCACATAGGTATCGAAATATATGTTTGATTCCGTTCCAGTGGCGACGAGTTGGTGTAGAGCTAAATCGGACCAATAAATTAACTATGAAGGATATATCCAGTCTCGTGTATTGGGCCAAATATAATGTCTTCCCATTGGCATTAAGATATGGTACTTCAGGACCAAGTATCTTTTCATCTTCTTTTTTAGGATGAAATGAGTCTTTTTTTGGATCAAGAGACTGAACAACCATTGGGGTGCTCAAAATATAAGTCTTATCCATATTAAAGCGTTTTAATAATTTTTCAATATACGATGATTGATGGATAAGTATTCCATTTGAATTGTACTCGATCTACAAGTCGAGACAATATTTTGTTTTTCCCAAATTCTTCATTTCAAATTCTTTTTTCAGATATTCAGTAGTTTTTGAGAGCTCTTTAGGAGTCCCAATTAAATTCATGTCATCAACATAAACTGCTATAATAGCAAATCCCGATTCTGACCTTTTGATAAAGATACATAGGCATATAGGTTCATTCACATAGCCCTCTTTTTTCAAATATTCACTGAAGCGATTGTACTACATACGTGCGGATTATTTTAATTTGTACAATGATCTTTGTAATTTAATTGTGTACATGCCTCTTGAATTGACCCTTTTTGCTTAAGACAATTTGTATCATTCAGAGAGTTTCATGTAAATTTTAGTATCCAAATTTTCATACAAATAAGCAGTAACTACGTCCATTAGACGCATATCCAGTCCTTCAGAGATTATTAAACTGATTAAATATCTGAATGTGATTATATCCATCACAGGTGCATATATTTTATCAAAATCTATACCGAGCCTTTGGGAAAAGCCTTGGGGTCTTGAGGTGTTGGAACTACAAACCCAAACACTTAACGTTTTTTTAGAGAAGCTAATTTTACTTGAATTGCTTCTTCCCATTTAGGCCAATCATATATTTGTTTGCACTCAGCCACAGTACGTGGGTTCAAAATCATCATCATTCAGAAATTTCAGTAGCTACTGTAAATGAGAATATATCATCAATTATAATTGTTTTACAATTTCATATCTCTCATGTATGAACATAATTTAAAGATATTTCAATATTCTCATTTTCCTGTTCTTCAGGATTTTATACCATTTCAGGGGTTTGTGTCATTTCAGGGGCTTGAGTCTCTTCAGAAACTATAACCTCTTCTGGAGGAATATTAGAGAGTATGGATTTTTCAATTATCTTAAGATCATTATAATTGATATTTGTTTGATTAGTTGCCTTTCTTTTTTGAGAAACAGTGTCCTTCGATCCAACAGGTCTACCACGCTTCTGGCGTGAGGTAGATTGATCAGTCATGGCACGAATGTACTGTTCAATAGTCACATTGATTCTTGTTGGTGCATTAACAGCTGGAACATGTGATCTTGTCACTTTTGTCATATCTACAAATGCATCAGACATTTGGTTGGCAATCATTTGTAAACGCACTATCCTCTGTACTTTAGTTTCACTTTGGGATGTGCAAAAATCTAAATGAGACATGGTAGGTACATACCAAGTAAGTTCAAGCCTAAATTTAAGAGGTATTTTCTTTTCCCCTAAAGATGGGAAAGTTGTCTTATCAAAGTGACAATCTGTAAATCGTGCAGTAAAAAAATCACCTGTTGTGAGGTAGATTGATCAGTCATGGCACGAATGTACTGTTCAATAGTCACATTGATTCTTGTTGGTGCATTAACAGCTGGAACATGTGATCTTGTCACTTTTGTCATATCTACAAATACATCAGACATTTGGTTGGCAATCATTTGTAAACGCACTATCCTCTGTACTTTAGTTTCACTTTGGGATGTGCGAAAATCTAAATGAGACATGGTAGGTACATACCAAGTAAGTTCAAGCCTAAATTTAAGAGGTATTTTCTTTTCCCCTAAAGATGGGAAAGTTGTCTTATCAAAGTGACAATCTGTAAATCGTGCAGTAAAAAAATCACCTGTTAATGGCTCCAGGTATCTGATAATGGATGGTGAATTATATCTAACATATATTCCTAAACGACGTTGGGGTCCCATTTTTGTGTGTTGATGAGACGCAATAGGGACGTATACAACACAACCAAATATTCTCAAATGAGATACAATAGGTTAGTAACCAAGAACCAATTGTAGAGGAGAATATTGATGATAAGAAGAAGGTCGCAAACGAATTAACATTGTAACATGTAATATAGCATATCCCCACATAGAAGAATGTAATTGACTTTTTAGTAATAAAGTACGTGCAATTACTTGGAGTGATTTGATAAGAGACTCAGCTAATCCATTCTGTGTGTGGACATGTGGGATTGGATATTCAACCTCAATCCCCATAGACATGCAATAATCATCAAATATTTTGGATATAAATTCACCAGCATTATCTAGCCGTATTGACTTGATCAAATAATCTGTGAAATGTGCTTTTAAATTGATAATTTGTGCTAACAGATTAACAAATGCAACATTTTGAGTAGGCAATAAACAAACATGAAACCATCGTGCAGATGCATCAATTAAGACCATAAAATAAAGAAATGACCCACTTGGTGGATGAATGGATCCACATATATCCCCTTGAATCCTTTGTAGGAATTATGGGGATTCACCTCCAATTTTGGAGAGAGATGATCTTATTACTAATTTGCCTTGAGAACATGCGGTGCAAAATTGTTTACTGGACGATAAAATTTTATGATTTTGTAATATATGTCTATGTGAATTTTCAATAATTCTACGCATCATTGTAGATCTTCGGTGGCCTAAACGATCATGCCAAAGCATAAATGCTTTTGGATCAATGAACTTCTGGTTCGATACTGCATAGGTTTCAATTGTCTTTATGATTGTATAATACAATCCAGATGATAAAGCAGACAGTTTTTCTAATATAAGTCTTCTTTCGGAGACATTACTAGTTATATAGATGAATTCTTCACCATTTTCACTCATGGTTTCAAGATGATAACCATTTTTTCTTATGTCTTTAAAACTCAGTAGATTTCTTTTGGATTTACTTAAATATAATGCATTATTGATGCTTAATTTGGTCTCATTGTTTAACATAATTGTGGCTCTTTCGGAGCCTTCTATCATATTAATTGATCCTGATATGGTATTTACTTTAGCTTCAATTAATGCTAAAGTTAAGAAAAATTTCTTTTCCTTGAGAATTATGTGTGTTGTTATACTATCCACCAAACACATGTCTCCTACATCAGCTTTTGAAGCCAACGCTTCAATTTTGGAGTCTATTTCCTTTCATTTAAAAATTACGTTAGTTATAATGTACACAAAATATTGAAAGGAAGAGAACATGATATTGAAAGATAAAATAATATTTATGACTCCAAAATATATATGATGGACTTATGAAAATTTGGGCATTCTGATCACTATTCAAGTGACCCATATTATTATTCTTTGAAAGAAGATTTGAAATATCAAAAATTATTAGATCGACAAGATCTAACTTATTAAAAATTTAATTCTTATGGATGCTTAATATAGATCCATCCAATGTTTGTGTGTACTACAAGTACACCACCAATGATATTTATAACCACACTTATTGTTTTATGGGTTACTCTACATTATAATTTATTTTGTCTCAGTCTTAGTCCACTTCTGGTAGTGTGATTGAGATTTTTTGTTATTTCTCATATCCATGATAACTACTTCTGGTAGTTGTATTCACTTCAAGGAACGATGTATAACGGAAAAATATTAATTCAAAATTTTCTTTTTTGATATTGCTACTACAAGAGCATAAAATAAAATATAGGAAATATTTTATCTTTCATATTCAGGAAAAGATTCTGAACATCATAGAGTTATAATAAATTATAGAGTCATTGGGAATATTACTGAATCTAATATTCACATCTATCTTTCAAATTTCTCCACAAATTTAATGGTTTATCATTATATTCACATTTCGGCTTGCAATCCTTCAGGGATATGATGCTGAAAAATAATAGTCTTTATTTGTCTTTCTAGGACATTTATTTGGTCAATTTTTCAAGGCTCATAAATTCTAGGTGGAGACTCATGTAAAAAGTCTATTTAATATTATCCATCCAATTTTAGGAACTCCAAGTTCAATTATTATCATATTTACAAAACTTTTGGTTTTATAAATAATATATATGAGTTAATCTTTGAAACTTCAGGTTTAAATATTATCTCATATTTACAAAATAGCTCATTTTGTAGGAGAAATATTGGGATTAATTTTGGAAGCTTCAGGTCCATATATTATCTCATATCTACAAAATTTCTGGTTTTGTAATTAGTATTCAGAATATTATAATACGTATTTTGATTATATTTTGGACTTCAAGTCTATATTTTTCACACTTTATGCAAACTTCAAGTTGTAAAGATTATATCATTATAAAGACTTTGATGAAACTTGAGACTTCTGGCCCATATATATGTATTCTCATGATTTTACAAATTTCAAGTTACAAATTGTAAAACTTGGGACTTTGAACCCATATATATATATTCTCACGATTTTACAAGCTTCGGGTTATAAATCAGATTTAATTATTATAATAAAAATAAAGATTCAGATAAATAAATATTCAAATAAATTGAATACAATTACTATAATAAAAATAAATATTCAAATAATATCAGGACTTCTGATCCAGATTATTGGTTTTGGTAAGCTTCAAGTTACAAATGATATTTATGACTTCAGGTCTAAATTTATGATTTCGTAAACTTCGGGTTACGAATGATGTTCAAGATTTCAGATCCAGATTCATGATATTCAGGACCGCAGGTCCAAATTCATAATTTTGTAAACTTCAAGTTACAAATAAGATTTAGAACTTCGGATCCAGATTTATGATATTCCAGACTTCAGGTATAGATTTATAATTTTGTAAACTTCAGGTTACAAATAATATTCAGGACTTCGGGTCTAGATTTATGATATTCCAGAATTCAGGTCTAGATTCAAGGGTTTCAGGACTTCAGGTCCAGATTTACAATTTTGTAAACTTCAGGTTGTAAATAAGATACAATTATAAAAAAAAATTAAATAGAAGCATAATAGAAATTAAAAGATAACTGGGATATCCGTATTTATAATATATAAGCAGTACAACGATATAACGGAAAGATTATAATATACCTGAGCTGATCGTGCTGATAACGTATTATAAATAGAATGGAATTAATTGAATGATGGAAACTATAACTAAAATTTTATTAAAAGAATAGAAGGAAGGCTTCCGAAATGAGATAAGAAGCAAAAGGAAGAAGCAAGAAAGCTTAATTGAAGGAATTATCTTTTTACATGAAGAGAGGAGGGGGTAGGGCTGGACTCGAGCTGAGCCAGCTCGAGCTCGAGCTCGGCTTGGTCGAGCCCGAAAGGAGTCGGGCTTGGCTGAGCTCGAGTTGAGCTCGAGCTAGCTCAAGTTGGCTCAGTAGATTTTTTTTTAAAATTTTTTATACAAAACGACATCGTTTTGAGTAATATATATTAAAAACGATATCGTTTTGATAACGAAAAACGAGTTGAGCCAAACTCGAGCTCAAAACCAGTCGGTCTTAGTCGAGCTCGAGCCAAACTCGAGTCACCCATATATGAACCAAACCGAACCGAACTTGAGCCTCGAATCCAGCCCTAGGGGGGGGTATTTATAGGCAATTTGCCACCCCTCCAGTCAACAAAAATGGCAAATTTCCAAGCTAATTTTCTAAGGCATTTAATGTCTTCCCATTATAGTTTTCAACTTTCACTGCATGTGGTGGAAAATCCACCAGATATGCAACAAATTTTTCTGATTTTTCTTTTTTTTTTTTCAATTATTTAAGTTTTATAAAATTTAATTTTCTTTTCTGGGTCATATTCTAATTCACAAAAGCCATGTCCACTTGCTGGTCATAATCATCTATTGGAGTTGACTTGACTTGGTAATGGTCTGAGTCGGACTAGTCAAAGTCTATGAGCGAAGGAGCTCAGAATCTGCCTGACTTCGCTGGTTCATTTATTTACACCTTATCCCTTTTTTTTTTTTTTTTTTTTGTTAAAGTTACAATTTTGGAAAATAACTTTTTTTAAAGGTTTTATAAACGTCATAGAGCTTCGATTGTAATTTTCTTTGTCACTTTATGTCTAAGAACAGTTTAGCTTTAGTTTGTTTTAACTTTGATTTAAACAAAAAATATTTAATTTAGTTTAGTTTTAGTTTATTTTAAGTTTGAGTCTCGCAAAAACTCAATCGAATCAAGTTTAAACCAAATAATACTTAACTTTATCTCATCTTGACTAATTCTCTTTGAGATGCGTGATGAATGTAAACTAGTTTGGATTCTGTCCCACATTAGGAATTGTTGATATAAGTTGCAGAAATCTTTGCTTTTGGTTCAATCCACTTTCTTTGTTACTTTGTGTCTAAGAACAGTTTTTTCAACTCAAATCTCATTCAACAAGAAGAAAAGCGAAAGCTAAACAACTAATCTTCTCAAAGTCTCCAACCAAGCCACACCGACTACACATTATTTTCCTTCTTCCTTCCTCCACCCTTTTCTCTTCTTCTTTCTTCCCATTTCTCATTTTTTCCTCCATTCCTAAATGGATCCTCATCCTCTCACTTTCTTCACCTTTCCGTGGAATTTTCTCTCCATTGTCATCTTCATCACCTCAGCCCACCAGGCTGTCTCTGTTGCCTCAAAATTCCAGGCCTGTGAACCCAAAACTTGCGGTGGCAACCTCACTATAAAGTACCCCTTTTGGATTTCCGGTGAGCAGGAGTCTTTCTGTGGCTACCCCAACTTTGAAATCACCTGCAATGACCAGAAACCTGTGTTCAACATTTCATCTGAAAATTTCTTCGTCAAAGACATCTTCTATGAAAATAGCTCACTTCGTTTAGCCAACTCCATAGCCTATGAGGCCTCATGTCCAACTCCTCTTTACAATCTTTCTCTTAATCAAACTCCATTCAATTTTGTTTCCTCTGATGAACATCTTTTCTTCTGGTACAACTGCTCCGAGAATCCACCTGCTGACATTGCTTATCCTGTAATCTGTGCAAGTGATGATGATTCTCACAACTATTCTTTTGCTGGTTTTCACAAGGAATTGTTTCAGAATTATTCCTGCAAGTCCTTCGTTTACGCCCCCCTGAATGTTGAAACCGGCGCCAATCTGTGGTATATGAATTATGCTGACATTCTGAAGATGGGGTTCCTCCTGAATTGGACTGCACATAGTTGCAGCAATTGTGAGGCAAGTGGTGGGCGATGTGGGTTCAATAATGATATATTCGTTTGCTTTTGCCAAGATAGAACTCATCATAAAACATGCCATGACGGTAAATTTATCAGAGATTTATTTGTGTTTCTTGTTTCTTCTATTCATGTTCTTGATTATGTAAGATTTCATTTACTTAAACACACAACTTTAATTTAATCCACGGATCATCACATAGAGTATAAAGTATTGAATTAAAATTGTTTAGAGTTATAGGAATATCTGAAACGCTACCATACAATTTGAATCCATTGAGCTTCTGAAATTTCCTACATCGGAGTGAGTGGTCTTCTATTCTTGAAATCTCTCTAAATAACAACTATATTATATTGGTTTTGGAAAGGGGACTTCACCAATATATAGTAGGGCATTGAACCTTATCATCAAATATCCATTCAACCTTAATACTCATACTAGTGTTGTTTACCTATACTAATGTTACCTTTGTTGATCAATTAAGTACATTTGTAAACTCGCATTCTACAATATAATTACCCTTAAACCACAATCATAATTTACTGATTCTCTTGCCTTTAATTTTACACTTGCTCCGAGTGCTTCAACTCTGTTTCCTCTCTTCCGAATTCTGTTTTATTGTGTTCTGACTTTTTCTTGACAGTGAATGATTCAGGCAACTCTCTTAATTTGGGACGGAAGCTTGGAATAGGTAACACGGATGTATGAATTGCTTTTGCTCTTCAAAATATCAGAACTTAATCAGGCTTCCGAATCAGAATTTTCTTTTTTTTTTTTTAAATTGTTTTTTTTAATTTTCAAAATCTCTATAGAAAAACAGCTAAGACTAATTCATAACTTATTTCTTATGACAGGCATTGTTTCTTCAATAATTGGAATAATCATCATGAGTATAATCATCTGCATATGCAAAAGGAAGAAAATGTCATCAATTGTGTCAAACTTCCTTTCCAGGAATATGACAAAGAATGTAGATTTTGAGGCCTTCATTCGAGATTATGGGTCTGTAGCTCCTAAAAGACATAGCTATTCAGAAGTTAAGAGAATGACCAACTCATTCAAAGATAAACTAGGCCAAGGAGGTTATGGTGGTGTGTACAAAGGGAAGTCATTGGATGGAAATATTGTAGCAGTGAAGCTCCTAAATGCCTCAAAAGGGAATGGTCAAGAATTCATTAACGAAGTTGCAAGCATTAGTAGAACATCTCATGTTAATGTTGTTAGACTACTTGGTTTTTGTTTAGAGGGCAACAAGAGAGCTATAATCTATGAATTCATGGTGAATGGTTCCTTGGAAAAATTCATATACAATGAGAAAAATTTGCAAGCTAGTCAATGTTTAGAATGGGAAAAAATGTATGAAATCACCATAGGAGTAGCTCAAGGATTAGAGTACTTGCATCGCGGTTGCAGCACAAGAATTTTGCATTTTGACATAAAGCCTCACAACATTCTTCTTGATGAAAATCTGTGTCCAAAGATCTCTGATTTTGGCCTTGCAAAATTATGCCTCAACAAGGAAAGCATTGTATCGATGTTAGAGGCTAGGGGGACAATTGGGTATATTGCTCCAGAAGTATTTAGTAGAAGCTTTGGAGAAGTTTCGCATAAATCTGATGTTTACAGCTACGGAATGATGATCTTAGAGATTGTTGGAGGAAGAAAAAGCCAAGATGTAGAAGGTATTCTTCATTCTAGTGAAATGTATTTTCCGCATTGGATTTACAAGCGTGTTGAGCAAGGCAAAGAGTTAAAATGGCATGGGGTTAAAAACAGTGAGGAAAATGAAATTGTGAAGAAGATGATTGTTGTTGGTTTATGGTGCATACAGACTCGACCATCGGATAGGCCATCCATGAATAAGGTATTAGAAATGTTACAAGCAAGTTCTGAAGTGTTGCCAATTCCACGTGAGCCTTTTTTATCTTCATCTTCTTCTAGGCTACCAATATATTCTTCAACTGTATCTATGTCATGAAATCATCCTTGGAAAAATATAATGCATAGGTTTCCTTTTGTAGTCTCTGTATCTGATATGGCAAAAATTAATAGTTTATAAAGGGCCTTGTGAACCGATCATGTCTGTTTGCACAGTATTGAAAACTGAAGATAAACTACAATTTATTCTACTAGTGCAATTAATATTATTAAAGACTAGGCCACCACCACTCTGATTCTATCTTAAGCGGTGAGGTTTTCTCTCATATTTATATACTTATATTCAATTTAATTTTCAATCAATATGAGATCCTCAACTATTATCCTCTTATCACACATTAGACCAGGTCACTGGTCCAATATTACTCATAACAAACCTAACAACTCAGACAGTCAAGAAGTAAAAAAGACAAAAACCTTCCCTCACTACAACCAAGCCAACCAGGGAGTAAAAGAGTCAGAAGATGAGGGGAGGGATTTTACCAAACAAGCAAGTAAAGGAGAAAGAAGATGAGAGGAGGGATTTTACCAAACATGGGGGTAAAGGAGATGATGGGATTACCAACTATCCAACTTAATGCATGATACTCAACTTTCTTTACAGAAACTAAATGTTATATCTCTTACCCGAACATAGATGTGCGATCAAGTGGAGAAACATGAAATTAAAACAATGTCTTAATCAAGTAATTGTTAACATCTATATAGCACAAAAACAGATTTGTAGAAGCGGAAAAGCTGAAACACAATATCTAAAAAATATTAAAAATGGAAACGTGAAAAATATATAAATATGAAAAATATAGAGGCTTTTATAAATTCTAAATTTCACACAAACTAAGCCAACAAATGTAGTGATAAATAAAATCCACTAAAGTAAATTTGACACAGAATAAACATATGCTTTCTTGGCAAAGGATTTTAGGATCAAACGATTTGATTATTCTATAGACGTCATCTCTGAAATTCAAAAGTGCAAAATTCGTCGAAACAATCATATGCTCTAAGTAATAACAAACACCAAAACTAATATTTCGTCAAAACTATGACTAATTTCCGCCAAAACAATCGATTATTGGTGTCCATATCACAAGAACAACAGAACCAACTCTAAGTAACCGAATCAGATTGACTAACTGGAGATGTCGTCTGTCGAAGCCGATCTTTTCAAGCGTTTGCTGAGTCGCCGACAATTGGAGATGGAGAGAAAATGAGTTGAATCAAACTAGAGAGGAAGGAAGCATCGATTGCCGGAGGCGAATTTGAGACATGAGTGTTATAGTTTAAACAAAGGTTTTGGCCGGAGAAGGTGAAGGAATTAGTTTAATGGAAGGTTTAATAGATTTCACTTTCATATGATACTAAATAACTTGGAAAAATTATATATATAAATAATAATTTATAATTATATAATTAAATATTTATTTATTTTACATTAAAATTATTTAATTATATAATAATATATTATTATTTAAATAAGGTTATGCATAAATCACCATTTTTTAGCAAATTCAATTGTTTTTATCTTCTTAGGTACACTATTTCACTCTACAATTATGTTTTTATAAACATAAGATTATACATATATAAAATGATGAACGTTTGATAATTCTAAAAGGCCAAAACATTAATTCCCACCCAAAGTTTGACGTACGTGCAATTTTTTACCTCTTAAATTTTAAGAATTCAAACACTTAGATTTTCAATAGTTAGCCAAGATTAATTAGTTCCATCATAGGAAAGGGTAAAAATGACAATTTGAGCAGTAATTAAAAATCTGACCCCTCGGCGTCTCTTCACTCAAAATATCTGCGGTTTTCTTTCACTGCGGCTCTATTCTCTCTCTATTCTCTCATCTGGAAAATCAAGATTCGATGTTTATAGTTGATCCAATGGTGAAAATAGATACGTTTTATGATTCTTGATGTAATGATCTATCGATTGAGATGCGTTAGAACGGCTGTTAATCTGTCATATTTTGATGGTTACAATCTCTCTATTCGTCCTCGCCTCCTCGGATTATCGAAACTCAGTAAGGTACCCAATCCAACCTGAGCGTGAGGTCCTCTCTATATGATGCATATAGCTAGGATGTAGCTATTATTGTGTGTTCAGTGTTGTGATTATTTTGATAGTTTTTCTGCATGTTGGTTGGTTGATGATGTTGCAAATAACAATTGTGTCTTTGATGTATTCGAGAAAAGGCCGGGCTCAACTTCCGTACATTTTCAGTAAGTTTTTTTCTTTTTCTTTACGTAATAATCGTGTGTAATGGCTTCTCTGATTCTTGAAGTATTTGAAGACCCAGTGCAAGCCTTGGAAGATGGAACATGTTTTACCTTGAATTTGGTAAATAAAAAGATCACAATGGCAAATTATTATTAATTATGTTGTTTAAACTTGAAATTTTATATAAAGAGTAATTTTCTATATTCCGTTATATAATTACATATAAACTTTAATTAAAATTATATAAATTTAAAAGGGTATTTTTGTTATTATGTTGAAAAAGGGTAAATTAATGAATTTTGAAAATTAATGAATTATTGGAAGTTATTCTGGCCTTGTTTGGCAAGTCATAAAAAGACTATGGTTGCCAGCTATTGCTTATATTTTGTTCACGATGATGACCTGTGATTTATGTATATATAAATAATAATATATTATTATATGATTAAATAATTAAAAATTAAAAATAATATAATATAATATTTATATATAAAATTATATATATAATATTATAGTATAATAATTGTAATAGCTTTAATTTAATATTTTATAAATTTTGAATAAAACCCTATTGAATTTCAATGTAATTTATATATATATTATATCCTCTTATAAATCTGTAAAGATGCATATATAAATACAATGTGATAAAATATCTCAACCAATTTTTCTTGGTTAATGATGTAAGTGTATCCAGTCTAATCAATAATTAATTATTGGAAGGCTTGTGCAAAGTCCAAATCAAGATGGAACCCACCAAGCTATTTAGTGGTAGAAAATAAGTGGGCATGTTGGCCTAATTAATTTTCGGCCATTTTGGACACAAAGGAGATAAGCAATTTGAAGTTTGTTCCCAAAGATTGAGAATTGAAAGATGGAATTGGAGGCTTTGGTGATTGAGTTGTTTGTGGTTTGGAAATTTCTATCCATTCTAGGGTTAATGTAACTAAACAATGTTATCTTTAACCCGTATTTAATATTTATTTTATCTATAATTCAAAATTAATTTTTTATCTGATAATACATAGTTTAAAAACCTTAAAATTGTATATATATGATTTTATTAAACGTAAAATTCTATTACTGTTAGCATATTCCAAAGTTTAATCGAAGAAAAATTCCAAGTGACACATTAACAAGTTAAACATTTTCTATCAAATTGTTTGACAACATAATGACCCAAATATACAAGGGTAGATTATAAATTTGGGAAAATTATGGATTAAAAAAAATAGTGATAAAGTGGATGAATCAGAAGTTACAATTAAGTGGAGGATGAAAATGAGGAGTCGTTGCATAATTGTGTAAACAAAATTCAAGAGGGTCAGTCAGTCAGTCAGTCAATCTAGTAAATTAATGCAACTCTGGCCCTCTTCTGTTCTCTCTTTCGCCCGCCTTTCCAATTTCATCACATTTTCTCCAGTATTAGTCAGTCAACAGCCATCTTTTTCTCAGTCTCTCCGTTCACATTATAAAATTTTCCACCATCTCTTTCGACGAAAGACATGGTGGAAAGCTTTCATCTCCATTTCTCCTTAACTTCGAATAATCTTACAAGAAAATTTGACGTATATACATCTCATACCTCACCAACTCTCTCCTATCTCTCCTTCACAATGAAAAATCTTCTCCACTGCATCATTTTCACAGTCTTCTGCATCTTAATCTTCATCCCTTCATCTCACTGTGACGATGCGCTGTTCGAGGAATGCAGACGCATCTACCCTTTGTCATGTGGGTCGCATAGTGAGCTGAATATATCTTATCCTTTCTGGGTAAACGGCCGGTCTCGGCGGTGTGGTCGAGCAGAATTCGAGCTCACATGTGAAGAAGACAGTATTCACCCTGTGCTAAATTCTCCGCCCCAGAAGTTTCGAGTTTTAGCCATCAACACAACTGATCAAACAGTGACAATTTCAAGAAAAGATCTCCCTGGGGACTTTTCTTCTTGCATTGACGGATCCGAAGTTAGCGTCAATTTCAACCGATTTCTCTACAGCTACAGCTCAAACGTTCGAAACCTGAGCTTATTCTATAACTGCACTGATGAAACCCAGCTGGGTCGAAATAATTATACTTGCTATCAGCAGGGAATTGAAGTGAGGAGAGGCTTTTACACCATTGATGGCGAGTTGGATTATTTTCCGAATCATACAGATACTTCAACATGTAGCGAGGTTACAAAAGTCCCTATTCGGCTGATTGATGGTCATGTTAACTCTGAAGCTCGTGAATTCCTGGTGTGGCTGGAAACCAACTTATATATGGGGTTAGAAGTGAAGTATGACGCGGAGAACGGACTCTGTTCGGCGTGCCAATTGTCCGGTGGGATATGCGGATCTACTGAGTCGAATCCGGGGAAATTTTTGTGCCTTTGCCGTGATAAAACTCACCCTCATGCTTGTCCTGGTAAAGCTATGCATGCCCTTCTTTCTTTATTTTTCTTTACTTCTGTACAGAAAATTAGACATCACAATTCGACCCGTAGAACCAAATTTTTGACCCATTTGGATTTTCCGATAAAAAATAGAAACAATTAGATATAATCTCTATTATTATAACAGAAACAAAAATAAATATATTTTTATATTCTTATATATTAAATTATCTTAAAAAATTTTAAATCATTATAAATTTACAGTGACACCTAAAGGGAAAGATTATCTGGGGACTTTTTCAATTTATCTCAGAAATATCATGTTATTGTTTTAAGTGGGAGAGATTATTTGGGGACTTTAGATTGTGACTGGACTGCTTTTCTCAAAATATTTAATTTATGTAGGTGATGTCAAGAATCCATGCTGTTGAACAATTTTAAAAACAATTTTAATTGATCTGAATTTTTTTTTTCAATTATTTTAGTTTTATAAAATTTAATTTTCTTTTCTGGGTCATATTATTCTAATTCACAAAAGCCATGTCCACTGACTGGTCATAATCATCCATTGGAGTTGACTTGACTTGGTAATAGTCTGTGTCGGACTAGTCAAAGTTTATGAACGAAGGAGCTCAGAATCTGCCTGAGTTTGCTGGTTCATTATTTACAACTTATACTTCTCCCTTTCTCCTCTTTTATTTATTTATTTTTTTTAAGTTTCAATTTTGGGAAGTAATTTTGTTGAGATAGAGGTTCGAATTCAAGTTTTTTACTTGAAACCATTTACATCAAATCATAAAGTTGAGTTTGGTTCTCCTCAACTTATTTAATTTTCCTAAATCACTATTACCTCATATTAAGGGGAGATACAAACTGAAAGGAATACAAAAACTCTTTTGTTTGGATTTGATTTAAATGAAAAATACCCTAATTTAAATTTAGCTCAAATTTGTTATAAAGTACTGAATTAAAATTGTTTAGGGTTATAAAAATATCTGTAACGTTACCATACAATCTGAATCTATTGAACTCTTGAAATCACCTGTATCATAATGAGTGGTCTTTTCCTTCTGAAATTTATCTAAATGACAACCGTATTATATTGGTTTTGGAAAGGGGACATCAAATATCCATTAAACATTAATACTCTGATATATAATAAGGTATTAAATTTTACCATCAAATATCCATTAAACCTTAATACTCACACTAGTGTTGTTTACCTACACTAGTGTTACCCTTGCTGAACAATTAAACATATCTGTAAACTTGCATTCTACCATATAATTACCCTTAAACCACAATCATAATTTACTGATTCTCTTGCCTTTAATTTTACACTTGTTCTGAGTGCTTCAACTCTGTTTCCTCTCTTCCGAATTCTGTTTTATTGTGTTCTGACATTTTCTTGACTCTGAATGATTCAGGCAACTCTCTTTATTTGGGACGGAAGCTTGGAACAGGTAACACGGATTTATGAATTGCTTTGCTCTTAAAAATATCAGAACTTAATCAAGCTTCCGAATCAGAATTATCTTTCTTTTTTTTTTTAAATTGTTCTTTTAATTTTCAAAATCTCTACAGAAATACAACTAAGACTAATTCATAACTTATTTCTTATGACAGGCGTTGCTTCTGCAATAATCACAATAATCATCATAAGTATAATGCTCTGCATATGCAGAAGGAAGAAAATGTTATCAATTATGACAAACTTCTTGTCCAGGAATTTGACAAAGAATGTAGATTTTGAGGCCTTCATTCGAGATTGTGGATCCATAGCTCCTAAAAGATACAGCTATTCAGAAGTTAAGAGAATGACCAACTCATTCAAAGATAAACTAGGCCAAGGAGGTTATGGTGGTGTGTACAAAGGGAAGTCATTGGATGGAAATATTGTAGCAGTGAAGCTCCTAAATGCCTCAAAAGGGAATGGTCAAGAATTCATTAACGAAGTTGCAAGCATTAGTAAAACATCTCATGTTAATGTTGTTAGACTACTTGGTTTTTGTTTAGAGGGCAACAAGAGAGCTCTAATCTATGAATTCATGGTGAATGGTTCCTTGGAAAAATTCATATACAATGAGAAAAATTTGCAGGCTAGTCAATGTTTAGGATGGGAAAAAATGTATGAAATCGCCATTGGAATAGCTCGAGGATTAGAGTACTTGCATCGCGGGTGCAGCACAAGAATTTTGCATTTTGACATAAAACCTCATAACATTCTTCTTGATGAAAATCTATGTCCAAAGATCTCTGATTTTGGCCTTGCAAAATTATGCCTCAACAAGGAGAGCATTGTGTCGATGTTAGAGGCTAGGGGGACAATTGGGTATATTGCACCAGAAGTATTTATGCGAAACGTCGGAGAAGTTTCACATAAGTCTGATGTTTACAGCTATGGAATGATGATCCTAGAGATGGTTGGAGGAAGAAAGAGCCATGATGTTGAAGGTGCTCTTCATTCCAGTGAAATGTATTTTCCGCATTGGATTTACAAGCATCTTGAGCAAGGCAAAGAGTTAAACTGGCATGGAGTTAATAGCAGTGAGGAAAATGAAATTGCAAAGAAGATGATTATTGTTGGTTTATGGTGCATACAGACACGACCATCGGATAGGCCATCCATGAATAAGGTATTAGACTTGTTACAAGCAGGTTCTGAAGACTTGCTAATTCCACCTGAGCCTTTTTTATTTTCATCTTCTTCTAGGCCGCCAATATATTCTTCAACTGTATCTATGTCATGAATTAATCCTTGGAAAATGTAATGCATAGGTTTCCTTTTGTAGTCTCTATAACTAACATGGCAAAAATAAATAGTTTACAAAGGGCCTTGTGAACCAATCATGACTGTTTGCACACTATTGAAAGGGGAAGATAAACTACCATTTCTTCCACTAATGCAACTAATTTTGTTCAAGGAGAGGCCACCACCACCCTGATTCTATCTTAAGCAGTGAGGTTTTCTCTCACACTTATATACTTACATCCAACTTAATTTTCAACCAATATGAGATCCTCAACTATCATCCCCTTATCATACATTGGATTGGGTCATTAGTCTAATATTATTCACAACAAACCTAACAACTTGGACAACCAATAAGTAAAAGAGACAAAAACCTTCCCTCATTACAACCAAGCCAACCAGGGAGTAAAGAAGTTAGAACATGGGGAGGGATTTTACCAAACATGGGAGTAAAGGAGATGAGAGAAAGGAGATAACGAGATTCCAAACTAGAGGGTAAAGGAGATGGAAATCAGTGGGGTTTTACCAAAGTTGGAGTTGGAATAACATGAATCATTAATTTCCCATGGAGTTTGGATGAAATTGTTCTTAAACCTTAGATTTTGATACTGCTTGTTAGGTCACCAATAAAAGTGGTATTGAGTCCCACCCACGGTGAGATTTTCCCTCGTATTTATATATTCATATCCAACTTAATTAATTCCCGGCCAATGTGGGGTACACAACATTAAACAAGAAAGTTCTGTTGAGATTTTCTTCAATTTCTTTTGGTAGTTAGCCAAACATTGTTCCAACTAAATCTGGAAAAAATCCTTCCACTGTTTCACAATAATACAGTTGGCATATAGCTTTTTGTCATCACAGCAGAAAAGGAAGCAGATGCAGAAACAAGAAACTTATGGCATAAGCCCAGTTTGATTTCTGATAATAAAATCATCCTATTGAAAACTTTATGTGCAATCAAGTAGAGAAACAGGAAATTAAAACAATCTCTTAATCAAGCAATTAAAACGATTTGATTATCCTATAGACATCAACTCTGAAATTCAAAAGTTCAGACTTTGTCAAAACAATCACAAGCTCTAAGTAATCACAAACACCAAAACTAATATTTTGTCAAAGCAATCACAAAAATTATATTTCATCAAAAATACCACAAATATCTGCCAAAACAATCGATTATAGGTGTCCATGACGCAAGAACAACAAAGCCAACTCTTCGTAATCCAATAAATTTGACTAACTGGACATGGTGTTTGTTGAAGCCAGTCTTTTCAAGCATTTGTTGAGTTGCCGACAATTGGAGAAGCTAGAGATGGAAAGGAGATGAGTTGAATCATACTGGAGAGGAAGGAAGCGTCGATTGCTGGAGACGAATCTGAGACATGAGGGTTACGGTTTAGACGAAGGTTTTGGCTGAAGAAGGTGAAGGAATTAGTTTAATGGAAGGTTTAAGTGATTTCAGTTCCATATGTTCCTAAACAGTCGGAAACATTTCGGACTGACTTGTAATTGCGGAGTTAATCACTAAATTTGAAGATTATCCTATTTAATATAATTAATTTTGATTCAATATAACAGTTTAATTCAAATAGTGTTAATAGAAAAAATGAATTTAACAAAAAAAATATATATATATAGTTGTTTCCCAGAGAAATACTCAAAAACAAAACCAAAGATGAATCTAATCATTACATGATAAATTATTAGTGTCATGAACGATGTCTAAATATGTTTTCTATATATAGTAATTCAAAATATAGATAGATATTCTTTTATCTAGAACCTACATTACAAGTGACCGTTGACCGATAATAAAATTATTTATATAAATAATTTTATATTATCGTATGAATATATATTTATTTATCTCTTATTAAAACTATCTAATTATGTAATAATAGATCATTACTTAAATAATGTTTTACACATATCATTACTTTTTAGTAAATTCAATTGTTTTTATCTTCTTAGATATACTACTTTATAATTATTATGAGATTACATCTCATTTGCATCTTTAACGTACCATTGTTAGATAGTGCAATTATATCTTATCTCAAAGTAAAACGATTAAAAACCTATATTTGGATATTTAGATTTAATGTATTAAAATCTAAATATATTTATAAACATAAGATTATACATATATAAAATGATGAACATTGGGTAATACCTAATGATACTCAAATTTGTTTCAAAATTTTAATTATGTTTTCTGATGGTCAACCAAGAGACCAAAACCCTTTGATCAAATCTGAAAAGCCAAAAGACTTATTTCCATCCAAGGTTTGACCAATTGGCAAATTTTTATACGTTAAATTTTAAAAATTTAAATATCGGACTTTCAACCGTGAACAAACATTAACTAATTTCATCATAGGAAAGGGTAAAAATGACAATTTGGGCACTAATTAAAAACCCGAGTCCTTGGCTTCTCTTCACCCAAAATATCTGCGGTTTCCTTTCACTGCGGGCTCTATTCTTTCATCTGGGAAATCAAGATTCGATGTTTATAGTTGATCCAATGGTGAAAATAGATACGCTTTATGATTCTTGATGTAATGATCTATCGATTGAGATGCGTTTGAACAGCTGTTTACAATCTGTCATATTTTGATGGTTACAATCTCTCTATTCGTCCTCGGATTATCGAAACTCAGTTAAGGCACCCAATCCAACCTGAGCGTGAGGTCCTCTCTATATGATGCATATAGCTAGGATGTAGCTATTATTGTGTGTTCAGTGTTGTGATTATTTTGATAGTTTTTCTGCATGTTGGTTGGTTGATGATGTTGCAAATAACAATTGTGTCTTTGATGTATTCGAGAAAAGGCCGGGCTCAACTTCCGTACATTTTCAGTAAGTTTTTTCTTTTTCTTTACGTAATAATCGTGCGTAATGCTTCTCTGATTCTTGAAGTATTTGAAGACCCAGTGCAGGCCTTGGAAGATGGAACATATTTTACCTTGAATTTGGTAAATAAAAAATCACATTGGCAAATTATTATTAATTATGTTGTTCAATCTTGAATTTTTATATAAAGGGTAATTTTGTATATTCCATTACATAATTACATATAAATTTTAATTAAAATTATGTAAATTTAAAAGGGTATTTTTGTTATTATGTTGAAAAAGGGTAAATTAATGAATTTTGAAAATTAATGAATTATTGGAAGTTATTCTGGCCTTGTTCGGCAAGTCATAAAAAGACTATGGTTGCCAGCTATTGCTTATATTTTGTTCACGATGATGACCTGTGATTTATGTATATATAAATAATAATATATTATTATATGATTAAATAATTAAAAATTAAAAATAATATAATATAATATTTATATATAAAATTATATATATAATATTATAGTATAATAATTGTAATAGCTTTAATTTAATATTTTATAAATTTTGAATGAAACCCTATTGAATTTCAATGTAATTTATATATATATATTATATCCTCTTATAAATCTGTAAAGATGCATATATAAATACAATGTGATAAAATATCTCAACCAATTTTTCTTGGTTAATGATGTAAGTGTATCCAGTCTAATCAATAATTAATTATTGGAAGGCTTGTGCAAAGTCCAAATGAAGATGGAACCCACCAAGCTATTTAGTGGTATAAAATAAGTGGGCATGTTGGCCTAATTAATTTTCGGCCATTTTGGACACGATGGAGATAAGCAATTTGAAGTTTGTTCCCAAAGATTGAGAATTGAAAGATGGAATTGGAGGCTTTGGTGATTGAGTTGTTTGTGGTTTGGAAATCTTCTATCTATTCTAGGGTTAATGTAACTAAACAATGTTATCTTTAACCCGCATTCAGTATTTATTTTATCTATAATTTAAAATCAATTTTTTATTTGATGATACATCGTTTAAATATCTAATTAGTTTCTTAAAATTGTATACATATGGTTTTATTAAACGTAAGATTCTATTACTGTTAGCATATTCCAAAGTTTAATTGAAGAAAAATTCCAAGTGACACATTAACTAGTTAAACGTTTTCTATCAAATTGTTTGATAACGTGTAATGACCAAAATATACAAGGGTAGATTATAAATTTGGGAAAATTATGGATGAAAAAAATAAGTGATAAAGTGGATGAATCAGAAGTTACAATTAAAGTGGAGGAGAAACATGAAGAATCATTGCATAATTGTGTAAACAAAATTCGAGGGGTCAGCCAGTCAGTCAGTCAATCTAGTAAATTAATGCAACTCTGGCCCTCTTCTGTTCTCTCTTTCGCCCGCCTTTCCAATTTCATCACATTTTCTCCAGTATTAGTCAGTCAACAGCCATCTTTTTCTCAGTCTCTCCGTTCACATTATAAAATTTTCCACCATCTCTTTCGACGAAAGACATGGTGGAAAGTTTTCATCTCCATTTCTCCTTAACTTCGAATAATCTTGCAAGAAAATTTGACGTATATACATCTCATACCTCACCAACTCTCTCTTATCTCTCCCTCACAATGAACAATCTTCTCCACTGCACGATTTTCACTGTCTTCTGCATCTTATTCTTCATCCCTTCATCTCACTGTGACGATGAGCTGTTCGAGAAATGCAATGGCTTCTACAATTTCTCATGTGGGTCGGATATTGTGCTGAATATATCTTATCCTTTCTGGGGAAAAGATAGGCCACCGCGTTGTGGTCGAGCAGAATTCGAGCTCACATGTGAAGAAGACCATTTTCACCCTGTGCTAAAATCTTCACCCGAAAAGCTTCGAGTTTTACGCATCAACACAACTGATCAAACTGTGAGAATTTTAAGAAAAGATCTCCCTTGGAACTTTTCTTCTTGTTTTGACAGAGCCAACGTTAGCGTTGATTTCAACCAATTTCTCTACAGCTACAGCTCAAACGTTCGAAATTTAAGCTTATTCTATAACTGCAGTGATGTAACCCAACTGGTTATACATAATTACATTTGTCATCAACAGGGACGTGAAGATAGGAAGGGCTTTTACACCATTGATGACAAGCCGGACATTTTCCCAAATAATACAGGTGCTGTGACATGTAGGGAAGTTACTAAAGTCCCCATTCTGCTCGATATTACTGCACTGCATGAGTCTAGACCTAGTGAGAACCTGCAATGGCTGAGATACATTTTAGATTTGGGGTTAGAAGTGAAGTATGATGCGAAGAACGAACTCTGTTCGGCTTGCCGATTGTCCGGTGGGATATGCGGATCTAATGAGACAAATCATGGGGCATTTTTGTGCCTTTGCCGTGATAAACCTCAGCCTCTTATTTGTCCTGCTAAAGGTATGCATGCTCTTTCTTCTTCATTTTTCTTTACTTCGTACAGGAAATTAAAGATGACAATTCAATATGTAAAATCAAATTTTTGACCGGTTTGGATTTTTCAATAAAAGATAGAAATTTATTGATAGAAATATGAATAGAGATAGATAAAATTTTGACAATAGGGGACATGACAGGGGTGACTTGTCCTCTCTTCAATTTATCCTTTCACATTATTTTTAAATCTTTATATATTAAATAATTTTTAAAAAATTTAAATTATTAGAAATATACAATAACACCTAAAGGGAAAGATTATTTGGGGACTTTTTTAATTTAACTCAGAAATATCATATTAATGTTTTAAGTGGGAGAGATTATTTGGGGACTTTAGATTGTGACTGAACTGCTTTTCTCAGAACATTTAATTTATATAGGTGATGTCAAGAATCCATGCTGTTGAACAATTTTAAAAACAATTTTAATTGCTCTGAATTTTCTTTTTTTTTTTTCAATTATTTAAGTTTTATATAATTTAATTTTCTTTTCTGGGTGATATTCTAATTCACAAAAGCCATGTCCACTGACTGGTCATAATCATCTATTGGAGTTGACTTGACTTGGTAATAGTCTGAGTCGGACTAGTCAGAGTCTATGAGCGAAGGAGCTCAGAATCTGCCTGGCTTTGCTGATTCATTTATTTACCCATTATACTTTTTTTTTTTTATAAGTTACAATTTTGGAAAGTAATTTTTTCAGAGTTTTTATAAATACGATGGAGATTCAAATTTAAACTTTTTACTTGAAACCATTCACATCAAACCATAAAGTTGAGTTTGGTTCTCCTCAAGTTATTTAATTTTCTTGAATCACTATTTCCTCGTATTAAGAGGACATACGAACCGGAAGCAATGCGAAAACTCTTTTGTTCAAATAGAATTTAAATAAAAAATAATCTAATTTAAATTTAGTTCAAATTTGTTATATTAAAATTAGTATTAGTTAAAGTTTGATTCAAACAAAAAATATTTAGCTTAGTTTAGCTTTAGTTTATTTTAAATTCGTAACTTAAATTTATCAATTCTAGTTTGTAGTTCATTGATAAAATGATATTATTTTATTTAAATAATATATAAAACACCATCGTTTTGTAAATGAGACTTAAACTTAAACCACGATTTTGAATTACAAATTTGAATTACTGATTTTAATTATAAATTCGAATCAAACTAAATCCACAAATCTAATCTATAGATTTGAACTCGGATTCAATTGAACTATCCATTATCTCATCAAATCTATGAGGCCCATCCAAATAAACCCTAGTACCCATAAACACAAACTCACTTTAATCAAGCCCACAGTTAAGCCTTCACATCTGCTCTAATTTAACCTTCTCCCTTTCTTGGTTTTGCTTTAATTTAATCCCCATTGCATACATTGGTCTTCTACATCAGTTTATTGTTGTGGTTTATTAACGAAAGTGAATAATGGGTGTCCAAATGTACTTTAGAGACAGTCATTTGACCATTTAATTTTTTGCCAAATGGGATTGAGGATTGGTAGCTTGATGATCACATATTCATTCTCAAACTTGAACTCACTGTCTGACCAAGTCTTCTTCAACCTAAACCCAATTGGAATTTTCTATTTCACATGGCGGGAAGATGAATTTTTCTTTTGATGGGTTTGTTTAAGTATGAAGTCTACTATTTGATTTGATCTTTATCACATGAACGATTTCCTTGAAATCACTTCAAAAATTTCCTTGAAATCATGGAAACCTCTATGAACTTTACTGCCAGATTTACCCAAATATGAAGTGTGGTCCATCACGTAACAGGCAGCAATTAGGTTGCCTTTCAAGATGCACTTTCTCCTTTTATAATATTCCTGAAAGCATGTGTTGTGAGTGAGGAGAATGGTCACCCAAAAGCCGTCTCTCTCTTTTTTTTTTTTTTCCGACTTTTTCGTTCAACTGATCAAGCCTGACTCAAAATCCCCCACTTCTTTTGAATTACTAATTCCTTGTGCCCAAAATTCCCCCACCTACCCACTTGTAATTATATTCCAACTTCAAAAAAATCAATGCTATGTGCACTAAGTACTCAGTTGATTAATACGCAATCATATGATAATATATTATTATTCAATTGAGTATTTAAAATTGAGTTAATATAATTTTATTGCTTTAAAAAAAATCAGAATTTCAACTTTGGTTAGGCTATTTCATCTTTATCAAAATTTTTCGATCAACAGACGAGTTGAGCCATCCATAGATTGCTCACGACTTGGTTCATATCGAGTTAAGTTCAATTATTGTCTGTCAGAGCTTGAACTTATTATTTTTGGTTTGGTGAGTTTTTCATCTCATTTTTCAATTCAAACATAACATATTGTATTTTTAAAAGTTCAAAATCTTGCCATTACTATCCCAACATTTTACATTTCCCCCTTGAACTTCTTTCACTTCATTAAACTTTTTTATTATAGGATGAAAGTTTAAATGACCTCTTCAACTCTTAAAATTCACGTAAACCCAACACCAAACTTTAAATATGAAGGATTACTGATAAATGTATAGACTACGAGGTTTAACTGTAATTTTTTAATCTAAACTTAAACTAACAATTTCTATCTTAAACTCAACCTTGATCTTACAACTCTTTAGCTTGTCAAACTTGAGCTCAAGTTTGAGTCTCACAAAAACTCAATCAAATCAAGATTAAACTAAACAATACTTAACTTTATCTCATCTTGACTCATTCTCTTTGAGATGCATGATGAATGTAAACTAGTTTGGATTCTGTCCCACATTAGGAATTGTTAATATAAGTTGCAGAAATCTTTGCTTTTGGTTCAATCTACTTTCTTTGTCACTTTGTGTCTAAGAACAGTTTTTTCAACTCAAGTCTCATTCACCAGGAAGAAAAGCAAAAGCTAAACAACTAATCTTCTCAAAGTCTCCAACCAGGCCACACCGACTACACATTATTTTCCTTCTTCCTTCCTCCACCTTTTTCTCTTCTTCTCTCTTCCCATTTCTCATTTTTTCCTCCAATCTTCCATCCCAAATGGATCCTCATCCTCCCACTTTCTTCACCTTTCCGTGTAATTTTCTCTCCATTGTCATCTTCATCACCTCAGCCCACCAGGCTGTCTCTGTTGCCTCAAAATTCCAGGCCTGTGAACCCAAAACTTGCGGTGGCAACCTCACTATAAAGTACCCCTTTTGGATTTCCGGTGAGCAGGAGTCTTTCTGTGGCTACCCCAACTTTGAAATCACCTGCAATGACCAGAAACCTGTGTTCAACATTTCATCTGAAAATTTCTTTGTCAAAGACATCTTCTATGAAAATAGCTCACTTCGTTTAGCCAACTCCATAGCCTATGATGCCTCATGTCCAACTCCTCTTTACAATTTTTCTCTTAATCAAACTCCATTCAATTTTGTTTCCTCTGATGAAGATCTTTTCTTCTGGTACAACTGCTCCGAGAATCCACCTACTGACATTGCTTATCCTCTAAGATGTGCAAGTGATGATGATTCTCACAACTATTCTTTTGCTGGTTTTCACAAGGAATTGTTTCAGAATTATTCCTGTAAGTCCTTCGTTTACGCCCCCCTGAATGTTGAAACCGGCGCCAATATGTGGTATATGAATTATACTGACATTTTGAAGATGGGGTTCCTCCTGAATTGGACTGCACATAGTTGCAGCAATTGTGAGGCAAGTGGTGGGCGATGTGGGTTCGATAATGATAAATTCGTTTGCTTTTGCCAAGATAGAACTCATCATAAAACATGCCATGACGGTAAATTTATCAGAGATTTATTCGTGTTTCTTGTTTCTTCTATTCATGTTCTTGATTATGTAAGATTTCATTTACTTAAACACACAACTTTAATTTAATCCACGGATCATCACATAGAGTATAAAGTATTGGATTAAAATGTTTAAGGTTATAGGAATATCTGAAAGGCTACCATACAATTTGAATCCATTGAGCTCCTGAAATCGACAACTATATTTTATTGGTTTTGGAAAGGGAACTTCACCAATATATCGTAGGGTATTAGACCTTACCATCAAATATCCATTAAACCTTAATACTCACACTAGTGTTGTTTACCTATACTAATGTTACCTTTGTTGATCAATTAAGCACATTTGTAAACTCGCATTCTACTATATAATTACCCTTAAACCACAATCATAATTTACTAATTCTCTTGCCTTTAATTTTACACTTGTTCTGAGTGCTTCAACTCTGTTTCCTCTCTTCCGAATTCTGTTTTATTGTGTTCTGACTTTTTCTTGACTGTGAATGATTCAGGCAACTCTCTTGATTTGGGACGGAAGCTTGGAATAGGTAACACGGATTTATGAATTGCTTTTTCTCTTCAAAATATCAGAACTTAATCTAGCTTCCGAATCACAATTTCTTTCTTTTTTTTTTAATTTTCTTGAACAGGTTTCGGTGCAGCCATCGGAGGGATGGGTTTGATGGCCTTTCTTTGCTATTTCTACATTCGTCGTTACAAAAAGAAACATGCTCCCTCATCCTATACCACGCGTAGTGTTTATTCTGATCCTTCAACAATGGTGGATCTTGAGAAAAGAGACAACTTTCGTGGAGTTCAGCTTTTCACCTACGATGAGCTCCAAGAGGCCACTGATAATTTTGATTCTGCAAGAGAGCTTGGCGATGGCGGCTTTGGCACTGTCTATTATGGCAAGCTCCAGGACGGGCGTTCTGTTGCAGTCAAGCGTTTGTATGAAAGCAATTACAAGAGAGTTGAGCAATTCATGAATGAAGTTGAGATCCTAGCCCGATTGCGCCACCAGAATCTTGTCTCTCTTTATGGCTGCACCTCTCGGCACAGCCGTGAGCTATTGCTTGTATATGATTACGTCCCCAATGGCACTGTCGCTGATCATCTCCACGGCCCCTCTGCTAAACCGGGTGCACTTCCATGGCCTACTAGACTGAAAATTGCCATAGAAACTGCAAGCGCATTGACATATCTTCATGCTTCGGATATTATCCATCGTGATGTGAAAACCAACAACATTCTCCTGGATAACAATTTCCGTGTCAGGGTTGCAGATTTCGGCCTGTCTCGTCTCTTCCCGACCAATGTCACCCATGTTTCAACTGCTCCACAAGGAACTCCTGGTTATGTCGATCCGGAATATCACCAATGCTACCAGCTGACTGTCAAGAGTGATGTCTTCAGCTTTGGGGTAGTCCTGATTGAGCTAATATCATCCATGCCAGCAGTTGACATCACCAGGCATCGACACGAGATTAACCTGTCGAATATGGCTATTAACAAGATCCAAAACAAGGCCTTGCACGAGCTTGTCGATCCAACTCTGGGGTTTGATTCAGACTGCAAGGTGAGAAAGATGATAACTGCAGTGGCAGAGTTAGCATTTCAATGCCTGCAAGCTGAGAAGGACATGAGGCCATCTATGGCCGATGTCTTGGAGATTCTAAAGGGTATACAGCGTGATGGATACGATAAAGAAAAAGCAGAGGATATGGAGATTCCATCAGATGATTTTGGACTTTTGCAGAAAAGCCCTATACCAGTTTCCCCGGATTCAGTGACTTTCAAATGGATCAGCACAAAAACAACACCTAACACTAGTAATTCATAATTGTTTCTTTGTTCTTCCCAATTTCACTACATTTTGGTTGGCTTTATAGAATGGGATTTCTGTAAATATATAGGATTCATAATGTATGAATTCGGGTAATTACTTTTTGGGCAAAAACTATTGTTGATGGTGAAAATCTGTCCCAAAGAGATTTTTAAAATAGTTCGACGTACTATTCAGAAGTTTACTTTTATTGTTATGTTGCTGATATTCTTTAGGAAAAATTTGAATATCCGGCTGAGTGATAGTTTGAGTTACCAAATGTTCATAATTTTAAATACGTATAGTTTTGTGTTTATAGACATATTTATATCCTAACACAGTGAATCCAAATACCTAAATGCAAGTTTTTAATCACTCTACTTTTTTGAGATAAGATATGATTGCACTGTCTTGTGCATTGGTACTTAGAAGATATAAATAAGAATGTCATCCCATCATAATCATAGACTGAAGTAGTATATCTAAAAAGATTATAGAAACGATTGAATCTCTCAAAAGTCACTTGTAGTGTCGTTTTTAGATACAAGAGTGTCTATTTATATTTTAAATCATTGCATTTAAATGACATGTCTAGATGCTATGCACATGACTAATCGCTCGTTATGCAACGACTAGACGCTTCTTTTGTGTAACTCTTGGGCATCTTGTTTAGGAAACAACTTATTTTTAACTTTTATGTTAACCTAGGAAACACAGAAATGCACTGCATTTCCGAAATTTTTTGGAAACCGAAAGGTTCCAAAACTGATCCGAAAAGTTTCAGGCCATTTGAATCTGGTAAAGAACAATCAAATTAAACGAGTTTCATATTTTAATTTAACAAGTGTTTCTCCCATCTCATGTACCAACAGTGGAACGGAAGAAAGTATTTTTCAGTTATTATGAAAGGAAACATTTTCTTTCCCTCGCTCTTATGGTTACGTTTAAGTCATATAAAGAATTGATGTATTTTTATTTTAAAAAAATATATACAAGTTACTGTATTTTTTAAATAAAAATTCGATATTTATAAGAGCCTCTATATTTTTCATATTTATACATTTTTCCATTTTTAAAAAAATCTGTTTTAGTGTTTTCGTTTTCACGAATCCGTTTCCCTGCTACATAGATGTTAACATTTAGTTTCTGTAAAAAAAAGTTGAGTATTATGCATTAAGTGCCATAAGTTTTCAATTGAATGATTTTGTTATCAGAAATAAAACTGGTCTTATGCCATAAGTTTCTGCTGTGATGACAGAAAGCTATACGCAAAGTGTATCATTGTGAAACTGTGGAAGGAAATTTTTTAGATTTAGTTGAAAAAAATGTTTGGCTAACTACCGAAAGAAATTGAAGAAAATTTCAACAGAACTTTCTTGTTTAATGTTGTGTACCCCTCATTGGTTGGGAATTAACTTCTTCAGTAGGCTTTTTGGTGGGTGAGACCCAATACCACACCTAACAAATGGTATCAGACTCTAAGATTTAAGAATAATTCCATCCAAAGTCCATGGGAAATTACCGGTTCATATGATTCCAACTCTAACTTTGGCAAAATCCCAATGATTTCCATCTCCTTTACCATGTAGGTTAAAATCCCATTGTCTCCTTTACTTCTTGGTTGGCCGGGTTGTAATGAGAGAAGGTTTTTGTCTCCTTTACTCCTTGGTTGTCTGGGTTGTTGAGTTTGTTGTGAGTAGTATTAGACCAATAACCCAATCCAATGTGTGATAAGGGGATGATTGTTGAGAATCTCATATTAGTTGAAAATTAAGTTAGGTATAAATATATAAATGTGAGCACAAACCTCACCACTTAAGATAGAATTTGGGTGAAAGAAATGGTAATTTATCTTCCTCTTTCAAATGTTTTCAAACAAACATAATTTTAAATTGTCACTTCATTCATAAGCCCTTTATAAACTATTAATTTTTGCAATGTTAGATGTATAGACTATAAAAGGAAACCTATGCATTATATTTTCCAAGGACTGTTTCATGACTTAGATATGGTCGAAGAATACATTGGCGGCCTGGAAGAAGAAGAAGATAAAAAAGGCTCAAGTGAAATTGGCAATGCTTCAGAACTTCCTTGTAACATGTCCAATGCCTTATTCATGGAAGCATTGCCAATTCCATCTGAACCTTTTTTATCTTCTCCTTCCAGGCCCCTAATATATTCTTCAAAAGGCTCAGGTGGAATTGGCAACGCTTCAAAACTTCCTTGTAACATGTCTAATACCTTATTCATGGATGGCCTATCCCATGGTCATGTCTGCATGCACCATAAACCAACAACAATCATCTTCTTTGCAATTTCATCTTCCTCACTATTGTTAACCCCATGCCATTTTAACTCTTTGCCTTGCTCAACATATTTGTAAACCCAATGTGGAGAATATATTTCACTGGAATGAACCCCTTCATCATCTTGGCTTATTCTTCCTCCAAACAACTCTAAGATCATCATTTTGTAGTTGTTAACATCAAATTTATGTGAAACTTCTCCAAAGTTTCTGCTAAATATCTCTAGAGCAATATACCCAATTGTCCTCCTAGCCTCTAACATCGATACGATACTCTCCTTGTTAAGGCATAGTTTAGCAAGGCTGAAATCGGAGATCTTTGGACACAAATCTTCATCAAAAAGAATATTGTGAGGTTTTATGTCAAAATGCAAAATTCTTGTACTGTAATCTCGTTGCAAGTACTCTAATCTTCAAGCCATTCGGATTGCAATTTCATACATTTTTTCCCATCCTAAACATTAACTAGCCTTTAGATTTTTTTCATTGTATATGAATTTTTCTAGTGAACCATTAACCGTGAATTCATAGATAAGAGCTCTCTTGTTGCCTTTTAAACAAAAACCCAGTAGTTTGACAACATTAACATGAGATGTTCTACTAATACTTGCAACTTCGTTAATGAATTCTTGACCATTCCCTTTAGAGGCATTTAGCAACTTCATTGCTACAATATTTCCGCCCAATGACTTCCCTTTGTACACACCACCATAAACTCCTTGGCCTAGTTTATCGTTGACCGAGTTGGTCATCCTCTGAACATCTGAAAAGCTGTACCTTTTGGGAGCTAGGGATCCATAATCTCCGATGAGGGCTTCAATATCTTTATCGTTCTTTTTCAGACTCCTGGAAAGAAATTTTGACATAACTGATGTCATTTTCTTTCTTCTGTACAAACAACTATGAATTAGTCATAGTTGTTCTTCTGTAGAGATTTTTACAATTTGAATTTAAAAAAATGCAGTGGAAAGCTAGAAATGTAAAAGATAAAAACAGGAGGAGATATCATAAAACACCTAAACCCATCTTCAATCTGTTTGTCACTCCATGGCCATGGATCACGGCACAGGTATGAGGGCGAGGTTTATCATGGCAAAGGCACAAAAATTCCCCTGGTTTTGACTCGTTAGATCAGCATATCCCACCGGAAGATCGGCATGCAGAGCAGAGTCCATTCTCCACCTCTTACTTCACTTCTAACCCCACATCTAAAAAGGCTTCCAGCCATTCTAGGTTCTCACGAGATTCATACTTGAAAAGATCATCAATGAGCTGAATGGGGACTCTGGTAACCTCGCCACATGTTACAGTATTGGTAAGATTTGGAAAATACTGTGGCTTATCATCAATTGTGTAAAAGCCTCTCCTTGCTTCACTTCCCTGTTGATAACAAGTATAATTGTGTCGACCCAGTTGGGTTTCATCAGTGCAGTTATAGAATAAACTTAGGTTTCGAACGTTTGAGTAGTAGCTGTAGAGAAATCGGTTGAAATCAACGCTAACTTCGGTCCTGTCAACACAAGAAGTAATGTTCAAATGGCTGTTTTTTTTGAAATTGTCACTGTTTGATGCCTAAAACTCGAAACTTTTGGGGTGGAGATTCTAGTACAGGGTGAAAAATGTCTTTCACAAGGGAGCTCGAACTCATCTCCACCACACTGCCGAGGCCTATATTTTCCCCCAGAAAGGATAAGATATATCCAGCCCAAAATTTGGCCCACATGAGAAAAGGTAGAAGCCATTGCATTTCTCGAACTGCTCATCATCACAATTAGATAAGGGATGAAGATTAAGATGCAGAAGACAGTAAAAATCATGTAATAGAAAACAAACGGTGGGAAGCGAATAAGGTGAGGGAGAGATAAGAGAGACTTGGTAAGATATGGGATGTATATTATGTCAAATTCTTATAAGATTATTAGATGGTGGAAATTTTATGGTGTGAACAGAGAGACTAGTTGGTTGACCCAAAAAAGTGAGCCCATTTCATAATAATTGCAACATTCCTAGTCGATAACCTGATTCACTTTAACGATGTGGGATTTGTCCCAGCGTCTTCAAAAAGATACCCAAAATTGCTTATTTTATCTACTTTAGATTTGTGGATTATCATGGTTTTACTTCTAAAATACACCTTAACAGAATAAAGAACTGAATGCATATACAAACCCAGTGTCACAATACTCCTCATCGGAGACTCAGAAGAAGAGGCAACACAATCATGAAGTGAAGAACAAGCGGTGGGAAGAGGGCCAGAGTTGCATTAATTGTTGAAATTATGAATAGCAGTTATCAGTTGCCATCAGGTATATATTTCTACCCTAACGTGTGCTTAAGGTTTGACTTAATTTTCTGGATTTAAATTAGGACTACCACTGGTTTGCTCATGTATTTATTGCCAAATGCAGATTTCTTCATTCTTCCCCCAATTTTGAAAAGGTCTAATATACTTTTATAACAAGTTGAACAAGGAACGAGTATGAGGGTGAGGATTTTCACTGCAAAAGGCATTCAAATTCTTCCGGATTTGATTCATTACATCCACATATACGACGAAAATGAAGTGATGGAGGACCAATGCATTCAACTGTGAAGGGATAACAAGACTAAGGTATGAATAGAAGAGAGACATAAGAAAGATGAAGGTTAAAATTAGTTTACTAGTGTAAATGAATTTTAATTAATGAGTTATTAATATTTAATTAAAGATGCCTATAATCATATTTTAATCTAAAAATAAACTATTTTTATGATTATTTATTTAAGAAAGTTTTTATTTAATTAAATAAATGCTATTTACTTAAAATTTAAATTTTCTATAATTTTGAATTAATTAATAATTCTAATTCTAGTAAGATTAGTGTACTAGTTTAATAAATTTTTCTAGTTTAGTTAAAAAAAATAAATATATACAAGGGCATAAATTCTTGTAATTCAAATTAATCCGTTGGTTAAAAAATAAAATTAAGTCTATTCTCTTAAGATTTCTATGTATAGTGACATTGTTCTCTTATTATCCTGATCGTTTTATTAAACAATATTAATGTTTTGTGTCCTTATGAACGATATCAAAACCTCAACTTTATTTGTCTTGCATTATGAAACATCCCACAACCATTCTTCTTTTCATTCAATCCAACTGAGAACAATCAATATTAGAATAACAATGATGTTATCAAATGGTGGAAGAGAATCACATTTCAGACCAGTTCTTGGAACTTTTGTAAGACATATTACTACGTAAGTTTATACAAATAAATTAATAAAAAATATTTATACATATAATATTACCATAATACTTTATAAAATAAAAACTACATATATAAATAAATATTATTAATTTATTTATATAAATTAGTGTAATAACTTATAATTAAGTGATTTGATTGTTTTTTTTTTTATAATTTCAAACTTTTCAAATCGTATATTAGTTTCTATAGAGAAAATTATAAATTAGTAAGAGAAAATTATAAATTAGTAAGATTGGTTTATATTTTTAGTATTACTTTATTTTATTTTATATGAGAAATATTAACTCAGCCATACCGTGGGTCAAAGTTACGGGCCTGAAAACTTTCTAAAGCCTTGCCCATTGAGCCTATAATGCGAGCCCGTCCAAAGGCTTGCCAACAGAAACTATGCAGCATATTGTTATGTGCTAGTTTTGCATCTGAGAATTGCATAATAATTGTTGGGAATGCTTATGAAAGCACTGGCCCATTTCTTCTTCGGCAATTCATCTGCCTTGGCATTCATTTTTATGTACACAATAAGTAATACAACAGGCAGGAAAAAAGTTCTTTTTTAATTACAGGTTAATGTCTTTTTAAATAAAAATCTCTATATTTTTCATAGTTATATATTTTTTCACGTTTCTATTTTTAATATTTTTTTAAAAAATTTATTTCAACGTTTTCGTTTCTGGGTTATGTAGGGGTTGACAATTGCTTGATTAAGAGATTGTTTTAATTTCATGTTTCTCCACTTGATTGCACATCTATGTATGGGTAAGAAATATTACATTTAGTTTCTGTAAACAAAGTTGAGTGTTATGCGTTAAGTGCCATAAGTTTTCAATAGAATGATTTTATTATCAGAAATGAAACTGGTCTTATGCCATAAGCTTTTTGTTTCTGCATCTGCTTCCTTTTCTGCTATGATGACAGAAGCTTTATGGAAAGTGAATCATGGTAGAACTGTGGAAGGAATTTTTCTAGATCAATAAAACTATGTGTACCCACTTTGGATACACAAATATGTACACATTTATATATGTCATCATGTGATTGGATGATTTTGAATTAAGAATAAAATAATAATCAATCATATGATGACACATATGAGTGTGTATACATTTATGTACCCAAAGTGGGTACACATAGTATTACTCTTTCTAGATTTAGTTCAAACAATGTTTGTCTAACTACCAAAAGAAATTGAAAAAAAAATTAACAGAAGTTTCTTGTTTAATGTTGTGTACCCCACATTGATCAGGAATTAATTAAGTTATATACGAGGATATAAATTTGAGGGAAAACTTCACCTCACTTTTGGATGGGTGAGACCCAATACCACTTTCTGTGGTGACCTAACAAGTGGAATAAAAAAGATTTATGAACAACTTCATCCAAAGTCAATGGGAAATTATTGATTTGTGTTATTCCAACTCCAACTTTGGTAAAATCTTACTGATTTGTGGCTCTCTTACCATCTAGTTTGGAATACCATCATCTCTTTTACTCCCTTGTTTGGTAAAATCTCTCCCCCCATCTTTTGTCTCCCTTAGTTGTAACAAGGGGAGGTTTCTATCTCCCTTACTCTTTGGTTGTTTGGGTTATTGGTTTGTTGTGAGTAATATTAGACTAATGACCTAATCCAATGTGTGAGAAAAGGATTATTGTTGAGGATCTTATATTGACTGAAAATTAAATTGGATATAAATATATGTGTGAGAAAAAACCTCACCGTTTAAGATTGAATTCGAGTGGTGGCAATGTAGCCTTCAACAAAATTAGTTGCACTAGTGGAAGATGTGGTAGTTTGTCTTCCTCTTTCAAATGTGTACAAACAAACAGGATTTCAAATTGCCACTCGGTTCACAAGGTTTTTTATAAACCATTAATTTTTGCCATGTTTGATACAAAGACTACAAAAGGAAACCTATGTATTTCATTTTCCAAGGATTGTTTCATGACATAGATGTAGTTGAAGAATATATTGGGGGGCCTGGAAGAAGAAGAAGATAAAAAAGGCTCAGGTGGAATTGGCAATGTTTCAGAACTTCCTTGTAACATGTCTAATACCTTATTCATGGGTGGCCTATCGGATGGTCGTGTTTGTATGCACCATAAACCAACAACAATCATCTTCTTTGCAATTTCATTTTCCTCACTGTTGTTAACCCCATGCCATTTTAATTCGTTGCCTTGCTCAAAATGTTTGTAAAGCCAATGCGGAAAATACATTTCACTGGAATGAAGAACACCTTTATCATTTTGGCTTTTTCTTCCTCCAACCATCTCCAAGATTATCATTCCATAGCTGTAAATATTAGACTTATGTGAAACTTCTCCAAAGTTTCTATTAAATACTTTTGGAGCAATATACTCAATTGTCCCCCTGACCTCCAACATCGATACAATGCTCTCCTTGTTGAGGCATAATTTTGCAAGGCCAAAATCAAAGATCTTAGGACACAGATTTTCATGAAAAAGAATATTGTAAGGTTTTATGTCAAAATGCAAAATTCTTGTACTGCAACCACGATGCAAATACTCTAATCCTCAAGCTAGTCCTATGACAATTTCATACATTTTTTCCCATTCTAAACGTTGACTGGCCTTCGGATTTTTCTCGTTGTATATGAATTTTTCCAGAGAACCATTTGCCATGAATTTATAGATTAGAGCTCTCTTGTTGTCCTCTAAACAAAAGCCCAATAGTCTAACAATATTAACATAAGATGTTCTACTAATGCTCACAACTTCGTTAATGAATTCTTGGTCATTCCCTTTGGAGGCATTTAACAGCTTCACTGCTACAATATTTCCGTCCAATGGCTTCCCTTTCTACACACCACCATAACCTCCTTGGCCTAGTTTATCTTTGAATGAGTTGGTCATCCTCTTAACATCTGAAAAGCTATATCTTTTGAGAGCTAGAGATCCATAATCTTGAATGAAAGCCTCAAAATCTTTATCATTCTTTCTCATAATTCTGGAAACTAATTTTAACATGATTGATGAGATTTGCTTCCTTCTGCATATGCAGATGACTATACTCATGATGGCTATTCCGGTTATTACATAACCAATGTCTGACACTAAAAATAAGTTACGAGTTAGTCTTAGTTGTTTTTAAGTGGCGATTTATGCTTTTTGAATTAAAAAAATGCAGTGAAAAGCAAGAAACGGAAAAGATGAAAACAAATAGAGGAGATATCATATAATTCCAAAAACCATCTTCAGTCTGTTTGCCACTCCTTTGCCTGCATCATTCAAAGTCAATTCTCTTAAAATTTCTATATATATTGGCATTATTATCTTGCTATCCTTATCGTCTTATTGAACAATATCATTGTAACAACAATGATGTTACCAAGTGATGTAGGAGAATCACTTTTCGGACCATTTCTTGAAGCTTTCATAAGATGTGCTATCATGTCAATTTGTATAGATAAATTAGTAGAAATATTTATACATATTGTATTACCGTAATACTTTATATAATAAAACTATATGTATAAACAAATTTTATTAACTTATTCATACAAATTAATATGATAATTTCTAATTTGGTGATTTGATTATTTACTTCTTCTTTTATTTCAAAATTTTCAAATCACATAGAGACATGTTTATGTGTATTGGTGAATTAATAAGGTTTATTTATCAATATAATATTAATTACAAGTTTTAACTCAGCCCAATGTTAAGGGCCTAAAAACGATCCTATGCCTTGCCCATTGAGCCCACAATATGAGCCCGCCCAAAGGCTTGCCAGCAGAAACCATGCAGCATATTGTTTAAGTGCTAGTTTGCCATCTGCCTTCGCATTCATTTTTATGTACACAAAAAAGTATTACAACACGCAGGAAAAAAGATAAAAAGAAAAACTGAAAAATGAAAGCAATTGGGAGGGATCGCCTTCAAGCAAACCACATTTTTATGTCCCAAATGCCTAAACACTTCTTCCTATGTTATTAATCTAACGGCTAAGCGTAATATTATATGCGTCTAGTTTTAAGCGGGTATACAGATGAAATGTCATCATTTGATTGAATGTCACTTATTTTTAATTCAAAATTATCTAATCATATGATGATAAATCATCTAGATACCCAATCACATTGTTTTATTGTTACCCCTAAGTACACCAAATTTTTTGTTCATAGCCCGTTGACGTTCGTACATCCATTAGTTTCCATGGAGGAAAGTTCTCGAGCTAGTTGTTGGATCACCGTCTGATGATGATTCAGAGATGGTAAACCCTGTAGGAGGATCAATTGATGAGCTAAGATATGTAGTCTGAATTTGCCAGTCATTGCCGCCTGGATGCAAATTGCTCGGTATGTAACCGATGTCGAAAGCTCTGTCAGAGAAAGAATTCTGTTGCACAGGTCTTCCCATAGCCAGATTGTTGCTGGGATATTCATCTACCAGTTCACCTGAGAATTTTCATGTAGAACGTTCAGAGGGAATGCATAATTTTTCCATGCAATTGTACTTCTTTATGCTTGTTGGCTAGACAGAATTTATAAATACCTTGGGTTAGAAGAAGTGCTGGCTCATTCAAACTTCCTTCAACCTCTTCCAGTGAATGCCAATTTGCGTAAGCATCCCTCACCATGCGCTCTATATAAGCCTGCAAACATGTAAAAATAACATTTTCTATGACTTCTGTCCATGCCCACCATTAAGATTTTGTACACTCTATACACAATCTATCATAATATTGTTTTCGAACTTTATAAACAAAACAAAAAAAACTAGCAATCAGTCTTATTTGACTTCCCTTCCATGTGGGAATTCTTAACATCCCTAGGGGACATCATTTGTAACATTATTAGGGTTCAATGGCTAACCTATTGTCAAGATCTTGGTCCAATAGCTCATTTGGTCCACTATTTAGGCACATAGTTTATCATAATTTTATTTTTGGGTTTTACAATTTAAAAAGTGTCTCAATAGTTTAAAAACTCATAAACTATTTAATCAATTTTATTATACTATCTCTACTTATATTTTACATATATAAGATTTATTTAAAGGTATCGCACTTACGCTACTAAGAGTCGACAATTCGCCGGCAGAATATGTTTGCCCATTAATCACTGCCTTAACAACTTGGCAAATCGGATTTAAGATGACGGTGCAATTGTTTCCACGATAGATATGAAATTTGTTGCCCTTAACACATGTTCTTGCATGTTTTAGCGTCACTTCCCACATTTTCTCAGACATCCCAGCACCCAAAATCTGATGAAAGTTAAAGAAATAATTTAATTAGTTCTCATAATAACTTTATTTGAAGCAATAAAAAGATTAAATCTTGACGTTTTAATGTGTAAAATATTTACCCTTTTAAGCTTCGGTTGATCCACCGTTGAGAGTTTGAGGAAATCTTGCACTGACTTAATGCCACAAGAGGAAAGCCTCCTGTGGAACACTCCATCTTTCCCAATTTTCTCAAGACGCCACACTTCATCTTGCAACATTGGGGGATGATGCTTCTTGTACACTTCATATTGCAAAAATAATATAAATCAGTAAGCCAAATTTGATGATTCAATAAAATCAAATTAAATGAAAAGAAAAAAAAATTATAATAATAATTTGTTAATATAATTTGCTAGTCAATGTAAGACTCTTGACAAAAAATTACAAGTTTTTAATCCCTAATGATCTCATCTTACTCTGGTGCCTATTGGTCTCAAACATATATCCTCTCTTATGCATGTACGAGTATTTCACAGCTTTTGTCAATTTAATTACCTTTTCGGGATTCTAAAGTTATAATAAAAAAATTATGTACATCTAGTTTTAACTATCTAATTAAGTTGAATATTCGATAATATATCGTTATATAATTAAATTATTTTAAATTTTTAATTAAATATGTATAATTAAATTTCAAGTCAGATCCATGGTCAAACCGTTTTGATCAAAACTCAATGACCAGTTCAATCTCAATTGTTTTAATGTTTACGTTTTGCACAAAATTTTATTCAATTAAATATTAATTTTAGACGTTCGTTGACTTGGAAAATCAAAGTTTGATTATTGGGCTTTGATCAAAGTTTGAAAGCGAAATTAAAGTCTTATCTTATTCAATTAAACGTAGTACCTGGGTCACCCAACAAAAGCGATATTATTTATAATTAATTAATAGACTCGATTATAAATCAACACCAAGGCTTGTCAATTAGTTCAGACATGCCCGAGGATTGATGAAAATTTTTTTAGGATTGATGAAATTTTTTTTATTATCAACGTGCTTGGGTCAATTTTAAATAAGTCAAAGTATTATACTGTTTGTTAATAAAACATTAGGTTAATTTGAAAAGGAAATTAAAATGTTAAAAACACCTAAGAATCAAAGTATAAATAAGAAATTATTTTGGATTAATTCATATTGTGTTAAGTCAATTCGGATATAATTCAAATAGAGTTAGAGTTAAAAAAATATTAACAAGATTTTAATTCGAATAGGATTAAGATTAAAGGTTTTTAAACCCGAAATCCAAACAAACATTATCTAAAAACACGAACTATCAAATATAATTTCGACCATCAAATCAATAAAATTTTAGAAAATTAACCCATACAATCTATCTTATCAAGTGTAAACTTGACCACCAAATCAATAAACTTCACAAAAACTAACCCTTACAACTTCCCTTCAAAATCTCTCACACATAAAGATTCAAAAACGTTAGTTTATTTATTCAACTCTATGTGAGTCAAGATTGGCCCTTTAATACTAAAACTTTGCAAGCGAAAGTGGGAGTTGTTTGGTTAGGTTTAGTGTAAAAGGGTTTGACTGAATGAGTGGGTAATGTTTAAACCATGGTGGAAGGGACAGAAACGAGACCAGCAGGTCTTACCTACCAGTATACATTTAAGAAACGCAATAAACGAGTTTTTAAGGTTGCAGATTGATAATATCAAATTATGTCAAAGGTCATGATGAAAGTACAGAAGAGCATGCCCTAGTTTGGCAGGAATTCATGTTCCTAGTACAATAATTAATATATAATTTCACATGATTAAAACATTTAGGATTTTCAATTTTCAATACAACCATGTTGAAACATTTAGAATTCCCTTGTACTAGGAATTCATGTGTAATATAACTTAAAACTAAATTAAATTGTGTTTAAATTGACAAAAAAGTAACTTAAACTAACTCAAATATTAAAAGAAATATTATTATAATAAAACTTGTTAAGGGTCGATTGAATCAATGTTGAGGGAGAAGTTATAATAGTTGAAATATTTATATATTATTATAATTCTAACTCTGTATAGTTATAATTACCCTAATTATTATTAATTTTTATTTAAATTTTTTAATTTTATACTTTAATAGTGAGAATGAAATTTTGTTATTAAAATTATTGATATATTTTAAAAGTTGTGGACATATAATTTTTTAGACTATTTGTAAAAGGCAAAGTATTTGTTTGTGTATTTTGTTAATAGTAAGTTTTGGGTAATTTAGAAAAAAAATTAAACTACTAAAAAAGTTAAGGGAGTCTCTAACCGGCATAAATATAGTTTAAGTTGGGCTAAGGTTAGAAATTTTTAATACTATTTTAATTTGGGTCAGGTTATGATTGAGAGTCTCCGATCTAAAATCTAATTTGGGTGGGATAACACAAAATGACATAAAAATCTCTATCTAGGAATATCTAAAGATATATGTGTAATTTATACATAAACTCAAGCAGGAATAACAAAGCAAAATCATGAATGTTTTATCCCAATTTATTTCTTCAAATTCATTGCGCTGGTCAATAATACTATACGTAACTATTTTAAATATATAAATAATAGATACATATTTAATATGTGTTATCATATGATTTGATAGTTTTGAATTAATAATAAAGTAACACTCAATCACGTGATGATACACATAAGTATATATCTATTTATATACTCAAAATAAGTATATATAATATTACTTTATGCAGATATGATGTGATATTTAATTTCATGTTAAATGCAAATAATAATAATAAAAGAAGGGAAATATTAAATACTCACATTCTCCACGGTGATCTTTTACAACAAAGGCTTCAGTGATGGCTTCGCGGATTCTAATTCCCTGAGAATTTCCTGCTGCAACTTTTACACCAATCCTGAACTTGCGGCTCCGGATCCAGCTTGAATTGTCTGTGAATTCAATATCTCCGATTGCTGCAAGCCCGTCTCTCATGTTGATATTACTCACATCTCCGGTGAGTAAAGGCCGCTTGCCAGTTCTCTCCTTCACTATCTTACTGTCAAACTCTTCACTCGTCCAGTTATCGCCCTCCCCCGGGGCGAAGTCGCCGTCTAGAACAACGATATCTACTTTGATTGGGTGAGGGAGATTGGCCACCACCATATGGCCGCCGCCTCTGGTGTCGACGAGGACGACCTGAAGTGGGTTGTTTTCCGCGTCCGTGATCTTGCTGCCGGTGAATATTGGCAGAGAAAGGTTCTTGCTGAAAATTAGCTTCAGGCTCGACGGTTCAAGAGCTTGAATACTCAGCGATGGCGAGCTGGTTAAAGAGAGAAAACTTTGCCTTACAGCACGCTCTACCTCTTCCTTCACCTGAAGATTATCATTAACATGAACATTAATTATAATTTTGCAATAAAGAAGAAGTGTGAGCCAAAGTTTTATCGGAGTTTTGGGGGAATTGATTAGGTTTTTGTCATTCATAGAGGTTTTAAGAATGAGAGATTAGTCAGATAGAGAAAATCTCTACAATTTTACAAATTTAGATTTTCAAATTATGCAACGTTATAGGTATAATTAAGAATTTTATATCCTATACATAGATCCTATGAAATTAGGATGAAATAATTTTATGTTTATTCATATAAAATAAATCTTACAAGTTAATGATTAGGATAAATCAAAATAATTAAATCTAATTGTTCTTGCTTAAATATTACTTATTATCACATGTTTCCATAGGGTTTTGTTGAGATTTTACTAGTCTAAGATCTTTCATGAATACATAAAATAACAATTATCTTAAGAAAAAACCAGCTAATCCATGGATCTTCATGCACAATTTATACAAATATCTGCATAAAATCATGAATATGTAAGTGTAATTTGTTGAAGTAGCTGCATATATCTAAGCTCTAAACTTAACAATCAAACAGTTTTGAAAATTTAACATACCACTCGTCTAACCATCGGCTCTATAGCTGAAAACAGGTTCTTCATAGAATTCACCATAACGACCTCTCCAATCACACTGTCCAGAAAAAAATAAAAACAATTTCATCAGCTAAAAAGGCTCAATTGAAACAAGTTTTATGGCAAAAATTTGATAAACTCGGATCAAGAAAGGTAAAAGAAAGAGTTTCATATGAAGTTTTTGAGCACATACGAAGCAAAAGAAGGTCTAGTTCTGGGTTTTTTCTCGGGAGGCTGATCTGGGTCAGACCGGGATTCGTTGAACACCCGTTTAGCCGCCATTTTTGTGAATTTGTTTGGTAAGAATCAGGCTGACAAATCTACCAGATAACTGAAAATCGAAGAGAGAGAACTGTTGGAGAGATGCTGTTAGGGTTAGGGGTAGAAGGGGTTTATTTATATGAAAATGAAAATTATAAAAAGAGACAAATATTGGAAACTTACAAATAAAATAATATAAAGAGAAGGTTCATGGAATAATAAGAGAAGGATCTTGGCAAGACTCAATGAAGTGACCAATGCCCCTTCAATAGCTACGTTGACGTCAACGTATTATACCAAAAGTCAACAATTATGAAAGAACAATGTTGTGTATTTTTTTTATATAATTTAAATATATAAATAATATATTATTATATTATTAAATATTATTTAATTTTTAATTTAAAATTTTAATTTATATATATATATTATATATAAAAATATATATATAATTTTATTAATAGTAAATTTATAATAATTATTTAAATAAATAAAAAAATAAATCATACGTATAAATTATGCCAATATATTTTATAAATTAAAGGGGTAACGTGTTTACTTTTTATCTATTTCAAAATTATTTAATTAAATATTATTATTCTTGTTTCTACAAATATGTTTGTATGGGGGAGATTATTCAGGTATAAAATGTAGGCAATCGGACGGTTGAGAATCATTATGGTGTGTGTTGAGATTGCTCGACGTGGCAGAAGTTGGACGGATGCACCGCCTGTAATTTGGTCAAAGAACTTCCTTCTGGGAAAGATCGACTGGGAGCAGAAGAAATTTTGGGTCCCATTTTTTTAAATGACTCTGTAGACCAAAAACATTTTGTTAATCTTTAATAGGTTCGACGATTTGTAAAACCATCATAAACACCTCTTTTTATACATTGTTTGCGAAATTTTTTAATTTCCAATTTCCCTTCAGCTCACACCATTTTCTAAAGATGGCTTTTCCTGTGATTAGTATTGTTTACGTAATTTAAAATCTTGTGTAAGATCAATCACGACAATAGATATGGAAATCAATTAATTATTTGTGTTATCAACTACAAAGAGAGATAAAATATGAAAAGATATAATTTTTAATATAGTTTGATCTGATGGTCAGAAACCTACATCTACAATTATATAAATGAAATATATCTTGAGAAAGACTATATTTTGTAAATGATCCGATTAATTCTTGTGTAATACTTCTAGTGTATTGATAGACTCGACTTTCACCTAATCTCTTCCTTTGTATTAGCCTTTAATATTTATAGAACGAATAGGGAGAGTTTTTACACTCTAATAACAAATCTGAATGTCTCTAATTTATATATAATTCACAAGGTTTATTCTCACTCTAATTGAAGTAAAATATAATAATTACATTGGGTAGGAAATATTTTCCTTGTAGACTTGAGGAGAATAGATAAAATCCTATAGATACTTGAGAAATATATTGTCCTGTGAAGTTCTTCTCGTTATCTCTAAATAAGAGGTTTACCTACCTTTTTTATAATTGATAAATAAGAGAAAAGTGTTTGGTCGTGATTTTCGTTTCTAGTGATTACTCATTGTCCAATAATAATTATTGTTCAGCACTTTCAAAAATGTTTCATTGTATGTCCTTAAGTGTCCAAATAATTGCATTTACCACTATTATCTATTGTTTTATTCAGCACTTTCAAAAATGGAATGAATTTATTATGAAGTGCTTGAATTTAGAAATAGGGGTAATGACATGAAGAAGCTTTTATGATAATGGACTTACCAATGATTGAAGTGAGATTCAAGAGAAAAAAAAAGACACTTTTTTTCTTTTTGTTCAGTAAGAGCAATGGTTTTTTTTTTCATAAATAATTCAAAGTGGTAAAAATTCGAACCCAAGTCTTTTTCAGAAAGAGCAATGTTACATGCATCCAATTTTGAGTATTTAAATGGATTGTTATCATGTAATTAGATATTATTTTATCTTTAATTTAAAATTATTCAGTCACATAATAATATATTATTTAAATACCTAATTAGATATTTAAAACTAGATAGATATGATTTTATTGTATTTAATTTTTAGTATTTAATTGAGTATTCAAATACTCAAAACTTTGGTTTATATTCAATTTTGAGTATTCAAATATTCAATTTTGAATATCTAAATTTATAAAAAAAAAATCAATTTATGTCATGCTTACATAACCATAATGGTTTGACTAGATTGACCCAATACTTTAATCGAATCAAACTAACCGTAAATCTTGACCAAATTGGTTCCTTTGTCAATACGGTCAGTGTTTTAAAATAATTGGTTAAAATATAAGAATATTTGCGATAATTTCTATGAAAGTACTTCACCTTGAATTCAGGGGTAAAAAGCCTCCTAAACTTTACACTTTCATGTTGTAAAATGTCATTCAATTCACCAAATATAGAATTCCCAAACACAGAGAAAAACAGAAATCCATAAATTACAATATATCCTTTGAATTGTCCATGGAAAAATTCTAAAGATGGGGACTTTTGTATCAATGGTCCCCTTTGTCTGGGCTATTTTTGAACAACAAAAGTAAAAAGTGCTTTCAAATAGATGTGGCTATAACAGGGCCCATCATAATTTTCTGAGTGATTTCCAAAATAACACTTTCCGGGAAAGTTTGGCAAGGCTTCCCGGCAGGTTACACCTTTCTTGCTTTGTTTTTTCATGCTACGCGTTATTTTCAAAGATTAACCCACCATGATTCTTAAAGTAGGGGTGTAGTCAAATTTAATTGCGCTTTGTTGGAGCTTGATTTGATAACATTAATAACAAGCTCACGGTTGAGCTCACCAAGCTTGAAATTTTTCGTTTCAAGTTCAAGCTTTTCAACGGAACAACTAACTCAGTGTAACTTGAAAAATTACATTTATAACCCCAAATAAAAAAAAAAAGTTTAAACCCAATAACTTGTGTACTTATTATTTATCCCCATTTATTAAATTTATAAAGTAAGATTTTAATAGTGTAAGTACAATTTATTTTAAAGATTTATTAATATTTTATTCGAGACAAACTGAGTATATGAGCGCATTAAATTAGTTAACCCCAAACTCAAGTTCGGTTTGATATTATGTGTTTACATATTTTGTACATAATTTAAGTATACAGATAATGAATTAAATATAAAATAATATTCAATCATATGATAACACATCATCTGTATACTCAAATTGTATACCAAAAATTTAATATTTATATGAAAAATGAAACTATTGAGTGAGCACAAAATCTGAATATTTCAACGTAATAATAATATTTTATTTGTATTTATATCCGTGTCTTATTTGCTGTTATAATTAGGCAAATCGCTATTTTCCACCCAAATTTTGATGGAACAACATTTTTCGATTAAATTTGAAAGTTCATTTTCATACCCATCCATTAAAGTTAGGTTTTATTTTTAATAGTAATTAGTACAGTTACTTAGTGACTTGATACAATAATAGGATTAATATAATTTAAATTTATTTAATCATATTTTATATATATATATATATATATATATGAATAATTTTATTATTCATTGAATCTATCATAAAACCAAAAAAAAAATTTAGTTAATTTAAAAGGCCAAAAAGTGTTATTAAGGCAACCTTGGTTGAGAAACAACCATTGGGCCTACCAACGATGTTATAACCCATTCTTTTAAACAGCTTTAGCCCAACAAAAAATTATTTATCAAGTAAAATGTCTCACAAAACATGTAAAAGATATAATTATATACACAATTCTATACAAAATCAATTAAATTTCATGACCTTGGGAGCAAACATCAATAATCTACCCAAAGTACTTGGCATGAACTTCCTCGCAAACAAGAAGCAAATCCTAGTCTTCTGGCCATTGTAGTCACATAATTTGCTTGAATTCCTCAGCCTATTCAGAAGCTCAATGGTAACATCATGTCTCTGAAACTTCACCGGATGAGGTCCTCCCTTCGACCAATCGACCCATGTCACAGTCCTATTGGCGTTCCTGTTCCAAAACTTCATGCTTACGATTGTGGGCAAATAATGCTCATCGACATAGCACACAGGTTTGCAAAATTTTCGAAATAAGGGGAAGTATGTTGTGTCAGAAACTATCTCCACAGCCAAGGCTCGGTTGAGTTCGAACCATTGTGAGCCTTTTCGCCAATCCTTGAGCTCAATTATCGGGCTCATCGGAGAGTGGTATCGGCCACGGCCAACGGGGCCTGGTTTGTCATAAGATTCAATATAGGTTTTTTGGGAGTTTGTGAGATAGTTATAGATTGTGGAGAAGTTGAACAAGGGAATGCAGGATTCTGAGAGAAGAACAAAACGCTCGTTGGAGATGTCAAGCAAGGCATTGGCTAGCAAGAGACGCTCTGCTTCAAGCATGGTAAATTGTCCCCATTCTACTTCCTAAATTAGAAAAACAAAAAATTTCAGTATTGAAATTGCAAATTCAAAGCTAACTTTCGGTGTTTTAAAATATATCAATGGAATCCATTTTCATCGATCAGTGTCTAATTTAGATATTCAACTATAAAGAATATCATAAATAATAGAAAATCTTTTAAAATTAACATAATTCATGATAAACAATGTTACGTATACCTGATTTTAGTTAACTAATTAGATAATAATATAACATTATATAATTAAATATTTTTTATATTTAATTTAAAATTAATATATTATAATAATATATTATCTGAATTTTCAATTATATTCTTAATACAAATGCATTCAAATTTTTATGTAATTAAATTATAGAAGACTCTTGGGAATACTAACACTGTCGTTTAAAAAAAACATCATGTATGGCACAATGTTTTCATATTTAAATTCGGTATTTGACTTGGTCAATACGCCGGCCCTAGTCAGTCAAGAGTGTTAATGCCATCAATAAGTCAACTAAACAACTAAGAATGTATATATATGTATCTATTTCTAATATTTAAATAAATATATATTTATATATATTGTTATATAAAAAAGCATTACTTTTTTTCTAATTAAAAATTATTCAATCACATAACAAATATCAAATATATATTTATTTGTGTATTTAAAATAAGGTTAAAGGACTATTTTTCACCTGAATTTTATTGTAAAGACAAATACATATTTATAGGATTTCAAAAACTCAAAAGTCTCACACATAAACCAACTGTTATTAAAATGTTTTGTTAAGATTAAAAGTAAAATCGTCATTTTATCAATAATATTAAAAAATATTTAATTTTATCTTATTCTCTCTTGGTTTTAAAAACTCACATTTCACCTTCAACCTCAACTTTGAAAAATAACATTTTCTTCCTAAATCCCTAGGGTTTTCTCTCCTTTTCAATGACCGCGATGACCACCAGTTCCTCCATTTTTCTCCCCTCTCCAACTGTCACAATTGACAAAGTCCAATGACAAGCGAAGAAGCCCTGATGATGATGAATTAAAGATGAAGAAGTTGCAACCTTATTGTCCAAATCCATCACATTTTTAATTGAATCAACACTAGATGCAGCTTTCATCATATGATTTATTTTCCTCTAAAGTCGAATCGATAGAAAATACAACAGATTCTTGTCATTCATCGCAAATTCAAATTTGCCTCTTCATCTCCGATCGTCGCGTTTCGTCATCAATCAGTGTTTGGGCGCCTATCATTGAACCTCATCAATTGTGACAGAACGAGAAGGGAGAAAAATAGAGCTGAGGCCACAATCATCACTATTGTCGAAGGAGTTATGGCAGATTTGAAAACCCTAAAGTTTAGGGGTTTGAGGGAAAATAAATTTTTCAAAACTTAATTCTAAAAAAAAAATTATTAATTTTCCAAATTAAAGAGAGAAAATAATATAATTTTTTAGAATTTTAATGTTTAGTGATAAAATGATGATCTTACCTTTATCTCTAACAAAAAAAATTTAACAAAAATTAGCCTATGAGTGAGACTTTAAATTTTTTAAACCCCGCAAGTATATATTTATCTTTACATTAAAACTTAGGTGAAAAAAAATCTTTTAACCCCTCAAAATAAATATATATAATTTATTGTATATTTTAAACTAAAGCAATCTAACAAAAGCGACATATTTGCCACCTCACATAACTAGATGTTTCTTCCTCGTATGGTCTACTTCATAATAATATCAACACGATAGTTTAATGGATTCCAGGTTAGCCATTGAGTCTCAATCAATTCGGCCGATTCAATTAGAGTTCTAAAAAAATGATATGACATTGCAAAAGTCGCGTCTAAGCACTAACAAAGGAAAGAAATGTGTACCACAAAAAATAATAAAAATTAATAAACCCTAAACTGTCTACATCTCATTGGTGGAAGAACTTTTCTTCTTGGCATCTTCTTTCCTATTCCAATTTTTTAGTGACATGTCTCATTGATGATTGGTTTGTCCTATTTCAAAAACCCATTTCTTCTCAGAAAACCATCGTCAACAATTAAAGTATACAATCTTTAATCATCAAAGGTTTCGCCGGTTCAATTAACAAAAAATTTCCAAATTCTTGTTGCCCAATAAGATTTTCCACATTGAATATTCGAGGCAAAAGGATATTCGGCAAGCTTTGGGAAAAAGAATTTAAGGAGACGGCAACAATGGTTTTCATGTGTTTATTTCGATAATTCTCTGTGTTAGGCAAATTAAAGTAGAATAATTAATGTTAATAAAGCTTTTCAATAGGTTTTATATTTTAAATGACTTTAATATGCAGTGCCCCTCTCCTAATCACTTCTAATTAAAAAAAAAATTAACTTTAGTTGTGAAAGGGGTACCATTAATTTGACTTTTAATTGAAAAACGATGAATAATATTACCAAAGTAAAAATGAAAAAGAAAATAAAATCTGTCAGAAATTTCATTTTTATTTTTCATTTTCATAATTTCGGTAAATAATTACAAAAGTTAAATCAATTAACCTACTAATTAAGTCAAACTCATTCTAATTAATTTTAGTCCTAAATATTTCTAATCTTCAGATTTTAAATTTAAGTTAAACTCATCTTAATTAACCCTGAATCTATGGGGATACAATCCTAGAATATTTCTAACTTCCTGAAACTTGAAAGATTTCACCACTTTAAATTAATCCCTATGACTACGCAAATATATATTATCTAAACAAGATTTCGTAGACGACAAAGTAACAAAAATATTAATCTAAGTAACAGTAAAAAATCATAGAGATTTCTGGTTTTCATTTTTGTCGATAATAATTATGAAAAAAAAATAATTGAAGAGATAATTAAATTACTAACCTTGCTTGGGATTCTCCGGCCATGGAAAACTGAAGTTTCAGAAATGGTTTCATTGAAGAAAGGGCTTGAATGAACGTAAATGGAGTAAAGCCCTTCGTGTCCCTTGAAGAACATTTCCCAAAGAGGAGCAAAAGTCACCTCACCCCTCGTCAAGAACAAGAAAGCTACTTTAGGGACACGTTTGAATGGAAAATCTCGAATGCGAGGCACCATTGAAGCTCTCCATAACAACTCGTCTTCTTCAATATCATGCATAGCGTCAGCTGCAGGCTTTAAGAAGTCTCCCAGGCCGATTCTAACCGGGGTTTTTGTGTGGTTTTTATATGAAATATTTGATGAAGATGGCGGCGGCGGAAGAGGGATTGCGGTTGGATTTGCAGGAGTATTTGGGATGATGGGGAGTTGTTGATTGAGCTGAAAGCTGAAAGTGATGTCTTTGAGGTGAAAACTGAGGGTGATTCCGAGGGCTAAACCACAGGCGAAAAGAAGAAAAGAGAAAAAGAAATTTGGTAAGTGCATATGGGAATTGAAAAACGTGGGGATTGTCCATGTTTGGTGATGTTTTTGTTCAGTCTTCATTGCTGAAGAGAGAAAAGACGAAAAGCTTTCTGGTTTTCCAGAGGAACAGCTTCAAGACGTTTATATATACACAGAGTTCAGAGGATTAATGGAGAATAAACAGATGTAACCCCTAATAATTCTTTTAAAAATGTTCGTGGGGGGTGACGCTTCGGAGAGGGCAGAATTTATTTGGGAAAGGGACGACTTGGGGTCAAGATAGAGGGGAAACCATCTTTTGTGGCACAGATATTGCCATAAATTGTGACTAAATACCATGGCCCACCCAAGGTTTAATAAACGGTTTTGTTACCCTCAAAGTTTGAAAAAAATCCATTTTTAACCCTTTGTCAAAGTCAACCATTGATTTTAAAAGTTAAAGAATATTTACATTATTTTGTTCAAATATTATAATAGTAAAATAATTAACCGTCATTTTGTTGTAAGGTTTAAAATATTATAATAACACCCTTGCTAGATTAAACTATGTATAATATTATGGGGTGTAAATGTAGTTTTAAAAAAAATTACTATAGTCAAACAAGTATTTTTCTCTATCTTGTTTCGAAAATAATATATTTGCCCTAATATATTTTGAAAAATATTATAGCCCCAATAATTTGTAATATGATATTTACACTTTTAATTCATTGTGTTATATTCAGTTTAATGAAAGTGTAATTATTATTTTTTAAACTACTAAATACATATTAAAACTTTAAAAATACCAAAACTAATATATTTTGAATTTCTAAAACCCCTAACTTTTTCATTAATACCCCCAACATTTTTAAAAATTAATTTTTCCTCAAACATATGATTATATATTATTGACATTTCTATTTATAATTATACTAGTAAATTTTTTTTATAATTAAAATTAATATAAAATTAGGACTATAAAACTTATTTGGTAAATTTTTAGAGGTCCAGTGTTATTTAACTTGACTATTCTGGGTCTTTTCAATAATTTTATATAGGTTTATACTCCCAATTGAAGAACCATGGAATGCACCCCCATTGGCTTAACGATATATCTAGCTATATATATTCATAGGGTTGGATTCGATTCGAACTAAATCAAACTCAAGTTTAGATCAGTTTGTATATAGCAGAGCTTGAACTTATGGAAGTCCAACTTGAACTCGATTCAAATTTAGCTCGGCTCATTTTAAGCTTGAGTTTTTAACTATTTCGTTATCAAAACGATATCGTTTTAATACATATTAGTCAAAATGACGTTATTTTATATCAAAATTTTTAATTAGAAAATTTGACGATTAGCTCGAGCTCGGCCGAGCCTATATAAGATTGACTCATTTTGGGTTCGTTCGAATCGAGTTTGAGCTCGAACGGGCTCGACTCAAACACAACCCTAATTCAATTCATTTTCATTTTTTCAAATATTTTCAATATGCTACAAAAACCAAAGAAAACAAACCACAAAAATAGAAGTATTTAAGTTGAAAAACTAATACACAAAAAACCACGGGTAAATAATAGAGAAAAAATTTATTATGAAGAAAGAACATACAAGATGAAAAGGGATTATTTTTCTCTTTGTAAGAACTTTTAATCTTGGCTCAACATATTTTAGCGGCACGAAAAATATTACATACACTTACAATGAGTATCAAATTAGATACTAATTATGAAATATCATTATATGATTAATTATTATTTAATTTTTAATTTAAAATCACTCAATTTAGAGTGACACGTTATCATTAGTACTCAATTTATTATTTACTTTAAGTACATATAATTTTATTATTGGTGGGGGATATACTTTCTTTTAACACGTGTACTTATTGGTCATTTCCACAATGAATTGTATATGCATTATAGTAGGTTATCCTGTCATACCTTTTTACAATACATTTTATATTTTTGATACAAGCTATGCTTTATGATAAATAATTATATATTGAAATAATTTTTTTTTCTCAACATAGAAAGTCCTATTTATGATATTTAAAAATCACATTTCAAAGTCGGAGTAAACTACTTTTTCCCACCCAAGGTTTGACCCTAAAACATTTTTCCACTCTTTAATAGTATAAATAATATTTTTTCACCCATAATAAAACTTAGTAGAAAAAAATTATGACATAGTGTCAAAAGTTAAATGACCATATTATCCCCAACTATTTTACTTTTTTTAAATTACGATGTCATCTCAAATTAAAAAGAATAGATATCTAATTTAGATAAAAATTCTTGTAATTCCCTTTTTCTTTCTTTGTTATCCCCTTTATCTTTATCTTAGGTTTCTAGTTCAACTCCCACCACCCTTTCTATTTGGCAACCCACTCCACACTCCCAACTTTGTCTCTCTCATACCACTATCTTTTTTTCTTTTTGTCAACCTCTCACCACTCTTTCTCCCGTTGCAATATGAGATCATGTTAATGACTCCACTAAATCAAGTAAAAAAGTCTTTAACACTTGAATCACGGCAAGAGAGATTGTGATATTGGTCTAGGGTTTAGATAGTAATTGTGGCTATGGTAACCTAACAACGTCGAGGAAGGTTTAACAAATAATTTTAGGGACTAAATTATAGGTTTTTAAACATAAAAAAAAGACAAATTATCATGTTTTTAAAAATGTAGGTCAGATTTATAAAAAATGTTATTTTTATATTTTCCAAATTTTTATAATAAATTACTAATTTATTTTTACAATATTAGTTTTTATAATTGAAATTCAATTTTAGATGAAAAAATATTATTTATGTCATCAAGGTACCAAAAAAAAAAATTTGGGTTAAATCTTTGGTGGGAAAATATAATCTATTCTCATATTATTAACTAGGAGAAAGCCACCCCGATCAAGTCATTTTGAAACATAAATGGGGCAGTCTTACTTATTAATAACTTGTAGATAATCCCATTAATATTTTAAAAAAAGAGTATTTAAGGGAATAAGGAAACTTTGTTCCTTATATATTTTAATTTACACTTTTACCCTTATAAAATTGAATGTGAGACTATTCAAGAAAGGGTCAACCCATTGACTAAGCAACGAGGCCCCTTCAAAGGACGAGAATTGTTCTATGGTAATACTGATTCAAGAGTATGTCAATGTGTCTTTTGCTTATATATTTTTATTTACATTTTTACCCTTATAAGATTGAATGTGGAACTACTTGGGAAATGGTCAAAATACTATAGGTGGGGCTGGTTATTAAAAATGCGCCCATAACTATCTTCTATGCAGTAAATGTAGCTAGGGAAACTCTTTAAGTCCCCATGGCCGCCCTTAATCAATTTGAAAATGAAGTTATTTGAGACCTCGGGGAGGTGATTAGATTAATTATCATAATTTAATTAGTTGAATTAATTTCCCTAGTTTGAAACTTATAAAGATCACCCAACTAGTTGGCCAATCAATTGGATTGGACAAGTTCAATGTCTGGTTGTTTGGTTCAAAGAATCAATTTCAAATTGAATAAAATTTAGACCTTAGCTGAATTTAAACAATAAATTTGATTATTAAATTATCGGGCCCGACTTTGAATTAACACTACCAAAATTCATTATGGACAAAGTAAATGTCAATTTTTCCAACATGTTGAGGATTATAAGAGTGTTTTTACAGTATTTTTAAACTTACAAAGATATACACAAAATAGCTATGAAACAAGCCTAAAGTTCGAAAAATTTTAATGAATTGAGTGTTAATAATTTATCAAATATAGTAATAATCTATATTTATTGATCTTTCAAGTAATATATTTTTATGATTTTTTTTTTTTGATAATTATAAATTTACTTAACCAATCACACTTTTAGAGTTCTCACTCTCAAAGATTTTCCAAAATTTTACTTCGTTTGAATGTAGTTTTTAAGGGGTAACCTATCATGTTTCATTTGAGTTGATGTATAATGTCAAGACATGTTATTAATGACATAAATAATATTATCAGTAAAATGAATAATATCATCGAATAAACAGATAAGTTAATTTTGATCTAAATGATCAAGATGAAATTTTAGCTTAAGATCGACTCATTCAAACCAAGCTGTGATTTGAGTTAAACGTATTTGGATCAGATTCACCTTTAATGTTAGGGTGGGCCTATGGTATACCCTAGGGCTGGATTCGAGCCGAGCCAGCTCGAGCTCAAGCTCGGCTCGGTTTGAGCCCGAAACGAGTTGGCTCGAGTTGACTCGGTAGATTTTTTTCTTAATTTTTTATACAAAACGACGTCGTTTTGATCCATATATATACACAAAACGATATCGTTTTGATATGAAAAACAAGTCGAGTCGAGCCGTAAACGAGCCGAGCCGAGCCGAGTTCGACTCAAGCCGGTCATAAATAGACCGAGCCGAGCCTGAGCTGGCTGCGAGCCGAGCTCGACTCGGCTCGAATCCAGCCCTAGTATACCCGATGCTTGATTTTTTTCAAGCCCGATCCAGGTATACTTTATAGACCCATTACCCCAAGCACAGACCAGCTATTTCCTACATCCCTAGTTTTTGGCCCAATTAAGGCCAATATCGGATAAAGCTCCAGGAATTGGACCAACTCCATCAGGAAAATTGCACCAAATTCTTTCTACCACAAAGGACAGAATGAATAGTAACGTCAAGAAATACCTCCTAATTCATGATGGGAAACAAGTTTGACCTCTTAACCTATGCACGTGGTCTACTTTAGATGGATTCAAACCAAATCAAATTCAAACATAAATCTACTCGAGCTCATCTTGCTCAAACTGATAAACAGTAACATCAGAGAAGGTAAACAATAATATTAGAGAAATAAAAGAAGAATTATTTTTAAAAAAAAAATAATAGTCAACAAGATGGCCTAAGATGCCAGCACTGACATAACCTAAGCTTAACACGCAAAATTTGCACCAGCTCAAATTCGGCTCATTCAAGCCGAACAGCAAGCCGAGCCTGAACCAGCTCAAATCTGCCCCTATGGTTTACAGTACAACACAAGTACATCACAAGAATTCTTATAATGATTGCACTAACTCATCAACATTAAATATAAAATTACCAATACCAGTTTTGAAGTGATAATTTAATTATGCAGTTCATTCAGGAGGTTGAGTGGAAGTATTAATAATGGATCAAAATCAAACTTGACAATAATATGATAGTTTCCTCAAGGCAAAGGTCATTTTTCCAACATAAACATATAAGCAAGCAATAAGGGAAAAACAAGTTGCAACTCAAGCAAAAGCTATTCATTATCATTCACAAAACATCATAACCCAAAATTTGTTATTCCTCATCAAAGCAAAGATATAACCACAGAATATATGGGGATCATATCTATCTTAACATCAGTCAATAGAGCAAATCAAAATCTCAAATATTGAAATTTTTCACTTGATAAATGAAAGTTACAAAATATGAGATGTAAAAACAATCCCAGAAGTAAAACTTCAAGACAATCACATGCCCAACCGAAAAAAGGAAAAAAAATGTATAAATCTGCAGCAACACTAACCTTAAAAACTCGGAAGTGTTAAAGGACAGGGCACAATATTGACAAGGTTCTGTGCAGCAGTTGATGAATACATTGGATTCAAAAATTAATGCTACAAAAGAAAATCAGTTACTTCCATTGTTTGCATAACCACTTTTAGAGGCTCATCAGCTTTTTGTCGAGCTTTATGCCTACCATGGCTATGATTACCCTTATTCTTTTCTTTCTGAACGCCATCTTCTTTTCTCTCAACAATGTTCCCTGAACCTTTGTGTCTTTTCTCTTTACCATGACTATGGCGTTTGCTTCTTCTTGAGCTGGAATTTCCCCGACCAGGCATCTCCTCACCACTAAAATTCATTGATTCGTGAGGAAATTCAGTACTTTAATGCTTCCCTTCTCTCCTGCTAGATGGCTTATCAGATTGGTTACTTTGTGATGAAGCAGGTACGGCTTCATTACCTAAAAGAACATCCCACACTGCACTGGACAGTAAACCACCCATTATCCCGGGCTTCTTGGCTGAGATGGATATCTCATCTCCATCTAATTTTAACACCACTGGCCTAGGTTTTGCACGGTTTGGTTTTTTCTTTGGGGCCAATGACTGCTCTGTGAGCTTAACTAGAACATCAGCATTGCCATTGAGTTTATCCTGTGACATTGGATCATTGGCAGGAGGATAATCATTTGATACAATCTCAGTCTTTTCTGAAGGAAGATAACACAAGTCATCCCGCTTGCGGTGTTTGGCAAGCAGAGAAGTGGACTCATTTGATGGTTCCAATTCATCTTTGCTCTGGATGTAATATGGGGAAACACCAACTATTTCCTCATATTGAACACTGGCAAGAGAAAATGGACCTGACAAAGGTGATTGCACATCACCACAGACCATTTCCAAGTCAGCAAGATTTGCATTAAGCCTTATCCCCTCTGGTACAGGAACCCTTGCCTGAGCACTGGATGAGACCGAGCCCAGCTCCTTAGAAAAGGAATCATGCATCAATTTCACCACACTATAAGGTACAGTTTCTTCCCTCGCCACAATCTCTTCACCTTGGACCATATGATTCAGTACTTCTTGCTATATCAAATCAATTAAACCAAATATATTCCTTGCTCTCTCTTATATCTCTACATCATGGTTCGTGGAGAGTGGCCCCAAGGCAAATTCAACTAGATTTAACAAGTTAACAATAGATTCTTGCCTGAAACTGTTACTGACTAAAGAAGCAGAAGTAGATGCCTAACCAATAGAAAAAGTTATATCCTTTTCATTTTCTATAGAAAGATCTTCAAATAATTGATTTACATCCCTCAGATCAAACTCTTTATCCTTTTCATAATGGGCAGGAGATTTTGATGTTGCTAAATCTGAACTTTCAGGGCACTTCCTTACAGATATTGTTCCTGGAATTCCCAAAGATAGATTGTCATGAGGAACTGCTATTTCCTCTGCCTATGAGATAAGATTGTACACAAAAGGTTAATACTTTAAAAGCGGACTGAACACAGCCCTTATGGAGGGCAGCAAGAGAGTAGTACAAGGTTGTAATAGTGCCTCCATTAGCTCAAATGGATTCCTAGAGAACTCAACATACTCCCCTGACAACCAAGCAGCTGCTGATGATATTTGATGTACAAATGGATTACCAAGTAATGCAGGATCAATCAGAAGATCACAACTAACACTAACAAGCTCAGGTCTAACATCTTTGACCCTCAAACCAATATCAATTAGCTGATTCTCAATTTTTTCTCCCTTTTGGCAATGTGGGATTCTTGCCATTTCCCCAAGAAGTGATGCATACCGATCAAAGTCAAGAATTACCTCGTATACATTTCTAGAACAAGTACATAAAATTGAACCAAGAATCTCATTACAAAACTCAGGGTCAGATTTAAGTGCATAATTAACTAAAACCCTTGTTACTTCAACCACATTGTTCTCAGACACCATTGCCATCAGAAGGCGCAAAGACTCAAGCTTTATGTTAAAATCCCCATCACTCATAGACTTAACCACAAAATGCTTATTTTCCAACACCGCCCACAAATGTTGCGGTGCAATAATTGAAAGTGCTTGCAACCCAAGATACTTTAAATCTGGATCATCATCAACCAGAAACTCCGTAACCTTTGTGACTGCAAGCTTCACCGCAGAATCATACTCAATCAAACTACTTACAACAGTCCTAATACACTCAAAAAGCAAAGACTTTGCGCCACTCCTCATATGCTCACATATCGGCTCAACAACTTTCTTTGCCAACCTAGGCTCTAACTGCACCAACTTAGCAAATATCTTCAGCACCTTAATCAACGACCAATTATTCTGTGATTCAACCAAAATCTTATAAAACTCTGGCGCCAACGGTAAATAAGATCTGGGGGTCTTTCAAACTAAGCTCACAGAACACTCCAATAACGGCAGACACAATAATTGCATCCGAACTCTCTAAATTATCAACTAAACGCTTAAAACAAACCCTAACAGCATCTGGGTATTTCTCAAAAACCCTCAAAACAACGGCCACAGCTTTCTTCTTAACAAAAGCTTTACTAGTAGACAACAATGTAAAAACTTCAGGAGTTAAATCTCTACAAAGATCAACATTTCCAATTCTGGCTAAACATTCAAGAGCTAAACTCACTTCATAGTGATTATGACTATTCAGGTCTTTACGTAACTGGTTGGTGATAAAGAGCATTACCGGGGTGTCGTCGTGGAACGATTGAGCGACGGCATGGTAGCCAATTTTCTTGTGGAGGAATTGCGGGGACGACATGACTTCAATGGCGTGAAAACAAGCAAACGACATGTCGTTTCCGTGGAGAGAGTTGAGACAACAGAGTTTCTGAAGAGCGGCTGATTTGGTGTGAAGGTCTGTAGATTTGATCCCGTGACGAATCTCTTCAAGGGCTTTGGAGATGAACAGGGATTCTTTAACCGGGTTTCGGCGAAAGCCATTGATTAAGTCATCGAGATTGCGCTGGAAAAGGGTGTCCATGATCGAAGTAGAAGCCATTTATGAGAATTGCGCTTCTTTTTTGTTATAACTTGAAGGATTACATAGTAACAGGGAGGATGATGAAGAGATTTGTTTAAATTTGAGGGAAAAATTCCAGTTTGTTCGTATTGTTTTGTTTCGTCTGTAAGAAAATGTACGTTCGTTTCTGAGAAGGAAGAAAACTCCGAGGGGACGAGCTTGATGATGATTGATGACAAAATGGATTAAAAAATTAAAAAAAAAAAGAATGAAATAATAATTAATTGGTGATTGTGATTTAATTATTATAATTAAAAAAAAGTTAATATTTTTCTATTCTTCAAAAATGAAATTATTATGTCATCTTATAAAAAAATATAAAATTCAATATACAGTTTCATATTATAGGCATTAGGATTTTATTCTATCTCTACTTGAATAGAGAAGAGATTTTATAAGAGAAACGTGAACAGACACAAAGACAAAAGTAATTAAAATTCTTTTGATCGAAAATTAAAAAATATATATATTGAATTATACTTTTAAAATTTTAAAATTCTATGTTTCCTCTTTTCTATTTTATATTTTTAAATATTTAAATATTGAATTATTATGTAAAATTTAGAATTATTATAAATATATTTTTATACAATTTTTTTTCGTGGAAATAAGGAGGGGAAGAGTAGGAATATTTTCCCCGGGGAAGGACACAAGGATTCCTGTCATCTTTGTGGGTGGGGACAGAAAATGTTTTCCCAATAAAGACGGAGATGGAATTGGGTGTTTGTCCTTTTTTGGCCTATTGTCATCCGCAGCACTTGCACTATTGATAATAATAGAAAGAGTACCCTTACAAATCAATCAACAGAGGAGATGATTTTGAATCAGTCACTTGCTACATCTGCAATATACATAAATACATTATATATTAGGTGAATGCTTGTCTCCCAATGGAGTTGGTTGCTGTGCTGCTAAAAAGCTCACTGATATTGCAGAAAATTTTTCTCAGTCATGTCAATCTTGCTCTTGAGGTTTTTGCACTAATGCAAGTCCGTTATCATTTCAAGATAAAATGAAAGTTGCTGGGTAAAAGTAGCAATATCCCTAACCCCTTGGAAGCTGCAAATCCCCCTGAGCCGTCTTCGAGTGATCCGCCCTGTTATTTGCGAAACAGATGCTAGCTCTTATGTTGTCGGATATTCAGAAAGACCGGTTTGATACCATATTCAAATTTCATAAAGCCATAAGCAAAGATTTGGAGATGTTGGATCTGGAAAGCTGACTGATTGTGATGGGAAGTTCCTTCGACATTTCATTGGAAGATTTATAGAGAGTTCACAGTAATGCTGAGGATGAAATTGTTTTACCAGCACTGGAAGCAAAAAAGAGGCACTTCATAATGTGACAGTCACTGTTTGAAGATACATCATGTGTTCTTAATGAGATTTCAGAACTACACAAAAGCTTGTAGAGGCCTCAAGTGCCATTGGCCCTCTCTAGCTGGCTTAAGGGGTAAGGTTTCTTTTGGCAAACTTATATACCCATAACCAATGTGAGATTGCTAATAATCCTCCCCTAATTACAAATTGGGCACATAGGGAGTAAACGAAGTGAAACTTCCCCGCAGCTGAGTTTCGGAGGATGACAAAGTTAGAGAATTATATGGATTGGAAATCTTCCTCGGAAGAATTTTTTTAAAATATGGGATCTAATACCACTTGTTAGGCCTGAAAAGCTAGCTCAATAGATATGACATACTAAAATCTACCTTGAAAGGATTGTTTTATAAATGTCAGCTCCAAGAGTCACCAAAATGTAATTGAGTCTTTCTCATCCTAAAATTTAGCTCAAGGAATGTGACTTTTCCTTGTACTTAGATACCCAATTCAATTCCCAACAAATGTGGGATTCCAACAATTTGGATGAAAATTTACTTAAGATTGACACTGAAATCTTTGCTGCCCATGGGGGTAATTTAATAGACAAGCAAATTGTGTAAAACATGTATCTGGTCTCTATCTAAACATATATATATTAAGTATGCAAGATAGAAACCAAAACTACAATTGCGGAATATTAATCACTAACCTCCAGTCATTGCTTGACGATTTGATGCAGTGTAATCCAACAGCCAACTTTCTCTTTCTAGAGAAATTCGGGATAATAAAAAATTTTGCATGTTTAACACATCAAAACAAGGCAGAGGCATAAAATGGCTTTGATACCACTTTTTCTACAAGAGAAACACATACACCATTCTATGAGAAAAAGAAATCACCTGGAAGACGAAACTTGCAACCAATTTCCAGAGGATTATACTGCATCAAATCGTCAAGCAATGGCTGGAGGTTAGTGATTAATATTCCGCAATCGTAGTTTTGGTTTCTATCTTGCATATTCAATATATATATGTTTAGATAGAGATCATATACATGTTATACATTTGGTATCAGAGCTATTTTATGCCTCTGCCTTGCTCTTATGTGTATTATATGCAAAATTTTATGTTTTCCCGAATTTCTTTAGAAAGACTTTTTCTACAAGAGAAACACATACACCATTCTGTGAGAAAAAGAGATCATCTGGAAAACGAAACTTGCAACCAATTTCCAGAGGATTATACTGCATCAAATCGTCAAGCAATGGCTGGAGGTTAGTGATTAATATTCCGCAATTGTAGTTTTGGTTTCTATCTTGCATACTCAATATATATATGTTTAGATAGAGACCATATACATGTTTTACATTTGGTATCAGAGCCATTTTATGCCTCTGCCTTGCTTTGATGTGTTAAACATGCAAAATTTTTTATTATCCCGAATTTCTTTAGAAAGAGAAAGTTGGCTGTTGGCATTTTTTGTTTAAAATTTTTATTTAGATGAATTCTACATCTAAAACTGAGAATTTTGATATTTGGAACGTCAAAATCAGAGTTTTGTAGGCTGTTTTAGAGTGCAAAATGTATACGGGTCTGAAACCGGGTCAATCGACCCGAATCTTGACCCGGCTAGAGGTCAGGGACGACGATCTTCAGATGACATGTCATTTGCTTTAGGTTTCTGCAGACGACATGTCATACCCATCATTTCTGCCAAAGAAAAAGTTACTTCATTCCTGCGTTTCGAATCCAGACCATGAAGCACAAGGTTCTGAGTGAAATACTTGCCGCTCAGCCAATTCCAATTTTGTTAAAATTTTGGAACATCGTACATTCTTATATGCTTTAATTTTAGTTTTCATAAAATTTTGATTTTTTGGAACCCGTTACCATCCTCTGCCATAAAAAATAAAAGCTGTTAGGGTTCAGTTTAAATACATTATACATTTTGGCCTTGATAAAATATATTTTTATAGTATGTGATTGCCAAAAATTATTATTATTTTTAATTGGATAATTTAAGTTTCATTTATCCAATTTTTAGTGTTTATTAATATTTAATATTGTTTAATTAATGTAAAACATGTATATGGTCTCTATCTAAACATATATATATTGAGTATGCAAGATAGAAACCAAAACTACAATTGCGGAATATTAATCACTAACCTCCAGCCATTGCTTGACGATTTGATGCAGTATAATTCTCTGAAAATTGGTTGCAAGTTTCGTCTTCCAAGTGATCTCTTTTTCTCACAGAATGGTGTATGTGTTTCTCTTGTAGAAAAAGCTCACCCAAGAACCCTATTTATAACCTTAAAAAGCATTTTACCATCAAGAATGCTACGTAACTTGTGAAGTTATGGCATGGGAGTTATAAACCATAATGCATGGAAGTTACAGACCACTAAGTCATGAAGAAGTAACTGCATGAAGCAGTTACCATTAAGCAATGGAAGTAACTGCATGAAGCCATGAAGAAAAAACTGACAAATTGAGCTATCCACTCAGCTTCAAGGGATGTGTAAGCCACTCTTGATCATCATATTTCTAAAGAAGAACTTAAGCTTTGGCCATTGTTTGGTAGGTATTTCTCTCCAGAGGAACAAGACAAAATTGTTGGTCCCATAATTGGATCTACATGTGCTGAAGTGCTCCAATCTATGCTACCACAGGTAACTTCTGCTCTTATGCATGGTTTATGCCAAATGTGGTAACTCATTTGCAAGTTTTGTTTATCCTGTCAGGATTGTGTTGTGTACCGTTGTCCATTTTGCAATTTATGCCATCTTGGGAGGGGTCTTGGCCAAGATTATTTTCATTGCTTGGCCTGCAATTGGTGCTTGCCATTGAAGATAGTGAACTACAAGTGCACTGAAAATTGTTTAGAAACAAACTTCCCTGTCTACCGTGACTTTCACTTCACAGCAGGTGACATTGTCAGTGCTTTACCTTGTGGCCATCCCATGCATGTGCAGCACGCTTTCAGGTTTCCATTTTAGTGATGCTTACTTTCTCAATCCATTTTTAGTGGCAAAAGTGGGGACATTCTAGCAAAAGAGTATGAGTTCAAAACCTATTGATAAAATATTAAAAATAAACTTTGACTTATCTAGTAAAGTGGTTATAAGACTGTATTAATTATACAGATAAACTTTCTTACTCGAGACAATGAGAAGATTTCCTCTTCCTCAAGGTTGAACCAATCATATTGAATAAGTAAAACTTTGGGTCTAATAACCCTACTACAATCACTATACCAATAAGTCAGAGTTTAATTTGAAATATCACTAAAAGAGACTTAAACTCATATTTTCTTATGTATAAAATTTTCTCTGTTGTCAGTCAAACAACCCTTTAAAAACCACAAAACTTTAAATTGCTTGATGAAAAATCGCAGGAGGACTATTAATTATAAACCTACTCGGATCTTTTTTGGCATTCTTGATGCTCTTTTGACCGCAGAGGAGCTTCCATAGGAATACAAGAATCCTTTACAGGTGCATTCGCCTCTGCATCTCTCTGCCTCTCACTCTGTCTGAGTCTTTCAAATACTCTTTCATTTATTTTTTTATTTACACTGACATGTTAAACTTCTGCTGCCTCACGTTTAGTGAGACAAAAATTCGGAAAGAGGTTAAGTTTCAGAAGTGAAACATTTCACCTCAAATGTAGTGAACTGGACCACGATCCCATGAGAAAAATCAATAATGGAGCATGAACAATGGAGTTGCTCATTTTTCCCAGTCATTTGCTACAATTATTGCCAGTGCCCACGTCTGTATAATTGCAGGTGTTGGTTATTCATGTCATGGTTGACATGTTTCCAACCCAAATAAGGGCCAGAGGATTTTCAGAGTTTGTTGGCCCTTTGGCAGGAAAAAGACCAAAATAATTGCAAGAGGAATTGTATTGACCACCGACCTGACAGAAACAAAGGGCTGCATTCTTTTACTTGCTCTTTTGTTATTGGATAAATATGATATATTTAAGGGGTAGTTTGAGTTGCAAAAGTAGAAATACTTAAACAATAAAAAAAATATGGATTCAAAACATATTTATGGTGTATCTGTTATAATTATTATGGGGTCAGTTATTAAAATTAAGAGTTTACCTATTTGATGTGATCAATTTAGATACGATTAGATCAAAAAAATAACTTTCAACAAGATGCGAAAAAGATGATCTAACTCAAACAAGGGGTTTTTATTAATAACACGAATCGGTCAACCCATGTACGACCTGCATACCAACCCTTTCATCATAAATGCCATTTTACACCCATGTTTATTTTGGACTTAGGTTTCTATAATATTGATATGATGACTGGAATCACATAATTAGAATGGGAACCCAATCTAATATATGAACATTTAGTTTGATACATGTTGGAACCCAATCTAACGTATGAACATTTAGTTTGTTACAGGTTGGCAACCCATTTTAGTTACAACTCTTTAAGATTTATCTTATTTTGGAAGTAATTAATATATCGATGTTAAAAAATATCAATTTTTAACCCAAAAATTAAATTTAAGCCATATCATTTATATATTTATACATTATTTCTCATATTCAGACCAAAAAATATTCGATATTAAGGATTTAAACGCAAAATTTTAAATTTTTTAGAGTTTATTAATATAACCGAACTAAACAATGGGAAACTTATTCCATTTGAGTTTAGTATTCAAATCACTGAAACTTGATTCAACAATAATTAATTTGATGTTGACATAGTGGTTGATTAGATAGATAGTTGATGGCTAATGCAAACTAGAGCCAACAAAGTAAAGACAGATTTTTTAAAATCCAAAACCCCCAAGGACAATGCCTTTTATCTTGACCTTAAGGACATAAAACAAAAGCCAACCTCTAAATCAAAGACAAATCTCATCAAAGATGAACAACCACTGCTTATATTAATCAAACAAAAGGCAAAAGTTGCTTTATAATAAACAAAATTTAAGAAATTGAACAGGACAAGCCATGAATGAAGGGTCCCTGCCCCTGTGTCCCCTCACCTTGTAACACATTGATATGCATCAAACCTTTCTTCCATCTTTCTTGATTTCATAACATTTTAACTATGCAATTACCTCTTTCAGATCTACTTCTCAATAATAATTCAATCTTTCTTTGTTGTTGTTGGCTTTCAATGGACAAAGTTATTATGTTAGTGTTTCGGAGAGTGACTCGCTCTTTCTCTAATGGGAAGGGAAATTTCAATAGCAGCAAAAATAAAAATGACTAAAATCTTTGCAATCACCGATAAGATAAATATATCTTCAACTTATCTATTCTCTAGTTTGTTCCTTCCCCCATATATCATTGGTTTTTATTATATTTCTATCGGAAATTGGAGGAGGAAGGGGATAAAAGTATTTCCCAAGGGGAATGAAAGATAAATTTTCTCACAATGAGAGGACAAAAATTCCATGTTATTCGCATGAAGATGAAGACACGAACAAGAATTAGGGTATTCTTCCCTTACTTGGTCTGTTGCCATCCCTAATCATGACATATTCAACACAAACAAGAACATTAATTCTTCATGGCTCATAATTTAAAATCAATTGAAAGCAAACCAAGTAAAAAATTTCACTTCTTGTTATTTTTCTTATCTTTTGATCGACTGCGTAACAGAGGCCCCAATCCAAAGAAATTTGCAGTACATTTAGATATGTAAGGAGTTGGCACATTCAACACAGGACTAATTTTGACACCATTTCCGTAAGAACCCACAAAGCTTTTCTTCAATGGAGGCTTTCGGTATGCATTTGAAGTTGATGAAGACCTCGCTTTGTGATTAACCACTGAACCAGTTGAATTGCTTCGAGATAGAAGCGGCAAAGAAAAGATCAAACTTTTCTTAGCTTCATGATTGAGGCTGCAACTTCTGTTAAAACCCCAGAAAGATTTCGCCTGCTGCGGCTTTTGTTCCCTCACACTGGTGTCTTTCTTCACCGGAGGACAGTGAAGAGGAGGAAGAGAAACGGCAGGTGAAGAAGATGAACGTTTTGAAGGAGCAACAATATTGGCTTGAATTTGTACGGGACGAATCACGCCATTGGAGAAAAGTTCATCAGCTGAAGACGATTCTTGAGCAAAACAGCTTGAACTAATAAATTCAAAATCCGGATTTGAGTCCAAAAGCCTTGTGTCCCTTCGAGATTCCATTTCATTGATTTCTTCTGCGACCTCTGCCTGGCAAAGATCATGGGAAAATGATATTCTAGGACTCGTCTCCGAGCACATATTGTTCAAAACAATTAACAAATAGTAGATGAGAAGAAGAATCTTCAATGGATGAGGAGGATGTGAACCTTCTAGCAAGAAAATTCAGCAGTTTCTTTCAAGGTCCAGGAGGAACAAAGTAAAGAATTTTTCAAGGCCTAGAGAAAAAAGAGGATGGTGACAAAAAGGTTGAAGATTCGAGAACTTGGAGAGAAAAGCACAAAGTAGAGGAAAAAAGATGAATAAATAGCAGCTTTTTGAAGATTTATGGGTGAATATTTTGGTGATCTGGGAAAGAAAGAAGGTTGAACTTTTGTTCTCAGTAGGCAAAAGGAGCAGAGGAAAAGTTGACTGGTGTTGTTAAAGAAGAGACACAAGCAAAGTCTGCAAGCTGAATTTGCAGAGAAAGATGGTATGATAATGAGCTAGAAGGCAAAGTGTTTTTTGTGGGAATTTGCCGGGATTCAGAGAAGATAATGAGAAGACATGATACCATAAAATAACAAATAGACATAAAAGACAAGGGAAAAGAGAGAGAGAAACTGAGAATGTTTCAGGAGTTTACTTCAATGACAGGCAAACATAATCTGCACAATAAAATATGCGGTAAGATAAAACTGCCAGAGAATTCAGGTTTGTGGGTTCATAGTATATTAATTTGATTAAAGCGTTAACTCTACCATTTGATTATGGCCATCTCAACCACCAAGAAAAAGCCTCTCTCTCTTGATTTTGCTATCAAAATTACACGGTATTAGAATAATTCAATTTGCTATTATTGGATGCTACTTCTATGTAATCTAATCAATACAATAGTTTGTTAAAGTGTGAAATTTCAAACGTAGAGTTAGAGAATCCAGGTTCGACTTTATATGCTTCTTTGAATGAACTTAAGACACATTAGCGTCTTCTTATATATTTGTATTGAAGTGAAATGACTTGATAGTAGATTGTTGTATCAATCTCTCTAAAATTTACCGACTTTGGACTGATTCTCAAATAGGGTTTTTCGTCACCAAAAATAATAATAATAAGGTTAGATAATATATCTAGTAGGACTAATTTGAAGAAATCACTTAACCTAATTGATTTTAACATTTGAATTTGTAGGTTATGGCCAAACGACTATTTCCCACCCAAGGTTTAATGTTTTCTCAAAAGTCCCCCCTTTAACTATGGAAACACCAAACACCCACCCATGGCCGGTTAGATTTAACCAAACCCTAACGCCTGAAAATTTTATCTCCTTTTGCCCCCCTAAACTTTAAAAACTAAAATTTTTCCCCAGCTTAAGTTTTAAAAAACTGGCAGTTTCACCCTAGGGTTTGGTTTTGAAATCTCCGGCGACCGTTCCGGCTCCATTGCCGACGGCCTCTCCCTCCCGAAGCAGTCTCTCCTTCCGGCGAATGTTTTCCTCCCATTTGGAGGCTCGATCGACGTCGGCTTGGCGTTGGGAGACGAAGAACTTCGTCGGGGAAGACGAAGTTCTTCGTCTCCCCAGAAGAAGACCTCTGGGAAGACGACCGTCTTCCCAGACGAAGACGACGGCGTCGGCTTCGTCTCCCAACGCCAAGCCGACGCTGATCGAGCCTCCAAATGGGAGGAAAACATTCGCCGGAAGGAGAGGCTGCTTCAGGAGGGAGAGGCCGTCGACAATGGAGCCGGAACGGTCGTCGGAGATTTCAAAATCAAACCCTAGGGTGAAACTGCCATTTTTTAAAACTTAGGCTGGGGGAAAATTTTAGTTTTTAAAGTTTAGGGGGGTAAAATTATATTCTATTTTAGTTTATTTTTAATATTATAGCAAAAATGACGATTTTACCCCTATCACCGTTAAGGTTTGGTTAAATCTAACCGGCCATGGGTGGGTGTTTGGTGTTTCCATAGTTAAAGGGGGGACTTTTGAGAAAACATCAAACCTTGGGTGGGAAATAGTTGTTTGGCCTATTTTCAATTACAACTTTCACATTTTCGAATATAAAATCATGATCTATAAATATTTATTTTCACCTCCATAAACACATGTGGGCACACATGACTTGGAGAATTCGGCATGCATTATTTTCTTTTCTTTTGTGTTAAAGCCATAACATCAACCCTTTTTCTAATATAATTTGCTTGATTGTCAAACCTAATCAAATAAGTTTCTAATATATCAATTATTTTGATGAAACGTTTTGATATATGCAATTCAGAGTCTTGTATAAGATAGAGTACAATAATAGTATTGAAGATTTGACGATGATCTTTAATATTCACTGCAGTGGTGTGAAACAAATTTAAAGAGAAAGTTAAATGCATAGTGATTTTTAACATAATTTAATCCGATGTTCGAGAGTTTATATCTACGATTATAATATTAATGACTCTAGAAAAATGTTCTGACACAATGAGTACAAATATTATAGAGTTGTGTCTTGAGAAGAGGACTTGTTTCGGATTGGAGCCTTTAAGAGAGAATTGTTGGATTTGAGAGTTTCATCACTTAGCTTAGGATGAAGCTATGAAATAAAATTTATTTCTTTATTCAATCTGATTCTGATGTAATTCGATTTTGATTGATGTGATTCAATATAATTCTAATTTGATATAATTATGGTTTATTATATATTATTTTACTTATTTTGTAAGATTAAAATTTCTTTTCAAATTATATTATAGTACTATATATTACATAACATTTCTTTAATAATATTGATTCAGTTGACAATTCAATTTACAATTCTACATAAGCAAAAGAAATCCTAAATATGAATTTCTAATATCATATTTATAGGATTCTAAAAAAGGGTTACGATGTTAATGGTACAATTCAAAATTCAAATTTATATATTAACTTCTTAAATGGTTATATTAAAAGTAATATCATGATCAAAATTAATAAAAAGTTAATATTTTTCATTATAAATAGATGATAAGAAAGAGATGTCAATAATTAAAAAATGTTTATCCACTAATCGAGACATGAGTTATCACTTTTATAGATTATCGCTTCTTGAGTAGACTCCGCATGTATGGAACTAATGCACAACAAATTCGAATAGCTCAATTAATTGCAATTAAGAGGATCACACTGCCCAAATGAGTTAAATTCTTTGAATAAGGGCACTTGTGGGTTTTGAATTATATGTATATGCTTTGATATTTCTTAATTAATCACTAATCAAGCATAATTAATGACCAGATTAGTTAACAAAGGCTTTCACAATTTGTTCTTAAGTTTTTTGGTAGAGCAATATTATATGTACAAACAATGATATATTTTAATATGATTAGATAATTATAAATTAGAGATAAAGTAATAACCAATCACATAATAACATGTCATTATTTATATACAAAATTATGCACATAATTTAATTGTCTTTGGACATATCATCCATTTTCTTCTAATGGCAATGCCTTCCAAAACTTCTACGCCCCACTCTATTAGTGGAAAAATTACATAATTATTTTCAAATTTTAAATGAATTTAAGTACTTGTAGAATTTGACTCACCTAAACTTAGAGAAGATGACTGTTTATCATATATTACATAAACTACTTGTATTAGGTTAGAGATTGACATAGTGTTAACAATTATTATTTTATAAAAAAGAGATACTTTATTAAGAAGAAAATTCGAAATTAAAAAAATAAAATAAAAGTTTTCATATGTCAGTCATGTGCAAGAAACGTCGCTGCTTACTCAATCTCAAGTTCTCAACGCGGCAAAGCAAGCCCCCCCTCCTACCCCCTGCATGTTGATGTTGATTCTACCACGCACGCTATCTTCTAGTAAATAAAGAAATTCAGATGGTAGTGGGTAGACTTGCATCTCAGACTCTGTCTGCTTCTCTCCTACGCTTTCTCCTATTATCACACTTTACCATTTCTCTGACTCAGTCTTATTGACCAAACCCCACGTCACATATTCACCACTACTCTCGACATCACCAGCTATACCCAAAAACAAATGACAAACTCTGGTTTCAAGGATTGCACCCCTAGTGCCTTCAGCCGGCCGTTCACTAAACCAATCACATGCACGGGCGTGGCTTACATTCAGTCATGACTGTGCACATTCTTACATTCATTTCCCAACCATGGTTCATTCATATGCATGAACGTGCATCTTTTTATGCACGACTGCACATCCTTACATAATATTCACAACCGTGTATCCCATGCACGGCTACTATTCACTTTCTTCAACCTATCGAGCGCACGGCCATGCACCATCATTTGTAAGTCTGAATTTTGCAGTTCCAGCCATAGTCTCTATGCCATAACTCATGGAAAATAAGTCTCTATCGCCCTAGGCCATGATTAACATCTCATTTGAACCCATAACAAGCATCTCAATTCCAATCAATCAACACAAGACCTTAAGAACCATTCATATTAAATTATGTGAATGAGAACCCAACTTATTTCTAAATAATCCACCAAAGCTGTTAAATGATCTTATCTGTAAATAATGGACGACTCCTTCATAAACTAGTATTTCTTCGATAGAACAATGACTAGAAGATTGTTTTCATCAACATATCATCATTCTTGTGTGGTCATAACTTATATACACACACAATCAATTAAAATTTCTATATCTATCGGTGGAAATAAAAAAAAGATTATCACACCATGCAAGAGAAAAAGAAATTTTTGATCCTTACAAGTTATACCTATAGCTTTACAAAGTTAATAAACCAATGATTTGACTAGATATCCACCAAAACCGCAAAGAAGTCAATGCGGGATAAGCAGATCAAAGTGGTATAGAGCTCTAATCACTCCATATTTTAATATCATTCAATTAATAAGGGTATTAACCAACGTCAGCATCAATATACTAATACTTATAATGCCTTAAAAATTATTATATATGGAATGATTTATAACTTGAGAATAGTCTCTTGGCTGTGTAACAGATGAATGACAAAAACATGAGACTGAATTCCACCAAGATGCACATAGTCATCCCAAGTCATGACCAAGGTGGTTTTAAGAAATAATGCATAGCATATACAGTGATCAGACAATAATCCCTTTCATTGTACAAACAAGTAGTTTTACATTTTAATGCGTTGACTCTAGTGGTTAACACATTATCAATTGTATAGCAATGATTAATGAACAATTAAATTGCAAAAAATTACCCATCCATATGGCAAGACTGTAATCAACGAAGGTCAATGACGTCAAATTTTAGATTGGGATTCATATATACATCTGTACAGGATTTGTAAATGGGTCCACCATCAGGAGGTGGATCGTGATGATGAAAGCCACGTTGTTGACACTGTCTTATTACTGACATGCCACCTGGCGTTGTCAACCGAAAAATTCCATGCTTTCTGCAGATTTGAAAAACAAAAATTAAGTCATCCAACAATAAATTACAGCAAAAACTGAAAACTTCGTTCTCAGAATTATTCCTACTTCATGCTATCTCTGGGTGCCATAACAATTGCAACAGATTCTGGCAGCATAATCTAAGGAAACAAAAAAAGGCATAGTTATAACTAATTAATGTAAACATAGGAATCACAGCAAGAATATATAAAAATATGAAAAACGTTATATGCACAGGTACTCAACTGGACATAAATGATTTATCGCAAACTAATTAAGAACCCAAAGTAAAGAGGCACATAAGATTGCCAATAACAGGACGATGCACATACCTGATATGAGTAATGGGTGTGAACATCAATAGAAGACATAAAACAAGACTGTGTAGGATGTGTCTGAAATTGCATGGTAAATAATCAATTAATCAGCTCGAAGATTACATAATACACAAGTTCCTACAAATTTCACAAATATATGCATTGAACCACATGTAACTACACTTGGATAATTATCACATCCAAAAAGGGAAGAGATCCATGCAGAAACAATCCCCACTCAACATTCATCTGGATACGATTCTCTTTAAGAGAAATTACTTTTCACATATTAATGAATCTCGCTTTATATCATATTCTAATTCTACATCTTTTGTTTTCATATTAATAGCATGAAGATATAAGTTCATTCATATACAATTAGGTTTAGCATTGGGTTGGAGCCATGTAAAATTCTAACATACATATACTTAATAGAGGAAAGCAAATAACTTTCATGGTAATTCAAAATTCTTCCACAGTATCAGATTTGTTTTACAGATATATAAAGAAAACTCAATCCAAACTGGTTATCAATCAAGAGTAATACAAATCCATATAATCTTTAAGGACATCTGGAAAAATGGTAAATCACAGACTTGAGCAGAATGTCACTCTTGTCTTTAAGCTTATTAACTAGAGGACATTAGATTGGACAAGTAATGATCCATCAAACTACAAGAATGAATTATCTAGACAACTAAAGACAAGAAAGTTGTGAAACAAGGAAAACAGAGTGTAACGGTGGTTAATATGGACACTTGATTTAATCATCAGATTTGTACAGAATTGTGTAAAGTGATACCAAATAGATGTGAGTTGTGGATCATAAGCAAGAAAAAAAGGTGATGTACAAGAACCTACAGAAGATATAACAAATTATTGTAATCCTCACAATAACAGAATAAGACTTAAAAAGGTCCCCTAACCAATTAACATGCAATATAGATATAAGTGGCATGCAGCTTAGATTAGTTCATTTCAGCTCATATACAAGCAAAAGATTAACAAGTAACAATATGATCAGTGATTTTTGAAAAATCAACATTATTTAAATGAAACAAACATTTTATTAGAATTGAAAATTATAAGTCAGCTACATCATTGATAAACAAGCAATCCACTAAGTACAGGATTTAACATGATAATATCACAGAAAAATACTTACATGAATCCACCCAAGTGGAAAAAGAGATTGTTTATCCTGCACTTCAAATATTTCTTCTTCATTTATGGTCTGACACTGTTACATGAGATATAGATTTAAGACAGAAAAATTAGAACACAACCAATGAAAGAGAAATGAAAAGTTTACTCGTAATGAAAATGACATACTGAATCTGATGTTGATTCCTGCTTTGGAATAATGAGAGCAGTAACATAAAATTTTCTGTTTTTCTGCAGAAAAGAATGATTCCCAACCATATTAGAATTAACACTTTTTAGACTGACTACAGTAGTCTTAAATCAACAACACTTACGAGTGAACCTGCAAGGACACCACAAGTTTCTAAATTTTTATCAGTATTTGACTTTGCAAGCTTCATGAAATTATCCATCAATGTGGTTGACTGCAAAGGAAATGATTGTCAAGACAAAGGATCATTGTACCTCACAGAATGTGGTGACATTAGAACCACTTAATAATAATTTACATGGTAATGCATTAGAGCCAAGTATCACCAGAAAGATAGTGGTCGTTTCTTACAACAAAAATGTTAAATGCAAATGAAGCTAATATGTATATCCACATTTTCAGAGAGAAATAATTTTTTTGTCTAAATTCTTACAATGTGCAATTGGAGGGGCTCAGTTCGATCAAATTCATCCATTATTAAATTCTCATTCCGGCATTCTGCCTCAGCAACTTGTGGAGTCATTGCTGCAATCAAATCTTGCACTTCTGCTAGTACAGGTGGAGGAGAAGGTTGTTTAATGATATCTGTAGAAACAGGCATTTCAACTGTTTCAAAGGAAATCATGGAGCAAGGTTCCTCAGTGGGATGCTTCTCAATTTCATCAGTTGAAATAGTAATTGACTCCAAACTTGATTTTTCAGGTTCAACATCGATACTGTCTGTTCTTGCTGTGCTTCCACTTTCAACAGGCTGCTGAAGGCTGTTTTCCCATGAAATCACCATTTGAAATTTATTTAGAGCATTAAAGTACCAAAAGATAAAGCAAAAAAAAAAAAAAAAAAGTAATTATAATAATAAAATATATCACAGGGCAAGGAACTCTTGTGGATCCAGAATTCAAACAATTTGGTTCCCCAACATATATAATCACAGACTGCCATGAGAAAACTATTTTGATCTAACTTCCCAGATTACATTCTATCTTGAGATGCACAAGGTACAAAAGCAAAGTATCTCCAAAAATTTGACTAGGAGTCTAACCTGGGGATTTCCACTGGAGACAGGTCTATGTTGATTGGATACTTGACCTACACCCATATAGAGAATAAAATTCAAATCAAAAGGTCAGTATCATAACTGCATTAAAGACCAATAGAAAAGGCTAAATACCCTCATACCAATTTATCACTCTTTGGTGGCTGCCACTGGCCATGGAGACCATTTGGGCCCAAGATTGTATGTCTAGACAGGGTTTCTGCATTTGGCCGAGGGAAGTTTAGAGACCTACAACAAGCAACAGTCAAAGGTGACAAGTAATGCCATATATAACTGAGAATCAATGCTCTTCTTCACGGTCATGTCTATCAAAACTTGAACTGAAATCTAGTCCAGGAACTGTAACAAACTTAAACAATGCACATCTCTATGAGTTCATAAAGTTGTCAAGCAAATGATCATTGATCAAAACCTAGTTGGACCTCACCAGAGGCATAGGTCAGTATAAAGCAACCAACATATAGCAGTAGCTGAAAAGCTGAACATCCATTTTAATAATTGCAAAATGTCCACAGCACCTACATGGGCTTCTAAGACAGGTACCATTTTCAGACAACTGCGCAATATATGAGCAAGTTTTGTTTCCTATTTCCAAAACAGTTTTGTACTTTTAAAAAGAAGTTCATGTTTTTTCAACTAGAAAACTTGTTTCACCATCTTAAACATCCATACGTAGATACAAACATTATTAATATTTCTTTTCTCTGTGCTATTTTGTCAATAAAAAATTATAGCAATGACAAACTTGACCAGCATGCTGCTCATCTATCAACAAATTTGCATTACTCATATTATATGCCTCTAAATGGAACATTCAAAAAAATACTTTAAAAGTAAAACCACTATGTTGCACAATAATACATTCCACTGCATATAGAAGAAAAATATAAAGCAACCATTACCCTATTTCTATCAATATAATCTTGAAGGCATTAACCTCTAAGAAGCAACTTAAAAGCTTGAAAGTATTAGAGCACTTACATTCTACGGAATTGCTCATCCACTGGCCTCACATAAGGAAGTTGTTGAGCCCTTGAACCTTGATAGGTGAATTCTCGAGTAGGTAGTCTCAAAGGCTGCCATTCATGGAAGAGTATATTAGTGGAACTATAATATCTTCATATTAGATTGATTATGACGGTGATAACTGGAAGAGAAATGGTGGACCTAGTTCTAAGAAACTATTGGAAGTGAAAATGCTACCAGGCATATACCAAATTGTCACCAAACAATTAATCAATAAGAACCAAGCAAATATAATAACTAGGAGCTTCTACAAACATACTGAACCATATTTTAACAGGCCAATGGATGATATCATACCTTTGTTACATTATAGTTAGTTATGGTCTGTTTCTTGACAGAAGGCCACTCTAGTGAAGCATTTTGAGCAACACTAACCCAACCATTAGTTTGATATGTATGTTTTCTGTTTAATTCATTGATCTTCTGCTGCACTACTGGCTTCAACTCCTCTAACTCAGCCACTGCACTCAATAATTTCTGCAAGAAGAATCAAATAGCACCGAAAACTTTAACCTAAACTTATGGATTCTCATAAATAACATATTTAAAGAAAGGAAAGTACCTTTTTCAAATAAAGATTTTTATTTTGTGAAGACGCTCTATAATCTCGATGGCATGGAATTGTCTCTGTCACCAAACTGAAATAAAAATCCCAAGTAGCTTTGATGAAAATCTTTAAAAGAAATGAGAAATAAAAATTATCAACTAGTAGGATTCCTGTAACATAGGAAATGAAAATATCTACTAGTCCTTTCTGTTCTTCCTTACCTTGAAAACCGTAGGAGCATTACATACAAATCTATAATATTGTTTTCCACTCGGAATATGTCAGCCTACAATGTCATTGGTATATTAGAAGAAGAAAGATCATTAAAGAAAGCAGAGTAACAGAGACAAATAAATTTAAGAAACAACAAAACATTTATAGAAAACCGTTAACAAAAGCACAATAACCCAATTATATAACTAGGAAAATGATGCATCATTTCACAGTTAACAAGCATAGGAACTAAAAATTCTAGATGCATCATGTATCATTTACATTACTGATAGAATTTTGCTGCAAACTTCCACCAAGAATGTGACTATAATAAGCAAAAAACTCTTCTTTTAAATAAAGAACTAACCATTTCCGCTAAAAAAATGATTACATATTCAGTCTAACTGTCAAATGGATCAAACTCTAGCCCTAATTCATAATCAAGTAACCAAATTAGTCTAAACAAGTGAAACAACTACTCCGAATATTCATAAACATAAACCTAATCACATAAATTAATATGTGTGCGAGTGTGTGTGTGTGTGTATCTAAATCTATCGATCATCGTTTACTACATAGAAAACCTAAAAGCTCATAATTCAAAACTTAAGAAGAACGATTGATTCAGCTCAACGTTAATTAAAGCAAGAAAAAGTAACAAAGACCTGTTTGAGAATATTATCGGCGATCCGGTAGTAGTATCGCATGGATATACGGTTATCGACATGGAGTCTTGGAGCACTAGCCGCGATGTTGATTCTCTCAGAAGAAGACCTCATGATTTTCCTTTCCTTTCTTTAGAATTTTCTGGTCATCCAAACAGCATTTGTTGGAGGATCGGAAGCTTCGGGTTCGCTCGGGGAAGGAAATGTTAGAGACGAAGAGTTAGAGAGAGGTCGTCGATGGTGGCTGAGGCTGAGGGCAGGATAGAAACGAGAAAGTTATTTTGGCTCGCACAGGAGGGCAAATATGGAAATTCAATATATTATACTCCATTTTGGTGATCTTCTTCGTTGCTTGTAGGCAGTGGGTCTGGCTCATTCTGGAATTATTTAATAAGAAAAGTTTTAAAAAATAAAAAATATATAAACGTATTTTAAATAAATTTTGTTAAAAGTTATTAATCCTTTTTATTTGACTATTAAAATTATTTTTAGTTTAAAATTATTAAATCATCTTAAAACACCTTAATTTGTATGAAAAATAGCACAGAAAACATTATAAATAAAAATAATATTTGTTATATTGCATTTTTTTAAAATTACATACATGACTTCTACGTATGGAACCAAAAAGAGGTCAAAGACAACAAAGACGAAGGTGGGAACTTAATGTGGGTTAATGGGAGAGTTGGCATTTGTTGGAAATAATTAAACATATCAGGATCAAATTATATGAATTATATAAACAAAGATTTTGCATACTCGTTTCAATTTTTGATAAAGCATCTTCGAATATTACTTGAAGTGTTAACGTTAATCTATTTCCACGACATCATTTGCCTAAGAATTGATTTCCATTTTGAGAGACAGGTGCATTTTGTATTGGGTGGATAATTCTTTCCTTTACAAAAATAGCGTATATATATATATATATATATATATATATATATATATATATATATATATATATATATATATATATATATATATATTTTTTTTTAATGCAGTTAGGACTTTTATAAAAGTCTAATTATCGATTATTAGTCACCAGCAACTGTCTTTTGATAGTTAATAAAATCAAATTGAATCGATCTATCATGGATAGACCGTATACAATAGCATTTCAAAAAGAAACAATGACAAAGAAAACAAATAAGAGCACACAATTGTTAATCCAAAATTTTTGTTTAGAGCCACAAATATTTAAATGAGCCAAGTTTGAACATCACAAATAAAATCTAAGCCCAAAAAGAACTGAGCCCAAATTTAAATACGTTGAGTTTAATTCTTAGGATTCTTTGTAATCTTTTTTAATTTTAAGTTCTATGATCGTTCAATTTAAAAATCTAATTTTATTTAAAGGATAATGATGGCCATAAGTAAAAATAAAATGTTAATTTTTTATTTAAATATAAAAAATAAAATAAAAAACATTTATAACATTTGCGTGTGTCAAATGATATTGCAAATAAAAAGAATAATAATATATATGTTGGTTGTGTTGGTTAATCAACTATTTACATCCAAATTTGAATATTTAATTAGTATTTAAATTATGTATCATCACATGATTAGATGATTTTAAATTAAAGATAAAATAATATCAATCATATGACAACATAGAAAGTTGGATTTGAATCAAATTGAACTCGAATAGGGTCTGACTCATTTTTTAAGAATCAAGCCTTAGGCTCAACTCAAGCTTACCGAGCTAGGTGAAACTTGTGTTTGTATTTGGCTCACTTCATATTTTTATCGTTTATGATCAATTCGTAATTAACTCAGGTTTGTTTGCAGCAATAACAAAAACCAAAATCAAGCATACGGAATACCAAGATCAACAATAACATTTCCTTCATTATCAAACTCACCAAAATCACAGAGACTCAATTTATAAAACTCCAATTTCAAACTCAACAAATAGAAATCGATTAACTTACTTTGTTGATGTGTAGTTAAAGATATGAAAAAGAGAATCGGAATGCAACGATGAACTGAAGTGCCATGAAAAGTAACCAACGATGTCAAAGTTGCGACAATTGAACAGGAGAACTCGAAGAGGCAGCATTAGTCACCGAGGAGTGTGAACGATCGTCTAGGTTCTACGACGACAAAGTGATTTTGCTTCGTAGTCTTCAAAGCTAAAGTAGAAGTAGAATAAATTTCCTTAGGTTTAGTTTACAGTTTTTTTTTTTCTTCAAAGGCAAAGCGGAAGCAAGACACACGGTTTTATTTTTGTTAAAAATTAAAAAAAAAAAATTACTTTATCCCTAAACCAGTGTTCATACTCGTATCCGTTTAGAATAGACTTGTTTTGAACTCGAACAAGTTCATTTTAAATCTAACCTTAATTCTAATTAAACTATTATAAATTGTCAACTGAAAATTTTGATGCTTTGCCTAATTCTTCACTTTTATTATTATTATTTTTTTAAAGAATTTTGGAAGGAAAACTATTTGCAATTGCCTAGTAATAATTTTCCTTTTTCTCAGCTAAGAAATCTTCAAAATTCAAAGGTAGGCTAGCCTTTGTGTTTTTTCAAACTTAATTTTGAGTTTAGGTCAATTAATTATTAATTATTTAAACTAAATTATAAATGTTAAAGTCAATAAAGTTATTTAAAGTCACGAGATATTCTCTATTTTGAATTTTATGAACTTCATGGTTTTGCCCATAAAATACGCCTCAAGATTAAATTTACATTAATCAATTTTTTTGAAGGCTTAAAGAGAGCACGTAACATTATAACATTTAAATTCAACCGTAACTAAGCATCTAAAGTTGTAATAAATTATATGATTTGATATTTAACTACCGTTGGACGTGGAATTTTGGACGTAACATTAATGAATGAACAGAGGGGTTGTCCCACCGACCATCAAGATTTTTTCCGTCAAGGTTCAAATCAGACTTTATAATATGAAAACGAAATCCATCAATAATAAATTATTGAAAGTTTGTATTTGAAATGTATATTATAATAGAGGTAAAAATATATATATATATTTATATTTTTTATAGTCAGAGTCCATTTGTATTTATTATATTTGTTAAACAGATAAATTTAAGGTATAATAACTGAATTTATAATTATTATATCAAATAAATTAAATATTTTATAAATATGATAAAAACTCGAATTCAGATTCTTATCTTGAAAATTATAATGTTTTATCAGTTTTGCTAACATTTGGAGTTAATAATATATATTTTAAGGTGTATTAAAAATTATATGATGTAATAAACGTATCAAATGATACGATATATATTATAAACTATAATATATATTATTTATATGAATCAATATATATTTTAAAAAAATTAATGACCTAATAAGTGTGTATTTAAAAAATTTTTGAATTTTTAAAAATGTTTACGATATTTTTTAAAATAATAATATTATAATTAAAATTTCTTATTTTTAATTTTTAAAAGATGTATACAAAATGATGTATAATATAAAATAGCAATGTTATGTGTACCTGTTTTTGGTACACAATTTATATACACAGTGATGTGTCATCATGTAATTAGTTGATTTTAAAATATGTATCATCATATGATAAAAAAAAATTTAATCACATGAGAATATCTCATCTGTATATATAAATTATATACCAAAAATATATATACATAGTTTTATTAAAAAAGAAAACGTCTTTTACCTTCTAGAGATGGTTTTGATGGTGATGAGGTGGGCTTAGAAGACGGGGAGTTTGGATTTAAGTTTTTTAAGGATATATTGAGATAATACTCCTCATTAATTAAATTAAACCCAACATTTATCCTGATTTATTTGGTTGGTTCTTGGAGACAAATCAACTCAGAGAAGAAGAAAACGTCTTCTTCTGTATCCTCAGGAATGGAAAGGCGTAGGCCGGTCCATATTTACTATAGAACGAACGCGGTATTGACTTGCGGTTCAGTGGGGGTTTAGTCCTAGAATACTAGGATTAACTAGAGTCAACCCTGAGGTTTGACTGATTATTAAATAATTATAATAGAGATCGATACTATTTTAAGATTTTATTATTAATTTATTTGATATAATTAATTTTTATTAGAAAGACAAATTAGCTTAGATGAGAATTTTTTGGTTAAAAAATAAAAAAACAAATGAAAACGTCTTCTTCTATGCCCTCCAGGAAGGAAAGGCGTAGACCAGTACAGAATTACTTTAGATAGAAAGAACACGTTTTTGACCTGCGACTTAGTGCGGTTTTGTCATAAAAAGTTAATTATGTCAACCTGAGGTTTGACTGACGTAATTTTCTTGTGTAATTTTAAAAAATTGACACCAACGCAAAAAAAACAAAAGAGTTTTTTATTATACAATAAAATTATGTGTATATATTTTTAAATATATAAATAAAAAATATATAAGATAAATTATATATAAAATAAATATATAATAATATATTATTATGTGATTGATTAATTTTAAATTAAAAATAAAGTAACATCGAATCATTTAATGATAATTATCTGTATATCTATTTTATGTATAAAAAATATATACATACAATATTACTCATATACATAATATATCATCATATTATTAGTTTAAATTATTCAATCACATTATGATACATTATATATATACCTATTTGTATATTAAAAAATGTGTACAGATAACGTTATTCTTCGGCAATAGATAATTTTTGTATAAAGATAAACATGATATTTGGTATATTATTAATTCTTTATTGTACTAGAAAACGAGTAATCATTTTGGTTAAAAGTAAGATTGTAAACAAGTCGAAACGCTTACAAGCGTTTGTTCGCTCAACGTCTCTCAAGTTTGAGTTTTTTGAGTTTGACTCTTAAACCAAACCTGAGTTTAATATTAGAAAGTTCAATAAATATATTATCTTATAATTTAATTCAAATACAATATTATTATGTCTTTAAAAGTTTTAATCCTTATATGTACGTTGTAAAATTTTATTTTTTTAATTTTAAATATTAGGATATGGTTGATAAATATATAAATTATAAATGTTTAAATATAATTTTACAAAATTTTAAAAATTAAAATATAATTTCTCAAGCCAAACTTAAAATAACTATTTCTATCTAATGTTTTATGCATATGCATTGAGATCAAGTTTGAACTAAACACATGATAGTTAAATTGAGTATCATATTATGTATCAAAAATTTAATTTTTTGTATCATATATAAAACATTATATTGTATTATAAGATACGACTTTTTAATAATGAAATAATAAAAAATATATAATTAATACATCATCATTTTTAAAAATATCTTTAAAAATATCTCAAATATTTTTTAAGATATTTTTGAAAATGATAATGTATTAATTATATATTTTTTACTATTTTTAAAAATTTTAAATATCGCATATACATTTATATTATATTATTATTTTATTTAAAAAATATATTAATTAATATCTATAATATATATTATATTATATTATATTATATTATATATTTATTATATTATAGTAAATTAATATATCTCATAATATACACCATTTTTATGATATTAATAACTATGCTATACGCAGGTTCAGCGTGGCTGCATCCCTAGTTGAAAGATCAGCCATTCAGCTCTTGGTCAATGACTGTTAGTTTTAGCCGTCGGAGACGAAGTAAACTCCACTGTACCCTTAAACTCTCAAAATTTCCAATATCACCCACAAGGTACGTGCAGGTTCGTAGGCATTTCTATTGACTCTGTGGAACCCAAGTCAAAAGCTCAAATTATCAAAATCAACACAACACAGCTGGGCAGTCCGATCTCCTAATCCTCCATTATCTTCGCCTGCATGCGGGCTTTGTCCATGAGTTTGAACGCTTTTCTCTCCAGGCTTTTCTTCTGCTTCCGGAAGAGGCACAACGCCGCTGATGAAGCCGATGGCACCGACTCCTCCGACCTCTTCTTCGCTCTCCATACTCTCCAGATAGCCACTAACTTCTTCTCTGAGTTGAATCAGCTTGGCCACGGTGGCTTTGGCCCCGTTTACAAGGTAATTGAAATGCTCTGTGAGGGCCAATTTTGGAAATTTTGTGAATCTCTTTTTAATGAATGATTTTGGGGGAGGAGTTTCTGGCAAAATTTGAAACTCTTGGAGACGCTGAATTTTTTAACTTGGAAGGAGAATTTAAATTTATTATTAATTTTTTATGCTATTTGCTTGTGTAATTTGGAATCGACATTATGGACTTTTCGATACTTACACTGAATTTATGGCTTATTTTTATTGTTTTATTAATATAGGAAACCAGATATTCTGACTGGAAGATTTATCTCTTTATATAATATTAATTGAAAATTTTTTCATGCATGTAGAAAACAAAGTTTCTTTTTTTAAAATTTGTAAGAGATAGCAGGGTAAATATTGTTAATGGGGTCTCTCTAGTTGAGAACTTCAGAGAATAATCAAGAGGCTGGTGCTCGATTTTATGAAAGTTCTAGGAAGTTTTCTGATGACGCTTTGGATGATTTCTAGGGCTGTTTTCATTTAAATTCGAACCAAGCAATTTTACATTAAAAGGTTGGGTAGATCAATGAAATCCTCTCAACATATCGTGGGGAAAGTACCAGAGTGAGACTAGTTGAATGTATTCATTGAACTTTTGATTGCATCATGTCAAAATTTATTGTTGTGGCTAATTTTGAGCATTAATCACAGTTGTTTTTGCTTTTATCCTGTTTGGGCTAAGGCAGGAGTTGCGGTTGGAATTTCTGTCAAATAATTATTCAATGTTAGCCTGTCTTTACAGGGATTGATGCCAAATGGTCAAGAAGTAGCAGTAAAGAAGCTTTCATTAGACTCCAGACAGGGGCTTCGAGAATTTACTAATGAGGTGAAGCTTTTGTTGAAAATTCAGCACAAAAACTTAGTCACTTTGTTCGGTTGCTGTGCTGAAGGACCTGAGAAGATGCTTGTTTATGAGTATCTGCCAAACAGAAGCCTTGATTACTTTCTATTTGGTAAGAGAAAGAGAACAAATAAATTCAACCATGTGGATTTGCATCTATGTTTGACTGACTGAATTTTAGATATTGATATTCAACTGGGTTGTTTGCTATGAGGAAGACTAATCATTTGAGAGATGAAATTTGTCAGACAAAAAGAAGTCTGCATCACTGGATTGGACAACACGATACCGGATAGTTACAGGTGTTGCCAGAGGTCTTCTCTACTTGCATGAAGAGGCCCCAGAAAGGATCATTCATAGAGACATTAAAGCAAGTAATATTTTGTTGGATGGGCAGTTGAACCCAAAAATCTCAGATTTTGGCCTGGCAAGGCTCTTTCCTGGAGAAGACACCCATGTAAATACATTCAAGATTTCTGGTACCTAGTGAGTAGTTCCGCACTTTTTTTTTTCATCTTTTTCTAGACAGTACTCAATAAACAAAAGTGATATTAGTTCCAGGTTGGTTCAAGTTTTCCTGGGCTAATTTGTTGTCAACATTACTTGAGAAGCTAAGAAAAATGCTAGTAATTCAATCTTTTGCTGATGCAGTGGCTATATGGCCCCTGAATATGCGATGCATGGATATTTGTCTGTGAAGACAGATGTTTTCAGCTATGGAATTTTGGTCTTAGAGATAGTAAGTGCAAGGAAAAACCAAGATAGGAGTCTTAGCGCAGAAAAGGTGGACCTCTTGAACTACGTAAGTTAATTCCATGAAGGATTCTTCTGATCATACTTCTTTCCCTAAGTAACTACATATATAACCTTCAATTAATGAGTTAAGGAATGTTCTTAGTTATTCACACCGTGTCCACAGGAGTCTTGGCACAAATGTTTTGGATTGCGTTCATGTTAGATTCAGATTCTGTTTTTCTGGAACTTGTTGCATTTACCCGGTTTAATAGTATAGATGAATCAGTGGGCATAATTTTTCTTGCTTTCTCATACAGACATGGAAACTCTACCAAGATGGGAAGCCATTGGACCTGGTGGATCCAAGCCTTACAAAGTGCAATCATGATGAGGCTGCAATGTGCATTCAGCTAGGCTTGTTATGTTGTCAACAAAGCGTTGCAGATAGGCCTGACATGAATTCTGTTCACCTCATGCTCTCAAGTGACTCGTTTACATTGCCTAGACCAGGTAAACCTGCAATTCAAGGACGTGCAAGCCGGTGGACAACCAGCACTTCAGCACTCACTAAAACTACTAATACTAATACGAATGCTACCAGTACCAACACAGGTGTTACCAGGACTTCTGCAGGTAACAGCTTTGTTGAGGAATTCTCCAGAAACTCCATCTCTTATTCTTCCATTGATGAGGGTAGATAATCTCCATTCATAATAGTGAGTAATTAGCACTATTTATGTATGTAAAGTTTATTATTATTATTATTTTTTGTTTTATTATAGTGGATAGCAATTTAGAATGCAGATAGCTGTTTTTTCAATCTGCTTGTGTTAAATTTGATGAACAAAAATTACTCAGTGGAAATGGAGCTTCAGACCTTTCCCAAAAATACATAATCTGAGATTTTACATTAAATAGGGAGACTGCTGAAAGTATAAAACAATTCAGAATGAAGTGAAACACTTACTGTTGGCGCTTCAGCCGAGGTGGAGGTTCATTTTACCTTTTTCTCCCCTTTTTTCTTTAATCTTTTTTCTCTTTTCTCATTTATTGATTGCCAAAAAATACTTAGACAGGGTCGACAGATTTAGATGCAATTGGGGCTCAAGCGGGTAACTAGACATTTTGGAGTTGGTAAAAACGATAACATTTAGGCAAAACAACATTTGTCAATAACAGATCTAATCGAGAAGCCATAGATCCATTGATGGACAGTTGGTAGTGATACAAAGGTGATAACAACAAGACAGGAATAGTCCAGCTGACTCTTAACCATTTTAGTTTCTATAATTATTTATCAGTGATAGATTAAATTTTATAAAATTTTGGGAATAAATTGTAATTTAACTTCAGTTATGAACTTTATAAAAAGAAAAATTAATCGATATTATTAATTAATTTAACAAGAGGTGAAAAAATCACTTTTTAAAACTTGGGATGAAAAATACCGATTCATTAAAGTTTGGGTGAAAGAGTCTTTTGTTTCAAAAAAAATTATTTTTAATACGTAAAGAAAATTTTGAATACCTAATCGTATATCAAAATGATATAATTTAATGTAATATTTAATTTAAAATCATGTAATCACATATTTAAAAATTATGTTGGGAGCTTTGAATATAAATAAACGTTATTTTATTTTTAATTTAAAATTACTCAATTATATGATAATACATCATGAGTATTCTAAATATGATTCCATTTATATCATGAAAACTCTTACAGAACAAACTTTGTCTTCTAAACTACCCATCACTTGCTCCATTCAAGCTTGTCACAATAAGCTATTAGTAGCAGTAAGCAAATACCTGAACCAGAATCGGAACTAGCCTATCTTGGGTAAGTTCCGGTTTCAATTTGTTGGAACCGGTAGGTTTCGGTTGTAGTTTTGGTTCCAAACACTTAAAAATCGAAACCAAACATAGGAACCAAATCTAATGCACAATAGGTCTCCCTTCATTATCAATCTTGACCTACGCTTGTCTAACTTATTAAACCGCAATAAGCCTCCATTGTCTAACTCATTGAACTATAACAAAGCCTCCCTTCTTTATCCAAAATCAAAAAATTTAAAAAAATTAGAAAAAACAGGTAAAGACTACAGGAAGCAGCATCATGCCAAGATTGATCTTGTTGGGAGAAGAATAACAGTAAATGGCCTATGCTTTGCTTTGCATTAAATGCCAGTAACAACAGTTGTCACGAATCTCCTTATCACTCAAATTCGTTTCTTTTTGCCCAAATGAAAAGCTTCTTCTACTTCTACTTTCAATTACAGCGTGCCCTTTGCTCCTTCTTCTTTTCATTTTGATATTTTAAAAAAATGATTTAACCCAAAATTAAATCTTCAGACTCAAAAAAAAAAAAAAATACCTTATGAGAAATTTGAATTGTCAATTTCAGGTAAGAACCATACCATACTCGGAACCAACCATCCTAGTTCCAAGTGGGGACTTATTACAAGAGGGTTCAGTTCTGATTCCAGTTTTAAGGAATTGATTGGTTCTGGTTCCCTATTTTTCAACAGTGTAATCAAAACCTCTCACCCCTAACAGTTAGAATCTAAGTGTAAGGTATGAGATTTGGATCCTACATTAGAAAATATGAGTTTCTAGTGTAGGTTTTATATAGTTTTGAGCTCTTCAATAAATCTTTAAACCCAAAAATAAAAAAAAGCCCTTATAAGAAATTTTAATTGTTAGTTTCAGATAGGAACCAGACCCTACTCTGAACCGATCATCTTGGTTCCAAGTAGGGACATATTACAAGAGGGTCCAATTTCGATTCCAATTTTTAAGAACTAATCGATTCCAGTTCTCTCTTTTTCAACAAGGTAATCAGAGCCTCTCACCCCTAATTGTTAGGGTCTAAGTATAAGGTGGGTTCTGAATCAAAAGGGTCTCAAATATTAAGAGTTGAAGGTTGAAGAAAAGGGAGTGAGTTGCGAAATGAGTTGCCAATGATGACTTGGCTATCATACACAACAAAATTTTATATTTTAATGGCGGATCAAAGAATGGGATTGCTACCCAATTCGAGATTTTGAGATTCGATTTTCAACTCAATTAAGAAAATTGGAGAGGTTTATCATTTTTTATTTTGCTCTAAATATGGGGAAAGGACTTATTCCCACCCAAAGTTCCCTGCACTTCCAAATTGATATCTCTTAATTATTAAAAACTCAAACATCTATTTATAGACGGTTAAAATTAACAATTTTAGTTCAGTTCTAAGAGTAAAATTATCATTTTATATTAAAAATAATAAAATATTATCTATTTTTCTTAGAATTAAACTTTAAAATATTATATATATTTTTTAAGTTATTTCTTTTCTCACCCTTTTTGGGGAGTTGTCACTAACCGATTCTATCTTGCCTTCTCCCTAGGGTGACAAAGATGAGGAGAAGGTGTCGAAAAAGAGGAACAAAAGGGGAGAGAGAAAGAATCGATCAATGACAGTGTTGAAAAAAGGAAAAGGATAAAAGAAAAAAATTTTACAGAGGAAAATATAACATTTTAAAGTTTAATTTTAGAAGAAATTATTAATTTTTTAAATATAAATAAAATAATCAAATTAGCTAGTGTCATTAATTTAGAGCATTCACAACAGGTGTTCGAGTTTTTAGTAGTCAAAAGGAACCAATTGGAAATGCAATGATCTTTAGGTGGGAATAAAGTCTTCAACAATTAATGAGTGGGACAGTACCCATGCTTGATGCCATTTTTTTCGCTGATTTTCTTCAACAGTTCCCAAGATTTTTCCCACTCGTCAACTTCAAATGATTGAGTCTTGTTTCTCAAATTCTCTCTGACGCTTGCTCTTCCATTTTCAATTCAATTATTAACCAAAGAACAACTCGATAGCATCAGCCCTGATCATTAATTTTTCTTTGTTTTTGGGTTGATGCTGTGTAGTGGCAATAAAAGTCGTAGGTTTTAATATTTTTGCATTGTCCTGTTACAGTTACTTTAAATCTTTGAACCGTAAGGAAAGGATATATATCCTGGACTTAAGCATTAAGGCAGGAATGGAATAATGAATGAGCAATAATTTCTCTTTCTCTAAACAATCTTCCTTCTTCTCATTCCCCTGTTCTTCTATTTTTCTAATATTATCTGATTTGTGCATCAGTTTATACATTGGCCAAGATGAGGCTCAATTGGGAGCTCAAAAACTGCTGTCACCATGACCAAGTTGTGTTTCCTGTTACCGTCTCTGTCTGCGCTGTCGTTATACTTGTGGTATGTATCTCTTTACTCTCTAAGCTTGTAACTTTCGTCTCTGGTTCTCTTCTTTTTCATCAAATCTGACTGCATTACATAGATGAATCACATCACACCCATTTCGTTAAAACAAGAAAAGTTCAAAATTTATTGCTATTTGGTTAAAAATATTGGTTTAAACAGAGTGGGGTTGTGTTTTTCCAAATGGAAACTGCTCCATCGATCCAAATGTTATTACAGTGTAAAAGGGATGGCTAAAATGCCAGTGTTTTAATCATATGTTATTGTCATTTTATGTCTTCTTCCCATTTAAAAACTATTGATTGATTGAAGTAAATGACTCTTTTCTTTTTCCTTTTGTTGAAAGTTATGTAACACAGAAACGAAAACATAAAAACGTATAAACGTGAAAATAAAAATGTTAAAATGTATTTTCTCAAAAATATAGAAAATGAAAATGTGGAAAAACTTATAAATATGAAAAATATAAAGGTTTTTATATAAATATCAAAGTTCAATCTACTAAATAGTATATATCAAATCTGAATAAGCTGATTTTTTTAGCATTATCGACAGTTGGAGAAGTTAGAGATGTGTTTTAACACGCCGGAGAGGAAAGAAGTTTCAAATGTCGAAGAGGAGGAGAGACGAAGTCAAAGGTAGGGTTTGAAATTGTAGAGAAGAATGATACATGAAATCAATTTTTAGTTGATTCCCTTTTCCTAAAAATGTGCCTCAAATTTTTTATATTTCTGAAACACCCAAAACGTTTCATACAAATTTCAGAGTGTTTCAGAAACGTTTCTATCGAAAGTAGTTTGGTTAGATTAATTTTCTGTATAATCCAGCCACAATTAATCTATGGCTTGGGGTTAAAATCTGTTATGGTGAATATTAACTTGGTTCCTTGAAGTTTATTGAGATTTTAGAAGAAAACATCAATTGGTTAGGTATAATGATAGAAAGCAATTCATAAGGGAACTTGGGGATTTCTATGAATGCATAAGGAAGCTTTGGGTTTGTTGGGGGAATGTGTTGCTATCTTAGTACTTCTTCAAATGTGTATTCTCAAATCTGTGTTTCAGGTCTGAATCTTCTCAATTAATTCTTTCAGCTGCGGAGGACGGTGCTGCTGAGACCCTTTAAGCTTGTGACATTATTTCTTCAAGAGGCTAGCCATGCAATTGCCTGTAGACTTACATGTGGTGAAGTAAGAGCTATTTTAAACTTTATATTCTTCACATGAATATGTCTTACATATGGTGAACCAACATATGAAACATTTGGGAATTCTCTAGTTCATCTATTTTAGCATGCAGGTGGCAGGGATCCAGGTTCATCCTGATGAAGGTCGAAAGACAACAACACGTGGTGGCATATACTGGTGTATATTGCCGGCCGGGTGTAATTTCTCTTATCCTTTACTGCTTTGCTCATTTTGTTATATCTTTAGCTCATATCTAACATGGACACTACAATTCCCAAATGTATTTCCAGATTGCATCCTATTCAATGTTAAGATCTGAAACTTCAAAGGGCATTGTACTTATTTGTCAGATCTTGGTTCATCTTTCTGGGGAATGTTACTGATACTAGCATCCACAAATCTTCTTACTGCAAGAATTGCTGCTGGGTGCTTTATTGTTGCTTTGCTTGTGGCACTTGGTGTAGCTGAAAATGTAACTAGTGTAGATACCTGACAAATTTATGTTCTTTCTATTCATGTCTTTTCATCTGTGTAAGACACTATAATTTCTGAAGGCAGAAGATACATGGGATCTTTATGGAAACATAATCCACAGAACTTTACTAGGAACTTGAATGCCAAGTTAACCATATAGAATGAATTTAAAACCACTAAAAAACAGTATATGCCATGAGAAGAGAAAGGTGACTCATTTCACTTCTATACAAAAATTGAAAGAAATTTGTTAATAATAACTGGGTTTCTTAATGTGCTTTTGCTTGTGACCTCTTTAAGATCTATTTGTATTTGTACTTAGGCCTAAGGTTATTCCCACCTAAAATATCCTCTTATCACAAGTTTACACTTTTTATCTTCGAAAATTTCAAATACATACTCATAAATAAAAGATTAAAATTAACGATTTTAGAGATAAAATCGTCATTTTATCAGTAATATTAAAAATAAACTAAAATTTAATCTTTTTTTCCTTACTTAAACTTTAAAAACTAAAAATTTTTTTACAACCCAAATTTTAAAAAATGATAGTTTTCTCCTATGGTTTAGTTTTCAGATCTCTGGTATCAAATCCAATGTCGTCATCAACAACGAATATCTCTCCATACCTTCTCTCCCTCCAACGGTCAAACTTCTCTTGTTTGACAACTTAGACTGCGTTAATTGACACTTAAAATAACTCAATTTCGTCGAAAAGATGAAGACAAGATCCGACGAAAATGAGAGATGACGTGCTAACATGTGATTAGATATTATTTTATCTTTAATTTAAAAACATTCAATTATATGATAACTCATTATTTATATACTCAAATTGTGTACTCGTTATTTTATTGTAAATACAATTCCATTTACATCCCGGAAACTCTTACAGACAAGACTCTCTTCCAATCTATCTATCACCTGACCCATTCAAGCTTCTCTCAATAAGCTTAAAACCATTCAAGCGAATCGAGTCGAGTATTAAGAAGAAACGACTATTTTTCTGGAAAAACAGGACATTGAATATCGTTAATATTTACAGGAGCAGCATCAAGCCTGCAATCAAACTTTACGCGAAAAGCTAGCAAATTTAAAGACTTGGGAAACATCTCGGACGGATTTCCATTAGTAAATCTTTAGAAAAATCCTCCACTGGGACTCATCCAGAGCTTACTGATGTCTCCAGCGGGGTATTGGGTGAGTGAAAGTTGGTTGTTTGAATCAAAAGGGTCTGGAATTTTAAGATTTGAAGGTTGAAGAAGAAGGAGCGAGTTGCGAAATGAGTTGCCAGCAATGACTCAGTTGTCATACACAAGTTTTTATATTATAATGGCGGATCAAAGGATGGGGCTGCTACCCAATTCGAGACTTTGGGATTCGATTTTTAATTTAGTCAAGAAAATTGGAGAAGTTTATTATTTATTTATTAATTTGCTTGAAATATATAATAAAGTTTCAATAATTAATGTGTGGGACAGTGCCCGTGCTCGACGCCATTTTTTTCTCTATTACCCTGTTATTTCCCACTCGTCAACTTCAAATGATTGACCTCGTTTCTCAGATTTTCTCTTGACTCTTGCTCTTCCATTTTCAATTCAATTATCAACCAAAGAACAACCCGATAACATCCGCACTGATTATTAGATTTTCTTTATTTCTGGCTTCATATATTGACCAAGATGAGGCCTAATTGGGAGCTGAAAAACTGCTGTCACCATGAACAAGTTGTGTTTCTTGTTACCGTCTCTGTCTGCACTGTCCTTATACTTGCGGTCTGTATCTCTTTGCTCTCTAAGCTTGTAACTTTGGTCCCTGTTTCTCTTCTTTTTCATCAAATCTTGACTGCATTACATAGACATAGATGAATCACATCACACCCATTTCGTTAAAACAAGAAAAGTTTAATTTCATTGCAGTTTGGTTAGAAATATTGGGTTGAACCGAGTGAGATTGTGTTTTTCCAAATGGGATACTGCTCCATTGATCCGAATGTTATTTCAGTGTAAAACAGTGTAAAAGGGATAGCTAAAATGCCAGTGTTTGAACCATATGTTATTGTCTTTGTATAACTTTTTCCAATTTAAAACTATTGATTGATTGAGGTAAATGAGTATTTTCTTTTCCCTTTTGTGCTTTTTTATTGAAATTACGTTGGTCTGATTTATTTTCCATAATAATCCAGCTATAGTTAATCTATGGCTTGGGGTTAAAATCTCTTATGGTGAATATTAACTTGGTTCCTTGAAGTTTACTGAGATTTTTGAAGAAAATATCAATTGGTTAAGTGCAATGATAGAAAGCAATGCATAAGGGTACTGAGGGATTTCTATGAATGCATGAGGAAACTCCGGGTTTGTTGTGTGAATGTGTTGCTATCTTATTCCTTCTTCAAATGTGTATTCTCAATTCTGTGTTTGAGGTCTGAATCTTCTTAACTAATTCTTTCAGCTGTGGAGGACAATTCTGCTGAGACCCTTCAAGCTTGTGACGGTATTTCTTCATGAGGCCAGCCATGCGATTGCCTGTAAACTTACATGTGGTGAAGTAAGAGCTTTTTTAAGCTTTATATTGTTAACATGAATGTGCCTTTGATAGTTGAATCACAACCATACTTGGTGCATTTTTATTATCTAAACTTGCCTTTAGTATATAAAATGGCCTGGAGGAAGTTTGCAATCTGCATATTTATTTGAGCCTCAATATTTTGCTATGGTAACTGATAAGTTTAAGATCTCAATAATCAAATGACCTTTTTATGATAGGAAATGAAACAAACAGCCATTGTAATTCATTAATTTCTTTTAATTCTCATTATAGAAACGTTCAAGCTTCCTTGCTGCTGGTCAAATTATTAAATTGTCAATTTCATAGTGACTTCATTGATTTCATGTGGGAGGAGATGCTACTTACTGATATTTTCTTCGTATACATTTGCATTTACTAAACACTTTGAAATTCTCTAGCTCATCTATGTTAGCATGCAGGTGGAAGGAATCCAGGTTCATGCTGATGAAGGTGGAACGACAACAACACGTGGTGGCTTATATTGGTGTATATTGCCGGCCGGATGTAATTTCTCTTAACCTTGACTGCTTTGCCCATTTTGTTACATCTGTAGCTTTTATCCAACATGGCCACTACAATTTGCAAATGAATTTTGAATTTGTCATTACATAAAGTCTAAAACCTCTAAGGGCATTGTGCCTGTTTCTTTGTGACGCATACATTTTTGGAATTAATGTGTTTCTCTTGTTATCTTTATTATTGCACTCCAGATCTTGGTTCATCTTTCTGGGGAATGTTACTGATACTAGCATCCACAAATCTACTAACTGCAAGAATTGCTGCAGGGTGCTTTATTCTTGCTTT